>NW_020897715.1:13885072-14515387 GCF_003984885.1 Neopelma chrysocephalum | reverse complement strand
TCCCTGGTCACTGGGAGCAGGGCTGTCCCCGGACACTGGGAGCAGGGATGTCCCTGGTGTCTGGGAGCAGGGCTGTCCTCGGACACTGGGAGCAGGGCTGTCCCCGGTCACTGGGAGAAGGGCTGTCCCCGGACACTGGGAGCAGGGCTGTCCCCACGTCCCCCGCGCTCCCTTCCCGCGGTCCCTCACGGCCGCCACGCGCGGGGCGGCGGCGCCACCTGGCGGCCAGCGGCGGGAGCGGCGGCTCTTCCCCGGTGGGCGGCGGCCGCGGGCTGGGGATGAACCGGGGGCGCTGTGGCGGCGGGGCCGGGCTCTCAGGCGGCCGGAAAGGAGCGGGGGGAAAACCCGGCACTGGTTAGACAAGTATCTAAAGCTGAGGAAAAGCTGAGAATCTCAAAAACACGACACTGGAACACGTCGCCCAGAGAAGCTGTGGATCCCCCATCCCTCCAGGTGTGCAACCCGGTCAAGTGGAAGGTTTTCCCTGCGATGCTGGGAACTAGGTGATCTTTAAAGTCGTTTGCAACCCAAACTATGACTCTGCGGTACCATGACACACTTCTTCCCACCATCAGCTTCAACCACACTTTTCAGCCATCCCTAAGGAGCAAGGCGAGGTCTTCACCTTTTTTGCAAACTTCCACCGTATCACTACATAGTCTGTGATTATTACCTAAACATTTCAATTTCCATCTTCAAACAGAGATGCTTTTAGTAGAGAAGCTTTTCTCCCTCTTGTGACTGAAGATAAAAGCTTAAGCACAGGCACCCTGAAGCTGCCATGCCAGAGAAAGGTACCCCAAGTACGACAGTTCTCAGAACTCTAGAACTAAAAGATATTTAAAGTCCCTTCCAAGCCAAAACATTCTGTGATTCTATGATACTAAGTCATGGTTAGCTCCTTTGCCTGTGTGAGAGGGTTAGAGAGATCCATCCCTGTTTCCTGCCATGATGGGCACACCACCATGTGACAGAGGGGACTATATTCCACCACCAAGGAGACTCAAGAGCCACCAGCTCAGTCTGATGACCTGGTCATCCTGCAACAGCTGTTCTCAGTCTTCTGACAACTCCCAGCTAAAGCAAAGTCATTTTTGGGCTTCGGAGTTTGGACCCTAATTTAGACCTCTACATGAGGGTACTGGATCTGCAAGGAGGGACAGTCTTGATCAGCTACAAAAAAGCACCCCAGAAAAGACTTTGTTAGTAATTTAGAAATTACTAACATGTTTATAGTTGATAGTTTGTGAGAAACTGTTGATGGCTGGATGCATACTTCTGAACAGCCCAGCCTCCTCATCACAAATCAGACACTAACAGAAAAGAGAGCAGAATCCCAACATATTAATTGCATAATTTTAGTTTAAGAAGCTCTATCTAGCTAAATCTTCACGGACCTTCAGGAGTTAGGCTCTGATCCAGGAAAACAGTGACCCACATACTTAACTTCTAGCACAAGGGCAGACCTATGGGGATGCAAAATTCAGCACAGACCTAAGTGCTTTTCCTAGGTTCAGGTCTATCCAGACTAACACTTTAGAGAAGGTCAACATCTCACAGACTGTCAGTGTCAGTGGGGAGATGGATGGAGTGCTGCTTCCTGATTTTACTTATGCTAATAAATTCCCCACCTGTGTCCAGTAATTTATGGGCAAAAAAAGCCAAGCTACTGTCACTGGATAGCTTAAGACAGCAGCTGGTCGTAGTGTTTGGTTCACTCAAGTTTAATAAGTGAAGTCTCTCAGGACTGGACAACTCTGGACAAGTTTGGCTGCTCCTGCACCCTCTCCCCGAGTACCAAGCTCCCCAGGTTTCCTTCACAATGCTTCCAGTAAATATGTGTGTGTCTGTGCATGTTAGGGTCTGATACTCAAGCAGTGGTCTCCAAGCTGTCATCTGAGAAACAGGTTAGGTGCAGGAAGGGAATTTTGGATAAAAATAAAAATATCACAATTAAAAAAGTCAAAAGAAATGTTTCACTTTTTTATCAAACCAGTTCTGTCAAATTAAAACACACTTTTAAAGTCCTTTATGTTGCAGGATCTGTGCTTTCTGCCACTGGAGAATTTTAGCTGGATATTTTTCAATTAGCACTTCAATTAATGTAGTTGAAAGTCTGCCTGAGATGATTGTTGGGTAGTCCTCCCCTTTTTGGCAGGTGCTGTTATTTGCGTTTATACTGTCAGGATAAATGGTGCTGTTCAGCCACATAGTTCTGTGTATGATCACAACACATGGAAGTCAAAAGGACTTAATAAATATTAAGGTCTTCTTTGGGGTCTTCATCAGATTTGAAGAATATTGAATGCATCACTGAATCAGACCCTGTCTTGATTCATTTAGCTGCCTAAATATCTGCTCTATGGATCTAATCTGGACAAACAGTAATCAGAACAAACTCTAAGAGCAGCAAAAAATATAAGTTTCACATCTTCACAAGACTAGCCTTAAATATCTAATTGCCTGTTTAAACCCTGAAAATCTGCTACTTGCAAATGAAGTAATGATCCTGAAATGACTGTAGCCTAAAATTAGTCTTTAAAAGGGGCATTGTGTTCATAAAACTGCAGGCTTTAACCCAGACAAAACAGTAATATAAGTAGTGCAGAAAACACCACTTTATGGTAAGGCAGGCATTTGTGTCTTTGTCAAAGCATCCCAGATAGCATAATGAAAGCTCTGTAATCCTCCTGGGAATCTTTCCCTCTGTACAAGATTGAAATGGAAAGAAAGGAAAAAAAACCTACATAGAAGCACAGGAAGGAAAAAAAAAAAGACAAGAAAAATATATTGACCAAGGAAGAACAGGGATCAGTTATATTTACTAAAATAAAGCTACCTTAGTTTCCTGCTGCTAGCCAGTAAGAACTGTGCACAAACTGCTGTGCTAGATCGTTTTAGATCCTCTTTTTACATATGACATTTGCCTGACTGCACTAACTACTCCAGGTCAAATTACTCCATCCCTGCCCTGTATATCCACACCTGCTAATCCAGGGAGCTTTGTAGGAGCTTAGTTGCAGCCGTCAGCATGAGGGTGCTGCACACAGCTGTGACGTGCAGCTCCCAAGGCAGAAGAGCCGAGTTGGCAGCACTGGTTCCTGACACCACGCACGTGCTCTGAGACAGATGAGAATGAAGAACACCATCAACGTACAGCCTGACTTCTTACCTAAAACCTGTCACATCCTCCAAGGTGGCTTCTGTCTCCTACCCACCAAAATACCCCCATTTGGGGATCTTCAGCCTTCACTAGGGCCACGGAACTCAGTAAGGGACCTATTGAGAGCAATGCCATAATATGCTCTCATTGCCAAGCCATGAGGAATATCTGAATGTTGGCCACAGGTTGGTATCTGGTGGTCTAATCTTCTCTCTTCTACAACTCCATTTGGAGTGTACCATGTTGTACAGCTGGCAGCTGTACAAGTCAGTCGAAAGTCATCTTTGATGAACTCAGAGGAGAAGGGTCCAAGCTGGATTCAGGCCCTAGATTTTGAAGTCCTCCTTACCCACAATGCCAACTGAAATGCACCTGAAGAAGAAAACTCCTCACCTGCCTGCAGACAGCCGGTCTCCCAGAGGGATGTAGTGGTTCCCACTTTCCCTGCAGCACTAGATAAAGCCACACACCTACTTTGTACAGTTTACACTAGAAACCACTTATTGTATCTCCTGTGCACCCTATTTCCCTGTGCCCTTTACCCCTTGGACTGTTCTGCCATACCCCTTACTCAGCCACCCCCAGGTCCCATCTGCCAGGGGGTGAGAAGCCCATTGGCAGGTGGGGATGGAAACAGGAGCAAACCCTGTTGAATGACTCCCTGCTCCCAGGGGAGAGCTGATCTCTGTAAACTGGCACACCACAGCAGGGGCAAGTGTTATAAATATGAGTGAGTCCAGCAGCCCTTTATGGAAGCCATGATCCAGGCTGCAGCTCAGGGGTGCTGCCAGGTGGTGCTTAGCTAGAAACCTCAAGTTAGAAAGAAAAGCTGAGCCGTGCTCTGGCACAACATGTTGCTGGTCCCAGGCTTGAAGAGACACACCTACTGCTTTTTCCTTCGTGAAAGTATTGGCTGCACATTTTTGGGTGTGTCGGGCTTTTTTTTTTCTATCCCAGGACAGAGCTGGTGCAGGAGGCTGCTGCTGAGGTATCTTCCTTCTAACAGGGCTCCTCTGAGCATTCAGCCTATCCAGGTGCAGCCTCAGTCTCTGTTTTCCAGCCTCCCACAGCAAAGATGGCCAATGGGCCAGTGCTCTGTCCCAGGATGAGGAGACTCTTCATCAACACAAGCCAATGTTTCTTCAAGCATAGGTGGCCATTTCTGAGGAGAGGGGCAAAAAGACTCAAAAGGAGCTGCAAGATGTTTCCTCCACCCAAAATCTACTAGTTGCATGAACTGTGGGTAGTGGCTTATTTTCAGTAAAAGCAGAGACAATTTTTCAGTAAGTCAGAGAATTTTTACAAGGACATGTAGTGATAGGACAAGGGATAATGGCTTTAAACTGAAAGAGAGTAAGTTTAGATTAGATATTAGAAAGAAATTATTTACTATGAGGGTGTTGAGGCACAGGCACAGGTTGCCCAGAGAAGTTGTGGATGCCTCATCCCTGGAAGTGTTCAAGGCCAGCTTGGATGGAGCTCTGAGCAACATGGTCTAGTGGAAGGTGTCCCTGCCCATGCTAGGAGGCTTGGAACTAGGTGATCTTTAAAGTCTCTTGCAACCCAAGCTGTTCTATGACTCTGTGATTCCATGACATGCTTCTTCCCATCATCAGCTTCAACAGCACTTTTTGGCCACCCCTAAGGAGTGAGGTGAGGTGAAGTCTCCACATTTTTGCTAACTTCCACAGTATCATCACATAGTTTGTGATTTTCAGATCCTTCTATGGCTCTTCATGGCAGGTTTCACACTATTACTCAAACATTTCAGCTTCCATTTGCAAACAGAGGCATTTTAATAGAGGTGCTTTTTTTCAATTTTGAAATAGAGGTGCGTTTCTGTCTTTTGTGATTGAAGGTGAAAGCTTGAACACAGGCACCCTCAAGCTGCCATGCCAGAGAAAGATATCACAAGCAAGACACTTCTCAGGTCTTCAAGTTTCTAGGCTGACTTTCTAGGCTGATCCCCTTCCCAAGGGAAGGGGATACCTGAGTCATTACTTCTGAATTCTTGGGAACACTGTGTAACTGTACCTCAGATACATACCAATATCCACAGTGGGTTTGCTGCCAGTAGGGCTTATTCACATAGAAGAATTTGAATTAAAAATTTACCTGGCATTAAAAATAAAAATAATAATTAAAAAAAATAATAAAAAGAAGCATGCCCAGGGCATGCATAAAGGATTGCCTGTAAGACATCAGTACTGCTTGGAAAGCCATTCGCCCCAGGTACCAATGAACTTTTTAGGGAGACTTCAGGATATGCCAGACTGTACAAAGCCCAGTTAGAGAAGAAGGAGGTAAAAATGGAGCAGAAATTCAAGAGCAGCAAATCCTCTCTGCCTCCTTTAATTAAGGAGCACACTAAGCTTGTCTGGCTCATCATCCAAAAGGAATGAGGTTCCTGGTGAGCTTACCCCAGTGGTTCCCAGCCTGCCGGCTGTTCCCCAACTGGCATCATGATCCAGGCAAGGGAGGGGGAAGGTTTTAAGGGGCCACACAGGATACCAGGAGCAAAGGAGAGCTGAGCTGCCACTCCACTGCAACAGGTGTAAATCTGCTGGGAACAGCTCCATCAGCAGCAGCAGACGCCACACCACTAAATTAAACACCCCTCCAATCATCAAGATGTCATTAAATACGCTGATGCTCTCATGGCTTGGAGAAACCCGAGGCGCAAGTGTCACCCCAGACCTGTCCACCACCCTGCCTGGTGCAGGATCCTTTTAGACCCTGTCCCCGGAGGGGTGGGTGGAAGCAGCGCTGGTGGTTAGTGTGTGCAAGGGTGCGTGCAGGCAGAGACACAGACATGTGCTAGGACATACCAATCATGGCCAAAGCTAGGCAGGAGTCCAACGACCCCATCTCCTCCAAGAAAAATGGCAGGGGACTGATGGAAATGGCCAGACTGTATGTGCCCTAAGGTTTTCCAAAAGGCAACATACCGTATGTATTTTATTTCTTTTACCTTATTAGTAATAATTATATTATCATGATATTATTAGTAATTCCTGAAGTACCTGGGCCAGAGCTCATTCTCACCAATCACACCCCAGATCTTGGGGGACTATCTTTAGGCCACACTTTTGCACCAGCTTAGGGCTTGGCTGTGGATCACTGGGCTTTCACAGAGATCTCAGCATCTCTCACAGGAACATACCCAGCCTAGAATCATAGAATCATAGAATAGGTAGGGTTGGAAGAGACCTCCAAGATCATCAAGTCCAACCCCTGATCCAACTCCAATTACTATATCATGGCACTAAGGGCCACGTCCAATCTCTTTTTAAAAACCTCCAGGGATGGTGAATCCACCACCTCTCTGGGTAGGCCGTTCCAATGCCTGATAACCCTCTCTGTAAAGAATTTTTTCCTAACATCTAACCTAAACCTCCCCTGGCAGAGCTTGAGCCCATGTCCCCTTGTCCTATTGTTGGTTGCCCGGGAGAAGAGATCAACCCCCGCCTGGCTATAACCTCCCTTCAGGTAGTTGAAGAGAGTGATGAGGTCGCCTCTAAGCCTTCTCTTCTCCAGACTAAACAACCCCAGCTCCCTCAGCCTCTCCTCATAGGACTTGTGCTCAAGTCCCTTCACCAGCCTCGTTGCTCTTTTCTGGGCCCGCTCCAGCACCTCAATGTCCTTCCTGAACTGAGGGGCCCAGAGCTGAACACAATACTCAAGGTGTGGCCTCACCAATGCAGAGTACAGGGGAAGGATCACTTCCCTGCTCCTGCTGGCCACACTGTTCCTGATGCAGGCCAGGATGCCATTGGCCTTCTTGGCCACCTGAGCACACTGCTGGCTCATGTTCAGCCTCCTGTCGATCAGCACCCCCAAGTCCCTTTCTGCCTGGCTGCTCTCCAGCCACTGTCCCCAGCCTGTAGCGCTGCAGGGGGTTGTTGTGGCCAAAGTGCAGGACCCGGCACTTGGCCTTGTTGAACTTCATTCCATTGGAGTTTGCCCATCTCTCCAGTCTATCCAGATCCCTCTGCAGAGCCCTCCTGCCTTCCGGCAGGTCGACACTCCCTCCCAACTTGGTGTCATCTGCAAATTTGCCGATGATGGACTCAATCCCCTCATCTAAATCATCGATAAAGATGTTAAAAAGGACTGGGCCCAGCACTGACCCCTGGGGAACACCACTGGTGACCGGCTGCCAACTGGATGCAGCTCCGTTCACCAGCACTCTCTGGGCCCGGCCCTCGAGCCGGTTCCTGACCCAGCAGAGAGTGCCCCTGTCTAAGCCGTGGGCTGCCAGCTTTTCCAGGAGTATGCTATGGGAGACAGTGTCAAAGGCTTTGCTGAAGTCCAGATAGACCACATCCACAGCCTTTCCCTCGTCCACCAGGTGGGTCACCTGATCGTAAAAGGAGATCAGGTTGGTCAAACAAGATCTGCCCCTCCTAAACCCATGTTGGCTGGGTCTGATCCCTTGTCCATCCTGTAGCTGCTGTGTGATTTCACACAGGATAATCTGCTCCATAACTCTGCCAGGCACCAAGGTCAGGCTGACAGGCCTGTAGTTACCCGGGTCAGCCTTGCAGCCTTTTTTATGGATTGGGGTGATATTTGCCAACTTCCAGTCATATGGGACCTCCCCAGTGAGCCAGGATTGTTGGAAGATGATGGAGAGCGGCTTGGCAAGCTCTTCTGCCAGCTCCCTCATTACCCTAGGATGGATCCCGTCTGGTCCCATAGTCTCTGAACAAGCTCTCCTGAAAACATGGTCAGCCACAGTTGCATCCCCTTCTCCAGCTCTCCAGCATGCCAAGAGCCCAGAGCTGGTCCAGGCTCCCTGCCTGCCTAAAGCATTAATCTCTATCAGTCTGGTGTCTAAGCACCTTGCAGCATCATGTCATCCTGGACCACACTGGCACAGTTCAGACAGAGTACTGAGACATGGAAAGATTTTTCCAAAATGCTTTCAGAAGCCTGTGACTGTGGAAAACCTGAACATCCATCTCCTACCCGCAGACACTTCCTTTTCCTCCTGAGGCACCTGTCCATACCTTTCCACCAGGCAAGAGATTATGCTCTTGCCTCAGGGGCAACTGATTTAACTCATTAGTTGTGACATCTCAGCAGAGGAAGGTGACATAAAATAGGGTAGGGTGGCAATGACATTGAGGGTTTTTTTTCTGGAGTTTTTCTAAAGTAGGGTACATTAGAGTTATTGGAGGGGGGTGGGGAACAAAAAAAAACCCCAAACCTCTCATCAGTCAGCTTTAAATTGCTGTGCAGGGATCTGCACTGACACCAGCATGATTTTAGGAGCTCATACATCAAAAAAAAAGTTGAAGACCCCAGTACCAGATGCATGTTAGACCCCTTCTTGCTCCCAGGTCTGCAGAAGAAGTGAGCAGGAGCTCACTGCAGGCAGCGGTATGGCTGGGTCTCTGTGCGGGCTGCATGATTGGAATAGTTCTGGATCACAGCTGGAGTACCCCAACTCATTGTTATTACCAGCAAAGCAAAGATGGCTGCCACATGCAGAAAATTCTCCTATCCCACTGCTACCTGCAGGAAGCCCCCCAGGGAGTGCCTCCACCCTTTCCTGACTGGGTTGCCTGTGGATAAATAGTACCCTGCTCCCACAGGCTGGGAGAGGTAGGCAGGTTGCTACCTCTGTGTCCTGCTGCAAACTACCTGCCACCTTTTCCAGTCTACCTGATGGGTCCCCCAACCACCACAACAGGTTGTCCTCAGATGTCCCTTGTCAGAACTCTGCATGAAGCAGCAGCCTTGTCTCCTTCCAGAATTTCTCCTAATGCTTTTCATTTTCAATTTATTTCTTTCTTTCCCACTCATTTCCTTACATGGGGGTGCGCCCATTTCCATTTGGACACAGTGATATCTTAGTTAAATCCTTTCTTGCTGTATAGAGATTATTAGCTCATTAGGAGGTAACTATCCAAATCCTTCTTGGACAGTCCTGGTTTTGACCTTCTAAAGTACTTTTTGACCTGTATAAGTCACAGGTGCCAAACCAGCTCCCAAAGACAGAGGTGCAATGATGCCCATGAGGTGGCAAAGAGCAACTTTGCTCTGGGGGACATGATGTCTAAAAAAGACAATATTTTTTTGAAATGTCTATGTGGCTGCGAGTGAGTCAGGACTCCTGAGTCATCTTGTTGGCCTTCCCTTTACAACTTTTATATAATTTCATATAAGTGCATTTGTCTGTGCTATGTTTGATTTTCCTCATCAAAATCGGTGTCTGTGCATTGTAAAATAGAAAGGTTTATAGCGTCCTCTTATCACACAGCAGGTCTCAGGACACCTCAGTCAAAATATACGAAGTGTTTTCAGGTGCTGAAAAGGTCTCTGGCAGTTTGTAACAGGAAAAAAGGACAGGAATGCCAATGATACAGTTTCTCTGCCTTGTACTTGGCATCACTGGCATGTCTGCGTTAGAGTACAGGCAATGTAAAGCACCATGAAGGACTTGTCACCTTTCAGGGCTTAAGGGAAGGGAAAAAGAACTGGGTTTTCTCGACTGCAGAGCTTTTCTCAGGATGATGGTGATCCCCCGGTCTCTTTAGAGGGGTTCAGTGTGTCTCTGAGGCTCCCACCCCCATGACAGCAGTACACTGCAAGTTACTACTAGCTGTGACCTTGCTTGGCTAGCTGGTGGAAAAAGGCATATTTTCTGAAAACTCCTATCTTGCAAAACATACAAGGTCTTAGAAGCTTGAAAAGAGATTAGCTGAAGCAGAACCTTAAATCCTGAAGCCCTGGAAAAAAGGCTCACCGAAGCATTTGGATCAGTGGTGGCTGGGGACCTCTTTTACTGTTTGAGATAGAAAGGACAGTGAAGGTGAGAGTGCAACTGCAGCAGCCAGGAGGGAGAAGCAGAAAGTGTATATCCTTAATTTATAATACAAGTCAGAAAAAGAAAATCAACAAGAAGAAAATTTTTATTTATCCTACATCCCCACTCAGCATTTTTGGAAGCCCAATTTGAAGGGCTGAGATTGTACTGTTTTGAGCACTGTTTCTGGCTACCTATCCTCACAAAATTTGAAGAAACAAAGTAAAATCCTACTTCAATGACTGTCAGGAGTGGTTTTGTGACCTAAATCCCCAGAGCTGGGATTTTGCTCAATGAATGAGCCCAAAGAGCCTAGAATAGTGGATAAACCAACAGCAAGCTTTTCCTCTTAATTATCTCTTTCTTTGCCTGAAGTTTCGGGGCCAATTCTGAAGGTTGTTTGAACAACATGGGCACCACCTCAGGTGAACAGACACTTAGTTCTACCAGTTCATTTCTCAGAAAGCTTTCAGGGATGGTTAGATGGGGAAAAGTATTATACTGGTTTCTTGAGGCAAGACTAAGTGATGTGGTAACAGAATGAATGAAGGAGTCAGTGGTTAAGTAGTCAGAGTTAGGAGGTTGAGCCTTGCAATTAACTTATATCAAAGATTAACAGATGCCAGTTTTGCCAGGAAATGAGCTATCTGAGCTGAAAGGCAAGTGTCCCAGGATACAGTGAGGACCTTATCATTCCTTGGATGACATTGCCCACAGAAACAGGTGTGTTGCAATCACAGGCAGCTAAATTGGGATCAGAAAGACACTGGAGTATGCAGAAAGATAGCACAATATTTGTAGTGAACTGGTGAGTGCAAAATCCAAGATTTCACAGAGAAATCGGTGAAATTTCTTTGTTCCCCTCATCCTTCCCTCCCATGGGGAACTGCTGTTGCTCCTACCCCATGGGAGAAGTTCTCACGCAAAGAGAAACCTATGTCAGTGTCCTATAGAAATGGGCCTTCAATAAAACTCAGGTTCCCCAAATGCATGAGGTCTGCACACTGAACTTTTCTTGACTGTGAGCCTGCCCAAAAATTCCAAATTTAAAACATTGTCTGAGAGTGGATGGACAAGCTTTGAACTTCCAAGGAGATTTACTTCTGGCACTAAGATGGGCACAATTCAGTGTGCTGCTATTGGCACCCAGAGAGATGATGAAGAGAAAGACACAATACTTATGACCTTTGTCAGGCTGGGGGAGCATCTGCTTCAGTCCCAGCTCTACTATTCCCCAGGGAATAAAACAAAGTAGTGTTCTTCAGATTCAAGTATTTAACTGCTGTTCCAAACATTCCAAAACACATGAATCCAAGATTTCAGATCTGTATCGGCAGGGCTGCAAGGAGAACATCTACTTTGGCTAAAGTTTATTGGAGTTAAGAATTTCAGGTGATTGAGGCAGTTGTTCAGATTTTGAGGAATTCATCCTTTCTTCTGACTTGGTAAACTAGATGTCTTGAATTTCATATTAAATGCATCTAGAGCTAGAAGACCTCAGAAAATGTGCACTAGATTTAGCCCTAGCAGTACCACCAAGGTCCTGAGTGGAGACACAAAGAGATGGTGGCCATGACA
This sequence comes from Neopelma chrysocephalum, assembly GCF_003984885.1. Lineage (NCBI taxonomy): Eukaryota > Metazoa > Chordata > Aves > Passeriformes > Pipridae > Neopelma > Neopelma chrysocephalum. The sequence goes on along the minus strand of NW_020897715.1, from coordinate 14,503,832 downwards.
CCCAGTGTCAGTCTGCTGGAGGAATTCCCTTTGACACAGAGATGAAGCCTAACAATCACAGATTTTGCTAGTAATGCCACAAGCAGATAAACTAGATGTATGTGGGGCTAATGAGGCAACAACTTTTGTGAATAGAAAGCATTTTTCTTCTCTAGAAAAAAGAGAAAATGAAAATTCGATTGTATCTATTTTTAGGCAAATTAAAAGGTGCCTCAAAAATAGCTTGAGCAATATGAAAGTGGAGCAATTCTTCAAGTTCTCCAAGAATAAAGGAGGTCAGCAGCCTCATAAGCCAATTTTTGAAGTAGCTGTGAATGTTTCATTTTTACAGCCCTATCTGATGTGTGTCTGCTTTAATACATATTGTGATGCCAGCAGAAGCCTGCTCCTGCACCCTGAATCCATGGGGTCCTTCAAAGGCAACCAACCAGCCTAATGTAAGCCTAGTCATCCCGCAAATTCAGTTCCGTGTTTTACATCCTAAACATTCACCATAAGCCTAGCCAGCCGTTGCCACCCACTGTGACACAAGTCTTGTGTCTCCCACTAAAAGCAATCAGATTTATCAAGATTTGTCACAACTCCCTCTGAAAATGACTGTCCTGAAGGGTGCCTCTGTAGGAAGTGTATTTTGGAGGTTGTCTGCCTTTGGCTTTTACCCTGATTCCTCGGGTTTCATCATTAGTAGTTTAAGTTGCCAGCAAACATTGAACTTCTGAAAAAGCATGAGCAGAAGTAAGAGGAGGCTTTGGAAACAAGACAGATTTGAAAACTGTTGCCAACAGAGTTTCAGTTAGCATGTTGTGGGCTGTTCAGGTTGGAAGTGAAAGCTGAGGGGGATGTGTGCTCCTAAATCACCCAGGAGATAAGTATAGTCTGCTCAGGGAAATGTTTTAGTCACCATCCCTGGAGGTATTTAAAAGATGTGTAGATGTGATGCTTAGGGACATGAGTTAGTGGTGGACTTGGCAGTGTTAGGTTAATGGCTGGACTTATTGGTCTTTTACAGCCTAAATGATTCTTTGATTCTGTAATAGCTAAGTAATGCTCACCTTTTGCCCCAAATATTGAAATAATCCCAGACATACATTAAATGGGAACAGCTGCACCAAGAAGAGATGTCATCCCTTTCCCGGTGTGGATAGAGCAAGGCTGTGATGGAGCAGCATGCAAGGAGGAGGCCTGATAAGGCCACTTGTCTGCACATCACTTTGGCAGGGGGAGGGAGCCGTGCGCCCTGTCAAGCTCTTCTCTGCCAGCCCCTCAGCATGCCTTCTCCAGCGGATCCACGCCAGCCCTGGTGCTGGCCTGTGGCCAGCTGGCCTGCCTCCACCTGCCTGTCGCTGCCAGTCATGGGGCAGAGGTGACACTCTGGTCAGAGGAGGGGAAGAGCTGAGACACTGTGCCACAGAACCGCTCTCCCCTGGCAGCGTTGTGCAGGTGATACAGCAAAGCGGCAACTGGTGCCAAGCTCCTAGGGAAGGGGGAACTGATCGTCGTTCCTGGGATATGAAGAGGAAGGAATATGCAGAACAGCTTGCAACAGAAATGCAACAGATTTACGTGAAAAACCTGCTCCGGTCCAACAGAAAGGAAGGCTGGTGGTGATGGTGGCATCCGACTATCCTCTTGAGGAGAGCCCTGTCTCCTGCCCTGGATGCTGGCCTAGGCACACGCTTCCCACCCTTCATCCCCCTTAGTACGATTAAGTTTTAACCACTCTCCAGCAATGTATGGGACTTGGTGAGTGCTGTGGGCATGGGAGGTTGCAACACGAGCTTCCCTGTGCTTTGAGATTACAGATCCAAGGGCGAGCAATTCTCCTGCTGCCCCACAAGCAGAGAATGTGCTTCAGAAAACAGCTTGAATGTCAGCCAGCATCTACGGACAGACGGTGCCCCAGGCAGGAGGAGGAGGGAGTCCCAGGAGTGCTCACCTCCTTTGCTGCTGAGGAAACAGGACTTTTCCTTTAGTGGTGCAGATGAGGCTCTTCATGAAACTGTTTAACCTGAGATCTGTTATCAAAAGCCTAATCACTGTGATGCCCAAAGGGATGCAAAGAGAGATACCCTTATTACACATTGCAGTAAATACCTTCTATTTTTGTCAAGCCCTAGTAGGACAAGTGTGCCTTGGTTCCCTGTATAAGTGAGGTCTGTCCCTTCACAAACCCTCCCTGCATATTCCCAGGACTGACATCTTCCACTCCCTCTCTCTTGCTCATTCCCTCTCTCTCAGATGATGCAGAGTGCCAGCAAGTCCCTCAATGGTGTCATATCTGTCCTTTTTATTCATTGCAGGGTTTATTTTTAGCCTGAAACAACTGCTTCCTAAAAATGGAGTTCCTAATGACACGGGAGCTGGACACAGCTATGTAAGGTATCCAGGGCTTGGCCTCACAGCTTCTCCTGTCTGTCTCTCTCTTTGTTGTGAGTCCAGGACAGCAAAGTTTGCTGCTCCCCACCAGCCTTGCAGTGTTTGGGCTGATCACCAGGAAGGCAGCAGAAAGAGAAACTCAGTTCAAACTTCACCTGAAGCCTTGGTCTCCCCCTCTTCCCAAATCAAGAAAGAGAGGGACATTTACCCACCCTTTGTTGCACTCCCAGGGCACCCCTATGAAGGCAACTTGCTGGATCCTGGCAGGTTTTTACCTGCTTTTCTGCTGCAAGGCAGAAGAGGGACTGAACTTTCCCACTTACGATGGGAAAGACCGAGTGATCGACCTGAATGAGAAGAACTACAAGCAGGCTCTGAAGAAGTATGACATGCTCTGCCTGCTCTTCCATGAGCCTGTGAGTTCTGACAAGGTCTCCCAAAAGCAGTTCCAGATGACAGAGATGGTCCTGGAGGTAAGTGCTGCTGCATGACCCAGTCGGGATCAGTATCACAGCGCTGGGCAGAGCTGTGGAGAGGAGCCACAGGACAGGACAGTCAAATGGTCTCATGCGGGGGAGGCTGAGCACCCAAAAGTTTGTGTTTGTTTACTTGCATTTGAGTTAGCCCCTTCTTGAATTCTGCAAAGCCCAGAAAAAAAGCCTCTTTTGTGCTCTTCTCAGTTGTTTGCTGGGAAATAGTCTTTCTGGATTGTGTATCAGAAACCCAGGCAATAGCGAGTAAACTTGAGAACCTCAGCAACATGAATTCAGCTCAGCTGAGCTTTCTCAAGTCTCAGCACAAACCTGAGTACATAGCTTGAAATTTTTCGATCCTTCCTCATTCTGTGCAAGCCAGTATCCCACTCTTATTCTGGATTCAGTCCCACTTTTTATCCCACTAGGAGAAATCTGCCAAGAAGCCTTATCAAGCTGTGAAGCAAACAGGCATCCTAGCTCCCCATCTCAAAATCTCCCCATTGGTGCAGCATTAAATCCCTTTTTATTTTTCTGACACTTAGTTGCCTGCTTGGAATCGGTCTATAGCTGCTTGTTAATGCAACCATTCACTTCTGTGCTAGAAAAAGAGTGTTGTTAATTCTTTGGTGAATGAATCTTCAGTAAAATAAATCATGGTAAAAATTGCAATGTAGACTAGTAGCATTTTTTCTTGTAGTGTAGCTGTAATCTAGGGAATCATACAGCTGCAAGCCTGGATTGTTAGGTGCCTGTTTCCTGCCATGGGCCTGCAAACAGTCCCTCTTAGCTAAAATACACATTTGGAAAGAAAGTGCGAATTGCAGAAGAAACACTTAAACTTCATCTATCAGATCCAGAGAGAAAATGCATTGCATCCCTAGAAGTATAGCAAATGTGAATTAGAAAATATGCTTGCTGAGGACTCGGACCCAAAAAAGTCCAGTGTCAAGTTCAAGGTCTGCTGACCTCCTCAGCAAGCCTCATGACTGCCTGAAAGAAAGATTCAATAACTAACAAGATTTTAGTCACTTGTCAGGCAACAGTTACTTTCTGCAGGTGAGTGATCAAATAATATTTGGCAAAGAAAAGAAAAAAATGATGCTGGAACTCCAGCTGAAATGAGTATTGTTGGTAGTATAATTGCATTGTTATTTAATAGGATAGCTATTTTGTGCTTGATAGATGGCAAACTGTTACTAGGAACATATTTATAGAAACCTGACAGAAGCATGCCCCATCCCTGGAAGGCCAGGTTGAATAGGGTGCTTGGGAACCTGGTCCAGCGGAAGGTGTTCCTGTCCATGGCAAGGAGGTTGGAAATAGATTATCTTTAAGATACCTTCAAACCCAAACCATTCTATGTTTCTCTGATTCTGTGGTCTGTTGTGTACTATCAGTTTGAGTCCCCATGACACCTAAACCGATGGTAGCAATCAGACTTATCAAGGGTGTGATGGATGCAATACAATCTGGCTTAAAACTTTTGTTTTTCAGGTTTGGATTCAGCAGTTGATAACATGAGCTTAGGACTCTCATGATTTATTTGGTTTCTGACTGCCTCTCTGCCATGGACTTCTTATGTGACCTTGGGCAAGAAACTGAGGTTTAGATCCACAGGAGACTTTACACAATTGTAGTGCTTCAGTCCCCTAGTGCTCATCTACCAGCTAACTGTGCCAGGCATCAGCTGGCACTTGTGGCTTTGACCTCAAAATTTCCCAAGCACTTGCAATGCTGATTCAGTGCATGTCTCACAGTTTCACAGTCCCTCCCCTGGACTGGGAACTGCCACAGCAGCAGTCTGACAGCCCAAGCACAGAGCAATCTGCAGACAACATTTCTTTGCCTTTGTCAGTCAAGGGAATCAGATGGGGAGAGGGTCTCATAAGGCAACAGAGAAGATAGGATATGTCGTATCCTGCACAGGATACAGCCCAGCATGGTGTTAGTGCTCCCAGTTTCTGTACTAATTCAACCATGGAAGCACTCAGGAAAGGAGTAGGCAAGCCAGGTTGTAATCTGCTCTTTCGTGTGATATCATTCACCTCCCTCGCCTCAAACCACAATGTGCCACGGGGGTCATTTTCAACTTTCTCTGCCAGAGCTCATCCAGCTGTCGGACTTCACGTTCACCAGCACAGGGAGAAGGAAAGAAATGGCTGCAGTGGCTCCTTGGCTGAGATATGTTCACCTGTGAGATGAGCTGCCTGGGATCAGTATCCCTGGAAGCAGTCAGCAACTGAACCCAGCTCTCCTGTAATTTGAGCACATACTCAGAGAAGTGAGCTGCTCTGTGGGCACAGGAGCAGTGACAGGGCTCTCGTTCCAGCCAAACCTGGGAAAAGTTCACTCAGGAAGGCTTTACATATCTAATTTCAGTAGGGGGTTCAGGGCTCTGAGTGCTGAAGGTCCTTTACACCTAAAATGAAGTATCTAAGACATAAATACTCCAGTCCTGACTATTCCCTGCCAGCTGGCTTGGAAGGCTCCCAGTGCAGGGTGCTGCCTATGGTAAGATGCTCCTTTCTGGGGCACCTTATGTTTTTCCACCTTATTGTACTGACGATTTTCCTGTTGTTTTACAATGAGACATGCTGCTTCCACAGCTTGGAAAACATCACGTCCTTAGCCCCACTTTCATACCATGGCACTGGTCTCCATCATTAAGAGTAACTGGGAGCTTCCATCTGACACACAGGCAGGTGTGGAGCCAAGCAAAGGTCTGAGCTGGGCGGTTAAGAGTTGTTACATCATGTTGCCTGATGTGCATGTATGTGTGGGCACACAGAAGGAAATGGGCTTAATAAATTTTAAGCCCAGAAAACCCCCAAAGAGTCCACCTTTTCTGTTTCTCCCACCTGCACCTTGTAAGAAATGAGCAATCCCAAAGAACAAAGAACTGAAGAATCATCTGAGACACAAAGAAAAGAGCAGGAGAGATCAAGCATGATTTCCTTGAAATATGTAGCTCATCAGTAACAAGATCTGACTGGGGCCTCTCCCAGGAGTGAGGAGCACGAGGCTCTCTCTTAACTGGGTCCTTTGGTGTTCTATGAGGCTTGAGCTCTCATGGCAATGTTTTCTTCTTTCAGGGCACTTCAGCCTCTTCCCTTCCAAGTCCCTGCTTGTCACAAAACTTTCAATAGCTTTATTATGTGTGACATCACTGACTCTGGAAAATTGGTTCAAAAGGCCCAATAGCCAATAAAGTTATTAGGGGAGGCAGCTGACAGACAGACCTGAGGGGAGAGAGGAAAGAGTCACAAGGCTATCATATACTTAGGAAATAAAACTGAAAACCCAACAGCAAGTAAGTAAAGTTAAGCACTTATTTAAGGACTTCACCAAACTATAACTGTGAACAGCAGATTGAGAAGCGATATGATAGGAAACATTTCCTTCCCAAAACAAAAGACCAGCTTAGAGGGCTGACTGACATTCTCCAAAGCTCAGGGTCCACACCCACTATTGCCAGAAAAGGGATGATGTCATCAGGCTGATATTACAGTTGGCACAGCACATGGGGTTTTTAGTTCCCTGCACCCAGGTGCACTGGGAACCATCACCAGATTCCCACGCAGCCCAGGGTCCCTTTCTAAACTAGAAACCACCATGAAGTAGTCCTGAGAGCTCTTGCCACCTACACTGCTGGGTGCCACCTGGTAAGGACAGGATCCAGGGACAACTGAGCCCTTCTGGGAGCAAAAGGAGCTCCTCTGTCATGCTTTATGCATGACAACAGCTCTAGGGATAGCAGTGACAGCCCCTCAAGTCCCAGTGGAAAAGCTAGGGGCTGTTGGATTAATCTGTCAGGATAATAGCCAAAGCAATGGTTGGAGATGCCTACTGTTTTCTGCCTGGAGTGGAAAAGGGTTGGAGAAGGATTGGTCTAAGACAACCCAGGGCAGAGATATCATGAGCACAGTCTGTTTCATAGCTCAGGTTAAAGGACTCTTCTCCTTTGCTTGCCTTTCTCCTATGACTCCACTCTGCTCCACAGGCTACTGGAAAGCACCTACATCTTGAGTGGGGAAAATCCTCCATACAGGGCAGTGCAGAGGTTGAACCAGGCAGTCCCAGAGTGAACAGTAGCTATTTCTAGTCTGTGGTAATGTTTACAAGAGCTCTGCACACTTCATGAGGTGAGCACAGTGAAGAAGCAGACAAAACAGCCAAGCAATCACAATAATTATTTAACAGGAAAGTAAGAGAAAAGGCTACTTGTCCTGAAGGGTCTCAGTTTTAATGAAGGGTCAAGAGAGGAAAAGATCAAAGCAGTGAAGCTGAGAAATACCAGTTCTGCTTTTCTTCTGCTCTGTATCTCCCCTAACATACTTCACCCTGTCTCATACCACCACTTCTCAGACCTTCTCCCTTCTTCTCATCTCTGAATCTCCTAAATAGGGAGTTTTGCCTTCCAGTGGGCCAGCCCCTCTCTCTAGGGAATCATGTAGCAAGAATAACAAGCAATGGGGTTAGGGGCTTTCCTTTTGCACTTGCGAAGCTCTTTCCTCTGCTGAAACTTGCTCAGTCTTGGCTCCCCTGTTATTCTTCCCTTGCCATCTGTGTGCATGTGTAATATCCTTAAAAAAGAGAGGCTCATCAAGCCCAGATATTTTAGTCTCTTCAGTGCAACAGTGACCCTGAACTGAAAGTTCATGGAAAACTGCCCTAGCAAAAACCAGTCTGATTAGTGGTAAGAGAAGAGGTATGTGGCTACTAAAGGTATGTGGCTTCCACTATAAGTAAGCTAATGCAAAAAATAAGGAAGGAAGGAAAAGGAAAAAATGTGCACCGATTACTTTGCCCTTTGAGGCCATGTAAGTAGGTCTTAACTCATCAACAGACAGCACACCACTGATTTTTAGCAACAGCACCCAGGAGGATTTCACTTACTGATATGCCAGTCACAAAAACAAGTTACAGAGAGCTCCCTGTTTCACAGATGGGCACATTGACATCCAGGGACAACTATGTTACTTGATCTTTCTGTATAGCAGTGATAGAAATAATTTCCAAGGCTGCATTACCTATCATTGCCATGTTTCTTTCTTTGAAGTCCCTCTGTCAGTTCCCAGTAGTGAGTTTGGATTGGCTGCACGAGCAGCATTTAACATAAGAGCCCACTTTCAAAGCCATAACTGTGCTTTGAAAGGCACCTTTCTCATCTGCTAAATTATGATTGGAAAGAGGATTGTACTGACATCAGATCTTAGAGCAGAGACTAGCTGTAATCCCAGGATCTAAAGAATACAAATGCCCCCTGGAGACGTGGCAGACCCCTGCGAGCTTGGGTTAGCTTTGCTCACAGAGTGCAAGACCAAATCTGCTTGGTCTTTGCAGGCTTCCTTGGCCTTGAAGCAATGAGCTCTTACCACTGTCCAGCTGTTGCAGACAACCTCTGTAGGTGCCATAGAGTCATAGAATCATTTAGATTGGAAAAGATCTCTAAGATCATCGAGTCCAACCATTAATCTAGCACTGCCAAGCCCGCCACTAAATCATATCTCTGAGTGCCACAACTACATGTCTTTTAAATACTTCCAGGGATGGTGACTCCACCATTTTCCAGAGCAGCCTGTCCCAGGGCTTGATCACCCTTTCAGTGAAGAAATTTTTCCTAATATTATTGTTTTCCTAATATCCAATCTAAACTTTCCCTGGTGCAATTTGAAACCATTTCCATGCAAGACCTTGAGCTGCATGGAGACTCCTTAGGAGTCACTCCTCACTTCAGAAATGCAATGGAGGAAAATTGTTGAAAAGTCCATCCTCTTTGGTATTGGCCATCCTGACATGCTAGTCAGCTTCCCCAAAAAGTGCCAGTAAGGTTTCCCAGTGCCTTCCTGCTGGGCTGGTTCCTGGGGGGCAGAGTCTCACTTTTGTACAATGAGGTGCCTTTCATAGAAACACAGGATGGTTTGGATTTGAAGGGACCTTAGAGATCATATTGTTCCCTCCTGCCCATGGGCAGGGACACCTTCCACTAGACCAGGTATCACTTCTCGATAAGGGTGGGTCATCGCACCACGTTGCTCAAAGCCCCATCCAGCCTGGCCTTGAACATTTCCAAGGATGGGGCATCCACAGCTTCTCTGGGCAACCTGTTTTTGTGTCTCACCACTCTCACAACGGTGAATTTCTTTCTTTGCCTGTCCTGAGGGCTTGCTTGAGCTCATACTCGCCTACTCAGTGGACATGTGTGGTGTTTGTAGTTATCATTTCATGTTCTCCACCCCGGACCTTGACATTTCTCAGGATCCTGACCGCAGGCTGGGGCAGCTGTTGCTCTGCGGGGCAGACTGGCTATGGTTGGCCATGCCATGCTCGCCCACCCTGACCTTATTCCAGAACTTGGTCTGCCAGTGCTCTTCATCTAAAACTAAACTAATCAAAGCCTGTGACTGCCCTTCCTTCATGCCTGAGTATCATTTGTGGGGAGAATGGAAAGGGGATATGATAATTCTCTTTAAACACCCGAGAGAGAGAAGAGCTATTTAAACTCAAAGCCTAAGGACAAATGGTCTATGAATAAAACAAGTCTGGAACTACAAAGTCCCTAATCACCAGAGAAGGAAGGCTCAAGGGGAGAACAGTCTAACCAGTTTTAAATGGACATTGACCGCTTTGTGACAGAGATTGAATGACATGATTATGGGTCTGATGACCAAAGATATCCTTTTGCAGCCTCTGTCCCTAAATAACAGGCACCCAGGCAAGAAATCCATGGCCTAGGAAAGGCCTAGCAAGGTCCAAGTTATTTTCTTTTTTCTCCTTTGCACATTGGGATTTACCTACATACGTGAGAAAAAAACTTGCCCAAGGAAATAGAGCAAGCAGCAACAATGAAGAACTCAATTCCCAGGCAGTCACTCCTCCCCTTCCCAGTGCCCCGGGAGGGTCAGTGCTCCCTCTTGAGCAGTGCTGATGGTGCTCATTCCTGTGTGCTCTCTGACGCAGCTCCGGTGAAGGCCAGCTGCCGTACATGATACGTCCTTTTTCTGGGAACACTGTCCAGCCCTGGCAGGAGACAGACCGCCGTCAGCTAGCAGACCTCTGACACCTTGAACCCTGTGCAAAAAGGGCTGTGTATATTTAAAGCTTTTCTCAGTTCTTATTTCTCTCTGCTCACTCCTTGGGTAAAAGGTTTTTTGTCTCAAGGACCCCTCTGTTCCCCCAGGGCCCTGCCTCACTAATCCTTCCTGCAGATGCAGGACCAGAGCTCCCAGCTCTCCCCTGCAGCATCCTGGACTCTCTGGGGTATCAGAGGTCCTGGCTTACACCCACTTGGTCAGAAACTGGAGAAATCCGGCTTGTTCCTGGGAGGAGGCGTACAAATGACATGGGCAGTGGTCTGTGTAGGTGAATGGGCTGAATACCAAGCATGCTTCCCTCCTCCAGCATCTAATGAAAGGAACCAGCTTGTGCCCTGCATGGGCTTCACAGCCACATCCAGTCATCAGTTTCAATGCAATCTTTCTGAAGCCAGAAAGACAACAAGGCAGCAACGGCTTCACTTTTGTCAGGAACAGCCCCCAAATTGCACCTTCAGTCTCCCTTTTGCCAAAGGGGAGGTTAGTGGGGTGTGCCCAATCCCAAACCCCACAGCCTGAGGCAGCACATGTGTGCACACACGCACGTCCCTGTCTGTCCTTGGCATATGAGCTGCACAGCTGAGTTGGCAAAACACCTGTGATGTAGTGCCAGTGAGGACTGGCTGGGAGCAGCAGCAGGTGGCCTCTGCACCCATGGGTGCTCGGTGGCACAGGCATCAGCTTCGGTTAGTTCATGGCTGAGGGGGCTGTGCTTTGGCTTACAGGTCGCTAAAATTAGGGATGCCAGGAGCAGATAAAAATACAGCCCTAACTATGTGAAACCTTTAGGGAGGCAGCCAAAGAGCACATCGTATGTCTAACTGTGCTGAGTGGCTGTGCAGCAACTAAAGCTCCAAGGCAGCATTTTTGGAGCATTACCTGTGAAAGCCACCTCTGAGGGAGTGACCTTTGGGTGTCCCATATATGGAGACTTGCCTTTTAGTCCAAGGAGCAGTGAGCCCTAGGAGGGGAGGTTCAACCTCTCCAGGCAGCTCAGGTGGTGGAAATCCGTTGGAAGGTGGGACACACAATTCTCCTTCAGTCCTCATTGCCAGCGGAGTGACTTAGCCAGTGGCAACTGCTCAGCAGGCTTCTGGCCCTGCTCTTTGATCATCATGATGCTTCAGGACTTCTAATTTACCAGCCCAAATTATGGAAGAACCTGAACCATTACTAGTGTGCTATGCAAGGGAATGCTAGAGGAGGCAGCACAGCATTAGGAAGGAGAAATAACCCCCTCTGCTCTCCAAGAAACTGTCCACTGGCTTAAACAACAGAGAAGCCAACTATAGCGTGAAGGCGTGAGCCCTGCGTTAAGATTCAAAACTTCTGGGGAAATACCCTAGACACTTGCCATCTCCTCCTACTGATTCTGAAAATAAAAACCTAACATTTTGGGATATAAAATCATCATCATTTCATCAACCAGTTTCTGACCATCAACATCAACTGCAGCTTTAAAGAGAGTAGCAGAGAAGTGTAGATTGCTTGTGGAACATTTCCTCATCATCCCCTGTTGCTATTCTCCTTGCGTTGCTGGAGTTTTGTTCTTTCTCCAGTGCTAGATAGGGAAACAGAAAGCTCCCCGTATGTAAGAGAATTTTACTTACAATGGCTTTCAGACACCCAAATGCCCCAGACACCTGTCTCCCAGCCTGAGCAGCTAAGAAAGATGAGCCTTACTGTCTGTGGGAGCTCAGTGCTAGAGAAGTGGGAAGAAAATCCAGGCCAGAATGCCATAATGTCACTTCACAAAGAAATCTGATCATGCTGAGACAGCCACCCCTCCCACCCCCATTTGTAACCCTCTCTGCTGGATTTTGTCTGCCATTTAGCAGCAAAAGTGACACTAAATGCAAGGTTTGGCACAATCAGTGTTGTCTGCAGCTGGAATAGGAGCACGATCAGGCAGATAGTGATATTTCTACTGCTGTATAACCTGGGAATTTAGAATGACCCTGTGCAACTTCTTAAATCTCAAAAGTTTCCCACCATCACACCTAAGTTCAGATAGGTACAGTGGGTGTGAAGCTGAGATGTTCGGCAGGGAGCTGTGTCTTTCCACACCCATTATTCAGAGTGCCTGCTACTGCTGACACCACACAAGATGAGGTGTTTCTTGCTTACTCGGTGGTACTCAAGCTTCACTTTGGGCTGGCACCTCTCACACATCCCAGAGGGTCGTGCACTCCCTCACACTTACCTAAATTCAAGTATGCCTATTACCTGAGCCATGTGGAAGAAAGGAGGAGTGCACCCAAACTCACATCTCCTTTTCCGAAGGCTGCACAGGACAGAGCTTGTGATCCTGTGGTTAGAAAGTATGCATTGCAAAGGCTTCATGCACATGAGAGGAAGGCTGGAAAACGTGCATGAGATGTGAGCTTACAAGACACTGGGCTCTTTGCTCATCCTCTCAGCCAACTCTGCTTGCCCAAAGCTCCTGCTCTACCTCAGGGATTGCATGATCAGTAGGTCCAGTTCTTCCAGGGCAGTTTATACTCTCCATCTCCCTATGCAGCTGTTGAAGCTAAATTACTCACTATAGAGGCTGACACAAAGGTAAGGCCTCTGGCTGGCCAAGACTTCAAGCAATACAAATTTAAAGGCATGAGGAGGAGGAGTGGAAGGAGGGAGGGGCTTCTTAGATTACAGTTGCCTCTGACCCAAGGTCCTGAGCCAAGAGGATTGTCAAGATTAGAAACATTATCTGCATTCAAATCCCACTAGCATTATGGAATCAGAAAATACTGTAAGGGGATATATAAATGCTTGATACTGTAATGAGTAGGGGGCAACTAGCCAACTGCTGTGCCTCTGGCATACTCCATGTTTTACTGCCATATGGGGTTGAAGTATAGGTGTGGGAACATATCTTCACCTACGCACTGGTCAGACTCACCTGCTGCAGTGGAAAGCAGGGAAAGCGAGGCCCTGCATAGCTGGCACTTTCAAAAGCCACCACATAGGTACTGACACCCTGCAAGGGTCTCCTGCCCCCAGGAACTGCCACAGTAGAAAGAGCGAAAGAGCTAAAGAGCTAAAGTCTCATGTTACACAAAGAGTTCCCTGTTGTGAGACAGTGCTCTGAGGACAGCACAGGCTGTACTGCTTTCCTCATTGTCTCATTAGCATGAAGGTCTCAGCAGAGGAGCCAGGGTGCCTGCTTGGCTCCCAGCTCTGTCCCCTCATACAAACATAACCCACAGGCACACACACCCTGTACACATGCATGCTCCTATATACACACACGGTTGCACATCTTCTGTCGGGACGAGCCTCTTCAGAGGGACATCTCTAAACATTCATATCCACAATACATACACCTCCAAGAGACAGTCTTGCTAGACACAGTCACACAAGCCCTGCCACACCAACGGGCACACCTCCAGCATTACTGTGGCCATTTTTGACTACTGAGCACTCCCAGAGTCTCATATAAAGAGGCTTTCATCACATCATCCATGTTTTCTTGACACATTTACTCTTTCCCAGCAAGATCCCACGCTCACAGCTACATGGCTACACCCACACCCCTCCAGACTTACCTTGTGAGAGCTGCATAGTGACATACATGACTCCTGATCAATGCCTCCTCTCTTCCAATCAACCCAACCACTTGTTTGTAGCAGGTGTTGCAGCTTTTCTGCACATTTCTGACCTTCAAACACCCACAAGAAACCTTAACCATCTTCTGTGTGCAGGGGTCAAGAACTATTGGGCTTAAACTGCCCTGACTTTGTCAGGTGCATGGCTGACATAACTCTGAGTAGCTAGATCAAGTATCAACTGGAGTGGTCATGACTGAACAAGTCTTCTTCCCTTGGGATTTCTGTGTTTTACCTCTGATCACAGAACAGCCAGAGCTTCAAGCACTGACTCTGAGGAACCTCTTGCTGGTGTGCACAACTGCCAACAAGCATGCTGACAATGTCCCAGAAAGCTGATGATCCTACAGGCTCCATCCCCCCATCTGTCCAGGAAAGACAGATACCCATAATGGGTGATCTTCTCTCACCACTGCTCACTTGGTGATGTCTAGAGAGCTCACAAGAGGTGTCCATCTCTCACAGCAATATTGGGTGCCAACTGCTCTCAGGTGCTCTGAGATGTACAGCTGTGGCCTGAGCCAGGAGATGGAATGCCAGACCAGTCAAACCAGTACTCAGATGCCTCATCATTGGATATGTAAACATGAATCGGTGCTCTGCCTCATTCAGGCAGTGACCATGGCACAGGCCCCGAACGTGCAGCCTTACCTTTGTTTTAAAGCACTGGCAAAGAGCAAGGAAAGAGCACTGAAATGCCTGTTTCCTGTGTAACAGAAGCACCCCTTTTGCTTCACATGGTGTCCCCTTAAGAACAACAGGGCAGATAGCCACAGGGGGTTCAGGGCTGCAGTGATGCTGTGGAGGGTGGTGGAGACTATGTCCTCCTGGAGGGCTTTGGGACAGGCCTGGGGATGCGTATTTGTTGGAAGGAAGGAAACAACCACATTCTTCATCACTCCCCTTTGCTCAAGCAAGGTCCCTGAGACCTGATCATCAAAGTGTCTGCCACCATCCTCCAGAATTTCGGGGACAGGCTGGGTGCTGAAAGCACAGGGAGCTGGCCGGCCCCATGATGCCCCATTGCACAGGCGAGGTAGCTGCCCCATGACTTTTGCTCCCTGACACCTTTAATTGCTGCTCACTCTCGCAGTGGCCAGGCATAGGCAGAAGCTATTTATAGCAGGGGAGCCACGGGGCCGCATGGTTGTGGTGGCAGCACTGCTGGGTGACATTCAAACTGGCTTTGACTCTGGGGCGAGCACTAAAAGGGGTTGGGCAGGGGGACTTCCTCATAAATCAGCCCTCTATCTCTCTGGCCATGGCTTTTCTTCTGCCCCTCTCCTACCACCAAATCCTGGCAGCTGTGCCCTAATAGGGACATTCCTATCCCAGAGGCCCCTGACCCCTCATCTCCATCATCCCCCACCCTCTGACGGGGTTGGGAGGAGGAACAGCAAGAAGACCAAGGCGTTCATGGAGCAGGAAGGGAGAGGGAGGAGGAAGAGGCTCTTACAGCTGCTTGGTGGTCTCAGAGCATCATTATCACCTTGTATGGTCTGTAGCACACTTGCAGTGGGGCTGTCAGTCACCTGGTGCGTAAGTGGACCCATTTTCCAGGGTCACTGCATCTCTAGGAGCCTATCTGGAATTCACAGGGTCTCACCCGGGGCTGCTCCCACCATGGGGCCCTTGCAGAGCTTCTCTCCTTTCCTCACATATCTATTTTCACAAAACAGGCAGGAACTCGATATCTTCAAGAGGCCCCTTCGTCAAAAATGGTGGGAACAGGGGGCAGTTGTTCAGAGAAGCTGTGAGAGGTAAACACGAGCATGGCTGGGATTAGATGCATTTCTTTAGCGAAAAGAGGGGACCAGGATCTGGGGGGCTACTGAAGCCTGGACAGGAGACATGACTTCAATTATTTCATAGGAAAGTGAGCCTATTTTGGCCACCCCATCGTGTGCATGAAGGAAACATGATGCTGTAGTATCCTGCATCCCATCCAGTTTGCATCCACTGCTGCCTGGCAACATGCATTTCAAGAGTTAAAATGCTGGTGGTGCCCACACATTGCACTCCCCTGAAGGAGGCCAATAAGGCACCAAGGAGGAAACAGCTTTTGCTTTGTGTCAGTAGCACGGGTCTTTTTCTTCCAGCCGTGCCCACTGCTTTAGTGTTCCTGATTCAGTCAGGAGCCCTCTCCCAATGCCAGTCTCAAACAGCTGCGAACAGCATGTGGTAGTGCCAGCAAATCCCTGCTGCAACACAATGGGAAGAAACCCAACCCTTGTGACCTCTGGTTATCTCAGCAGAGAGGCAGCATGTGACACATCCCACTCACTGGTGCTGTTCAAAAGCAGAATATGGGTCACTTGTGTCTGTCATGCCATGCTAGTGGGGCATGATGCCCTTTAGCTACCCTGTGGTGTCAATGCTGCTAATGTTGGGCTCTCTGATTCCTCCCACAGCTGGCAGCTCAGGTCCTGGAGCCCAGAAGCATTGGTTTTGGGATGGTGGACTCCAAGAAGGATGCCAAACTTGCAAAAAAATTAGGTGAGTTCTATGACTGATATTTCTGGAACAGCTTGGAGAGACTGTGGGAGTGATGTCCAACAGCCAGCCCCATAGAGGGCAGCCAAATCCTTGTTACCAGGATGGGGAGGATGTTGGTGGCACTTGCACACTGACTACCTGCCCACTTCACCAAGGGCAGGATCAAGTAGAGGGGTAGGGCTGCGGATGAGAGGGATGAACCCAGAAAGACCCTTGCAGCAAAAACCTTGTTGTCTGAGAGTACCAAAACCAAACTGAATCAAGTGAAAAAGAAAGGCAATTCATGCCGTAGTGATGACAAGGTGTAAGCTCACAGCTTGCTGTGCAGGAACAGTAAATAGATGCTATGGAGTAACTTCATGCTCTTCCTACATAGAGACATGACTGACACAGTGGTACAGAATCAGAACATATGGGGAAATAACATAGGTCCCCAAAGGTCACAGGGTGACCTCTGTCAACAAAAGGGGGAGCCACAGCCTTGCAATGGTTTGGCAGCCAGGTGCCAACTGTTCTGGTTTGCTCCCCAGAGCAAAAGAGGAAACTTGTTCTAAAGGTGGAAAGATGCTGCACTGCCCAAGCATGGACACAGTTGCCTTACAGGGACTGATCCCTTCATATTTTAGCCTACAAAACAATATGGAAATACTATGGCACATAAATAAAAGAGCACACAAATATACCACTAGGTTTAATGTCAGAGAGTGTTTAGACATACCAGAGTGTAATTTTCTTTCCTAAATTAGAGGCTGTGTGTGGTAGTGGGAGCTCAACTAAAGACAAGAGCTTTTGCTCCTCTGAGAAGGAACAAACTACCAACCACCTTGACCTGTGGTACTCTGCTGTCCTGCATTACAGGAGGCCAGTGCTGCTGATTTTGGAGCCTCCAATGAAGTGCGGTGGCACTCAGTCCTCAGTGCAGTGATATTGCATTCACATCTGCCTCCTGCTGTCTGTGGCATCTCTCCCATTGGTTTCTAACCCTTTTGCCAAGGCCAGATAAGCCTCAGACAGTTTGAAGCTCACTTTCAGATCACTGTTGATGTTCATACAATCCAGCCTTCTCCAGACAGTGAGCACAACCCTCATGAAAATCCATTTTCCATAGTGACAGGTTGTTAAAATCTGAGCTGTCAGTTAGAGCCCAGTATATACTGCAAGATAGATAGCCAAGATAAAACAAGTTCCTGGTACAGAATTTTTCCAGATGAGGCCAAACTGTGACCTGAATGAAAAGTTCAACATTTGGGAAGAAGTTAGCCCCAGTTCTGGCTGAGGTTTGTTCCTGCGCCATCAGTCAGGAGATTGCTCAGGTTGTTTCTAAGTAGACCAACACAGTTAACTGGCAACTGCATTTTCCCAGACAGTATTGCCGGAATAACAAGCAAGATACTCTGCAGTAAAAATGCTTTTAGTGACATGTTAACCACGTTATGTTTCCTGTCTCCTTCTTTCAGGCTTGCTTGAAGAGGGAAGTCTCTATGTCTTTAAGGATGAGCGGCTGATCGAATTTGATGGGGAACTGGCCACAGATGTCTTGGTGGAATTCCTCTTGGATGTAAGCACAGATAAGCTCAGAGCTAGATAAAGCCTCTCAGAGAAGACTTTGCAAATACTGAGTTTGCTAAAAAACACAAGTGTATCTTTGTTTGAAATGCCATCTGTTTGCTACTCACTGGTAGAGATGGCATTTGCCATCTTCCTCAGTACTTGTCTGACCATGAGTTCACAGGGAAGCTAGTATCTTTATATGCTACCAACCTCTTATGTCTTGGAGACATTATGCCCTCTTTCTTGTTTATGGAATATTTGAATGGAAGTCAACAACAATCCCACACTATTTTTTTTTTAAAGAAAAGTTAATTTCAAAAAAAGAATGTTCAAGAAGTAGGATTCGTATAGAGCAACTAAAAAGAGCCTAGTGCATTGAAAAGGCCTTATGCTGCAAACTATTTTCCCATTTCTAGACACATAGAACATAATATCTTTTCAGGCAGCTTCCCAAATTGCACTGCCATGAGTGAGAGAAGGTCAAGGCCCTAGGACTAAGTGCCCTTGGGTCACTTTGTGCACGGGCACAATGATGTACTCACCTTTGTGCCTAAATGCAAAAAAGATGCTGAATCCCCCATCAATATGTTGCACTTCTCTTTTTTTACATTTTATTCCTAGGAAAGGCAACAGCCCAAAACCACGGTCTTTGCTTTGTAATGAAAACATTTTGCGGTGGTTTGGCTTTCCTTTGAAATGAGATTCCTTTATAAGCAGCCATGCAGTAATGCAGATAAGGGAGGTAAGGCGAGCAGTGGAGCTGGCAATGTTTGTTTCCCAGGGTGGCAGGTTGCCTACATGGTCACCTGTGGTGCAGGACTGCCGGTGAGAAGAAGCACAGCCAGGGAAGAGAAACAGATACCTAGAACCTCAGCTCTTCTGTGACAATGTCTGTGGCTGCATGCATCAGGTGTTGTGGCCAAAACACATACTATGGATTCAGGGACAGAAATGGGCATCTGCCCCACTCAGGAGGGCCACAGACAGGTTAGGGCTTTGCCATGACCCTGCAGCAGTGGGATCCCTGGTTCCCATGGCTCAGGCCCCTATGGCAGCAGGAAACTGCACATACTGCTGTGGGTGCAGCAGAGGCACAGCCTCATGTTGGAGCATTGCTCACCAGGAGTGCAGTGTAAGGTGCTTGATGAGGTTTAGCTTGCTATGCCTTGTGGTGTGACGCTGAAAAATCAGGTTCTGTGAAAAAGAAGAGACCAAGGATTTCTATTTGGGCATTTTCCACTCAAGAGAAAAAGTACTTGGCAGAGTAATAGCAGGTAAAGCAGGGAAATAAAACCAAACACATTTGTGATGCCTCAGCAGCCTGATCTGAAACCTGAGGTTCTCTCCGAACCACAGATTCTCTCCTCCTCTGTAGGCTGTACAGTGGCCTGCCTGTTTTTCTTTTCCTCTAGTGAAAACGCACCTGATTTATACCAGTATTATTGGGCAAAATAATCAGACTGAATCTTTTCACCGGCAGTGAAACAAAGTCTGAATCAATGGCAGGCTAAAGTGCCAGATAGGTCTTCCAATTTCCTCATCAACACTGTGATGTGTGTGGGGCCAAAGCCTTGGTTTAAACCATTCTTCATAGGAGCATCAGCCAGGAAAATTCACCTCCAGACTTTCCACTGTTCCAAACCTCTGTTTGGCCACCCTCTGGTGCGCTGATTTTAATATTTTCCAAAAGCAAGTTCTTTGCAATGAACTTTTCTGCCAAATGACACTTGAAAACAAGTATATATAGATATAGGTATATATGTATCACTTACAGAAGCTCACAGTATTCATACCAGCTCCTTTCAACTGCTCTTCCTTCTTCTCATCCTCCCTAAAGCCAGCTGCAATTGCTACCCCTCATCTCTCATCAGAGCAGGTCCCTCAGCATCCATTCAGGTTACCCTGTCCTCTATCAGCCTCCCTCTGGATGCTTTCACCTATGCAGGGAACCTACTAACGTCTCCCTTTGAAGGTGACCCACATCTCTCGGTTCCTCACATTAAGGCAGAGAGCACTAATTAGGGTTTCCAACAGCGAAGAAATTGGGTGACCCCTTTCTCCTCGCTTAGGCTGCTTGTGACCCACCCTACCAGGCATAGATTGGTGTTGCAAATCACTGTGCTATCACATGCATTTGTCATGGCAGTTGCTAGAAGACCCTGTGGAGGTCATAAACAGCAAGCTGGAGCTTCAGGCCTTTGACCAGATCGATGATGAAATCAAACTCATCGGCTACTTTAAAGGAGAAGACTCTGAACGTAAGATGAATATGTTCCTGTGGGGCTTAGAGCCTGGCTGGGGGCTCAGGGGGCCGGGCATTGGTTGTTCTGCATGAACATTGAGGGTGTTAGGGGTATATGGCAGGGTGTGACAGTGAAAATTGATGGAGGATAAGGTGAGGTTGCAGACAAGTTTCTGCTGGTGTTATGCATGAGCCCATTCACACCAACAGCTGTGACCCTTCTGCAAGGAGTCTGCTGGTAAGAGAAGAGGGCCATAATCCAGGGCTCCTAAAGTAAAGTAAGTTTACCTCACCCAAAATCAGCTGAGGTTACAGCTACACTGGATAAGGAAATTCAGTAATAAGTACTTTGAAGAGAAGTGGGAAAACCCTGTTGTAAAGATCTCCTGCCAGGCTGGAACCCAGCACTGTGCTGTTAGGAGTAACAGTAAAAACATACCTTGTTCCTGTAGCTTGTTTCCCCTCCTCCTGCAGCAGGACAAGCATGCCTAATAATGCTTGGTGACTGCTTAGGGAATGGCGGCAATCATTAATGCTGGAGCAATTCCATATATTTCCCAGGCTGAACTACCTCTGGACCTGCTTCACAGGGCTGCTGATTTCAGCCACAGTTAAGTCAGGCTTGCTGGGATCTGTAGTTTTCCTGAGCGCCGTGGAGCTGTGCAGCATGTTGCTCCACTTGAAATGGTCCTTCTGTGTAAACCCTGAAAGGGTGGAAGAAACATAGGGCTATCATCTGTTGGAGTTTGCAATAATTTATATTTGTTCTTCCCTGATGCCTCCTGTGCTGATCAAACTGTGGTCAGCTGTCTGTGAAATATCTTCTTCATTCCCCTTTTCTCCTTCCAGATTTCAAGGCATTTGAAGAAGCTGCTGAACAATTCCAGCCGTACATCAAGTTCTTTGCTACTTTTGACAAAGGGGTAAGCACCCACAGACCTAAATGGGAGCTCATAGATGCCACCACCTGTTTTCTGAGAGCTCAGGATGTTCCCAGATTTATTATCTGGTTCCAGCTTCTCATTTTCAGTGTTCCTGTATTTTGTGGTATTCGTGTCCACATTGGGATTTGGCTCTATCACAAGATAAAAGGCCATTTCTGCAGCATGGAGGGAGGTCCTGGTATGGGTTTGGAAACCAGCTCCACTAGGTCTGCAGGACCTTGAGTCTGGCTTTGCTCTACTCCAGTGCTTGACACCAGTAGTGGAGAGAGCATCAGTGGGTTTTTAACCAAGGAAAGATCCATTCTGTTTAGTGGGCTATCTCTAGGAGTGCACTCTGAGGTAGAACAAGCACCTTGATCTCAGCTCTGACACTAGGAGAGACTCTGGGTAGGCAAAGAGGCACATCAGGCTCCCTCACCTCTGACTATCTGCATTGTAACAGGTTGCCAAGAAGCTAGGTCTCAAGATGAATGAGGTGGACTTCTATGAACCATTTATGGATGAGCCTGTTCACATCCCTGATAAACCTTACACAGAAGAGGAGCTGGTTGAATTTGTGAGAGAGCACAGAAGGTAGGTAGCGTACAGGATGCTCCTGGACAAGGAAAGTGTGTCATTGCAACCTTGCGTCTCTAGGGCAACCCTCTCAGAAAAAAATAGCATGACAACCACCTTTTCCATGATTTGCTGACCCAGGTTGGAGATTGTGGCTGTTTTTTCGCTACTCCCAGAGGTAAAAGTATCTCTGTAGCAATCAGAGCTCACTACAATGGGGCTGTGACAACACAGCCTCCTCTTTCCCTAGTTAGTCCTCCTTCAAAAAGCTGGGAGGCTTGAAAGCAGTGGAGAGTGGAAACCTTGGCCTACTTGCCCATGCTTTTAATTTAGGTCTATATAGAAGATAATCTTCTCCAAGGCCTCTCTAGTCAAATCCAAATCTGTCCAGTCCTATCCTTCCCCAAAACAGCTTCACTAATGGCTATATTCCTCTCCTAATATCAGGTATAGTTGGAGGCAGGCTCTGAGCTTAGACCGAGCTCGGAGGAACTGCGATGGACTAAGAGACTCCTGCTGACAAAGGGCACAGAGAGGCAGCCACTGCTGTCGTGGCTGTGTTGAGCCTCATGTGGCAATGGTGCTGAGCACCTACAGTGTTTGATCAACCCAGCAGGAGTTGTGGATGCTCCATGCTTTTTGCAATCAGGTTTATTGCACAGTTGTTCAGGGACTCAGCTACCAATCTTTTGGAAGTCACCGGAGAGGCTGACCCTGTGGAAAAGGGTGAGGTTAAATATACAGGCACAGCTACCGATAAGGTGCTGTGTTTTTACACCCCTAAAAACACCATGCAGGATAATAGCACAGTTAACCTGCTGCTCCTGCAATAGCATTTCCCAGCAGACATTCAAGGGACCAGGCCAGAGTTTGAGGAAAGCA
The DNA here is from genome assembly GCF_003984885.1 of Neopelma chrysocephalum. Taxonomy (NCBI): domain Eukaryota; kingdom Metazoa; phylum Chordata; class Aves; order Passeriformes; family Pipridae; genus Neopelma; species Neopelma chrysocephalum. Next base: position 14,481,608 of record NW_020897715.1, on the reverse strand, counting down.
GGGCCATTGAATTAGAGGGGGATCTCAAATTGGGCTCCACTGGAGGTTTGTGTTCACCCACAGAGGGTTTAGAGACAGAAGATCATCTCTGGAATCCACAACTCACCAGACTTGAAAACAGAGCTCTGCTTTTTATGAAACATGAAAGGCTCCTCTATCTCCCATGTACTTGCAATTCACTTTGCTGACCTCCGGGACTTCTTGACCTCAGTCCTTTCCATCTTTTTTTTCCAAGCTCTTTCTGTCAAGCAGTAGCATCAGGAGGCTGATTAAGCACAATCAGCTAAATGCTAGCCTAATAAGGCAAGCTCTCCACCACCACAAAATTGCAGTGGAATGCCCTGAAGTCTTATATATTTAAAGATGCTACGTGGTCCTTGCTAGGATCAAGGGGGTGGACCATGCATTTTGCAAGTGCCAAGGCTCAGAAGAGAATTAAAAGGAGTCTTGTAAAATCGGATGCCTGAAATCCCAAACCCACCAAGGTGCTGCTGTGGCAGGGGAGGAACCCTGGGGTGACAGTGATATGTTCCTAGCAGTTAATGCTGAGCCTCTCAGAGCAGAAGTACTTCTTCCTGCCTTGCCACCAATAAAGGACCTAAAGCCACAGATGGGAATTAGTCAGACATGGAGATGATCAGACCTGTAGACTAAAATGAAGTAATCTCAGCAGCTGCCACATGCTGGTTCCCTGTAGGCAACTTGGCAGGGTATTCTCTGCAAGAAGGTATAGAGGACCACTGACCTCCTCCCCCTCACACAACAGATTTTCTCCCTTCATAGGCATGGACTAACCCCCTTCTGAGGTGCAACGCCCCACTGCCACCTCACCATCCCACTAAAGGACCCATGTCATATCAATGGGGAAAGCTACTACTGGTCAGCAGCATCCAGGCTCTTTGTCATGCCTTAAAGAGCCCTTACAAAAATGGCTCCCCACTACTGTGCCCAAGCAGGCTTCACTATCACTTCCTCCAGAAACTGGGATTTGCTGCGCTTCTATCGCAGCCTCAAGACAGGATGTGAAGCAGGTGCCCAGGAGGAGCCCACACACAGCCTCCCAGCTGAGGCTTCTCCAGGCAGCTGCAGACTGTGGTGGGAAAGTTCATCCTCTCCTAAGCAGGTCAGAAAGTCAGTGTTCAGCATGGTGGCGTGACTTGTCCAAGGCTGCACAGCAGATGGGTGTCCATCTGGGTGCAGAGACCAGGCACTGGGACTCCAAGGTCTCAGCCCAGATTTTGCTCCCAGTTGCACAAAACCAAATTACACAGTAGCTCCTCTGCTTGCAGCAAGAGGCCTCTGGGTTTATGCCTGTTTCACATGCAAAATGCTGGGGTTGGACCCCCAGTTCTCTGCAATTGTGGTGTAGCAACCTGGGGGACTGAATTCTGCTCCCTCTTACTTAACAAAACCCCACTTACTTCACTCCCTCCAGCATAGGGAGGTATCCAGAGCAACAACACAACAATCAATACCTGTGGGTGTGATCAAATCCTTCCCACTGAGTTTCCTTTCCCCAAGTGCTTCCCTCAGAGAACAGCTTAGGGAAAGTATCTTGAAAGCCAGCTACAATTATGCCTAAATACGTAATATGCTTTCACCTGATATAACCTCTGGGTTTGGACTATTAACATTGAGAGGATTGCTGGGTCAAAAATTGTATGTCTTATTGGATATTTCTTCAATTTCTATAGTAGTTTCTACCTTATTTCTATTTTGATGCTGAAAATACCTTACTGTAATGAGTTCAGCAGCTGAATTATGCATTGCATCAAAAGACCATTCCTATTTGTTCAGTTTATACCTGCTACCTAATAATTTCTCTGGACACCTACTAACTCTTGTGTCAAGAGGAACAATGACTAATACTTTAGGTAATCTGTAGGGAGAGAATTGCAGAATATTCTGAGTTGAAAGGAACCCACAAGGATCATCGAGTCCAACTCTTAATTGAATGGCACATACGGGGACCAAACCCATGACCTTGGCATTATTAGTGCCATGCTCTAAGATATTCACTTTTTTTACCATTCTTGATTTTTTAGACCTCCTGCCAAATCCCTCTTCTGTCACCTCCTTTACAAGATAAAGAATTCTTATCTATTTAATCTTCACCAAATAGAGATCATTCTACACCTTCACTCATCACTACCACGTTTCCATGTGCCTTTTTCAGTTGTTCACGTCATTTCTGTGGTGGGATGACCAGAACTACACATACATTCACTGTGGAGGTGCACAGTGTAGCTCTCCATTGTCATAAGGGTATGATATGTCCTTCTCCTTAGTAATTTCCCAACTGTTTGTAACCTTCTTTTTGCCATTTTCCTTTGGAGTTGATGCTTTCTCAATTTGTTACAACTTGCCCCCTTTCCTGAGAGGCAATAATTAATTACAACTAATTTAGAACCCACTGTTGCACCTGTATAATCAGGGCTGGTTTTCTGCAAGTGTGTTACTTGCTATATGACTGTTTATCATGCAGACACTCAAGTTTCAAGATATCCCTCTGTATCACCTCTGTTGATCATCAAAGAATGGATATGATAAGCAAATCTTCCTATTTCCCATCTTTTTCAGACTATATGAGAATATGTTATGCATGTGATCATGCCAAAGAATATGCTCTCAATTGGTTAATTTCCTCTGTCATGAAAACTGAACGTTCATCTTCACCCTTCAACGGTATTAATCCTCAGGAGGATCCTCTCCTCTGATCTAACTGCAGCTCAGTTTCCCTGAGAGTCTTTAATAACGGATCTTGTCCAATGGTTCTCCGAAGGCCACTCATCACATTCACCACCATACCTTCCCCCACTTGTTGACTTGCTCTGGGAATTCCAGAGCCACAACTTTCCTCCTAAAGGCCAAGCATCTCTTGTGCAATCACATTATGTTCCTTCAAAGGTCTCTTAGCTCTAACTTTGCTGGTAGCACTGTGCTCGTAAGGAAGTCACCCTTCCAGATCTATGGCTCCTCAGGTCCTTTAGGAAGCTCTATAAAATGCTCTTGTTGCCACTGCTCTGATAGCAGGGCAAACTGAAGTGACAGGTTACACATCTCACTTATGTCACCTGGTTCTGGCAACACACTTCTACTTCCTTTACCAATCTGTTCTAAAACCTCATAGACTGACACTTCTCTTTGCAACAGGTCCTGGGGCAGGTCAGCCACAGAGACCAGCTCTTCTGGGGGATCCTTCCTGAACACCTGATGTCATAGCAAGCAGAGGTGCAAAGGATGATTTGTGCTTGTCTTCTCTGACGAGCTTCCCGCTATGATTGTGTCTGAAAATATTTGCTCTTAATTTTTTGGTCTTTTATGAACTACTTCTCAAAAAAATTTGCTTTGACTAGTCTTAAGGTTTAAATTTTCTTCTCAGTGATTATTAGAATATAAATCTTTTTCACAGAGGTTATTCTGTCTTCTTTGCGTCAGCAGAGGTTGGAGGGATTTCTGTGCTGAAATTATACTGGGGTAAAACCAGGAGAAAACAGGGACAAAGCCTGTTAGGAATGTCCCAGAACAGAAAGACAAAAGTGAATGGGTCACCTCGTGCTCTCAGCACAGACAGAACAATCTGCCATGTGTGAGACTAATTCACCAGCACATCCCAGCATAGAGAGGCATCTCATCTTCCCAAGCATAAGTAATGGTTGCAATGACTCCAGTGGGGCCAGGGGCAGGATTTTGTCACCATAAGTAAAAGCATAAGTTGACCTACAGTGACCCCACACTTGCATTCAAACTGTGGCTTATCCAGCCACAGTCAAATGTGCCATGGTGACCATTTCTGTGTTTCTGGCAGCATCACGTGTGACAGTGCTGGATATGTCCTCAAAGAGCATTTCTGTCTTCCTTTCAGGGCCACCTTGAGGAAGCTGCGCCCAGAGGACATGTTTGAGACATGGGTAAGCACATGAGGGTGGGAAGCCCTGTGTCCCCTGCCAGCTTTCAACAAGGAACTGCTGCCCAACTCCAGTCTCTGGCTGGGCAAAACACTATCTTTCCTTCCTTCCAAAGCTACTTTCTTTCTTCTCGGAAGAAGGGAAGGCCTTGGCTGTGATGCCTAGCGCCTGAGTTCAAACAGTGTGCTCAAATGCTTTGCTCAATGCTCAGCGGTGGACAGCTGAGCTGGGTCCTGTTTGCTCCACAGATGGAAGAGAGAAAGCCAAGCAGTTTGCCAGGCAGGTGTTGTGCCTGTGTAGGGACCATGACAGAGCTGTGGAGGACGTTCTGCTGCAGGATGCTCCATCTCAGCTAATGGATATCAGTGTTGGTAGTGGGAAGATTTCAGTGGCCTGCTTGCTGGGTGAGCTGCACAGATTGTACAGGTGTCTCATGGAAATTCACAGAATCATAGATTGGTTTGGGTTGGAAGGGACCTTAAAGATCACCTAGTTCCAACCCCCTTGCCATGGCAGGTACATCTTCCACCAGATTAGATTGTTCAAAGCCCCATCCAAGCTGGCCTTGAACACTTCCAGGTATGGGGCATCCACAAATTTTCTGGACAACCTGTTCCAGTGACTCACAACCCTCACAGTAAAGAATTGATTCCTAGTATTAAATCCAAATTCCTAAATCTAAATCTACCCTCTTTCCCCCTCACCCTGTCACTACATGTCCTTGTAAAAGTAACAGAGTAGTTGTACAATTCAAAATGCAAGTGAGGGCAGGCAGTACATTTAATTATATAGATTTCAAAGCAGATGATGCATTGATTGCACTTCTTATGGTGTATGCAAGCTGCAAATCAGCAACTGTGAAGAAGTAACCAGCAGTTTAGCCCCTATCATACACAGAGGACTCTCCTGGTCTGCAGGGTTGGGGAAGAGGGGAAGAGTGAAAATGAAAGAAAAATTGTGTATAACAAGTTATCCCTTCACTGTGAATGAGTAAGATGTTAAAAGCTAGTCAGGGACCCCCAAGTCCCAGATGAATGCTGAAAAACAAAGCTGAACAGGTGCTTTACAGACACTAAGGAAGATGCAGTCATTCCTCCAGAAGGCTTGACATGTTTATAACAGCATATTCAGATGTTCCCTTGCTTGGCTGTGTAACATGAAATGCTGCGAGACTCTGAAGTGGCAAAAACCTTGGGAGTCCTTAATACAACTAGCAAGAGATAATAAAACTGAACCAGGAGTTATGAGTCACTTAGGCATGATAGCTTTTCATTTTGTTTTGAAATACAGACTCTGTATAGAACATAGCTCCCAAGATCTATTGAAGCCCCTCCAAGGTTTTTAACGGAGCTTCAGTGAGACCCAAATTTCACTTTCAAACTGAACATATTCTAAATTAGCCTCAGGAAAAGCATGAATTCACAGCGGTGGGACGTTTCTTTACCAGCAGCCTGGGAATACAGAGCTTGCCTCCATTACAAGCAGGGGACTCATACCTACAGAAGACAGAGGGCTGGATTTTGATCTCACTGGAAGTTTACAACATGCTCAATGCCTTCACTGGAGTTAGTCCAGTTTTGTTTACTGCCTTGGAGGTCAGAATAGAGCTATATTATATAGCTATATACACATAAATATATATGGCATATATACATACTTCTTATTTTACTGTCTGACAATGCTGCTGGCAAATATGAAGAAAAAGTAACAGTGCAGATTTTGCCAGCTGTAAGTGGTCTGAATTCCAAGTAAATCTGCCCAGAATGTCCCAGTGAAAACATATTCCCTGAAGACATCCACAAAGGCTCAGCATCCGCTATTGTTTTTAAAGATAATGTTTTCCACTTAATCTTTCAGGGGCTTTTTCCCTTTCAGTTTTTGATGGTGGCTTTGTCACCTCTGGGCTCAGAAGGGAAAAGAAATTAGCATTTAGATGGGAATTTTTTCTTGCATTAAAACCAATTGAAATGGAAACCGGGACCGACAGCGGGTGAGGAAGGCGAAACCGATCCATGGGATAATTCAGAGATGACATTCATAGCAGGCGGATGATGAACCGGCCAGCAGATCCATTGGCCTTTGCCAATATCATTACCCATTACTCATGTGTCTCATGGAGAAAAGCAGCCTAGCAGGCTGTCATTTCTGTCCTCCAGTCATTGGAGCCCTGAAATGAGCCCCCCACTCAATTCTTCTCTCTGCTCATAGAGAGCCTCACCTAAAGCAGAGACCCTTCACCTCCCAAAAGGGGTCCAAATGAGCCACCTTGCCTCTCATATTGTGAGAAAACCTCCTTTGCTGGCCCCTGAGGAGCATGTTCTGTGACTGAGCATGGTGGCAGATACTTGTTTCCCTGTAAACTATCCCCTGGGATCTGCAAATTGAGGAGGGTAGGTGGCCTCAGGCACGAATGGGAAGCCTATATTCCCATGCTAGAGAGCCCTTGACCTTCTCTGCAGACAAACTTTTGCCCCACACCATCAGAAGCTCCCTCACCTTGGCCATCATGGTGCACACACATTATTTTTAACTGAAGAGTTTCAGCAACACTACTCAAACTACCCACTTCAGCACCGAATACCTTCATGACTCGGCCTCACCTCAGCTTCCATTTCTGTGGTCTCAGTGGGGCTCCAGTCAAGCTTCCATTTGCAATTTTCTTGTTTGTTTGAAGGCATCCCACTGCTCTCAATCTCCAGCAACTGCCCGGACTCTGCCCTCCCTCCCTGGCCCATCAGTAATGGTTTTGTTGTTTCCAGGAGGATGACATGGAGGGTATCCACATTGTAGCCTTCGCTGAAGAAGACGACCCAGGTAAAAGACTATTTTCTTCGTTGTGTGACTCTTCATCCCTCAAGGAAGTGTATTTTCTTGTGCTTTTTTTGCATAGTGGAGCCTAGCACCCTGGCTGGGATGGGGAGCCCCAGCGTGATGGGATGGGGAGCCAGGATGCTTCTGGGTGTTTACGGTAGCAGGCATGCTAGCTGGGATTCAAATTTTGGATATAAATGGATGACTACCTGGGAAAAAAAAGTCATCCCCTCCACCCAGCACCAGAATTTTCTCCCTAACTCTGCATTCATCTTGCTGTGTGAATCTGGGAAAGTGCTTAGGTCTGGGTGTGTGATAGGTATGTGGGAAACCAGAGGCCACAAACTCCTGAAAAGCCGTGGCATCAATGCGTCTCAGAGCCATCAGCATGTCGAAATGTTTTGGCCTCTTGGGGGCTCAGTTCCTCCCTCATCACAAGAAAATAGTGACATTGTTCCACTCCATGGAAGGATTATGAGACTTAATTCATGTGTAACTAATTTCAATACCCGGGGAGGATGCCTGAAATTAAAAGCTTTATTATCGAAATAAAGCGCTGGGAGACAGCATTTTAATGAGAACTATAAACAACTCCTGTGTGCATAGGGGAGCCAGGGAAGCTGGAAACCCCACGAGCAAAAAGTGCCAGTGTGTTTGTAGGAGAGAGTTACAGCGGTTCATGTATCATTTCAGATGGTTTTGAGTTCCTGGAAATCCTGAAGCAGGTTGCCAGGGACAACACAGATAATCCTGACCTGAGCATTGTCTGGATTGACCCTGATGACTTTCCTCTGGTGAGTGGCAGAGGCTCCTTGCCTTTCTTGGTTTAATTTGTGGATGGGGTGGGTGTGGGGGTGTCTGTGCATGTGCACACACAAGTGCAGGAATCGCCATGGGAATTCAGGACAGGGAAGGATGGGAAACTGGACCACAGGCAATCCCCTTGAGAGTTTGTTGTTTGGGTCTTTTGGGTCTGCCTCCCATGAAGGTGTTATCTTGGGAACATTCCCAGAGTTGGCATTTTCCTTTGCCAGGTGTGGCAACTCAAGCTTGTGTTCAGCCTCTCTTCTCTCCCATGTACTTGTCAATGCACGTTCCTCGCACCACAGCTCAGTTGACTAAACTAGTGCAAGGGGGCATTGCAAACATCTTTTCCTGAGCTTTTTGTTTCTCACTCCTGCAGCTGATCACTTACTGGGAGAAGACCTTCAAGATCGACTTGTTCAGACCACAGATCGGGGTGGTGAATGTCACAGACGTGAGTAGTGTGTGCCCAGAAAATCCAGGGACCCCAAGATTAGGGTGCTAGAAAGGATGGGACTTGAGGTCCACAGTGGGATTTCTGCTGTTAAGTACATGTAGACCAGGCTTTTGCCCTGGGAAAAAGTGTGAAGACCTCACTATTCCCACGAGCAGTGGAGTTCGTAACAGCTCCAACGTCCGGCTTCAGGGCTTTGGTCTGAGTGTGTTTCTGTTGCTGAGTCACACAGAGACTATATTTACTGAGGACAGGACCAGCCCCTGCGGCCTAAGATTCAGGGCTTTGCCCAGTTTAGGTTTCAAGGTCTCACATTTCCACCCCAAATCACAGCATGAACCTTTATTCATTCCCTGCTGTGACAGCCTGTGTGGGATTGTGGAGGAAAAGTGTGTGTAGGGAGAAAAGAAAGCCATGCTTAGGGAAGAGAAGAGGAGAAAAAGGAGGTTGTTTTTGCAGCAGAAACAGAATGGCACAGCTTGAGCGTAGGAGGGAAAAATGGTCTCCAACAGATGACAGGGAGAAACTGTACAGCTTGAAAAAAACTAAATAAATACACAGCTTTAATAAAAGTACAGCATAAACTGGTAATCGAGGGATCCTACTGTGGTAAAGAGGGTGTGCTGGGATTCATCCAGGCCCTCCTCCTTCTTAGCCACTGGCATGCAGGTAGTGCTAGAGGGATTTGAGTGGGAAGAGGAGACCCACCCGAGCCATACGTGGTGGCAGTGAAGGGTTTCCACACCGTCCCACAGCCAGCAGCACTGCTGAGGGAGAGCTGCAGAGGCAGGTGCTGCTTTGGCACAGCTGCAGTAGTGGTGGTACCCACAGCACCCACAGCACTCACAGCTGTGCCACTGGGCCAACTTTCTAGCAGCTACTGTTTTAGCTATGGCTGCCTTCAAGCCAGCAAGCCAAGGGACTGATGTCAGGTTACCCACACACTGTGAGTTTTTAAGGCAGGTGGGAGAGGGACCCATCTGACCCTCACCAGCAGAGATCTCAGGACAGTTGCTGAGTGCAGTGTAACATGCTTCACAGCCTGACATGACTACAGAGAGAAACTGTTTTCTCCTCAGTCTGACCACAGCAGCCCAGATGATCAGAGAGCACATAATGCAGCATGCTGCAGCCTGGCTCACTTATTACCTGAGTTTATTTTTGGTGGTTAAGTGCTGGGTGTTTTAACCTCTTAAAAATGAACCTGTGTGGGTATGTAAGAGTCTCTGGAAGCAGAAATCTCTCCACTGCAGAAGTGTTTGTAAATTGGTGCTTGACTTCGTGTTTGCAATTTCAGTGTATGTGAACTTGATGTTTCATTAGAAGAGAGCAGAGAGGGATTTAAGAGTTGGGACAAATGTCTGGGGCTGGGTGCTGGTTCTGGCACCACCACTGACCCTGCTTCCAGCCTTCACATCCTCTCTCTTGTATCGCCCCAGAAAAAGAGGGACAGCAAGTGTGTACTGGGCAGTTGCACCTACGGTTAAAGCAGATGCTGTAAGACCATAAGATGGGAGATGGGATGGTGAAGGCAAAGTGGTGGTGTCATGAAGAAGGCAGAGCCCCTGGGTATTGCCCATCCCATTGATGGGGATGAGAGGCCGACTTGGGAGTCACCGAGTGGTTGCAGCGCTGGCTGGATGTGAGCTCATTACCTGTAATAGAGCAGTAATCCTCCAGATCGTGAAGACCCAGTGATTTAAGCCTTGTTAGCAGAATTGTTGAGGGAGAGACAAAAGGGAAGGGGACCAAGATAGCACTTGTCACTTCAGATCATAAGAGGAATGAACAGATAAGCCAAAAATAGAGCCGAAGTCTTCCAGTCTTTTGACCTTCTCACTAGTCCGCAGTACCTTCCTTCATTATATTTACTGCGACTGGTCATGTTTAAGTCATGTCAAAGCTACATTAAACAGAAATCAATGGAAATTCATTGAAGTGGGATTGTCAGAGGCATGAGAATCATATAGAAAGCAGTATTAAGTAAGAACATATGCCTTATTATTCAGCAGTCACTCAGAGACCTGTAAAAACTCATGCATTATCTGGCTTTGATATAGTAAATGTTTCAGGTTGTTGATTATAGTATTTGCAGTTTTTATTTCATTCCTCTTAAGTCTGTTTTTTGTTTCTCAAGAGAGAGATTTAAGAAAGTTCTAGGTTGGTGGGTGATAACTAAAACAAACATTGAGCTCATTTCATTATTTCAGTGTTACATCATAACATTCAGCCAAGTTACACAGGTACAAAGTGGGGCTTACACAACAGAGTAAAAGTAAACACTGCTGTAGGCTTCTGTGGACATAACCCCTGTGACCCCTCCTCTTCTCTAAAAACCTGCCAAAACAAACACTGGAGCTCCCGGCTGCCCCAACTGGCTCATCACATTGTAGTGGCTCAGGACTAGGGCCATGATGCTCTGCTCTGCAAAATATTGCTGCTTTATTTGCACAGCATCTTCTCTAGGTAAAATGGGGCCAGTCCTGTTCCCATTATTTAAATGTGTCACTTTTTTCCACACAAATATTCCTGAGGTTAAGGACAAGATCATTTGTGTGAAGCAAGAGCTGCATGTCTCTCCATTGTTATTTTTTATTTCAGTTTTGGTAGTTTAGGAGGAAAATATTGTATGGGAGAAATAGCTTTCCTTGAGCAGAAATTGGTCTAGAGTTTTAGCAAGCCATAAACCAAAGAGAATTAGGTACCACAGACAGGGAAAGAAGTTGGATGCATTTTCAAAAGCTGGTAGTTTTCTTCTGAGATATGAAGATCACTTGCTTCTACAACATCAAACACCTCACAGCACCTCTGCAAAATAGGATGCTGATCCTGTTTTATGGAAGGGATACAGTGAAGGGAAAGGGGCTTACCCAGGTATTTACCCAAGGAACCTACAGCAAAGCAGAGAGGAAAATCTTGATTTCCAGGCCTCAGAGACCATTCAAGCTATGCTTGCTGTCCCTGGGTAACAGTAATAATTTAGTCATCATCTTCTTACTGAATTCCCCCATCCCCTCTGGTTTATGGAAGTAATGGAGACAGCTGGAGGGAAAGAGCAAGGGGCATCAGGGCATTGGTGGTTTTCACCATTCTTCAACTGTAGCATGGCTGAGATGATCTGAGGAAAGGATCTTCCAAGAGGAGGAACCACTATCGCAGGTGGAGAGTCCAGAAAACGATCCTGAAGCAAAGGTGATGGTAAAAGTTTGGGGAGAAGGAGTGATGACAGAGAGGTGTAAAAGCTCAAAGGAAGAGGTCCCAAAAGGGCTCAGGATGGAAGGAGGGAAATGCTGTGATGTCCTATGAACTGGGGCAATGCAGGGGGAACTGGCACAGTTGGTCTCTTTGAGATCTCTTTATGTAGACTTGGAGTCTACAGAACTCCCCAGACAGAGTGAGGACAATGCCATCGGGTGGACAATGCTCTTGCTCACAGGTGTAGGCAGTGCAGGAGAGGAACAGGCAGCAGTCACACATCTCACCCAGGGCACACAGTACCGCACACCCATGTAAACCTATTGACCAGTCCCACTGCCCTGTACAACAACACTACAGAGAGAAGTGGTAATCCCAGTGCATGGGCCGAGAGGTGCCCTGGTTGAGTCTGCCCACAAGCTGTGGCAGAGAGGGAGCTAATGCCACCATCAACCCTGTATCCTACCCATGGTCCAATCCTTACTCCTACAACAGTAGTGAACCCCATCTCTTACCTGTGTCTCTGAGGGCAGCTAATCCCCCATCACCTGTCCCTGCAGGCTGACAGCATCTGGATGGACATCAGAGATGATGATGACCTGCCCACAGCTGAGGAGCTGGAAGACTGGATAGAAGATGTGCTTTCTGGGAAGATAAATACTGAAGATGATGATGACGATGACGACGATGATGATGATGATGACGATGACGACGATGATGATGATGATGATGATGATGACGATGATGATGACGATGATGACGATGACTAACTGTGACTCTGTGCAGTTTGACTTGTGGGGCTTGAGAGCCTTCCCCCTGCGGCAGGTCCCTCCATTGGAAGGCCTGTGTTTGAGCAAGCACTGCTGCTCCTCTTTGCCCCCTGCCCTGCTCCCCCTGCCCCTGCCCTTGCCGGGACCCCCTGGCCTGATTCTCAGTGGTGCTGAGCCACCAGGACTGCCCCTGCGGTGGGCAGTGCCTGCAGGCACCCAGCACCGCTGCAAATCATGCCTCCTTAGTAAGGACAATAGGAATCTGCAGGGAATCTGCCCCGGGTGTCCCAGGGCAGGAGAAAAGTGCCTGCCTGCTTGCTGCCAGAGGGACGCAGGGAGCCAGTTCATGTTTTCCATGTTCATCAGCCCAGCACTTAACATCCAAAGACCAAATCTCCCTTCAAGACATTGAGAAGGCCACTGTAAAGTTTAGTCCTTTTATTAAACACAATGCCCTTTGCAGATACTCTGCCAAGACCACTCAATCCTGCAAGTCCTGCTGCGGGAGTCCCTAGCTAATGCTAGGAGCAGCAAAATGCTTTGGGAGGGGAGGAAGGTTTTAGGGATGCTATTAAAGTTTTCAGTGATTCCACATAACAACAGGATATTCTTGTTTGGCAGTGTGATGCAAAACCAAGCACCATGCCCTCTGTCTGAACCTCTTTTCTTGAAAACTCGGGCCATGGCTGGGGAAGTGCAGGTGGTCTGATAGGAGGCATAAAAGCTCGCAAGTTCCTGAACTGCTGGAAAGGCTGATCCAGGTCTGAGCCCAATCTGAGTCCAAAATCTTGAGTTTGAAGACCATGGCACTGAGTCAAGCCAATGGAAACATCCGTAGGGGCCCACCCTGAAGCTCTCCTATTCCCCATGACCTTCTGGCTTTAGCTGACTCTTCACTCAAAGCCCATGTAGCATCTATTCCCATGACCAAGATGCTGGGAGGGAACACACTCATCCAACTAAATTTGATATTGGATGAGGTACGTCGGGCAATGAGAGGTGAATGGATTCAAGTTGTTTGGCTTTTAAGTATTTAGTTGCACAGTTACTTAACCCTGCTTAGAGACTCGGATGTCCCATAGTAGCCTGCGAGAAGCATCTTTTGATTGCAGGAGCTCAGGGTGCCAGTTTGCAGTCAAGGGGGTCACTCACAAAGCAAAGGGTCTGCAACACAGTCCTGGCGAGTGCAGCACCATCCACATGCAGGTCACTGTGGCAGCATTAAATCTCCCTGCTTTCCCATGCCAGCAGATTTCAATTGTCTTAGCTTATTAGGTTTGACAATAGTGCAATGAACAGAGAGTTCGGAGATAGTTTTATCTCTATATACACATTTATAAGGATGTTCTCTGGTTGTTCAGACTTGTTAGCATAGGTAGGGTATGCATCTCCTTTCTTGCTACAGAAGGAAAACATTGTCCTGAGACCGTTTTTTTACTGGCTTACATCAGAGGTAAGTGATATTAGGGGAAATAACTGTGCGAGGGACAGGAGAATCAGAGCTCATTACACAAGTGTGAATAAGCCTGATGAGAAACGAGGTTCACACACTATATATTTCCTCTATCAGATGAACCACAAAGCAAGATTTTATAGAATTTTTTTTTTTGCTGCCTGTTCATCAGTCTCTTTGACTATCTCTCTACATTAGCTGAAATAGAAATTTGAAACTACTGGTATAAAAAAGCTAAAGTATTGATGCCATATCCCATATGTATGCCATATCCCTTGGTAGAAAATGCCAGTATGAACAACACATGGCTGGATATCTATATATCTCTATGCATATGAATGAATACTGTGCTAATACAGCATATGACTGTAGGCCAAGTTAGCTCCTCATTGAATATAAAACATTCAACATGTGCTTTTAAGACACAGCTATCAGAAGAATAGACAAGGCAGCAAAGCCCCCAGGTCAACTTTTCACGCTTTCTTGCTTCCTTATGATACATAAGCACTTCCTGGAAGATGAACCAACTTTGTTTGAAGAAACCATTCACCTGGTTGCTCTGGGGTGATGAACAACTTTCAAAAGCCTTGAAATGCAGAGTGCTCTCAGCATGGAGGTCCCCTTCCCTTTTTCTCTCACATCTGCCTCTCTCCTGGCCAACAGGGTGCCCAGCACTCGCCTTCTACTCTTTCCTTCCAGCTCTTTCCTCAAGAGGTTTGCTGGAGGACCCTGGCTCAGAGAGAGAGGGAGCAGGCAGGACTCAAGGTCTCATTCATGCACACTGGTAAAGAGCAAGAAGAGGCAAAACTGGCTATCTAGTGGTCTCCCAGTCTGCAATTAAGGGACAACTACTCACCTGAGAAAAATACATGCTTATCTTTACCTTGGGTCTATTCCCAGGAGTTAAACATGCCCAGTTTCACCCTGCATAAGGCAACAGCCTGCACAGGCCTTGCAGCTCCGTATCAGTCACTCTAAACACGAAGAATAAACGAAGAGCTGCTCTACTGCCTTTCCTAACTGGCACAGTCTCCGGACATCTCAATTACCTGGGTACTTTCCATGTAGCTCCCCTCCTGCTGTGGATGCCTGTCTATTCTAATGTGCCCTTCTCCAGACGCACTGAGAGGCGCAGCTTACCCAGGCAGAGCAGGCAGACCCTGCAAATGATGCTACAGACACGTTCAAGTGCACAGGTGTTTCACAGGCACTTATATATTTCAAAGCAACAGAGCTCTGGGGGAAAAATAGAATAAATAATGTAGAAGTGTAGAGGTTGAGCTCATACAGGGGCTGGTGGACTGGTGCCAGTGTTTTATGGACAGTTTCCCTTGAGTTATGAAAGGGCTAATGCTACAGCTGCCACTCCTTCGTGGTGCCAGTGAAGTCCTTGATGGGGCTGCCCTTTCTTTCTTGCCTCATCCCCCCAGTAGAATTTTCATCATTCTCTTTGCCCACAAACAGGAACTGTTTATTATCAGCTTTTAGGACAAACACATGAAAAGTTAAGAAATGTTGCAGCAGAGGAAGGATTCCAGCAATGAGGATGGGTGGGCAGCAAACCCATTTACCTGTAACACTTCATCTGCCCCAAGATCCTAGTGACCAAACTTCTCCTTGTGAAGGAGATGCTAGCTTAAACTTGAGTGACTTCCTTGTAGGGATTGGTAAAACAGTGGTATGGGGAGGACACACAGGACTCCAGGCACAGGTGTTCCTGGGCTCCTCTGTCAGAACTAGGTACAACTGGCATTTGAAAGGTAGTGGTGGCCCTGAGGAACTAAGTCAGCCTAACTCCCCCCACTATACACTGAGAAGTAAAAGGTTGATTTGGATGAGGAACCTGCAAAAAAACCTTAATTAAAAAAAAAAGAAAAGAAATTGTGTACATGGGCAGCAGTGAGTGTTTCCGCAAGCACGTCTGTTAAGACTGTCCCTCTCTTCAAGAATAATTCTTTTTCTCCAGCATGTTAATTAGACATATTAATTGAGTCTTAATACACATAAAGACAAGTAATTGGATTTTTCCCTCATCCAACTCTGAGTACTTCAAGCTGATCAGTTACTTCATAGAATCATTCAACCATTTTTGTTGGAAAAGACCCCTAAGATCATTGAGTCCAACCATTAATCCACCACTGCCAAGTAAGTACCCAAAATAACCCAGAAGATAGTCTTACCAGCCCCCAATGACAGTAAGGACCCCCCCCATGAGTGATACATGGCAAGAACACCAAGTCATACACCACCACCTCCTCCCAGTCACCAGACACAGGGCCAGAGGCCATAGCCAAGGGATTTGTTTGTACCACAGGCCACCCTGTGCTGCTCATGGGCAACAACCAAGGCAGATGGAAACCCATCAGAAGCCACATCCTGCAGCTATCATACTGCAGCATGGAGGAGAAAGTTTCTGCAAGGGCCCAAGGTCACTGATGTAGTGGCTCTGTGAACCCAAAACTGCTCTGAGCTTATGTCAACCATTTGGGAAACAGCTCCAGAAGGAGAGGACAACAGAGGAACTTTGGAAACAGCAGATTACTCCATGGTTTCAGGGTCAGCGGTTTTTGTGATGTTTCTGAGGAGTTTTGAGGCTCCTGTGTCTCCCCTGGGAGAGGAATGGACCCATAGTGAAACCAGAGATCTTGGCTGCTTCCCATCAAAACGAAGCTGCTCAGCCAGACACCAACATGAACGTGGAGCTGAGGACACCAGTTGCTTCTTCATGTCTGTCTGCACATCATACCTAAAGAAATGATTGATTCATTACAGAAACCAAACAAAAAACATCGCCTTTTATTCCCAGGAAAATAATTAATTAGGAACATATCACTTCCCACCTGCCACTGACTTGCAGTCCTGTGAAAAGAGGCCAAGATTGCATCTGGCTTCATCTCCGCTGCAGCAAAGCTTTGAGATTTGGCTTTGAGGAAGTCTCACACAGAGCCAGTTGCACACCAATGCCTGGACTTGGGGGTCTGACGAGGAGGAGCAGGTAAAGAGGCAACAAGCACCAAGGCCCTCTGAGACAAAGCACCCTTCCTCCTGGCTGCTTTTACGCCCCAGGTATGTCTATGCCATGCAGTGCAAGACCATCTGCTAGAAACTGGAAGCAGCAGAGAGCAGCAGGCAGGATAATTGACCTCAGTAATGAGGCTGAACCAGCAGGACTGTGTCCTACCCGAGACCAAGACAGTGTGTGTCAACCCACTGCACTGCAGCATCCCCTGCTCCCTTTTTGCCACTCCCTTGTACCACTGGCATCTAGCAAAGGAGCCCTTCGATGGTCAGTACCCCTGGGGGACAGCCATGGGATGGCTCTCATACCTGTTTGGCAGAAGATGCTGTCTAATGATGACACAGATCATGAGGCAGGTCCAGTGCAGAGCCAGCCCTCTTGGCCCAGCTCCCTGAACACTCTCTGCCAGGTTTGAAAGGTGCTAAACTATTGAAAGGAAAAAAAAAAGCTACACAACTTTCTTGCAGCTTGAAGATCCATTTCTGGAATCAGATTACAAGCAGGGATGGAAGCAAAGATCCTTCCGGTGCCTCACTCCCCCCTCATGCTTTCTCTTGCCAAGCCCCTGTCAAAGGGCATTGTCCCTAATGCTATGGAAAATAAGAAGAAAACAAGCCTTTTCACCTTCTTTTTATCCCTCTTGAATTTCTACTCTTCTGATCCTCACTAGCTCCCCTACTTTATTTTCTCTCTCCATTTCTATTTAACCTGTCTTCCTCTTTTCCTTAACCCACTCCCACAGCATATGGTACTGAAGGTCACTTAAGGACACAGCCCTTCCCTGCCCCTACTGCTTGTGCTCATCCCAGCCCAAGGAGACAGCAGCCTCCCCCACACCACTGCCAGGAACTGGCAGGGACAACAACTTGGAGGGACAACATTTCCTTTCTGAGGAGAAAGACAGTTGAACAAGGCTGTCACTGGCTTTCATTTTGAGGGGGACAGGTGGGACATGCTCAAGGAGAAGCCATTTCACCAGCCTGGGCACTGAGGAAAATACAGAATTTCTTTTGTCCCAAAATCCAGATGAGGAACCATCACCCTGCAATCAAGCCCTGACTGTTACCACCATGGAAAGAGATCAGTAACCCCCAGTGACACCAGCAATCGCACCGCTTCTGCTCACCACCTGAGCAGAAGACAAGTGTCATGGCTTCATGTACAAGAAATAAGCCTCAAGGGTTAAATGAGCTGAGTTTGCTGGAGGGGGTATCCCATACTTTAACAGCAGCCAGAAAGCCAACTCCCTGCCGGAGACACAACCAGTGGTTGTCCTGACCGAGTTCTCCTTCAGTCGTGGGTGGTAAATGACTTAAATAGCCATGGGCAACCTCATCTTCTGCTTTTGGATTTGGAGGAAGTCCAGCTTGAACCAGGTCCTTCCCTCAGTAACACAGGTAAAAATAAAGTCATGTTTGACCAGAGAGCAGCCCTGAATTTTGCCTGGTGTTATATTTTTGCTTTAAAATTCAATCCAACATGTCTAAGCCCTGCTCCTGCTAGTGACAAAGAGAGAGGTTATTGAACAACAAAAGTAACTAAATGTTTGAGGAACATTTCAGTCCCCACAAAATGAAATTGCTGAAGGAATTTGCACAGCTTCCCACAGTCTAGTTACTGAATTACTAAACCAGTTTCTCACAACCACTTACAAAGCAAAATTATAATTAACTGTAGGATCTGGTATTGTGAGTACTCAAGAATGAGCTTTTACAAAATAGAAGCTAAAAGGTTTGCAGATCTGTTTCACATCTGTGGCCCAGATATAATCAGCTCCTTCTTGTTCCCTCTTTTAAAGCATGCCCATAACATCTGACTTGCTGAAGAGAGGTCCAAAGAACTATAATGTTCTGAATGTCTCTTAAAACTTTCAAAGAGGCTGAATCAAATGTGTTTTGTCAAGAACTCCCCCCTTGCCATGCATTCACTTTTTATTTGTGCTACCTTTTCAAATAAATAAGCAAAAAAAGAGAAAAAGAAAGACAACCAAGACTGTAGATGTTTAACCATTTGGAATCTTGACTTTTGCCTTTGGAAGAGACTTAAAATGTTTCAATTTACAGAGTAGCTTCATGCCTAGAGCAATTTGTGGTGTCTCCATTTTTTTAAATCTCTGTACCTTCATGTTTCTAAGGATGCTGGAGGGAAAACCCACACCCTAATCTCCAAGGTCTCTTCCACTGACTTCACATTGCCTCTTCTTTGTCTTACTATCTCTCTTGAGGTTTTGCTGTTTGCTCCATATTTTGATACATAAGCAAGGTGGATGCACTGAGCTGTCCCAAATGCACGTCCACAAGGCAAAAGCTATCTTCCTTCTTCCTCTTCTAAATTGTACTTAGTGCTGCCCACACAGAGCCTAAAGACTGATTGTTCTCTTTGTCTTGGCTGAGGTCCCTCCAGCAAACAACAGTTCTCATGCTCCTGTGGGCAGGACTCATGGGCTTCGGGAGGCCAAAAACCAGCAGTACGGCTGCTTGCGGACTCTTGTGTCCCCAGGTTATTTGCACTAACTTAGCTGGAACCACAGCGAGCCCCAGGTCCTGGACAGAAGTCTTCACTCCCCTCAGGTCCCCAGATTTTGGAGGAAGGGAAGACCAGCTCAGGGCTTTGGAGTAGGCTGGCAGTTTTGCAGTGGGCCCCAACCTGAACACAGACTACTACGTATTTCCCATTTTATTAGCAACATATCGACATAAACTAGCACACATGCTCACAGCAGGGCTGTAAAACTTATTACAGCATTTCAAAGCAACTCGGGTAACCTTGTTCATAGACAGTGATTTATGCCTATGCAATCACCCCACTACACCGCCCCTGCTCACTTCTGCAGGCACGTACTCAGTGCTCTCTTTTCTCTCAGCACCTCCCTACCTAGTGGTGCATGGATGCACACGTGAAAAGGGAACAGATGCCCTTGCCCCAGTGGATTATCTGTCAGTACCGGAAAGGACTGTAACCTAAACCCATCACCTTCCCACTCCAACATAAACTTAGGAATGGTGTTGAAAGACAAATCAAAGCACTCCGCTTGGCCAACTTCCAAAACACCTTCCCTTCCTGCTTGCTGTTGTGAGACACCATGTCCTGCTAAGAGATCCCCTTCCCCTCATACCCACCCCACCTGCCCTGATCTCCAGGGCCCCTTGGAAGCCCTGGAGGTCGATTCCAACTGTACTTCCTAGGAGTCCAGACCTGGGGCTGAGACAGCAGAACTAGTTCATTGCACTGGAAGAAGCTATTTTGGGGTTTGAAGCCCCGCTGACCTCCACAGCCAGATGTCTCATTGAACTATTAATTTAGCTAACAGAGTTGTACGGTGAGGTGTTGCTGGTGCTTCAAGCAATGCTGTGGAGCCAGTTGCTGAAGGTGACAAATCCCTTTCTTAACCTGTTTGTTATACCCTTCATTCCCCAAAGCTGATGTTTTCCGCTCATCCATAGCTGTGAGGCCTGGTTTTATCACCTATGGGGGCCAATTGATCTTAGGAATTAAGCCACAGTTCAGCCACCAAATACCCTACACCACTAGTTGTTGCTGTGCTGTCTTAGGGCAGTCAGTGTTTCATTCCCATACAGTCAGGAAGGGCACTGCAGGAAAAGCAACTCTTCCTGAAGTCCAGTATGCCCTTCAGGAGAAGGTCCTTACCTCTGGTTCAGGATGCCAGGTCCCTCCGAGTGGTGGTGTTTTTCCAGTAAAAGCCTCCCTTCCCTTTCTGGCAGAGGTTTGTGTCTGTAATACTTAACCCAATTTTGCACCTCAGGCTCCATAACATCTCAAAGGCCCTTGCAACTTCAGCGAAAGACTTGGCCAAACCAGATCAGCTCCTTCAGCTTTAATTTCTGCTGAGCTACATACCACAGCCCCTTATGATTCAGATAGCTGAGCTCTGGGTGAAGGCCAAGGGAACTAGTGCCTCTAGCAAAGCCTGTTCCTTCCACCAGCTTCCACAACCCACAGCAGGAGAGAAAGTGCCATGAACGGCAGCAGTCGTGTTGATTCGGTATTAGCACTAACCCACAAATGAAACAGAGCACACTGAACTCACATGTAAAGACACAGCTAAGAGCCTTGGATGAGGCTGACAAGTGTAGTATCTTGTTTATGCCAAATTCCTGCTGCTTTCACCTTCCCATGACACACCTGTGGCCGACTCCCACAGAGGCTTTACCTGCAGAGCTCCAGTCCAGCAAGTTAGGTCTTCCTGTGGGGGGCAGGTGGGGACGAGCAATGGTTGCATCCCCACTGTAGGCTCTGCAGGGCAGCAGCAATGCCATTTCCTTTCCCTGCCCATCTCCGGGAGCTGCCCTGCAAACAATCCAGGGCCGGGCACTGCCAAAGCATCAGCAGGATGAGGGGGACAGATCAAAAGCAGAGATCAAGGGAGGACAGGAGGCAGAACAGAACACAGCCCCATCCCACCCTTCCTGCTTCCTCCCAGGCCTCAGTTCAGCTCTCTGTAGCCCAAATATATTCTACTCCCCCCAGGCAGAGAATGTGGCTGTTTCTCTCCACAAGTGTGTTTGTGAGTGCTGCTTAATCTCCACAACTGCTGCACTCTTCCTCACTGCACAGCATCATCCTGTGGATTTTTCCAGTAGCTGAAGACACCAAGATCTGCTGGGCAGGGCACAGCTGCGAGGCAAGGTACTCTGCCTTAAAGGGGGCTTGCTTGAAGAGTGGGTACCAAAGAATGTCTAGGCAAGAAAGCTGCTCCTACATTTCCTTGGGCACAGCTGCTTGGTCTTTCCCAGCTCTTGGCATGAAGTGTATCGAAACTGATGGTGGGGAAAACCGCACCCAGAGATGCTATTGAGGCGAGATCCCTACACCTTTTTTTAGAAGAGCACAGTCTTGCATCCACACCAACAAGGAGCACTGGCTTTTCTACCTCTTGCCACTCCTTCTCCTCACCAAAGCCAAATAAGGAACTCGGCAGTGAATCCTGCACTTCATAATTTGTGTGCAAACTATGAGAACACAGGAGGCAGAAAAACCTGTTCCCATTCTAATCATGCCCCCCTCCCCAGCTGCATTTGCTCCCCATCATTTGAGATTTCAGGTGTTCAAAGCAGCCACCTACCAGTCTTCCTTCAGGAGTGATAAATGAGTTTGCATTTTACTGTGGCATGGCAGATCAGAAAGGCCCTAGGACGAGGGTGACAAAAAGACAGCCTTAAAAAGGCTAAACCACATGTTTGCAGGGCCCCTCCTAGCCATAGCTAAGGAATGCTTGAAGACCAGAAGAGCTTTTCGTCTGAAAGGATAAGAGAAAGGAGTAGGACAATCAAATCTGGTTTCAGTTTATTTCCAGCATTTTACTGTACAAAATATGCAAAGTGTAAAACGGTTTTATGTTTCAGTTTAAAAAACAACAAAACCCCATCCAGCTATAACTTAAGAGAACCCAGCTTGGAACAGAACAATTTACAAGGCTAGACCCACAGTGCATTAATGTCACAGAGAACAGGAATTTGCTTACTTAAGTCCACGATTAGAAAAGAACAGAAAGACCATGTACCATTGCAGTTAAAGTTACATGTGCAAAGAAGAGGAAAAAAAGAAAGAAATGCTGGTTAGTGTCTATTAATTAGAAAACCTTGGCAAAACCTTTCTTACTATACAGTGTGTGTAGAAAAAGTATTACACAGTGATAAAGGAGGGTGAGGGAAGAGCATCCACCCCCACCCCCTTCCCCAAGACACAATAATGCTGAATCAAAGAAACAGGCACAGAAGAGTGTAAGATTCCTTCACAGTCATGCCTGTGCA
Source organism: Neopelma chrysocephalum (assembly GCF_003984885.1). Taxonomy (NCBI): domain Eukaryota; kingdom Metazoa; phylum Chordata; class Aves; order Passeriformes; family Pipridae; genus Neopelma; species Neopelma chrysocephalum. The sequence continues at coordinate 14,459,423 of NW_020897715.1, read as the reverse complement.
GGTAGCGAGCCACAGCATCTCCCACTGCGCACACAGGAGATGGCCCCAAGCATCCTTAGGTGCTGGTGAGAGGTGCCCAAGAAGCAGCCAGAGGGAAGGAAGGATTCCCTCTCTGGGCAGAGGGGCTGGCTGCCTGCTGCCTGCAGGGCTTCCGTGTGCTACAGGGATAAAAAATGCAGTCTCTTGGAGGGACAAAGATGGGTGGATAACACCAGCTGTACCGCTGGGGTGGCGAGGACCTGGCTCCAGAGCATCCCAAAGCGATCCACACCGGTCACAGTTGTCAGAAACGGCAACTTTTGGTCATCCTCTATTGGAGGCAGCAGCCTGAGGGCAGGAGGATGCACACTCCTGTAGGAGACGTCATGGCCCAAAGTCATCTCTTTTAGAAGAGAAATTTGGGGGTTTACCTTTTTTTGTTTGTTTGTTCTATAAAATCAGCTCAATTCCAAGAGCACTTCCTTCTTAACACAGTTTAAACACTAAACCACCAAGCCTGGCCTGAGGCTTGAGACATGTATAATGCACATACCTAGAAGGGAAAAAGCACATAAGACACACACACAAGCTGAATGAGAAAACAGACACCTGCACACACGTCTTGTGAACAGCTCTTATACGGCTGGGCAGAACTGAGCACAACTGAGGAGCCAGACTACAGCAATTTTGCAAAAGACTGCAAGACTTTTGTTCTACCTTTGAAAAAGGGCAGATTTACACATTTTGGTAAGCAAGATGAAATTGGTTTCAACAGGTTTCCATGTTTAGCAAGTTATGGATCTTTCCAGTTTCTTCAGCAGCAAGTGTTGGAAGTGAGCACATCTCAAACAAGACTTTTCAAAGCTAATTATGTGGGGCAGGGTCAGCTCCAGAAACTCCTTCCCTTCACCTTTTGACATACAGCAGATTCCCAACGTTTTGCACAGATATCTCCATTCCAAAGGAAAAGGTTAGGAGGTTCTATGAGGGACAGTATTTGTTCAGATCTCCCCAAACTTGAGCTTACTGTGAGTTGCCCCCAAGCTCTAAACTGCAGTCTCAGCACCTCCCTTCCCAGCAGATACTTGTTGTGCCTCACTAAGGAACTTTGGGGTGAAAAAATGCACAGAAGTGAGGATGGAAGCTGGAGAGACTCACTTTGCTGGCAGAAAAAATTTTTAGAGGCAGAAGTCAGAGAAATAGCTGGCAGAAGCTGAAATCAGATCTGCCTTTCTCTCCAGTACCCTCCTCTGGGGGGAGGGGGACATTGCTCTTGAAGGCACCAGGGCAACCCCTGAAGCAGGAGGTGACTTTGCTCTGTGATCAAGCTGCATCACACCAGCTTTTCATGCCCAGTGCATCTCTCCCCAGCTACCCTGCTGTCTACAGGGGGGCGTGGATGGCAATGTCTCCCCTCTGCAGGGTGAAAACTGGTAACAGCCAACCTCCCCAAGCTGATTACAGGAGCTTGGTCAAGGGCTGGTACACTATGGAGGGGAGTCCTACAGTGCTTATACTTTCAAGAGTGCTGTCTGCTTCCCAGGAATGCGAAAGGAGTCTGAGAACTGGGGCAGCCCCACAGAGCCTACACATGGATGGCTGAAGCCACATGGCAATGAGAGGCCAACAGATGTGCTAAAACCTTTGCCCATGCCTATTTACAAGACTGGCAAAGTAGTATGGGTCTAATATCTGCCCCTATGCTCTGATAAACTGCAAGAAATCCAAATCTTTCACTTTTTAGCCATGAAAGAGAAAGCCAGCCTTTGTGGAAACCCACAGCCATTTCCATCTGCTCTGGAACACTTGGAAAGTCTGAGCTGCATCTGGTTTTGCAAGATCTCAGCATGGCCTTGGATTTAGGCTGTAACAAATCTGAGAGCTAAAAACCAAAGCCTTAAAAGTATTCAAGCAGCATACTTGAGAATCACAGGAACCACGCCAACGTGGAAGGGAGGAGTGGGGCACCACCACCCCTGGTTAGACAACACAGCACCCTATTGAATGGTTCAGCTTCCAAGGAAGGATGTCCAGTGCAAGGATCTCCTCTGAGGGGGACACTGTCCATTTCGTCACAAACAGGGTTGTCTTAAAAAAACACTTGAATTCTAAAAAATCCCCCCACAATTCCCAGCCAGGTAAAAATATCCAGACTGGGAGAGAGGAGGGAAAATATGTGCAAGGAGACAGTGCAGGATAGGAGAGGCATTCGGAAAAACAGCCTCCACTTGGCTGACAAACCCTACAAGTTGTATTTATGCTCAACTCTTGGCAAGCTCGGCAGAAGCAAAGGCTGCAGGAATTGGACCAGAGCTTCATTCCCTATGACTCGACTCTTACTCATTAGCTGGCTATAAACACAGTTAAACAAACCAGTCTGCTCTCACCGCTCAGTATTTTTTTAAAGAGTTTGAATTCCTATAGATGCCACAGATTCACCTGTGGATCTCAAAGCACTTGATAGCAAGTTGAGTTTAGCCTCACAACACCCCAGTGAGGTAGATATGACAGTGGTCCCCTGACTTTGCATGGAGAGGGGAACAAGAGAGACCCTAAAAAATCTCATTAAAAATACCTGAACAGGGAATATTCAGGAGTCATGATCCCCCTTTTAGTCTGTTCTCACCTCTAAACAGGTTGCGTCTCTAAAGAGACCATTTGAGAGGCCAAGTCCTTTCCTTGATTTCATCAGGCAAAACATTCACGCTGCTGACATAGGGAAGAACATTTAATGTAGGAGTTGGCCCCCGTTGACAGTGTCCTTTTTGGCAGCAGGCAGAAAAGGCAGCATGGAACTACAGCACAAAGATGAGGAAGCAGACCCAGAGCGAGCACATACCGCTTCTGTCTGGTTCTCCATGTGTTAAAGGATTTAACAAAATTAAGACATGAGTTTCCTGAGCAGATAGTGTCAGACACCCCCCCTTGTGGGGCAGGGAAAAGGGGAAGGAAATCCTGGGAAAGTAAGAAAGTTTTGCAGATGTGCCTGTGACAAGGTGCTCTCACATACACGGCACACCCAAGCCCCTGGCAAGGTGGTTCTTGTTCTGGCTTCACAGAAATGAGCCAATTCAGCCACAGGCAGTAGCCTCCACACAGGCATTAAGTGCTCCACAGTCTCCCAAGCTACTCCCAGTCTCTCCCACCCTACTGGTTATGCACATCATAAAAGCCAGGTGCAGGTATCTTTAGGAGAGCCAAGTGTAAGATACTTTATGTTCTCTTTTTTTTTTTTTAAAGGAATAAACCCACCTATTTTTTTCAAAGTAAAATGCTGCAAAGGCCACAGGCAATAAAGGAGTCCCCATACAGACTACCAGAAAGCTTGATCTACAAAGAAACCCAAACACTGAGTTTAGAGAAAAGTCTACCTACTTCCCACCCTTTAAGGGCAAAGGGCCTAATCCCATCACGTATCATGCCATCTAGTTTCTTCATAACCACATCTGGCACATGACATGGAGAAAAAAGGATCCAGGAGACTACCACACACTTGTAAGAAAGGTGAAGGAAACTGCAGGGGTCACTTGGATAGAGAATCATCACTTTGGACCCTTGCTCCCCAGGGTGCTCCCTTGATCCCAAGAGGACTATCCACAGGTGCTGTTGGACATGCATCTCCATTGCTGCTGAAGAGGATGGACCCTCCTGCCCTGTCCCCAGTGTCTCTTAAGGTGGCAGCTCCCTCCCACCAGCTCGTGGTGGGCACCAGTCAGCCCACACCTGCTGTGCCACGAGCTCCACTCTTTGCTTGGCCACCTCACCCTGATGGGAGCATGGAGGCAGCCCCAGGAGCTCCTGGAGGAGCCCAGGAAAGGCCTGGGAAAGGCCAAAGGGGACAGGTGGGGCTGTTACAGCCTTCCTCAGAAGACTGTGCAGTCTGGCAATGAAAGGCACTGGCTAACACAAGGAAGAAGGCCCTAGTTCCAGAGGGCAGGCCAGATCCTGCCTGATAAGGGATATTTGCATGGCAAAAGACTGAGCAGAATGAACATTTACATTCACGTGGATCTCAGGGGTACCTGACTGAAGGCAGGTCACTGCCAGCCTAGCAGCTGCGTTACCTGAACACGGATGCGATGCCCCCATGCTGGCAATCAGACTTCAGACACCGATTTAGGTCATTGTTAAAAACAAACTTTCTAGAATCCCATAAAACTCAGGTGACACTGAATTCACACATGAAAGCTGCACTGGTGGCCAAAGGCAGCCTTACAAACAAAACTCTCTCAGGAGCAGATCCCAGCACTGAGCAGAAACTCCCACAGCATAGCAAGGCCAAGAAAGGCAGGCAGATTTTCAACATTCAGAACATTGTTTGGTATTTCTTAGCTACAGCTGAAGGTGTAAGGTGGGGAAGGGCTCACTGCAGTGTTTCCAGAGCACAACAATTTTCCAAAGCAAGTGAACATGGCAGGGGTCAGCCCATCCCTGGCTCTTCTCCTTAAGGAGGGAAATGCTTTTGCTGGTCTTTTCTCCAGACACACTTGAAACTGGCTTGAGAGGGAAGGGCACATTCCTGCCTGCACCCCCTTCTCCTCAAAGAGGCTGTCAGATATAGGGAGGGTCTGTGATTTATCTGAGGAGGAGCCAGCTATTCACTGACCCTGTCCCAGTGCAAATACGCCCTTGCAGGTGCAAAAGGAAGTGGCAGTGCTTGGAGAAACACATTCAGAAAGCCAGACAGAAGGGGACAGAAACAGGGAGCCCTGGGAGTGCCCGACAAAGATGTGGACAAGCAGAAGAGAGGGAAGCAGGTGAGAGAAAACAGGGAGCTGTGCCACACAAAACAATTTCACTAACAAGCACTAATAAAAAAAAGTAATAAAAATTCAAAAAGCTGAAAGATGGGCTGATCCAGTTCAAGACAAGAAATTTCACAGGGAGTGAAACCACCCCACTACGTTCACACAGGTCTGGCACTGACAGAAGAGGCACATGGAGAAGAGAAAAAGAATAAAAGAGAATAGAAGTACTCTCACACACCTGCCCTTTGATATTCCCTCCTCCCCGAGTGAACAGGGGCTGCTGCACCCCTGTGCCAGCAGGTTTCTATAACGGAGAGGGAGCAACACCCTCTCAGGAACAGCCACAGGTAGCAAAAAAAGAGACACAACAGAGCAGGCGTGCACATGGCATAAGGCAGCACTCCAACAAAAATACTGACGTTGCAATTGTGCAGAAAAAGAGAGAGCGTGAGATTTACAGTATGCCTGGAAAGAGGGGGGAAAAGAAAAAAAATCTGTTCTGTCTCCAAGACTGAGCTAACTGAGCCAAGTCACCCTGTTGCCTCTTAAGATACTTCTTTCTAGATAAGATATCCCAACTCCCCCCTCCCCTTTCCAAATAAAGTGCAGATGGTCAAATATTACTGGTCCATCATCTGCCAGTTTCAGTCAGCATTGGGGAAATTAAACCCAAAAGCACAATATTGAAAAAAAAAATCTCCAAACAACCCACCCTCAAAATCCCTTAGACTGAAGTCTCAGACTGTAAGCGGAGGACAAATTTATGAGATTTAGGGTCTATGAACTCTTCTGAGAGTTTGATGAAGGGGATTTTTTTCACATTAACAACAAGGCTGAAGTCCAAGCACTTGAGGACAAACACGATGCCGTCTTGTAACCCGCTTGTGACCGCTTCCTCGCTGACGAGCGTCCACTGCTTGGAGAACCAGCGATCCCTGTCATACTGGAGGGTTGGGCCCGGGTTGAGGTAACGCTCCAGGAATGCCTGCCAAGAGCGCGACACACGTTAGCACCGGCCCCACAACTCGCTCTGCTCTCTTCCCATCCCCAAGTATGGCTCCGCGAGCACGGGTTTGCCATGCTGAATATTGTTCCAGTTTTCACACTTCAGAAGACATCTTCTCCCCAGTCCCTCCCAGATTTTCAGACCCCAGCAGTAGACAAAAACATCAGGAGATCCTCTTTCAGTGCATCCCAGCAAGCTTGCAAAGTTATAGCCCTGATTTCTGCCATCAGCACAGCCATCTGGCAGCAGTTCAGTAGAGCAGAGGTAATTTCTCCCCTACCAGCCCCATAACCCATCCCAAAACTGCAGTCCCAGACAGTGAGATAGGATAGCTGGCTCTCTCCTTCAGGTCAAGCTAAGGTGGAAAGCAGAGGTTTCCATGTTTTCAGCCTGAGCCTGCAAAACCAGAAGCAGAACGTGAAACACTGTTTGATGCTGCTTGTGTTTTAAAGTCTCCTTTGCAATCTTCGTGGCAGCAGAACCTTCTCTTGCATACCTGGGCAAGGTCCTAGGTGGCTCCCAGAGAGAAGATGATAAGGTCCATCTCTTGACAGCATTTCCGCTCTTAGTGTAGTAAGACCTGGGTGAACACCCAGGAGTAATCCTTCCCTAGGACTGTGGGTTGTGGAGAGTGGGATTGTGTGACCCGTTTCCCTTATCATTCAATCCCTTCCTGTGTTTGCAAGTCAACAGTCACAATCTGGGCCTGAAGTAGCAAACTGACATTTGACCAAGCAGCCCATGAATTAGAAACACTGTCAGAGACAGAGATTTAGGCAGTAATTAGAAGCAGTCCAAAATGCAGCAGGGGACAGAAAAACAAACGAAAAATGCCTTTGCAGGTTGCCACCTGCATCATGCTGCTACCATGAGTCTGCAGGGAGAACTTCTGGTGATTCAAGGCCACTATCTCAAACACTTCTTCAGTACTCCCTTTGCTGAACTGGATACGAGACCAATTATGTCACAGGTATTTTCAGATAAAGAGAGAGAGAAAATGCTACAGAGGAAATATTACTTCCCTTTAAGATCTGATGCAACCTACAATGCACTGATCGTATCACAGGCAGCAACTATGAAAACATCCAGTCACCTCCCTTGACAACTTTCTGTTCTGTGTGAACACACATATGTGCCACCCCCTTCTCCCTCCTACCTGCACCAGTGCTAGAGAAAGCATTACCTTTGGTGTCATGTTGTTGGTGATGCAGAAGGACAAGTGTTGTAAGATGCTCTCCATGCTGTGATACTGTTGCTGGCGGGTGGTGCGAAGGTACTTCTGCAGAGCCCTTGCCATGGAGGGGAAGATTGCCTGGGCTGCTTCTCGGGGGTCCATCATTTCTCCTGGAGCTTTCTGCTGTTCCTCTGCCTGGAGGCGTTTGATGTGAGTGAAAGCCTCCTCTACTGCAACCACAAGCCTGCAGAAGGAAAGTCGGGATGGTAAGAGTCATAACGAGAGGTAGGATGGGTCTGTGGCTAAGGCAGAGCCTGGGAGTCAGGATTTACAAGCTCCTATTCCCATCTGCCATTGAGTCACTGCCTGCTATCAATACATAAAATCTTTTCTACTGACAGTCTTCAAACCGTGACAGAGGGGTAGACAACAGCTTTTCTTTCCTTGCCCAAGCCATCCAGCAAACGAGGGTCATAAACCAGGATTAAGATTTTAAAAGCCTGAGCATTGCACTTGGTTCTGCCAACACAGCATAAACATCAGCTGCATGACTCAAACAAGACACAGCTGCCCTTGTGTTTAATGCACGTCTTAACACAACAGTTCCAGCACGCAGAACTGCAGCACGAAGCTTAGGGATGAGCAAGGAGTCAGGAGGAGAGTGGCTATAAACTAGCATGACCCAGGCCACAGACCACTCTGAGACACTGTGCTCACAAGCTACAGTCTGCTCTTACACCAACCGGGTACAGAACTTGTGCTGCCGAATAACTGCCCTGCACTCTCTACTGAACAGCAAGGGTGAGAACATCCCCCCATCTTCACTTGTAACACTGCAGCTAGAGCCATCCCCTGCAAACCATTCCTGTGTTGGCACAGGTGAGTAAACACCAAGACCACACCATAAAAAGGGAACAGATGCCTTACAACACTCATTACTTCGTCCTGAACTAACTTACAAATGAGGGGCTATGTTGCAGTTAGTGAGGAAAAAATGATAACGGAAGAGTCACCCAATAAAACTCTCTTGCCCCTTCAAAGAGGACTTCTTTCACACTCAATTTCCACTCAAGTCACCAACGACTGTCCACATTGCTCTCAATACCCAAAGCATCTTAAAGCCAGGGGCAGTTGCCCTACCACAAGCAGAGGTGTAGCATACTGCACTCAGACTATATTTGAGGAACAGCATGAGAAGTGCTGACCCTTGCCCGTTCTTTTTAACTTGACTTAAGGGAGGTGGGGGGTGGAAATCAGTTTCTTATCTCCTGGCTTGAAACATCTGGCCTGATCTTCTAGTGACTGATGGTTTTCCTCTGACTAAGCAGCTGTTCTAACCCAAGTCGGAAGCAAAGGAGATGTGTCCAAGTTAGGATGCTACACTTCACAGAAAGGAAAGTTTAAGTTCCTTTGGCTCTGAGGCTGGAAGAGAGCCTAAAAGACAGCAGCTATAGAACACAGGTCAGACTGAAGCAGGCAAGGGGGCACATGGTGCCAGCACTTTCCCAATGAAATATAAACTGCCAAAAGAAAACACAAAACAAGCCAGCTCCTTCCAGTTGTGACACATTCCTTCCAAACACAGCTCAGTTAAGGGATGCCTGCCTGTAAGCAACTTGCCTCAAACTGTTAGGTATGCTAACTACAGACTGCAATTAGGCTCCAGAGCAAATAGAGGCACTGTCTTGGGTCACCTCAACAAAGCATCAACTCTGTAGCCTAAGCGTGACTAGCAGAAAACGTAACTACATTCCAAAATAAAATGTAACTGCTTCTGGGTCAAGTCTTTCCTCCTGAATTCATTGAAAAGGGCTGTCCAACTGCGTCTTTTATTAGTCTGCAAAGGCAAATATTCTCCTCACCCATGAAAACCCATGAAAGTGCTCCACTGATCCTGTCCCTGGATTACTTGAGCTGACAAGCCTGGGCATGGGCAAAAATAATGGGATTTCCTGCAGCAAGTAACAACAGACTTGTCAAGCATCGGACTGTTCCTTAATCCGTGACATTGCATTAGCTTATCTGCCTTATATACATGAGCTCAGCTTTATGCACGTTCTTCGGATAATTCCAGCTGCAAGCTGTCACCATCCCTTAGGCATGTGGGTTTCATAAGCTTCTTCACTGTGACAGACTTACAGCCCTTAATCACGGGTCAGGGACACCCCACCAAGCTGGGCAAGCCCCACACGACTGAGTTTTGCAGTGCCAAGGGAAAGGCTTTACCTGGCACGGCGCTTCTTCACTCGGCGCTCGTGGTCGGCCTCCTCGTAGTAGAGCTCGTTGTGACTGGAGTCCCTGCGACGGGCCGCGGCTGCGATCATGGCACGGGACTGCCCCGACGCGTTGTTACCTGGGCCTTTGGGGGGCAAGGACGGGCAAAAAGGAGACAGAAAGGCAGTATTACTGCCACAGGACTGTGGCTGGGACAGACCAGCACTCCACGGCATCTCTCGCAAGTGCTCTGTGGCTCCAGCCTTCCCAGCCAAAATTATGAACCCTTCCCCGGTCCTCAGCAGCTCTGGTAGAAACCCTGCTAGGCAGCACAGGCTTAGAGAGGGGCTCTGGCACGTGGACAAGGGAAGTTAGTTGGGATGAAGGATCTCACGGCACATAACAAAGGCAGAGCAAGGTGAACATGCCGAGGATGCAACTTACCCCCCATTATATACGCTTTCAGTTTGAAGGCAAGGCCAGCTGGAACATACCACATTTCAGCATCAAGACAGTGTGAGAGCACAAAAAGTGAGAAGTTGGAAAAAGGAGAAAGACAAACACAAGAACATAATGAGACATGGAGATGAACAAATTAAAGCCAAATGGCAGCCAATTACTCGCAGAGAGGAAGAAAAGGATGCAGGGGAAGCAGGGTCACCTTTAGACAAAGCATAGGGTTTTCCAGAAGGACAGAAGCTGTCAGAGCAGCAATCCTGCAAGAGGGTAGGCTGGGGTCTATAAGCGTAGTAGCTTCTCATGGCACTTTGAGCAGCACCTGTCATTAGATCTTCTGCTGTTGTTACCAGATCCTACACAACTACAGGAACAGGGAAACTGCAATCTGCTCTATAATACCCAGTCAAGTGACAGAGCTGTCTACTATAAGACCTTAACTACGACCCTAAAATACAGTAGTAGGTTCTGCAACTCGCCCATGAAGCCCACAGCTTTGGCTGTTTGGGCAGGGAGTGGAAAAAATGTTGCCCCAGAAGAGTTTACAAACCTCTCTATATAGACAGAGGATAGAGCTGGGTCTGCCCAGAGAGAAGCAGTAGTCTAGGACTGCCTCCAAATCACCAAGAGTTGCTTTTATGGCTAACTGCTCTGAAAGCCCACACTCTCAACTGGCAGTGGTTAAGGCCAATCAATTGCACAAACACGTACAAAACTGTTCTGCTCATGCAAGGGCAACTCTTAATTTTTTTTCCTAAAAAGCACAAACCAGATTCCAAGACAGAAGCCTGAAGTTCAGCAGTGGGAAGGACAAGCACTCATACACAAAGCTTCTTAAAGAGTCTAAACACTTCAGATGTTGCTTGACAGCCCTGAAATGGAGGATATGACTCAAGGGAGACATTAGCTCCCAGATTTGGGTTAGATCTGTAATTTGCCTCGTTGACTATGCCTGACAATGAAAATCCTGGTTTTGAAGGTGAGCCTCCCCACTCTGTGTAAGAGAGATTACAGCAAGATGTCATTCTTTCCTGGCTGCTACGGTATCAAATACAAAAGCTGTCAACAAATTAATAATGCTATTAAGGCAGCCTGTCTTTTTTCACGAAGGGTGTGTCAGGCTGCCAAGGTAAGCTGCAGCCAAAATTACACTGCTTCGTAAAATGGACAGGAATCTTTCTAAGGACATGTCTCTGAGCCTGAGATTTCCATGTGCACAAAGGCAGCGGCACTGCACAAGGAACAGCCCAGGCAACTGGCACTGCCCCACAAGGGAAGGCATGAGTTTCCAGGCCCTGGTAGGCTCACAAGCCTGACACATGGAAAGGCCTGCCAGCCACATCTGCAGTTTGTTTCTGGTTCCTTTTCTTCTAATAAAGTCTCGTGAGCCAGCAGCTCCTAAGGTGCTATCACACTATCGGACTGGCTAATTTTCCTCTGAGCTTGGGAGCCCCAATGTCCCAGCAGATGCTGCAGGAAAATAGACCCTGCCACCTCCCAAAGAGATACCTCGGTGCAGGAGAAGACAAGCCAGTTAGTTATCAGAGTGGCACATCCCGCAGCCAGCCTCGCAGGCTGTGGGGTTTGAACGGTGTGCAGAAGCTGTGGGACTGGGAAGCCCTCACCTTCCATACACCAGGCCTCACTGAGAGTGAGGAGCTGGAATGAATGATTTCACCTTTACAGAAATGCAGAGAGTCTGTTTACTTCCCCTCTCCAATTTAACTGAATCAAGAACTTCACTCCAGGCAGCAAGGGACACATGATGGGCAAGCCTGTCCCTCTCCTTCCCTTGCTTCCCCATTCCTCTGTCAGGATGGGAATATCTCATTTGTAAGGATCTAAACCTTCAATTAATTTTATGGGCTCAGGGGTGCTGCATCAGGTTTGGGGAAGCATTTAGGATGTCTTTGAAACTCACCAAAACCGAAAAAAACCCCAACCAACCAACCAACCAAAAACAAACCAGAAAAAGAGGAAAACCAAAACTAAACACCTTACAGCCATAAGGCACTGAAACGTTGTTGAAAGCAAAATGATCATGTCTCATGTTTTTCCATGTGACAGATATTCTTTGTATTTCAGTCTCCACACCATGCACGGAGAGCCACTTTGCCCAGTTAAATCCCTTTAGTTCTTTCTTTCCAGATCTCAAAGCCTTTCGGTGCTAATGAATTCATGGGCAGTATGTGCCTTACCACATTTTGTCACAGGATTTCAGCCATTCTTCACCATAAAAGCTTGTCTACACAACTTCAGCTCTTCCCAAGGAATGTCACTTTCATAAAGGCTGCTGGGCACACCCTGCTTATCAAGCCTGGCTTTCACTGATAGGGTTTGAGAGTGTCAAATGATTAAGTCCAGTTTTCACTGCTTTGAGCATCCAGATATCCATCCATCCATCCTCCCACGGGCTTCTTTAAAACCCTGAAGTTTGAAAACGGTTTGTAGAATTGCAAAGCTCAACGGGGATAGTTATCTGTCTCTGAATTTCCATGAACTGCTTAGCATCATGATGACTTGGGAGCATGGCCATGGGTAAGCCAGGCATAGCTAATTTAGTGCTAAGCCTGCAGGCTGACAAGCACTGAGAGCATTGCTTTCATCAGCAGCTGATGCTTAGACTGCTGCATCTTCCCACATTGGTATCAACCGCCTTCACTTTCCTGAAGGCTTCATGTGGAAATGGAATAATAAGTGACCGGGGAACTCATTTAGGTTAAAAGTTGTGTTTATTGTACTATCACAACTAAGGAGATGACCCAAGGGTGACAAAAAGCAGAGGTTGCCTAAAACAAGCAGTGGTGCTGAGAAGTGCTTATCAAGCCACATGATAATTAATCCCGACATAAGATTTGGCCATTTCACCTGGCAAAGACAAAAGCCTTATTGTGGGCTAAACACATCTGTAAAGTCGTCTGGAACTGGCAAACTCAGGACTGTTAGGAAGATTTCCAGCAAGAGACAAGACTTTGGCAAAGCAAAAAGGTGAGAATGTGTGCATAACAAAGCATAAAGCCAACCCAGCCCCTCCCCATCCCACCCATTCTGAGAGACAACATTTCACTTCACCTACCATCAACATTGTAGACTTTCAGGCCAGCCATGTGCTTGGCTGCTCGCGATTTGGAGGCTGTTAACAAGGCTGGGTTGTAGACTGTGAAATCTCTGTAGTAATTTTCCAGAACCACCAGTGCAGCTCGTTGGATGCTAGGGAAAGAACAAAAAACAAAACAAGACAAAGTACCTCAGATTAAAACAAGCTCTTTTGTTTCCATAAAATGCTCAAAAAAAAAAAAAAGAAAGAAGAAATAGTCACATTAGTTGGAACAGGGTTGTCACACCTACAGAACTGTGCAATACACAGAATATTAATTACTCTCTCTAGGACCTGAATTTCATTTGAGATGCAAGATAAATGTCTCTGCCCTCACATTAATAGGAGAATGACAGGAAATCCCTAAACAAGGGCAGCACATGAAGTGAAGCACTAGGCTGACTGCAGTATGGTAAATTACAGAACTAGAGCTCAGCCCGCCTCGGCAGTACAATCACTGTGCTGCAGAGACCTTGCTCAGGCTGAAGATCAGAACCCCACAAGGGTTTTGGTGTAGCTGGCCAGCCGAGATGGAGAGACCAGCTCAGGATGGATACTTTTCCCTTTGAGTCATTTCCAGCCACACCTCACAGCTCCTCAGATCTCCTCCATCCCAGCACTGACTAGAGTGTGATCTCTTCAGCTTTCACAGCAAGATAAGATCGCTGCCTGAGGAGTATGGCTGCCAGAGACAGATTACCTCAGTATTACTCGTTAAATCCCAGGCTAGGGACAAAATAAGGAGCAGTGACACTCCCTCCATCCCTTTGAAGGGATGCCTCCACATAAAATGATGACACATGGGAGCAAAACAAGCACACGCGCCAGCAGCAGGAAAGACTCAACCCAGAGGTATCTTCCTTTGCAATCATTTTGACAACAGAGAGGGAGATGTCTGTAGGCACTATTACCAACAAACAGGACAGTATTTCAAAACAAGTCAGAGCTATGATGTTTAACAGTGCCAATGCACACGTGGGATCCAGGACACAGCTCTCTCCCCGTTGCTCTGGCTCCCTGCCTCAGCACGGCAACCGACTGGCAGCAGTATTCTCAGCAAATCACCAAGATCACCAATTCAGCCAACTGGAGTTTGCCAAGGACCCACACTTAATATAATTTTTGCGGGTTCAAAATGAAAAGGGAACTGCCAACACATTTGTTGCCAGTTAATTTGTTGCCACTTCCCAACAAAGCTTCTCCTAAGGAAAGCAACCAAGTATTCTCACACGTTACAACATAAGAAGAAAACATTACAAGGATGGTAACGTGGGAAAATAAGACATCAACAAATTAAGACCAAAATTCAGTTCTCAGCACTACCACGGTGTGCTCCCAGAGGAGCAAATAAAGTTTTCCTGTTCCTTGTGCTAATACTAAACTTCTGCATCGCACCCTAGTAATTTAAACACACACCCCCCCACTATCCTCGATTCTCCGGCTGTCCCCTCCCACTGATCAGTGATTAAGCACACATGCCAGTCCGTTCAAGAGATTCTGAGAAAGAAGAACAAACCCAGACTTGTTCACTGTGTAGCTTCATCAGTCAGTATTATGGTACATGACCATACATTTGATTAGCTCTGTACCTATAAGATGATGAATTTAGCTTTTGAAGCAAATTCCATCTTTAGGACTCTCTGGTAGGGTCTTTTGCATCCAGCCAGAGCATCTTAAAGAAGCTTTACCTTTCAGGTGCCACTCCTTCATATTTCCTCATCTTAGGTTTGGTAGAAGCAACTCCACTTAAGCACTCAGCTGCTGATATGAGATAAAAAGCCACTTAACCGAGGAAACAATTTTCCTTTAATGAAGTAGTAGAGACTGACCCAGTGCCACACACAGAGGCACTGACATAGAACAAAGGGAAGCTGCTTTATTTCTCCTGGCCATACTTCTGATTTCTACTGTGAATTTGCTGCAGCTTATAAACAAAATTTCATAAAAGAAGTCACGTGGCAGCAGCACACATTCCCCCTTCTGACTGCATTTAAACATGATCAAGTTTTTCCACGTCCGTTTCCCAGGACAATAAAACTCCATAGAGTTTCATCTCAAAACACAATGTTTGAAAAACTGAAAACAAGAAGATAAAAATGAACAGTTATACTCTGCTAATACACTGCACTCATTACAACCAGCATTGGAAGTTCCATCCTAGAAGTAGGAAATATTTGGGAGGTGCTCCACTGACCAGCTAGCTTTATTAGGACAAAACACAATGCATCACAGGAGACAATAATTCATTTTTATACATACACATTTTCCCTGGACCCCACAGACAGCATTATCATCAGGATGCCAGCCTTCCCCACCTAGTATCCCTTCCATCCCCTCATTAAATAACCTGCCCCACCAATTCACTGGCACACAAACCAACATCCAAACACAATAAAGTTTTATGTTGCAGCAAGCAACCATCATTGCCCTGAAAATTAAAGCCCAGGTACTTGTTGCTCATGCAAATTCAGTATAGGCTCAGTCGCACAGATGAGAAACCCCAATCACACAGAAGCTCTGCTCTCTGGGAGAGAATTGTAATTAAACATCAGTTTCCAGAATTTCTACCAGCCCATTTCTGTCTTCCATGTAGTCCACCCTAAGTGTGCAGGTTAGAAAGACAGCTATACTATGACTCTTCAAATCCTCTGTTACAGAAAACAAAATTAAAGAGAAGAAACTGCAGACGAGAATTAGAAGCATTGCAGTAAGTCACAAGAAGAGTGAGGAGAAGGCTGAATCAGAGCCTTCTGGGCTGTGTTGCTCAATCTCTTCACCCACATCAAG
Source organism: Neopelma chrysocephalum (assembly GCF_003984885.1). NCBI lineage: Eukaryota > Metazoa > Chordata > Aves > Passeriformes > Pipridae > Neopelma > Neopelma chrysocephalum. The sequence continues at coordinate 14,443,962 of NW_020897715.1, read as the reverse complement.
GGGAAGCCTCACCCTGCACAGTGCAGGACAGCCAGCCCTGCCCCACGCAGGCGCTGCAAAACAACAAGAAGCCCCCGCCCCAAACAGCCACAGCACCCCAAGCACGGCAGAAGGGCTCTCCAGTGCTCTTGTGCAACACAACACCTAAGAAGGAGGGTAATCACAGGCATATAAGCATGCAGAGCAGCCTGGAGGAGAAAGCAGGAGCAAAGCAAAACACTAAGGAAGTCTGCTGTCTCCCAACACAAACTCAGGGCTTTTGGACTTTCCACTGCAGGGCAGACCCACTGCTGCCTTGTGAGCAAGGTGGAGTGGCTGTAGGAAGCCTCCTCTCCATCCACACTCCACCTCCGATGAGAATGGAAACTGGCAGCCTTCCCGAGGCCCACGGAAGCTGTTTCCTTGCAGCATTGTCTCGGGAAGAGTTCAGCACTGTGTCGGTCACTGCATTCATTCACCCCGCACTTCAGCAAACAGGCTTTCCTTGCACTCACAACTTCGAAAGAATGGGGAGGGGCAGGAAGAAAATAAACAGAAAGTTTCGATACTTAATCACTTCCATGGAGAAGGTCAGAGTGAGGATCCTTCTCAGGTCCTGTCAAGAGGACCTGGAAGCCCAATATATTTCAGGCACTGTAACAAGCTAACAGAACACAGGAAAACCGTATCATGGAAATCATCATAGAAAGGCTTGGGTTGGAATGGACCTTAAAGATCATCTAGTTCCAGCCCCACCCCACCATGGGCAGAGCACAAAAATCAGGACATAAAAAGCATTTTCATGCAACAGTTCAAATTCAAAGTTTATGACACGAGAGAAAAATCTCTTGCACAGGTCTACTGGGAACAGAGTTTTCCTTGTAGGCAGTATCAGTAAGGCTCTACACACTTTGTTGCTTTGCATTTTGTGTAGTTGGAGGGTGGGGCTTTTTTAATTATTTTTTTTACTCCCCTGAAAAATGCCATGCCACAGCATGCTGCCAAAAGGGAAAGCAAACAAGCAGAACCCACAGAAGCACGGGGTACCTCAGTGGCATCTGGCAGCAGAGAAATGCAGAGTCCTTCACAAACAGTAATGAATTAACTTTTACAGGGCATCCAAAGAAGTGGAGGAGGGGACTATGTGACACAAAGGCAGCAACTATTTTTTTTTCCTCTCAAAAAGCTAAGTCAGGAGGAGTCTTGTGTGAGTACTTGCTACTACAAGAGACTTGAATATTTGAGGTCTTGCCATACACTGCATCTCAGAGGCCATTTTGACTTTTTATTTGCCTTCTGTGACACAACTACACCAATACTGGAATTGGCTTTTTTTAGAGGATTTACAGGAAAATGAACAAGTGTTATACTGAAGCAAAGCACAAGGGAAGAAGCCTGTTTTAATCAAAATACTGGCTTTGGACACTGCTGGTTTCTAGGAAAATGGTTTTGAGTTTCCTGAAGTGGTGGGAAAGGGTTAGTACGAAACCAAAAAAATCAGGAGAAGAAAAAAAAGATTAAAAATTGAAGCCACACCCCTATGCCCAAAATTGCCACAGGGGACACTGAGATGAAGCCCAGCAGGCTGCAGCACCTGTCACTGACATGGTTACCAGCTTTGTACTTTCCTGCTAAGCTAGAAATGTAGCCTGTCATGGTACTATACCAACCATCAGCTAGACACTGCTAATCATCTAAGGCAGAGGAGTGCCCCATGCTTTTGCAACAGATATATACACACATCCAGAAAGAGCTGAGTTGTTTGCTACCAGAGCATCCTTGCCATGGATGCAAATCTTGCAGCATCAGGGTTTAGAGTGAGCCCCACACCTAAAACACACAGGGATAGTCAGAGAGGCTTGATGACTGCTGTGCTAATTGAGGGCTGGGGAAGCCTGGGGTTATTTAATCAAGTGGTTCCCAACAGACTCCTCTCCTCCAAACAACAGTTTTTTAACGTTCTTCAAAACAGACACAGCATCAAAACAAGCCAAGGTCTCTGGGCACATAAAATCTATGCCACAGCCAGCTGGGAAGTTTGGCACCTCAAAGAAGAGCCAAGAAAGGATTGGACAAAGCAGCCTTCCACACAGAGCTGGCTTTGCCTTACCAGCTGTCTCCAGTCTACAATTGCGTCAAGCTTATCTAGTGCAAGAGATGCTGAGGTCTCCTGGAGTGCTGAGCTGCTCATCCACAACACTTCTTACTCCCTAGCAGTGCTGTCAGCTCACACCCAACAGACTTCTGTGCCTTCTCCTACCTTACAATCACATCTCCCTCCTAGAAAATCCCCTTTCCTTCTCATACTCTTTTGCTAGAGCACTGACGCAGAGCTGGGGCTCCAGTGCCTGGTCCTTCATGTTTTTCCAGAGCAGAGTTGCTAGGACTGAAGCCTTAGAAATGAAAGTGGAAATAGACAATTGAAGGTTAAAATGCTTCCCACACCAACATCCCTACTGAGAAGGTATTTCCACCATCCTCTACACAGACTTGCCTCCCTGCTCTGCCTACCATAGTATGGGTGATGTCACCACAGGCTGCCCAGACAGATGCCCCCTGGGCAGCACTCCCACACCAGGGGCCCTGAGCTGGTAGAATGAATGGGATTTGGTACTCGCTGTGCTTCCCAAGCAACACCTTGGAGTGAGGCTCCTGAGAGGACCAAGGTCATGCAGAAGCACTATGCAGTGCTGACAGTAGCACCAATGCCTTAGCTACAGTTTTGTCCTCTCTAGTAAACAGAGCCACAGTCAGATCTCAGCAGAGATGCCAAGACAAGGAATTTCTTTGGCAGCTGCAGCCAAACAATCAGAACAGAAAAATGCCTTTTGATCGTTGTAACTACAACAGCATTTCAGTTTGGTACAGTAAAGAGAACAGGACCGCAGCCCTTAGGAACAGGAAAACCACATTTTCTTGTCAGACAACCACAACTGAAGTCTCAACTCGGCTAAGACAGGCAAGCACAATCCTCACCCTCTCTGGAACAGGCATCAGGACACAGCAAGTTTGTTTTAGATACTTCTGGCATTTGGTGAGGCAGAGAGAAGAATTCACAAGGTCAAGCCTTTATGAGGGAAGGAAACCTTGGCATAGTAACAGGGTGTCACTGTAATGGCAGCACATCTGCTGCCCCCAAAGAAGTGAACATCCATCCAGTAATGGCACAATTTATATAGAACCCAAACACACACCAGGTTTGTCCCACAGCTTTGCAGTGACCAGTCTCCATCTGTTCTCTCCCCTTTCAGCCTTTTTCAAAAACATGAAAATAAAAGAACAGGAATTTAAAGTGTGTCCTCATCTATCTCCAAGAGTGGACATCTGAACAACTGTCATAAGAATGCTGGAAATTTAAAGAGACCACTAGCCCAGGTTCTAGCTGCAGATCTCCCCTTTTCTGCCCTGTGCTGTCCAAGACACAGTGCTCTTCAACAGATACCCCATGACAAGTCTCATGTTCTGCAAGACAAAAACCAGAACCAACACACCAGCTGAGCGATACAATAGCTCACTGTTGATGTAGAAGGGATTTCAACATACAAATTTTCTGAATGAGAGGAAGAGAGCAGGATTCATTTTCAGGTTGGGGTTTTTTTGTCTGGTTTCCTCAAAAGCAGCCTAGCCAAAACCCTCCAATATGGGTGAAAAAGAAAGACTCCAAGTCTACTACTAACGTAGCTTTTACATTTGAATCTTTTAATTTGGATGAGAAGATGTATTTTTTTAAAAAAGAGGATTTTACAGGAGGGTATGACTAAAATTGGGGTTTAGGGGAAAATCAACTCCTTTACATCATACAACCCAAACAAGCTACTTATTTAAGCCTTCCTGAAGAACCCTATAAAAGTATTCCCTGGCCAGTACTAAGATGATGCTGCTACAGAAGTACAGAGCACTAAGTTTTAGCAAGTAGCTATAAAACCCCAGTAAACCCACAGGCATGCTCCCACTGCAATTCTCCTTCGGAGAAACTTCCAAGCCTGATACTTCAGGAAGTTAACTGGTCTTCAGGGTACTAGTACACAGGCTGAATGTTTTCCCAAGTCACCTTTATTGGTAGGACTTCAAATTCTGATGAATGCTTTCCCAACAGCCACATTTGCCCTTGCTTCCACTTCCAACAGCTGAAGGTGACAGCTAGTATAACTGACTAGCAAAAAAACCCCAAGACACTACTGGTAACATATAGTGAGGAGGAAGAGGAGGAGAGCACAATCCTCACTTAAAGAGTGGTCCAAAAGGTTCAATAATACGATTTGCCAGGAAAGGGCAGTCACTGTGTTAAGGTCAGATGCTGTGACAGTACCACACTTCTCTTCCTCAGTAACAGAGTAAACATTTCATTTCACAGTATACAGTACCGAGGGAAGCAAAGATCACAAGGACACTTGTTACCTCCAAAATCATATTCAACAGATAGAAAATGGAATAAGTTGCAATAGTCTAAGATGAGCTTTAGAAACAATGGAGGTTCTGGAGCACCAGAAGAGCTTCCTGTGGAAGGCAGGGGACTCTCTTCTCAAGAAAAGAAAGATTAAAGCCCTTGCTGAGCCTAAGCTTCTTTCCGGGATTGCTGCATACAATTCTAGGATGCCTTATTGCAATGGGTCAGCCTAGGTAACCAGCCTTCCAGCCCCTCATGGAATAGCAAAGGCGAGTTTGTTAACTTGTGGTAGAGGTACTTGCACCAATTGCCTCAGCCCACCCACTGGGATGGGTATGTGAATCTACAACAAAAGCAGCTTCAGGAGCCGCATCTGAAAGAGCAGCTTGTGAAAGCCTAAACACACAGTGGAACAAACTTCTCCCTCAGAAGGCTGAGGAAGCCACTGCCAGGAGAACAGGCTCCAAAGCAAACCACCTGCATCCTCTTACACCAAGACCACCTCCCCAGGGGCAACTGTGTGTGTGGGGAGGTATTGCCAAGTACTTACTCACCACACAGATACCTAGCAGAACCACTAAATCCAAATGGTATAGCTCATGTATTAGCCAGTGCACAACAGCAGCTTTCAGGCACTCACAACTTGAGCTGGATTTTAATCAGTTCCTCAGACACCAATAACCACATGCAGATGCCTCAACAGCTCTCAAACTAGAGACACCCACTGCCCTTTGATCACACACAACACATTCAAACAGGCTACCTTCTCATCACACAGAAAGTGAGCACTTGCTACCAGCATCTCATTGCCCCAGGGTCTGCTGTAACACAGACAAGAAAGATGAGAGCAAAGGAGCTGCCCGTGCCTGGCCATGTACCTGCCATATCCCAGACACTGAACCAAAACAACACCTGGCCAGACATCCACACCTCAAGCCCAACCCACCACCCTCAGGAGCCACTAGTTTGTTCAGTCAGACCTGGAGAGCAGCAGCTATTGGATCCACGAGCTAGAACTCAGAAAGGGGCTTTCCAAGTGCACTGCTAGCACACCAAGCATTTGCCTCCATGACTTGGTTTTACAAAGTGTCGGGGTACCCTCAGGGGAGCTAGTGAGAATACTAACTTGCTTATTTACAAGAAGAAAGAAAAAAACCAAACAACCAAAATAAAACCACCAACTACTGTCTGCTCACACTAAAGTAAAACCAAAGCTGTGAAAGGTTTCCTTCATCTGTTGGGCAAACTGGCAGTTTGGGAACCGGAGCAGTGAGGGCACAAAGTGGACAACTTAAGTGAAAAGATGGGAAGAAGCTGCTGCTGAGCTGTCCCCACAAACCTGCACAGCATGGTGGACACATGCACACCAGAAAGACAGGGGTGTCAGAGCACAGACAAGTTGCTTCCCCAGGAACCTGCGGGTGTTGCATCCAGCTGCCAGCAGTCCAAGAGGATCCGCTTGGCTGCTCCCAACTCAACACAGACCCGTAACCAAATTGAAGGAGTCAGGGACACTTCTGAAGTCAATCTTACGTTTAACATCGCCACAGCTGAGCAGACCAAGGAGCCTTGTGGAACGAAATCTGTATGGCTCAAGACAATAATTTAGAGAATCCAGTCTCACAGCTGGAGATACAACTCTACACCAAGCCCACAGCAACAAGCTGCCATCCATTTGGTACACTGTGTCCAGCTCTGAATCTTCAGAGACACGTCCTGGGGTGCCCAAGACCTATCCCTCATGCTTGAGCCACGGCTGGTCCCTTGTAGATCAGCTGAATAGGGGAGGAGAAGCAAGGACTGGAGGCTCTCCTTTCCCCAAGCTCAGTAGAGGAGCACACTTGAAGACAGAGCCCTGCACCACAAAGGAGCGCTCCTGCAGGCTGCTGCAACTCATGTGCACTGCTGCCTTCATGCAGGCAGCAGTATGACTGCTTTCCATGAAACAGAATCACAGAACCATTTAGGTTGGAAAAGTCCTCTGAGATCATTGAGTCCAACATTTTCACCACCTTGTCAACTAACCACAGCACTAAATGCCATATCCAATCGTTTCTTGAACACCTCCAGGGATGGTGACTCCACCACCTTCCTGGGCAGTCCATTCCAATGTTTGACAACCCTTTCCATGAAGAAATTCCTCCTGATGTCCAACCTGAATCTTCCCTGACACAGCCTGAAGTTATGTCCCCTCATCCTGTCTCTAGTTACCTGGGAGAAGAGGCTGACTCCCACCCTTGCTACAACCTCCTTTCAAGTAGTTGTAAAGAAGCAGTTGTAGAGAAACCATCTCTGCCATGAGAGGGTTCCCTCACCCCCATAACACCTCTCCTCTGTCACCACAGACCTTTGTAACTCTTAAGCACCAGAAGGACAGTTAGAAAGACTGCAGAAATTAAGCTGGGCAACATAACCCAGGATGAAAAATACACATACAAAACTATAAAGCTACATAGATAACAGAGATATAAATTACCAGTTCCATCATTCAGATCCCTGTGCAACTAGACAAGATTTCTTTGGGAGGGGTAAGGAAGGATCAGGCTGTTGACAGGATTTTTTTTTTCAGCAGCAGCATTAGTTTAAGAAGTGATGTGGAACTATGATCAAACACTTATGTAATTGAGGGGTGTACTGACTATTTCTGAGGGAGGTGTAACCTCTTTCAAAAGTTTCTGCACATTTGAGGTTATACTTAGGATTTAAGGAGTTTCAAACCAGCTGGGGGGAGAGGGTGACAACAAGGTGTGCTTTACCCTCTGAACACAGGAGTTAGGAGCAAGACCAAGAGTTTACCCTGCACACAAGAGTGACACAGGCACTTGGTGCAGACACAAGGGATGAAATACCAGACACCCCCCAAACCCTGAGCTGCAGGGAACCCATCAGCTTCCAGCTCGAGCTTGTGCCCTGCTCAAGCACTTAGGAACTCTGCAGAAGTTGGCAATATACAGTACCCTGGAATCCCATTTCCAGGCCCTGGGAGCAGCATAATCCATGACAGCAATGCATTTCTTCTTCCCAACATACATGCATGCTATGACTGATTAGTCTGAGCCTCAAATAGGAAAAAAAATATGCAGGAACTGGCAGGTATGGCAAGTTCATAAGAGTCTGCATTTTCAAAAGATAATTTAAAGCCTGTTCATGCATCAAATAAGGCCAGTGTTTAGCCAAGGCATTCTTTAAGCTACATTAATAGTTATGAAGTAACTAAGGGTGGGGCTTTTTGTTTCTAGTTTTATTTTTTTTGAGAGGGGGAGAAGGGGTTGGTTGATGGTTTGGGGTTTTTTTAGGTGAAAGCTAAGAAATACAACTTTAATTCCAAGGAAACAAGAGAAAGAAAGTGTTCAAAGCTTCTAAAGGCAGCAAAACTTCAGTGCTGTTAACAGGACTTTACATCTGGATGCTGCTGCCACAAAACGTCAGCATTCAGCCCTTGTTCCCACAGCAGCCTGGTAGGGTGCTCTCTCAGGAAAGAGGACCACCTCTTACTTGACCCCCAGCAGGGAATGGGATTAACTTTGAATGAGGTTGTCATTTGAGTCAATAGAGCAGCTTTAACTTGTTCTAGGATTTCTCTCAAAACACCTCGGAATGTTATTCTCCTGCAAGCCTATGCAGTCAGGCCTCAAGAGGCAGCATCAATGTTAGCCACTAACAATCCTTTGCACATAAAGGAACATCAGCTCCCAAAATACAGCTCAGTTCCTCCCGCACAGATCCCCCAAACCACAGGGCATGCCCCACAAAGCTCCACTCCAGCAAGCTTCGCACAAGCAAGAGCCACCTCATTTTACAACCAGCACTCAGTAACCCCACGAACAGCACTGAGGCCACAGGAACATGATCTGCTACTCCAATCTGAGATCAAACACCCAGCCCCAACATGGATGCAGATGAACCTCTACCAGGGCCTCGGGAGCACAAGCCAGAGCCAGCAGCCTGCAGGCCCCAAACCACAGCCAAAGTCCTTAGTGCTGTGCCAGGGGTCTGTTCTGCTGTCAACCAAGGAATAGCTCTGTAGGCTGATGTCCCCACTTGACCTAAACTGTGCAAAGGAAATTTAAGCACAGAAGTTCATTTAACAGAACCGTGTGCTGGAGGGGGAATCCAGATATTAGTGAAAATATTGCCCTCAGTTTTGTAGCCATAAATAAACAAATGATAAAAAAATACTCTTTTACTACCACACTGATCCCTATTAACTCCTCCTTATTCCTTCAGGGTAGGGTCAGTAGCTTCCAATTTTCTTGGATATTACCTGGTTGTGCTTAGATGAGAACTGTAAACTCACAAGTCCTTGCCCTTTTAACAAAAAGTGAGCCTCCTCCTTTCCCCCAAAGGGCACACAGCTCACTTCTTTGCAGAATATTTCATCATTCACCACAAGAAACAGATGTCAAAGGTTGAGGGGGTGGATTTTTTTTTTTTTTTGCAGCATTTGAAGATAAAAGTACCTTCATGGCCACAAAATTTGTTCAGCAGCTTAGGGAGACCATCTGTCTCTGTGGGTGGTACACACAGGCACTTTGGAGGGCATGGACAGCAGGGGAACAGAAATTCCACGACAAACCCTTAAAGTGCAGGGTAGGCTGGAGTTCTTGTAGTTCTGGGCAGTGTTGATTTTGAAAGACAAACCAACAAGAAAGGAAATCTCTGCAGATGAACCCAATGGCATTTCCCCTGCACCATCTCTTTCAGAAGGATGAAGCCTAACAGCTCCTTTCTGGGAATGACCATATCAAACTAGCCAGCTGGATTAATAATTGACAGTGGGCACTTCACTTACAAGTAGGCTTGTAAACTTTTAAAGTATTAAGTATTCCAAAAATGTGAGACCGCTCCAGGGTATAATGATCAGCCTGCACCACTTGCCCTTGCTGCCTGATGCATCTGCAGGAGCACAGATACAACTGGTACCTGGGCTGTGGTCTAGTATACTCAACTCATTGCTCCTCCTCATGAAAAGGAGAGGAGAGGCGGTATGTGCACAAGGGGTGCTGGGGGTGATCAAAGACCAAGATCAAGGAAGGCAGGAAAGAAGGGTAGAAAGATGACAGTGGGCACTTTATTTCTCTGAGTTCTCTCACCTTTATCAACACAAGGAGCAGCTCCATGTGTAAAGCCATATGCAAAAGCTTCTGAAAAGTGCATGCTAAAAGGTAAGAGGTTAGAAAAACATGCTCCTTTCAGAAAAGCAGAGTCCTCCCAGGCTTTGGAGACAGACTACAACATCAGAAACTTCCAGACGAGTTGTGCATGGGGTCAGATACATGCACATCCTAGACTTTCCCCTCACCTCTAATGAGGAGTACCTGGCATTCCTGGAGCTTGCTGTTCACCTCTGTCACAAACAAGCACCCTCTTAATGAGGTGTTACTCTGACCCGAGCAATAAGTCTTAGCTGAACTTTGCTGGCAATACACCCCATGCACCTCCAAACACACCCTTGTAAAACAGAACAAGGTACCATTGCCATAACTCATCTGGAACATCAAAGGAGACTGCTCCCTACTCAGCAAGGAACAGTACACATTTTTTTCAGTGGCTACTGGAAAATCCCTTATGCAATTCCAGGTACCCTAATGGCTAGAGCAATCAGATGACCTGCTCTCTGCAGCACCATCCTCCAGAGGCGAGGCAGCAGACACAGGCAGGGAGGAAAGGTATGGCCTGTGACTAAAAATGGTTAAGAATGTGGTTGGAAGTCTCTTCCCATTAAGTCATTACTAGTTCATCTGCAAGTCAGACCTTCCTTCCCTACTCCATGGCTACGGCAAAGGGTGCTTTCAAAGGCGCTAATGCCTCAACTGCCAATGCCACACAACTGTGAACAGAGAGTTCTGCAAGATCAGGAATGGGAGCACGGAGAAGCAGACCAGATGCAGAGGTGATGAGTTGCAAAAATGTGGTTGTAAACACCCAATTATGTGAAGTGCTGCTGAGAAGACACTGGCTTGGGGGACACCAGTCTGACACCTCTCGGTTAGTGGTAAAGAAGCTGCTCTGGAGGAGACCCCTCATTACTTCAGGAGCTTCACACCTGCAGATGCAATTAACACCCATTTAGCTGACTATCCCAGAACTTCTTGGGATGGGAGACTAATCAGTGCTGGAGCTCACCACGTTTGGTGATGGGCGAGGACACACACAAATTTGCATCAAGACGCCTTGAACTGATTTCAGAACAGAGAAAATGTATTTGGGAACAAGTCTAATTTCACACGGGCTGGAGGCTCCGGCGACAGAGCTGCTCCGCAAAGTCAGTGGAACATGCTGTTGTAGCAAGCTCCTGTAATCAAGGCAGCAGGGCAGTTAATAAGATGTTTTGCTACACAACAACATAAAAACTCATCGGCTCAATCTCTTTCATCAGTGTGTATCACTATGGAAGACGATGAGGGTTGAAGAAACCTCAAAGAGAAAGGAGGGTCAGTGTAATTCCTCCGGTCCTTGGGAACACAGACCAACCAAACAGCACGCAGGGTAGAAGGATGAGCCCTGAGTGCCTCCAGCAGGATTTAGCTGGGCAGGCTGATACATTTCCACACTAGAAGCAGAAACAAAGGTGGGTGTCTATATTCCATGGAAGCTTTCCTTTTGAGCAATAGGAAGATTTTAGGACAGCATGAGTGTTGACACAACTCCAGGCAAGAGAACTCTGTGAAGTTCAAATGTTGACCCTGTGCTCTTCATTTAGAAAAAAATCACTCTGGATATGTGGGGGCATATTTGAGCAACAAGATCAGAGGCTTACAAATGCAGGCTGGAGTATGGAATAGTTTATTGCTACTCCTTAGCCCTCCACACACTCCCTCACTAGTGAACCCAGTCCCAGTGGCACCAAAGGACACAGACAAGAGAGCACTCACCAGATTAAATCAATAAATACTGACAGCCTAGAGATCACAGTTTTCTAAGCAACACATTCAACAGATAAAACCCAAAGGAGCTGAGTCCAAATGGCGTCACCTTCCACCATGCAATTCTGTTTCAGCTCTGGTTTGTATTAAGGATAAGGGCTCATGCACCATCTAAGAAACAGCTACACTGCTGCCTCCAGTTCAGCTGGGAGACAGGCTGAATGTGTTCCCCTTCCACAGAACATGTCTGCACCTACTTCCTTTTGTGAGTGTGTGCAAGCCACTAGGTTTCTCAATAAGGTATTGATAGTTTCTGCAGGGAAGGTACAGGCTTTTCAGAGAGGTACATGATTTGAGGAAGCAGCTGCTCCTCTCCTGGATTTTTAAACCACAGTTCAGCAAACATCCACACAAATGGAGATGGGTAACAGGGGTACAAGGCATTCTCAAGAATACTTTTACCAAACAGAACTGCTATTTCTGAGTACTAAGTTTCTCTTGATTAGATTGACAGAGCATCAACCAGCTCACAGACATCTGCAAAAACTATACTCTGATTCCAAAGGCATACAGAGGCTTCCCCACCAGCTGGTTCATAAAAGGCAAGCCCATGCCAGAAAGAAGGACAGTGTCCTGGTTTTCTCTGAGATTGAGTTAATTTTCCTTCTAGTACACTGATGTTTTGGTTGTTGCTAAGTAGTGCTTACTTTAAGTTAAGGACTTTTCATTTTCCCATGCTCTGACAGTCAGTGAGGAGTTGCAAAAGAAGCTGGGAGTGAGCACAGCCAGGACAGCTGACCCAAACTGGCCAAAGGGATATTTCATACCATAAAACATCATATCAACTGGGGGGAATTGGCCGGCAGCCACAGATTGCTGCTCAGGAATAGGTTGGGCAGCAGTCAGTGGGTAGAGAGCAACTATGTTGTACATCACTTGCCTTTCTTGGGTTTTATTTGTCTCCCCCCTCTTCATTACAACTGTTTTATTTTTTCATAATATAATTAGTATTATATTTTACATTACTTAAGTTATTAAACTGTTCTTATCTTAACCCACAGGTTTTACATTCTTTTCTGATTCTTGTCCCCATGGTACAAAGTGAGGTGAGGGGGGTGTGACTGAGCAGCTGAGTGGTACTTATTTGCCAGCTGGGTTTAAACCACTACAGCGAAGCAGACTGAACAAAGCTCTCAGTACTTTATACAGCCCCAAACAAGATGAACTATCACGACCCTGTTTCTCATATCCCTGCTGCAAGGATGAACAAAAGGGAGAAGGACCCACTCTCAGACATCTCTAACCTCAGAAAATCAAGACTCTACTGTAGCCCAACTTTCAGAAACGTGTAAGATCAGTAATTATCACGTGTTACAAGCCATTCATTTTCTTGAGCTGTCTAGACTAGCAAAGCTCTAGGGTGGGGAAAGAGTTTTCACTGGAGAGGAAAGGAATATGTTTAGCACCCTAACTAGAAAAAAGAGGGTTTTCTCCAGCAAAATCCTTCCTACATTGTTTCTGAGCCATACAGACAAGTACTGAACTGTGGATGGCAGGTGTCATCAGAGTCCCTATCTGTAGGGACAAACTGAAGCCTCAGCTGCAAATCCAGGCCTCAGCCTGCAAAACTATCAGCCTTTCAACTGAAAAGTTATCTGCTGTTGTGCTCCCCCACCTTTGTTTCCCTTTGTTGTTGCTTTCAAAAGTCTAGAGACAGCATTCTCACCCAACCTCTTGCATTTTCCCAGGCTCGACCTTTCTTGAATATATACTGCTCCCTGCTCTTTATCCATACATACTACCATAAAGCATTTGCCCTGCATGACAACCCTTCCTACAAGGAGCAGCAGAGCAGTCAGTGAGCTGAGACTTGGCACCACACTCATTGGGACTCCTATTTAATTTTTAACTCCCCCTCCAAGCTCCTGAATCGATGCCAAAGGGAACGATCATTTTGGCAGTCAAGTCTCCCAGAAGAAAAGTTACAGCCAAAGTGCTGGGGGTGGGACCAAGCCAGCCTATTAATAGGCTGATTATAATATGAATTTGGGGAACTACTCCCAAACATGCTTACCCTCCTGGACCCAGGGCCCTCGGGGGTGGAGTGGAATACCTAACTCAGCACTTTCAAGTTTTTTTACTGCATTTGGAGCCAGGAAGGGTGGAAAATCCTGTCTGTACCCTGCCTCGCAAAAACATAGTTTGCCAGAAGGACGGCTGAGCTATTGTTTTCTTTCCTTCTCCCCCAGAAAGCATGCTGTCCTCATACTTCCACAGCAGCTCCCTCTGCCTCATCAGAAAAGATCTAGAATTGGAAAGCTTCCATCTTGGATTAAAAAGGTTGATATCAACAATTTTCCTGTCCAAAAAAAAAACCCCAAACCCAACAAAACAGAGCTACTCTAAGAAGCAACACTGAACAAGATAAGATGTCTCAAGACCCTTCTTACCACTTGCTTCTTCAGAGCACACTGGATGCTGAGGAAGGTAAACTCCATGGATTGTCAGTGAACAAAACTTCTAAGATATTTGAGAGCATGAAGAGACAAAAGGTTTTGATTTCAGGAGACAGTCAGACTGCTGTACCTGTTAAAGCATGCTTCTTCCTTCCATGTGGCAGCTCAGGACCTCTCCAAGACCTCTTTAAAAATGCTGGGATGAGGCAAGCATGCATGGTAGCTAAGAGAGCCCAAAGGCAGCAACAAGTGGTATATGCCTACTCCTAACTCTAATGGCAGTTAGAACCACCCCTCCATCACGGCCACAAAGCTGCTTTCTCCAAAGCTGAAATCCAAACTGTTCTTGTGTGTTTCCACACTTTCGCATCAACAGACCGCCCATTCCAGCCCCATGCCTCAGCCAGAGACAAACAGAGGCATAAGGCAGCCCCTTGTGACCCTGACTGACATTTCAACAACAAGCATGTCAAGACCTTCACAGAAACTCTGCAATATACTGCAAAGATGTTCAAAAGTTCACATATTTTTCGTGTTTCATATAAATATCTCACAATCCTAAGCCTTTAGAAGCTGAAGGAGAGATACCAATTACATTCAATTCTTACAGAGTTTGTCACATCCAAGCCACACTCTGTATCAAGATCAGAAGCTCTTACCATTTACACACAAGTAACACACTTGTAGTGGGAGTAGGAGAGAGAACGAACTCTCCCTAAGCTGGGAGACCCTTGGCCACTGATCATACCTACAGTTTTACCTTTGCATCAGTAGAAATGGAAAGACACGCAGGCTTCAAAACACACGTCAATACACATTATACTAATTTGTCAGAAACTAAGGGAAAAGCAACACTAGTTTACCATTATCAGACATGCTTCACGAGACTCTTCCATAACACAAGACACTGAAGCATCTCTGTGCTGCATGGCTTGGATTCAATATACCAAACACAACTGAAATCAGCTGGCCAACAAATGAGAAGTTACCAGTTTTCATACATCTCAGATTTCACCCTAGGTTTTACATCTCTTTGCTGCCCTAGCATCGCCCAAGACATTTCAAAAACCTTGCTGCAAAGAGAAAATTGGACAGAACATTGTTTCTAACACACATGCTATTAAATATTTAGGCCTTGATTCTCAAGCAAATTCTTTGCCTCCACGAAGGGAAGCTAGACATGCAGACTTTGGCAGGCATTGGATCTCAATTCCTCTAGCACAAACCCACAATCTACCACCAAGCAACCAACGAAGTCTCTCAAACCAATCCTGCACACTGTGCGTGTATATATAGGTATATACATACACATACTGAGCTTTATCTGCAGAATTCACTTGTGAGAGAACTGCCTCATCACACCTCAAGGCACAAAACTGTGGTACAAAGGAACTCTTTGGTAGTCATCTCTCCATTTTCCTGGTCTTAAAAGCTATGCTGGATCACTTACCACAGAGGAATTACATTAAAAAGAAATAAATGATTTCACAAGAAAACCAAAGATTAGTTTATTTTTGGAAAGTGACCTTTTATTAAATCAATGGGAGCACTTCCATTGCAGAAGAGGGGCTCTCCTTCACATTTTACAGAGAAGGAAAATACAGGAGAGTCCAAACCTAGTTCATCCAAAAGGCCTCGAGTTCGTCCATTAAGCTAGAAACAACATCCAGGAGTCAGCTCCCAGACTTGAGCTTCCACCACTAAATCTGCTTCAAAGCAATTCCATTGCTAAGCTAATGGCTGCAGGAGACTATTCCTACATCCACTTAAACCAGCAGATGCTAATCTCTTCATCTGCCACAGATACGCATGCCATAGGGGTCTGGACAGGATAAGCAGAACAGATGTTTAAGTGCACATACAGTCTGGGGAATCATCTTCAGAGCTCAGCTTCACAGGACACAGGAACTAAGAGATTTCTGGAGCGCTTCAGAGGACACAGGAATTAAGAAGATTGAGACACTGTCCTTTCTTGCACCATTGCTGAGGGAAGAATTAGAACCAGCAAGAAGGTAGAAGCAGGCATGCATGTTTTGTACCTACAGATATTGCACAGCTCCCAGATAGTCCCAGATACATCTGACCCAGCAAACTGATCCATACCTAATGACAAAAAGAGCATCATGCTACAAAACTAAGCCAGGAGCAGCACAGTACTGCCAAAAAAAGCATCCACACGTGCCCCAGTACTCATTAAAAATATTACTGCTAAATGCCTGAACTGCTAGGAGACTTTGGCTGCATCAAAGCAACTGCTTTAACAGAACTAAACACTATTTACCTCAAGCCAACACAAAACTGCAAAACACTGCCAGTCTTAGAAGCAGGGAAGGAGCCCCTAGTCACTGGAAGCAGCCTTCAGATCCCATGGTGTAGCTACCTGGCAAAGCCCTTCACGGTAGCCGGACCCTGTCACTAACAGGCTTCAAAGCACAAATACCTGAACACAAGTGTTTCAACTGGCCACAAAAGGCACACACGTGATCCAAACGACCACATTTGACCTGACCCAAGGGACCTTTACATAGATTCCTTGCAAGGGTCTTGGCTGCACAGGGCAATGAGGGAAAATGGGTATTTCCAAGAGCACATTAGATTGCTGAATGCTTTCTCACACAGGGACACTTACTTCTTCCTTCAGCCCCTGCCACATGGACTGGCCCGCTGTCAGGGGGCTCCGAGTTATGGCCTGCACAGCCTGAAGGGCTGCTCTCAAAGCAGAGCCTGGCCCATGCAACCAAAAAGCACAAGCCAGACTCACAGCTCTCCACTTCCCTCCAGTGAGGAGACAGGGTAAGAAACCCAGAGAAGGATTTTGAAGATCTCATCAGGTGTAGCCCAGTGACCATCCTAAGGTCGTGACATCAACTCTTTTCACTTACAGAAACACACAGGACTCCTCTGAAGCCGGGACCACCTCTCCCACGCTCAAAGAGGGGAAGAGAGGTTCAGTTTGGTAACTTTGGAGAGACTTTAGGATTCTTCTGGGGGAAGATTCAGAAACCAGCGATACCACGTACTCAGAAGCAGTTGCTGCTTTGCGCTACAGCACAGTCACACTTATCTACGACGCTGGACCTCAAGGGCTTGTACCTACCTCAGGTGTCCCAGGCTGTAGTATCGCGACTCTCCGTCCGTTGACCGAACCACCTTGACAGTGAACATGGGCTGCAGCTGCCGCAGCTCCAGCAGCACAATGGCCAGGTAGTGAATGAAGAGCAGAGCATCCACCAAAGACACTGCGTACTGCACAATTCCTTGGTAGTTGGTGTCCTTCGAGTCCAAGATGCGAACGCCGTAAAAGAGCCAGTAGGAAAACACAAAGAGGAATATGAGGACCAGCAGAAGGGCCCGAAACACGAACACCCTTGGTAGATCTGCCTTGGGTTGGCGAAAAAAAAGAGCCCAGGTCCCAATCAGAAGAATGAGGAGTTTAAATGCCACAGAGATGAACAGTCCCTCACAGACAGTACCACACGGCTCCAGATCATCTCGCCACAGGATCTGGGGTAACAGAATGAAGGCAATGGGGGTAAGGAAGACTAGGAGTCCGAGAACAGCTGCCACTGTTAAGCCCAGGTAACGTTTGCAGTCCAACCCAACGCTGTCTTCCAGATCCTTACTGATCCGGGCAATGTCCTCTTGGGAAATACTGTGCTCAGAGGTGCCTGTGATTGCTGTCGTGGTCTCACCCCAGTTGTCATCCTGAGGGAGGAAGAGATAAATAAAAATAACATTGAAACAATCAGGCTACTCCTTCCAGGTGTTCCATTTTTCTTGCCTGGAATGATTGCTATGACAGCCTTAAGTCCCAGAAAAAATATATAGCAAAATCAACACCTTCAATATATTGAATAATCAACTCTGACAATTAGCAAAGGTTTGGAAACAACAG
The DNA here is from genome assembly GCF_003984885.1 of Neopelma chrysocephalum. Taxonomy (NCBI): domain Eukaryota; kingdom Metazoa; phylum Chordata; class Aves; order Passeriformes; family Pipridae; genus Neopelma; species Neopelma chrysocephalum. Next base: position 14,426,379 of record NW_020897715.1, on the reverse strand, counting down.
CATCCTGTCCAAACCAGTGACTATAAACATTAGGTGTTAAAAAGCCGTAACTGTAGAGCAGGTAGCTCAGCTTGCTGTGCCACTCACTGTACCCCAGAGGTTCCTCTTCCAGCATGCTTAACAAGTAACATGACATAAGTCTTGGAAACTGTAGTAATCATCAGTTCCCATGTCCAGGGCAAGGACTAGCATTCTTCCAGCCCACAAATTCTGCGGTGCAAGTACACCACAAAAGCACCTGGAAGGGAAATTTTCATTTCAGTGTTTCAAGCCAGTTGTTGTTGTTACACAATCAAAAACATGTTCACACATTATTTTTCCATCCGTAACAGAAGCAACCACACCTCCAGCAAGTTCCTCCACTTCACTGTCTTTTATTCTCCTCTACAGTAGTACTGCCCTCAATAGCTGACAATGTAATAAAAGTTTAGTTAAACCAACAAATTACAGAGGATATTTTCAGGTACAGGGCTTTTAAGTTTAGAGGATCCTAGACTGCCAAGTAGCTCTGGTATTACAACCCAGGACATTGTCAGACGCCACTTATCCACAAAGAAGCTTACCTGAAACACAGTCACCACACAGGCAAGTTTCAGATTACATTACGTTTTCTGAAAGTCTCACTTCTTCCCTAGCTAGCATCAGAGAACTTCTACAAGCTGGTTCTTCCATCCCATGATGCCTCCAATTGCTTGTTCCTGCTGCTGGCAGAGCCAAAGAGTTACACTGGCATGTATGGATTTGACTCACAGCTGCTGCTGGAGTGACTCACGCACATGAAGACTCCTGATGCTTCCCACAAAGGCAAGAGTAGCAAGGCATGTGCTTTGTTGCTTGGCACCTGACACCTTTGTACCTGCAATGCTCATTCAGAACCGAAGGTTTTTTATTTTCCTCCTACCCTCCTCAGTGTATCTTCTGTAGTCTGTGTCATTAATAGGATTTACACCTTCCCCCAGACTTCTGCAACTACACATGCTGACCAAAACAATCTGTTTTAAAGACACAGGCATCATTTTAAACCTTTGCTCACTTCTTTAAGAGCTAGAGGAAAGAGTCTTCAAGAGTCTTTGGGAAAGGAACAGACTGACGCAGCACATCTACTTTGAACAACTCTAGGGATTTAACTTCTAATGCACTCCAAGACATGAATACCTCCCATGCCTAGAGCAGTAGGGTTTTGAGGCAGACCAACCACAAATAGTCAGCATCTTGAATTAATATGAGAGGCTTTTTGAGTCACTTCTCACCAAAGCAGAGGCTCCAGAACAGATATCTGCATTGTAGTATGTCCTGAAAAGCAGCATATTCCTACCACATTTCCCTCTTTACCAGTGTCACCAGTAAAGCAATTTAAGCATGTCAGCTATTTTATGTTTATGCATTAAATAGTTCTGCATAGTTTCATCCATTTGATGAGCTGCAAAGCTGTGCAGAAAAGAGAAGGGACAGAAACCAGAGCAGCTTAAAGCTACAGCCCAGAAGACAACAGGCAACAGTCACACTTATAACTCTTCCCAGTATAAGTGGCACAAGCAAAATTGTGCAATTATATGGAAACCACAGACTCATAGAATGCTTTGGGTTGGAAGGGACCTTTAAGATCATCTAGCTCCAACCCCTCCCCCCCACCATAAGTAGGGCCACCTTCCACTAGACTAGATCACTCAAAGCCCCATCCAGCCTGGCCTTGAACACTTCCAGGGATGGGGCATCCACAACCTCTCTGAGCAACCTGTTCCAGTGCCTCACCACCCTCACAGTAAATAACTTCTTCCGAAATATCGAATCTACACCTCCCCTCTTTCAGTTTAAAACCATTCCCCCTTGTCCTATCACTACATGCCCTTGTAAAAAGTCCCTCTCTGGCTCTCTGGTATGCTCCCTTCAGGTACTGGAAAGCCACAATAAGGTCACACCAGAGCCTTCTCTTCTCCAGGTTGAGCAACCCCCCCTCTCTCAGCCTTTCCTCATAGGAGAGGAAATATGAGTCTAAATCTCCATTGGTACATGATTGTTGGACCTAATTCAGTGCCCTCTGCTCCCTAGGAGAAAAGTCTGGCTCATGCATCAATTATTTTGCTTTGGCTTTAATTGAGGAGTTCTATGTGAAAACAAGGGCTTAAAAATTCACCAGTGCCTTTAGAACTATTTGAAATAATAGCTGGGACTCGTGAAAACAAGCATCTGATTACAAAATACCAATACATGAAGTGAGCACACCAGTAGCTAGATGAATACTGCTAAAGTACCACCATACACAGTTTGAGTGCAAACTGCACAACAATATTTTTTTAAAGGCAGACGTGGAACCCCACAACCAAGATTTAACACACCCCAAATCCAGCTAGGAGGTACTGAAACATCTTGCATTTTATGTCTTGCAGCATCAGCCATTCTTTGAAAATGAACATGCACCTTCACATCAACTAGTAGAGCAGACAGAGCACTGGATCCATCCTAGGTACAATCTAAATGCAGCACTATTCCAATCTTTATTTAACCCCATGTTCCAAGTTCACCCTCCTTCACAGCTATTTCACACTAGTTTTACAATTCCTGACTCCTTTCCATATTGGAATTCTGATTGTAATGTACTTTACATGAATACCTAGAGCAAATCCTGCTTAAAAACTAAAACATACATACAGGTGGAAAGGGTTGACCTGAATAATGCACAGTGACATGACAGAAACAGATGTTTCTATAGAGCTCGGCAGGTGACACTCTGGAGACAGAGGCAAATCAGTGCCCAAGGAGTCGTCACATCAGCACTGGTGCAGTCAAAAATAATGCTCTCAGAAAAAGACAGAACTGTTTGCGACCTTGGCTTTATGCATTAATAAAGGGTACCCATTAAACAGCACACAAGCAATGCTTTTTTCCTACTCATGAGCCAATAAGCCATGTGTTCTGCTCCACAAAACACACTCCATGTTTTCTTTCACAGGCTCCTTACCTGGCCCTCCTCTGCCCGAGAGGCATCATTCCCAAGGAGCGGCTCTGCAGGAGGTGTCTGGATAGTGACGGACTTCTCAGATCGACTGCCATCTTTGCTTCGTGGCGATTTGTGTCTGTCCCGACTCCTTTTTTCAAAGAGTGGAAGAGGAGAACAACATTACCAGTTACTGAAATGTGCTACACCTCTACCTGCAACAGGTGCCCTAAGCATTAGCTCATAGTCAAGCTTGCCCATCTCTTGATCAAATTTCACTCAATCTACAACAAAACATGCTTTAGAAGAGGTAGAAAGGGACCTTGCCCTGAGAGAAGCCTACAGCCTGGAGGCTGGGACAGACTGCCCTCTCAGTGATAGGAGAGGGGAGGACAGGGGTACATGCCCACCACCTCACGTTCTCTTAAAACAGCATTGCATTCTCCAGGCAACTGGGAACTCCATTTGGGATCTACTGGTTTACACAATTCTCCACCTACAATAAACTGTCTCACAGGGACATGCACAGCTAACACAAGGAATTAATCAACATAGCTTTAGTTCCTTCAGCGTAGAGTCTTGTCATCTATGACCCTAACACTGTAGGACAATTGGTGAAGTTTATTTCCAGTGGTTAATAACCCCAAGCTGACCTCTTACAAAGAAAGCAAGACCATCAAGGGTACCAGGCCAGTGTTTACTTTCAGAGTACCCTCACAGCTTCTCATCTGAGAATGTCTCAGGATGAATTAAGCCCTACTAATATTTTCCTCCCCCTTCCCACATGGACAGGAAAGCAGACTTTGCACTGGAGACCCTCACTGGGCTTAGGGACTGGCTTAATCCTCATGAGTGTCCCAGCTCTGCTCTCTCCACTGCCTCTCTCTTGTAATAACCAAAGCCCAAAGGTATCATGGGATGAGACTTTTCCAGTTTACAGTAAGAGGCTCTAGGATTTTTATGTTGTTTTTGGAACTCTGAAGGCATCTTTCCACATTCTAAGTTTATAAGGGCAATCTGTATTGAGGAGGAGGTGCTAAAGAAGGGAAAAAAGGCAAACAAGAGATGTTTTACTCAATAACTGGACTGTGAGCAAAGAGACTTCATTTCATGGAAGAATTCTTTTTCCAACCACACAGGGTAATTGCTTCCGAAATGCAAAATTGTTTTGGACCAGCTCAGTAACAAGTTGAAAAGGTTGTAAGTGGCACACATTTTGCATGTAAAACTAATAATGATGCAGAAAAGAATAAAAAGTTTCCATATAATCAGAAGTTTCAGAGCAGATGGGTTTTGAGGCTGTTGAACTACCACAACAGAAGAGGATTTGCTATTCAAGTTCAGAAAAATCTGACTTCTAATCCAATCAATGCTGATAAAGGAACTTGTTGCCAACTCAAGTGCCACTCAAATTCTATTTAAAAAAACCCCAACACACTATCAACAGAGTAGCCAGGAGGAAGGTGGGGAGAAGCAGGAAACCTTATTATTACACAATAAAGAAATGGCAACAGAAGAGAAAACAACCAGCAATTATCAGTTTTGGAAGTCTAACACATCTTCTCCCCAGAGACTGTACTCATCCCTTGTACTTTAAGAGCATAGTTAAGGATATTTTCATTTTGTTGGCACTATGCCAATCCTTCTAGCCACATATAACCCCAGCATACATCCAACAGGTTGAATTAGCGGCTGCCAGTCTCCTCACTGTGTTTCCCATGAGGACTCTCCACTTGCATCTCCTCCAGAGCTGTGGCCCCACTGATTTCATCCTGGCTTACAATTTTTTTCCCACTGGACATGTCCTAACTTACAGCCGTAAATAATAAAAAATAAACATTTCCTTACCCTTGTCTGTGAGCTTTTTTGGAGTGACCTGAGTAGTGGGAGTATCCCGAATATGTTGATTCTGTATCCATTGCAGCAGACATTGGGTCTGCACAGAAGGGGCACAGATTTTATTTAGAAAGTCAGTTCCTGGTGCTCCTGAGGTGGAGTTCGTGGTAAAAGTGCTTCCCTCGGTACTCTTTGCTTCCCAGTCATCAGTGAGATCTGGTCCTCAGAGATTGAGCAAACTTCACTTTAAAAGGAATCCGATCAGAGGGGAGGGGAGAAAGGGTGCTTGGCTTCTTACAATTGACCTAAGAAAAGAGAAACAGGCATGGAAGTGCACTCGAAGAAAAGCAAGACATCATTCCTACTGCAGCAGTTCCCTCACTCTGGCCACATGTCACCGCTTATCACACTGTGTCCAATTCACAGACTTGTCCTGGTTGATACCTCTCTTTCCAATCTAGTGAAATGTATGCATTTGTAGAGCTTTAAATAAACTCAATGGATCTCTGTTTTGCAGAGTCTAGACCATTCCTCTAGGTCACCTGGAAAAGACAGTGACTTGGAGAAGGCTCACCAAAATTCACCCACAGAAAAAGGACCAGGCTTGGCTTTCACACCCCATCTCTTCACCTCTGTAACACACAGTCCAAATAACCCCACACTCCAAATGGCAGCATTATAGCCTATATATAGGGGAAAGGGTAGGGGGAGGGCACTTTCCTAGAAGAAATGCAGGGGAGGATCAGACCACCATGTCTGAACCTGCTTTGTTTTCATAATTGCAAGGTGTGCCCATTATACAAGCATTAGTTACTATACAATCAATGGCACTGTGAACACCTCCCTCTCTTTGTAACCTTTGCCTCCAGAAGCTAATTTGGGCCTCAAAGAATTCAATTTTACTAAAAATCATCTCTATATATACACATACTAATAACACTGGGGAGAGTTGATTAGAGATCACATCTAGCTTATATGGGCCAACACTTTTTACACTGTACTTTCATCTGGAACAGTAGCTCAAGTCACATCTGTAAAGGGCAGAAGAGGGTTATGATTTTTGGAACAGGAGCAGAACAACATCAGAACAATTCCCAACCGTAAAATGTTAAAAACTCTGAACCCTGTGGGGAAGAAAGGTAGACAACAGCCCACTTTCCAAACCCACCATCCTGCATTAGGCAAGAAGAGAAATGGAAGGGAGGGGAGTTATGGAACTAGTGGTTTGGGGAAATGCATGTAAATGGTGAAAAGGGAAGAGCTGCAGCAATGGACAGAGGTACCGTGGTGCAGCCCACCACTCCTTTGGTACACGGAAGCACTCTCACATGCCTTCTGCCCAGACAACTGCTGCCTCCAGTCAACACAGGACTACAGCCGTAATTTCAGAGGGGGCAAAAGACCACTTTAACATTAAATTAGATCTCTGTTATTTTCTGCTCACAGCACTTTTCAAAGCTGTGAGCAATCAAACAGGCACTGCTTTCAGCCCTCTCCCTCCCAGAAGACAGAGGGACAGAAACAGAAACCGTGCTTTGGCCAACTACTCTTGCCAGCCCTAAGACTCCTCCACTAACACCTCCAGAAAAGCTCCTAACAGAGCAGAGAGCTCTACCACCACAAGCTGTGCCAAAGAACAAAGCCTCTTCCCCATAAGGTTCCTTGGCTGGTGGTGCAATCTGCAGTGAACTAAAGAAGCATCGCCCCTGCATCTGGAGCTGCAGGTATTTGCACACCACTTGGGCTTGCCAGGGCTCTTGGAAAGAAGAAGGCCGTGGGAATCTTTTGTGTACCAGAATTCTCAAGCTATAAGGGCATAGCATGTCTTCAGAAAACTTAAAGGCAGCAGAGAATACAGAAAGGACAAATACGGATGGGAACCTAAGGCCTGGTTTTGGGAGGAAAGGAATGAGGATGGATTTAAACACAGTGAAACACAAAGCCAAGGCACAGCACAGTTTGGAAAATGGCATCATTACCGTAACAAGAATAAAAATCTCCCAGCCTAGGACGTGATGTTAACACTTGTTAACTCCGTAGGCTTGCACACAGCCTGTAGCTTATGGCTCCAGCAATAGGCTGGGATTCATTAAAGCTGATTTTTACCTCTACTGTCCTGCTAGGCAACCAGAGAAAAATCTTTCCTCTTTGTTTATCTTTCTCTGATAAATGGAGGTGAGGCCACCCCCCCTACTTCAAAAAGCACTATGATACCAACAGAGGAGATGGCTACACAGGATTTTGCAGTCATTAGGCATTACAAAACAGAAACACCCTCAGCTGGACAGGTGACAAGTATTTTAGTCTTAAACCACAGTTCGTGATGTTACTGGGGTACCTTTGAGAACAACCACTATCTTCACAGATACGTACCACTGCATTACATGAATAGGAAAAGCAAGGAATGCTGCTGGCATACATGAGTAAGGGTTAGGTATTTTTCATAGGCCTCTAGGAAAGTATAAATTCCCAGCCTTTACCTCTAACCACACAAAAGAATTTTCCCCCAAAATCCCAGATAAAAGAATCAGAGCTGAGACAGGGACTGGGAACAGAACTCCTCTTCTGACCCCTCTTGCCCAATCAGCACAGGATCACACTTCTCTGGAGGCATCAGAGAACATTTCAGCAGGTAGAGGCTGCTGTGGAAATGCACAGGCTGCCTAGACAGGAACCATGAACAAGTAGTGCCCATCTGACCGTACGTGAAACAAGGCAGTGCTGGGCACCAGGCATGGGAAGACCAACACAGGAACGCCAGGGCAGGCTGGATCACGCAAACTTTCATTTTCTGTATAAACAAGAGCAACGGTTTTGACACAGCTCTGTGAAAAGTCAACAAGGCGGCCCCCAAAAAACATTAAGTATCCTGGATCACTGTCAAAAGCAGTAGTCTTAGAGGTATTTTCCAACCTCAACGATTCTATGATGAACTCAGGGACTCTGCACCTCCTCCTTGCCCTGACCGCAGGACACACCAGTGGCTAAATAGATATTCCTGCCAAGGCACTTACACAGGGCTGCCAGGAACAAAATATGTCTGCCCAATCTCAGCTGGAAAAAGTAGAAGACCACTGTCTAGTGCCCAACCAAGGCTGACTGTCAAGAAGGCTTCCTAGATTTGCTCAACAAAGAATAGTCTGGACTGCTAGCTAGACACTCTGAGCAGGATGAAAGGAAGAAATCAAGGAGGGAGGAGCGCAGTGCAAACACACCCTCCTCATAGCCTAGCCAGCAGGTTACCCACCTCCTGCAGTATTTTACAGCAGGAAGGGGGAGCAGCCTTACCTCAGAAAAGCTTCTGAAACCTCTGTGGAAGAGGTAAGAGGGATCAAAAGTCAACTAACGTGCTAAACTACGTCTCCAGGTTGAAGCTCTTTCAATGGTATAAACAGAAGTCAATTCTGGATTAGCCACCACCCCAATAGTGCCCACCACTGGAGCCCGAGCTCCAGTGACAAGCTATACATGTATCCTTCATAACACAACCATATCCACACTAAGCACAGTCTTTAAACTACTAAGTCACTTAATGATTCTTACCCTGCCCCTCTGGGCCAGGACAACTGTGCAGCAACCCCATCATTTGGGGCCTCATCCCTTCACAAACAAGTGTGAATTGAGAGTCCTATTTAGCCAATTGAAACGGCTTCACAAAAGATCATTACATCTCACAGGACTCCACTGAAGGCATGGCCTGTTTGCAGAGCTTCTGGCCCTGCGTGAAACAAAGCTCTTTTGGCCCGAGGGTACAGTTGCACTGTATTTCAGCACTGACAAGAAAGCTGGTGTAAGTAGCTTCCACCTCCGCACCACGGTTCACCACTCTCGGTTGTGTCAACACAATTCTCAGCAAGCAAACAGCACTGCTGGAAAACAAAACAAAAAATCCCTTTTCTCCCCCCTGCCACGCTTTTGTCTTGGATCCTTTCCGTGACCTAGTTCACAGCACAGCCCAAAACATCAAAACCAACACCAGGGTGAATAGCAGCACAAGCGAACAGCTAGAGGGGAGATGGGAATGCCTCCTCAGTTCCAGTCACGACAATTGTATAACTGCACACCCAGCACTTTGCTCCCAGTGGGGCCAGCACTCTCACTTGGCCTTTCCCTTACTCACTGATAACAGAAGGAGGCCAAGTACTAGATGGAAAACAATGGTAAGGACTCTCCAAAGGAAATTTTGTGACCCTGTCCTAGCAAGAAGGACTGCTGCATCCTGCACAACAGTGAAGAAATGCAGTTACCCCTGAATACTGCAGAGATCACTGTAATTACAGTTTCTAACAGCTACAGAACTCATTGTAACTCCCTCTTTTCATATGCTCATAAATCTCAAGAAGAGTTCTTTTGAATCGCTATTTTCCACGCTGGAAGCCCAATCCCATTTCCAAGGAAGTCTGCTTTGTGATCGTCTTCAAGGGAACGCAGTTTGGCTCTCAGCCCAAGAGAAATTTAAAAGAGCAAGTTACATCTTCAAATCAAAGAGAGCAAACACGAACAAGAACACTCTTTTACATCCCATGCTTTCCCAATGGATTTTCCCCTATGAAGTTGAGGTAAATAACTCCAAACCAGCTCATCTTTGAAATCCTTGTCTGCACAGTTTCAATCTTACTCCGTTTAAAACTTGCAATCGATTAGAGTTGATTTACCAGCCCGGTTCATGAAGTTAGATGTATTTGGAAGTGCCATCTGGAGCACAAGCAGCCACAAGTGTCTGTGAGGATGTGCGCACACTCGGCTCCAAGCGCTGTCAGCCTTGCTTGTTAAACAGCACCAGCTGTCTATAGGGTAATGGATGCCCACGAGCTATCGCGCCGAAAAATCTCTTTTCTTCGTTTAGTGGAATGAAGAGCTTTGCAAATTAAACACACAGAACCCCAAGCGCTCAGCTATGGGACAGCGTTAGGATTCAAGACTAAAAACAATTAAAAGACGGCTAAGCAGTGGGGAAGCCTTCCAACTCTGGCACTAGCTTGGCTGCACGGTACTGCTGCAGCGTATTCCTATTATTCACTTCAGGAAAACGAGAAGTTGCGTAACTTGCTATGTTCAACTGCATATATAGTAAGACCTATGAGCAATGCCACAGGAACCTCTTGCTTTTGAACTTCCTGAGCAGGCCCCAATCCAGCAACTTGATCTGTAAGCACAGAAGTTCTACTTGTAGAGCCAAGAGATTCAGTTTTAATGGCCAACGAGCTTTGGGAAACAAGATTCTTACAAAAGTTTCCTATTTATGTTTGCATGTCATTAAATAAGGTTAATTTTGGCCTTTTACTCTGCGGTGATGGTTCTTGATTTGCAAGCCCCTTATCCTAAAAACAAAAAATAAAATGTTCAGTAGTCAGCAAATCCAAGCCCTCTAGCAATAGGTTCTCTTTTCTTTTGCTCCTCAGAGACTCCTTAGAAAGACTTTATAGACCCCTTGGAATTTCCAGTCCCTAGGTTGAAAATCATTAGTCCATGAGGTGGATATTTCAAAAAGAAAAGTCACTTCGTTTATTTATCCACCTGCATGTTTAATCAGAACATGCAACAACACAGGTCTGAAAACACAGCAAGGCTGTTTCAACTGACAAGAGAAATATCCAGGCAAAACCACCACCCAAGAGAGCAGTGTTTCCAGGCACTCAGCCCCAGCCTCTTGCCCCCCTGTTACACACTGGAAGTTGGGAAGCTCTCTACGTGTGATCCATCAGTGCAGCACTTCCTGGGAGGATGTCCTTTGCCCACTCCAAGAGCCACATCTGTGCCGTACAAGTTTCTGAAGCACGACGACCATTCAAGTCTATCATGCAAATTATACCTCGAGTGCCATCGTGCCAGACTGGTGAAAGCTTGCACTTCCTCACCCCTACGTCTCTCCTGTGTTGCTAGATTTTTAAGCGCACCTCTTAATCCCAGAGCCATGCAACATGACAGAAGGTATTGTGGCCTCACCCTCATACTAGAGCAGCACCTGGGACTACACACAGAAATAGCTTCCCATATTGACATTTAAAGCCCTACAGCCTTACTGAAACAAACAGAGAAAAGAGTCTCGCAAGACACTTCAGACAGGCAGCACCTGTATCTCATTTTCAAAGCTTACTTTTAGCCACAGCACGAAGATACTGAGATAGCATCAGAGGCTATAAACTGCAGAAGGTTTCTCTACTGAAAGAGCACCCCCTCCCCTTTAGGATACTGCATATCTGCCTGAATTTTCTATTTGAATTTAGAATGAAAAAGGAGTCTACAGACCCTAATCAAATCCCCAGTACACAGCACAGGGGGACTCCACAGTATGGAGTCTCTTTCTCTCTCTCCCTCTTTCTGCTCAAACCTATACAAAGCCAAGGCCATTCTGTCCTTGCAAGGAGAAAAGGAAAAGGTGTTGACCCCTGAGGAAATAACTGCTGTTTTTTAATTTGACCCAAGTCAGAAAATTCTGAAGTACAGGCTAATGAGAAATGAAAAGAAGTTCTAGGATAGTTTCCACATGGGTTCATTTTCTTCTTCCCAGTGACCATACCAGATACAGAGAAGCATGACACTGTCCTCTACCAGCAGAACTGAATGTCACAGTTCTCCACTCGGGTCTGCCTCTCAGGTCCCCACACAGCACAACAAGCCCTATAGCAGCAAAGCCACATTTCTGATTCCATTCTTTGCTACCGTTGTCAGAGGTGGGGGAGTGAGGAAGGCAGGCTACAACAACAATGTGACATGCAGTTTTGCTAGATCTTGGTAGCATTTTCCTAGTACCCTATCCCAGTCTCCCAGTGATGACAGTAAGCCCTCTCTAGGTGGACATGTCCATAAGATAAGAGCCACCAGGTATACTGCCACTACTAATCAAAATGAAAAGGTCAGCAGCAACCACCGGGAGCTGCTGGTCAGGGACTGTGGGCAGTTAGATACTTGCCTGGGTGGTTTCAATATAGTCTGGGATTGTTCCAAAATTTCAGCTCAAAGGGAACATTTTTAACGGAGGTTTTCTGTAAGACTCTATTCACATTTATTTTTCAAAATTAACAACTGAAGCGATCACCGAGCCAACGCTGGTCTCGTAGTTGCGGCCAGTTAAACAGCCAAATCCCAATGGAGGAAGAGAGCCAAGCATGGTCAAAACGAAGCTCTTCAAAGGCAGAAAAGCACCGCTGAAGCTCTCTTCTCCACAACTCTCCTCTCAAAGTCAGGATGAGCTCACAGACAATGATATCACAGAATACACTCCATAACATCCTAATTTGTACTTCCAGCCAGTATGACTCGATTTCTTAACTCTTCATAGCTGCACAGATCTTGTGGGCAATTCGTTACTGACAAACACAGGGCCAAAAAAACCCCACTGCTTCAAACAGTAGTAGAATTGCTAAGCCTGTCTCCCCAGATCGAAAACCCTGCCATCAAGCCACTTATGCTTTCACAGACCCTGCAAGAGAGAGCTCGGCGCTTGGCACAAGAGAGTTAGTTTAGCACCCTGACAGTGTTCTGAGCAAGAAAAACGCCAACCTTATGTTATTTCACAGCAGCTCTCCAAAGCACGCCTGCCTTCCCGCCGGTCATTTCTGCACCCCCTCCCGTGCTGCCCAGCGGGATGAGCCCAGACAGGGAGCAGTTTGTTTTACACGGCGTGGGCAGGCAAGACACCCTTCAGCAGAGCCTTCACCCCAGCGTGGATCGACTCGTCCCGGTGCATTCACAGCGCACGGGCTCCTTCCCAGGCGAGGCTTGGCAGCGAGAGCGCTGCCCGCCGTGCGGGGCTAATCCCACGGCCCTCGCCGGCACCGAAGGGCTTATCCCGGGATGCCGGGATCTCTCCCACCCGCGGTACCAGGGCCGGGACCCGACGCCCCAGCAGCCCCGCGGCGGGCAGGGGCACAGCCCCGCCCGGCAGGAAGGGGGTTCGGCGGCCACCCCCGCCCGCCTTCCACCTCCGATCACGGGGAGCGGGGAGGCGGCGGGCTCCCCCCGCCGCTGGCATCCCCGGAGCCTACCTGGGCGCTCAGCCCCCACCGCCCGCCCGGGGACGGAGCCCTGCCGCCAGGAGCGGGAGCAGCGCGGCTGCCCCAGCGCTGCCCCCGCCGCCCCGGGCACCCCGGAGCAGGGCGGCGGCGGGGTCCCGGCGGCGGGAGGGCGTGGTGGGGGGCAGCGGCGGCGCCCCCCCCGCACTGCACCCCGCAAGGACGGACGGACGGACGAATGGATGGGCAGATGGACGGACTCACCTCCCTCCCGCGGCCGCCCCATGCCGCTCCCGGCACCGACCCGCCGCGCCGCTCCCCGCCACCTTCCCCGGCGGCGGCCGCCGTCGCTGCTGCCGCCGCCGCTGCTTTCCGCTTCCTGTGCCCAGCACCGCCCCGCACCCCCGGCCCTCCCCCGCCGGAGCCACCGCCCTCCGGGAGAGGCTTCCCTCCGCGGGAAGCGCCCACCGTCGCTCCCACCGGGATCCAAGCTTGGTGCTACCCAGACTGGCGCTCATCACACCCGGGCTACGGCGTTCCCCAGCCGGCCCCTGCTTCAGCCGTCCCTGGGCGGGACCTGCGGCACGACCCGCTACTCACTCCCCGAGGCCTTACTTGACCCTTGAACCTCTCGCTCTAGTTCAGCCTCCTCTGCATCTCGGGTTGTACGCACCTTCCGTCGCATCTGCCGCTGCCCCTCTTCCCCATCGCCCCTCTCCCTGCTCCAGGTGCCCAGCTCCAGAGCCCCCCAGTCCCCCTGAGGCTCTACAGCTCTCCTGCACCCAGCCTTGCCCCTCGCCTGTCCTTAGGCTATTATTACCCTCTCCTCCAGCGGAAAGACCAGTCCCTTCGAGCTCTCCCACCCAGGACAACTGTATTCTTGGGTTTCCTCCAAGGCTGAGTGTATTGCTAGGCACTGTAATGCCTAGCCTTCGGGAGGGTTTGGTCTCTTCCTCCACCCATAACCTGCAGCTGCAGCGTGCTTTGCCCCTGGTCACAAGAGGTCTGCAATGAGGAAGGACCTCCTGCCCTCCCCAGGGAGAAGGGCCTGGTTTGCTCGAAGCCTGCCCTGGGCACCAAATTCCTTACACACTTGCTCTGGGCAGGTGGGAAGGAAACAGGAGGGTTGTATGTCAATGCAAGTACGTAAATGTTGCTCCTTTTTCATTTCACCTTTGGGTTGCCTTACCCTTTAAAAATATTTAAGGTTTTGGGCTGTACAATGAACCAGCAGGTGGGAATGTATGAAAAAATCTAGACCTCCTAGATTCCAGTCCGACACTTTGAACTACCCAGGCCATAAATGGAACAAATGCAGAAGAAACTGAAGTTATTCCTAACAGATAGTTTCTGTGTTGCATTATTGTGGCTTCTGTAGATGGCATCTTTCACTTTTCCTCTTCACTTTGCCCTTGTTCCCTTTTTCCAAAATAATGCCATGGTTTTATTTGTGGTGCTTGTCCCTTACTCAACATGCATGCCCCATAGAATGACTTTACAATGGAACAGTCAACCAGGAATTACAAAAAACCTTTCCAGATCACTCTGATTTGGTAGTTACATTACCTCCTATTTTGCATGGCATACATGTTTACCCAACCTGGTGACTGACTGGAAGAGTCTGATATCAAGTGATAGGCTCCATCTTGTATCATGCATCAACATGTGTCTAAACTTGCCCAAGGCCTGAGTACTCTGCTGCATTCCAGGCACTGGCTCTGCCCTGGGAAGCGTCTGATACCCTGTTGAAAGCTGCCTCTCAGCCTCACCGCCTGTTAATGGCTCCCCACCTCGACTGTCACAATGGCCTTGCTTCTTCCCTGCCCAGAGGTGGGGGAATGTAACAAAAGCCAACAGCGTATAGTTTATGCAGGCCATGCATCTGGTGCAAGGGAGAGACTGTACAAGGAACAAGGTTTTACCTGTGCCGTGTGGGGAAGAGGACAAATGGAGGTACTGCCCTACCTAAAAGGCTATGGAAATTCAGGGGAAAACTTCAACAAGGGAAAGGGGCCTTTATCAAAGGTTTTTACTAGACTTTGAAAGCAACTAAGAAACTCTATTTCTTCTCCTACCATGTTGCCCCAGCAGCTGCTCAAGGTTTGAGAGACTTTCTAAATACTAGTTTCATGGTCTACAGCAACAGGACTTGTTGCAGTACCCCACAGAAAGGAGATTGTTAAGAGATCTAAGCTGGGGATGTATACAAACCTCAGTGAGGACCAGCACCCATGCCCGGTCCAGACTTAGCTGGTGCAGATACCTGACAGACCCATTCATGAAGCCCACTTACATCCAGCTAGGTCAAGCTACTGCCCAGAAAACTGGCAAAGGAGGAATACACTGAAGATGGGCTCTGGGACAGATTCTAAGATGCTGTTACATGCTTATCTGTCATCATCTATTTAAACCTCTGAGACATGAGGAAATGTTACATATGAGTCAAGCTACTTGTGTGGTAGGGTCATAGTTCAGAAATTTGTGAAGTGCTGTGCTCCTGTACACTACTGAATAGGTAAGATTAGAGTTATTTAGGTTTTTTTTTTAAGGTACCCAGAATGGATCTCATAGATTCACAGGAGAATTGTTTCAGTTGGAATGCGGTGGTTCAGTCTCCCCACTCAGAACAGGGTCAACTAAAGCAGATTGCTCAGGGCTGTGCCAAACGGAGTTTTGAACATCTCCAAAGACAGAGTCCACAACCTCCCCGGGCAACATGTTCCAGTGTTTAACATATGCATAGTAAAAATGTTTTTTTCTCATGTTTAAAAGTAATTTCACATATTTCAGTTTGTACCTGTTCCCTCTTTTCTTTTCACCACATCCCACTGAGAAGAGTCTGGTTCTATTTTTTCACCCCTTTCCAATTGGTATTTATACATGTTGATACACATTTACACACACTGATTCCACTCTGAAACCTTTTCTCAAGGCTGAAAAATCCCAGCTCTTTATGTGTTGGATATTCCAATCACCAAATCATGTTAGTGGACTCACTCCAGTATGTCCATGTCACGTGGTCTCTGGTACAAGCTCTGTCTGTTTGTAATGCAAGACACCTTCACTGCTCAGTTCCCTTCTGTTTTCATCTTTTCCCATTCCTGCTGGCATAGTGGCCAGGAGATGTTTTAGGAAGGATCTGTAAGTGGTCAAGTAGATGGACCAGCACTGCTTCATGGCATGATCTTAGATGCACACACAGATAGTTGAGGAGGTAGGACACTCATATGAAGCCTGGCCCAAGCTTGATCTGTTTCATGAAGTGGCACACAAAAAAAGGGACATGATGTCAGATTCTTCATCCCTTTCTGCAGTGGACTTGCATGAGATCATAAATACCTTTGATTTGTTCCTAATTTGTCTCTCTTCTATGAAAAAAAAATCCTTATCATGTGAATGCCAATGCTGCAACGTCAAGTTCAGTGGAAGTAGCAGAGGAAGGCTAGTAGATGTCCCTGCACTTACTTCAAAAAATAAGTCAATAAAATAATTATTTTCTGCTTAAGCCAGCAAAAACTGAGACTTTTTCAGAATTTACAAGAAGCAACTTCTGGCTTCCCTCAACTCTCCTTTGGCTTGTTTTTTTCAACAGTAACATGACTAACATTCTCATTTCATATGGCTCCTTGAGGGGATTGTTTGTATCCTTAGATTTGAAGAAACCCACAGGAACATTATACAAGTGCAATCAGGAACATTGTTTTCCACAAGGATCCAGACAGTTTTTGTCCTTATCACATTTTCTGAAGATTCTAGGTGCCTTCCCACAAGTGCAATACCATCTGACCAGGGCCAAGATAGGTGGATGGTTTGGTCCCACATGAAAAAAGCACACTGACTCATTCATGCAGGAAATTCAAAATGATAAAGGGATCTGCCTTTTAGAGGAAATATTCATATGTAATTCTACTAATCCAGCTACTGCAGTCTGCAGGCTTGTATTTTTCACTCTGAAAAGCATGAGTTGTACAGAAAAAAAGGGAGATATGGATGTTTGGTCACAGCTGTGTTGAACACAGGTTATCTTGGATCCACTAGAAGAGGCACTTTCTGAAATGTGGACATTATCCCTTCTTATAGCAAATCCCTTAGAGTTTTGAATCACTCTGTTTTATATTTTGATTTACTGATCACAGTGCATGATCAACCTGCTATCCAATGATTATAGCTAAATTCTCTCTTCTAGGATCATATATTGTAAAGTTATGGGAGTGTTCACACAACTTGACATGTAGCTTACACTTTCAAATCATCTCTTGGCTCAAAAGTTTGCTTTCCTTTTTCCTCCAGGACCTTACATTCACTTATTTTTAAACAAATCCATCTGCTTACCCCTATATTTTTCTACTGATAATTTTTGTGGGCCTGATTCTGCTTTGTTTGGAGACACATACATAATAATAATAATAATGGCCAGTCTTCGCGAACGAAGATTTTGGAAAAGGTCTTTTACCTTTCCAGCCTACGCAGTGGATTTTTTAGGTGAGACACAGCTTGCGCTGAACTGAGCCCACCCTTTAATCCTAAGGTTCATCTGCTGGGGCCAAGCGAGCTTGGACAATGGCAGTGAGGTCCTCAGGACGTAGGTTTGTTTAGAGTGACCTTCTCATAGATGGATGGCCTCACAGGGCTAACGAGCTCCATCTGCCCAGGGGACCGGGGAATCGAACCTGGGTCACAGCAGTGAGAGTCCTGCATGCTAACCACTAGGCCACCAGGGGTCCACACATCTGTACAGTATTTTTGTTAAGATACTGAGGTCAAATTTGCTGTAGATTTTCTCCATCACCTTGAACACCAGTCTTTCTCTTTTTTCCCTCAAAATCCAGGCTCCACCTTCCCCAAAACACAGTGACATATCCAGATAATTTTTGTCAGTGACAAAATTCAGTGACAAAATCACATATCTATGTGATATGTGATATTAGACACATATCGCGTATCACATGTCCATGAAAGCTGATTGGTTTCTCAGTTTGGTATGGTTTATACTGTTTCCTGAGTAGAATGAAAAGATCATTTTTAAGTTGCAAGCCACAGAGATTCCTCACCAAAGACAGAACTTGTGTGTACAATGCCCTGAGAATCAGAGGCAGTGCTTTGTCAAGAAATATAAGCATGAGCTGAGCCAGCACAAGTATAAATGTCACTCTGAATTACAGCCTGCTTTTATATAGCATCAGCTGGAGCCTCCAGCATGGGGTGTAAAGTTTTTCCTGAGAGTGGATGCCACTTCATAGGTCCTATCTGATGAAACTGCTTGTAAAGCCAATCTGAACTGTGCGTGATCTTTCTCTTTGCCGCTGACCTCAATCTAGCAGCACGCATCTAAAGTTTAAGTAAACGTGCAATGACAGACATGCACAAGGAGCCACATTTCTCTTATGCTGCAGATAATCTTGTTCAGAGGAAGAGAGAGGCCAGAGGGACATGACTACAAAAGAACACCTTCCTTCCCTTTTGGAGTGGTTGCTATTTAGAAAGGGAAAATGCGTAGTACTGCACAGCTGAAGAAACAGTATGACACATTTATTTTGTATAGCAACTTCTATAAAAGCTACTGAGTCCCTTATGGAATTAATTTTCTGAAATACACGATTTCTGCCCAAATAAAGAGAAATAGTGGTGGGTAGCAAACACTAGAAAAACCTCACTTGGCTGAGATTCTGCAAAGTCCAATTCTGGATTCTACTGCAATCTCACTTCCATTTCAAAGCAGAGAGAAGTAGAGCTTTTCTTTGGGTTTGGCAATTTAAAGAATATTAAAGATTGTTGTTTAAAAACCCACAACAAAATCCCCATACTCCCGAATCATTTCCTAAATCAATTTAAAGGGAAAAATAATCTAGATTTCATCAGTACAGTTAAAGAGGACTAGGGAGGAAAAAATAATGTATTTTGTTTGACTTGCCCCTGAGTTAGAGGGCTAAAATCTGTCACATACTATGACTTTCCTCTGTGTGCCAAGTACCTTGCAGGCCCCTACAGACCTTATCTTAAGGGGTAAGGGGCATTAAAAGACAGGTAGTCATGCCCTCCTGTCCTTTATAACTCTAGTCAGTCATACCAGAGTGAGTGGCACAGGACAGAGGCTGAGCCTCTTTTTGTTGAAACAAAGGAAAGCATGAGGCCTCAAACAGGAATACCTGGCCATAGTGGTGGCAGACACACTACTTCAATCTGTTCTGGGGGATTCAGCCACAAGACAAATCCTGCCCAAGTGTAACTACATGGAGGGCAGAGAACTTGTAGGTGAGCTAGGATTTGGCCATAGGTGTGTGTGAAGCTGAGGAACAAGACTACACACACTGGAACACTTGGGAATTAAACCTTTTAAAGAAGGGCAATAAATACACAGGAAGAAGAAGAGGTGGAGGAACAGAGCCTTGAGTCTGCAGACTGAAATTATGTGTTCAGTCAAGCTGCCAAAGAGAAAAGCGTAATTGGTGTTTCAATGCTGGCAAAGAGGGAGCGTTTTTCCAGGCTGGAGAAGCACCGTGCGCTGCTGCAGCTGATTAACAGTGCCACCAGCCGGCCTGCTGGAAGAGCGCCAGTTGGAGAGACTCGGGGAAAACAAGGTACTTCTACCCACCATCTCTCACCTCTCCAAATCCTCACGGTCGGACACCTTGCCAAATACAGAGGGGCTGTTCCTGTGAGCAGCTGTAAGATAGGTCTTACCCGCAGAGGTGCTGTGCAGCACTAGTTTACCTAAGCTTCAGCTGGGTCAAAGGAGATAAGGAATCACCTGGGGTTTTCTGGTACAGCTCAGGGAGAAGGACAGAGTATCCAACTCAGGAAGACTTCTTCTAGCGTGGAGCACACCAGTCAGCATGATGAGCCACGGAAGGCCTGAAATTATTAAGTAACCAGATGGTGCCACAGAGGCAGCGTAAATGCAGCCAGTGAGATGTGTTTTGGCTAATAAGATATTTAAGGACATACTTTCCACTGCATGTGGGGTGGTTTCCTTTTGGAAGCTGAATTTTAAGTTGAATTAAGTTTGGCACCTTACAATCTCTCTGGTCAAACAAACACTTATTAGGAGAGCTACTATTACCTGGTTGTACTAAAAACACCCTAAAAATACTCTAAAACCAACAGTGCCAACAATGCAAAACCCAGGGAAGTTCTCTTGCAGTAGAGTAAACACCAAACATCCAAAACTCTGTGCTAAAAAGTGAATCAAAGGGTCATGGAACCTTTCACAAAGCTTTTTAGACAGCAGTAAGGAACTGGTTTTGCCCAACAGCTGCAACAAAAAACTGTGTAATGAAAAAAAGAGTTGTGGGAGGAAAGGTATCATGTATAAAGTCAGTCTCAAATTTTGGCAGCCTTGCACACCTTTGCCAAGACTATAAGCATGTGATTATATAGCTACATTTTATATTTGAACAAATGCAAGTCAAATGGATTTCTGAAAAACCAGAACAGTATAAACAGTTTATTCTATGTGGTTGTCATACAGTTGACAAGTTCCTTTCTGCTGAAAGTTATATGCGGACATGTACACAGAATGCCAGGTAACCACTAAAAAGCTGATTGAAAAGAAGTATAGTGATATAAGGTATGGAATTTGAAGGGGGGGCAGGGAAATACAGCCAAACAATACTGTATTCCAAGCCTTAACAATAACTTAATGTAAGGGATAACAATGGACCATCAGTGGAAGTTTAATTATTCATCTCCAAAACAGATCTGGGATTGAGCCAACATCCTTCCTCTTTGGACTCTGAAGCAGTCACATTCCTCTCCAGGGCCACTGGCAATATGTGAATGTTGGGGCCAGTAAAGGCAGAGAGATACAGGGGTGAGTAATGGCTGTGTAAGACTCGTTTCTGAAGTGAATGCACACAGACTGCCCGTGTGATGTTCGCTCTTTGAGCATGTTTCTCGGTGAACTAACTGCACCTTCACGGCTTTGAGACTGTCATTGGAGATGAATATGGCTGTGAAGCAGAGGAAGAGCCTTTGCTCCTAGAGAAGTAATATCTAATAAAAAATGTCAAGGAAATGCTGTCAAGTGTCAACGAATGCTAGACAATATGTCCACTAACAGATTCACCAAGGAAGGAGGCAGAATGCTCTGAATACTGTTTTCTTTGTTTCAGGTTTTCTGTTTCACAGAACTGCTGACAGTGTCAGTATACAAGTGCATGTCTTCCTAGAGAAGGGACAAAACAGCCTCCTTGTGTACACACTTCTTTCCTGGAAGGTGAAAGCCTTCCTAAGCCTGTCCTAACACACCAACTTTCACAATGTTCAGCCAAGGAAGCAGGTTATCACTTGTTTGGAACATTGTAATGTTTTTTTATATTCTCACTTTTGATGCTTTCTGAGTCACCTCCATTTATCTGAAATTCCAGTCACCTCTCCCACAGATGTGGCACATACAGGTAAGTCGATGCTGTCAACAGAAGACTAGCACCTGGTTCTAACAAATTCTGACAGGCACACTGAATCACAGTTGTCTGTCATTATCAGCTAAATGATTAAGTCCTCAGTGTGGAATGAGTACTTGGATGACAGAGAAGTCAGAGAAACCAGGTTTTTAGCTGGACTGTGGCATCTGTGCCCTGCCTTGCTTCCTTGCTTTGCATTCATCAAGATATTTACAGGATCATTTCAGTACTAGATTATGAAAATAATAAGACGTACTCCAAAAGGATACATAAGGGTGGGGATACCCCGTGTTGCCAGGTACTTTCGGATGAGCCGCTCAGTACCATACCAGTTGAAACCTTTTGTTGCATACCCGATACGTGGAAGATGCACTGTTGCTGAGAAGGAGAGAATGGAGAGTGCACACTCTTGAGGACAAGATACACATACAGAAAGCAATCTAGGTAAGGACTTCAAGCTACCCATCAAGAACAGAAGAAAAATTTTGGAGCAACATATCTGCAATGGAGATCTCACCCCTACTTTACTTCAGAAAAAAACAGTAGAGGAGAGGTGGAAATTGGTCATCATCTTTAGGAGCACTCACACATGTAAGGATTCACTGTTCTACTGCACAGACACTTACCATTCCTTTTCTTGGCTGCCAAATAAATCTTCTTCAGGCCCTTTTCTAAAGCAGACAGCTTAATGCCAGACAAGTTGTTGGACCGATCCCGGTGCTGAGCTACAATCAAGGCCAACTAAGGGGAAAACACAAAAAATTGAAGTGGAGTCCATATACAGCATTAAGAGACACAGTAACAGCTGCTGGAAAACTGCATTACTAACTTATAGCTTTAATAAATGAGGAAAAGAACTCATTTTCTCTAATATTTAACTGCATCTTGGTCATGTTCAGTATTCAGTACCATTATTATTGGGAGAAAACCATAAGGTTCAAGTCACACAATGTCAAAAACATATGGACAGAGCAACAAAAAAAAAGAGCTTCGCATTCTCACCAAGTCTCGTCCTTTTTTCCTTGATTTTTTATCATCAATAGGGAATAACAGGGTTCCTCCTAAGTCCAGGTCTGTCCAGAAACAAGAGCAGGACAACAAGAAAAAATCAGTCCCGAAACAAGAGGAAAGCATCTCCCAAGAAATTTAAAAAATCAACAGGTCCACCTTACTGCAAGGTGTGCAGTCCACACCAGCTGCAGGTAGCTCAAAACTGCTAATACATACTCAAGAAAAGATTAGTGCCTGGAGGGAAGCAAAGGCTCAGCTGAGTACTGCCTGAGGTGGCTTTCATCTTTCTTGAAAGCACTGTGACAGAAGATGCAGTGCTCTGTCTTATACAGTGAAAAACCTGTGAATAATGTACAAGTTTGGCGTTTTTTTCCCTTTTTCATGACTTGCAACTTGGATTGGAACGATTAGTCCACACACAGAGTTCTCACACTCCAAACAAGTCAAGCCAAAGTACCCACTGAATTACTACTTTCAGAGCTAGGGACGCACATATCTAGAGAAAGAGGAAGAAATGTGAGTATCAAGGTGTCCAGGCACCTCACTCCTGCAACATCAGTGTGATTTAAGTTCTTTCAAGTATCTTGGCCTAAGGTCATGTTTTAATCTCTTACCTTTCATCTTTCCTGCCATCTCATATATTTTCCTTGGCTGATCAGAACGAGCTTCCAGAGCAGTAAATAAACCACCCCTTCCCCAGCGGCCAGAGTCATCTAGAATGAAGTGACAAGTTAGATTCCTTTTAGAAGTGAGCTTGAAGACCATCCCTGCAGGAAAGGCACCTGCTCTGTACACATGAGACAAATGATTATCAAAACCAGATATAGGAGCCACATACGAACTGAAGTCAACCACTATTCAAGGGACCACCCTAAAGGATAAACCTCAGCCCTTGAGAAAAACATACTTGTCACAGTTCCCTGACAAACTGCAGGAAGAATTCCTTCTTACTGTCCACTGAGAATGCTCAAACAAGCACTAACCATGGCATTGAGCATATAAACCTGACAGCATCCTCACATACATACCTATAGGTGCATAGAACATGCACGTACTATATTGCCCGCTTGGTGCCTTGGGCTTCCCACAACATGTATGGTATTTGCAGCCTTTCACTTTTACTTGGCATTTCCACTTTAAACATGAGGTTTCATGCAGAGTTTAACATAAGCCAAAGCAGATTAAAATGTTCTGCTATAGCCCTGGTCAGAGAGCAGCTCCAACACTGCTTCAGGAGAAAGTCTGTAATGTGACTTTCTCTCCCTCAGCTTTAGTGTCTTAACAGAGGTCCTGATGTTAGGAGACCAGCCTAGAGCCTCTGTACTGTCAGTGCTGAGAGACAAGCACCGAGAAACCCTGACCTCAGCCTCTGAAAGTGCCTGTCTCTCTCTGCTGACTGGATAAAGTAGATGATTCTCAGTGTCTGAGTTTGAACCTTACAGCTTCCAGAGAATAAACAAAAGGCCCTGCTCTAAAGAGGAACTGTTGTCACTTAGCCACAGATATAAAATTTCAAGCCATACAGGCACTTTTCAAGAGGCTCACCCATAAATCCAGAGAGGGGATGCAAAGACCCATGCACACCTTGCTACTACTTGTGTGGGTTATACATGATAGAGTAGAGGCTGTATTGCCTCTGGACCACTTGAGATTACATCAGACTCAAATCTGAATGATTTCAGTGTGCATGGGAATCAGAAACTATTGAGCTAGTAGGGACAATTCACTTCCTTGTCCACCTCACTCAACAGCATTCCTGTTTTTCATAAGTCCCACCTAGGCAATGGACAATGATGGCATCTTCCTCTTCTGCTTGGGGGTGGGTTACATCTCCCATGACGTACTTGATATTGTTCTGGTCTGCATCTTTGTAATCTAAATCCACATCCAGCCCAACCTCATCCTCCTCAAACTCTTCCTCAGAGCCACTGTCTTCTGAAGGAAGGCAGGTAGATGTGTAATGATTTGCCTCCCACCAGGCCATCCTGAAATAAAAACAAGAGAAGAGGATGTTAAATGAAAATCAAATGGGGGGGCACACACCTTGGTTTAATTCATTGCAGTGAAACACAGGAGACCTAGAACTGCATTCCCTCTGCTCTCTCCCCCATTTTAGGCCAGAACAACATTTACCACAGTTCTTATCCATGATATTAAGAGCCACATGCCAAGGTGATAAGCCAATTGCAGGCACGGAAAAAGTGAGCATATGACAAAGGACAAGGAGCTATTTTAGAGTGGTGAAAAGGAAGAACACCTGGGAAACAAGGAGGAGAAAGTTAAGACATGCAAGAGAGTCACAGATATCAGAACAATACATAGGGGCCAACTGTGACATTTCAGAAAGCTTCTCCCAAAGGCTCATTGTACAGTCAGATATGGGGTTCTTATTCAGGCCACTCTATGACCCAAATTAGATGTAAAGTCAGGAAGGCTATTCAGGGGAGAAGAACCCTTGCTAGGGACTCAAACCATTTTTTCATCTTCATATCCCCATGTTATGCAGCTCAATCATACACATAGAAATATCCTAATATATGAAGTTAACTCTTTCATGAGGGTGGCCGGCAACCATTCTGTCATCTTCTCCTCCCCTCATCCCCATCCCACCTGCAAGAGTGGATACAGAGCACGACTTATTTTCATCAATCAGACACATGTTTCTAGACTATAGTGCAACAGACATCAGTTTACAAGTAGTACAAACCATACTTTTTCCTGTGCTCTGCCTCCGCTTTTGCTGCCTTCTTTTCCTCCATGAGCCTTGCTCTCTTTGCTGCTGCTTCTTGGCGCTTTTTTGCCCTTGCCTCCAGCTCCTCTGCACTAAACAAGTGCTTCCTCCTGGCTGACTGTTCCCGAAGGCCTGTGAGAAGAGCCTGGAGAAAGAAAGAAGTATCACAGAAACAAACTGCTCATCTTAAAGCCATGCCTGGTGCCCACCTTAACACACGTACTTTCCCATTTGTTTTCTTGCCCACAAGTCTTAATCATCAGATCCCAACTGCCACATAATATGTGGTTTTGTGACCCGAGTTATCAGGATTGCTGAATTCTCGAGCCCTCAGATTCCAGAGCCAACTTTACTACATTGGCATCCAAATCTTTTAACATGCCTTCTGCAAGCTGTAGGTAAAGAGAGGAAACTGTCTTTTTCATTTTCCACTAGCAAATGAAAGAGTATCATGTGCCTTGTCATGTCTTCTGTCTTACATTTGTTTTGTTCCGGAGAGCTCTCCCTTCCTTACTGGTCTCTTCAAACAGTGTTTTCTGAAGATCCAAAAGCTGATCAAATGCTTTTTTGTCTTCTCTGCTGGGTTCTTTTGAATAATCTTTGCCTTCATATACGTACATGTGATCTTTAAAAAATAATTTAAAAGTGTAAAAAGGAACTAAAACCTGCTAACACCTAAAACGTACAGCAAGATAAACAAAATTTGGCTCCTCTGTGACATTCTACCCTCAGCAGGAAAAGATCTTCACTCTCAAAATTTTTTGTATGACCAGTGTCAGCATCATGTAGAAACAAGAGAATCAAGATTTGCTTCCTTAGACCAAAGCTTTTAATTTAAGACATTTATGCTGTCAAAGAACCTTTCTTCCTTTTTTGTTAATTAACTATCTTAAGTTGTGGCTCTATTGCTGTTCTTTTTGGTCATTCCATCTCTGCCTGGAGCAAATCCATTTAGCTCTGCTATCTAGTTACAGGCAACTCTTGTAAAGGGACAGCAAACTTCTGCTTTTGAGCTCCCAAACAAAATAAAAGCACAGAACTCTGGCAGAGTTGCTGCTCATCAGGTGAGTTATTTTCTCAATACCTATTACACAGTGTGGCACCACTGCTCTTCTTTTAAGTTACTACCAGAAAATACCACTCGTTGCTAACTCCCAGCAAATAATTACTTGTTGCTGGGAACTGCTGCAGCATGGACTGTAACTAGCCTGCAGGGCCAGATTTCTACTTCAGTCACAGATATATACTTAAGTGCTACTGTGTACCCAGACAGAAATTCCGTCTTTCTCACCGTGAAAGAGAAGTATTCTTAGAGAAGAGCAAAGTATTCTTAGAATTTATTTTCATATAGTATGGGACTATGAAAAACGAACCAAAATTGTGTGACATTCGGACAAGAAAGCAGAGTTCTGAAGATAGAGTAGGTTTGTTCTAGTTGTTTAGACACCATGACTCTGCATTTCTTATCTCACATTCTGAAATTTTTTAAGGTCCCTTCACCTTGTGGTTTTCATGACCAATAATCTTTTGTTTGGGGATAAATACAAAACACCTGCTACACAGCCTCTCCTTAAGTTACTGTTATATCTCTAAAACTGAATATCTATCTTAATGTTTCTCTGTGGGAAAAGCAGTAGCTGGAATATGAATATTTCCCCTTTTCTCATGAATTTCCATCTGAGGTCTTAAAACATTCACAGGAAGGAATTCAACTCCCTGCCCCCAAAACTGGGCAATAATTGTAAACATTATCTTACAAACAGGCAAATAAGGACACAAAAAAGAAGAAAAAACCAATAAAGACTCAGAAATAAAGTTTGTGGATAGGCCACAAACAAATTCCAAATCACTTACTTACAATTCTGCTTTTCTTCTTGTCTGAAAAATGCCACCCCTACTTGGGAAGCCTTCTCTACTACCAGCATCCAACTGTTGTCGCTAGTTAGTGTTAACTTACTCTCTGTATTCTCTTCTTCATTCTCTTCTTTACGTGGCAGCACAATGTCCATTACCCAGTTCCCTCCTTTTGTCTCTCCAAGGATGTTTTCCAGCTCCACATCCTGTATAGTACTCCCCTCAGAGGAGAGCAATTTATCCAAGCCAAATTTCAAGATTTCGCTCAGCTTTAACAAACAGAAGGGGAAGTTCAGTATTATTATCTTGTAATTCCATGTCAATCCCAGTGTCTTGAACTTCTCAGGCACGTAGGAGTGGAGAAACCTAAGCTTTAAGTCTACCTGTCAAAATACTAATGCTTTAACATGCCTGGTTCTCCCAAAGCTTGATGGGACAAGCCCCTACAATGTATCTCTCTCAATCATAACTTAATCAGACTTGAATGGTCATTTTTCTTCAGGGCTAAACGACAGAACAGAACTGTACTGACTGCACTCAAGCAGCTTTCTTCATAGCCAGAAAGACTTGGTTTTGCCCCAACCCTTTTAAAACAAAAGCTTAAATATCACAAAAATCCATGGGGAGAAAAATAACAGCATGGAATTTCCTATGGGCTCTGTTCCATTTCTCCCACGGAAACTATAATTGCTGAGATACATGCTGATGGGGCAGGGAGGGGAAGTGGAGGGGGAAAGGATACACTAAATGCAAACCTCTCCCAGGTTTAGCTGCCCACAGGGGATATATTCCCTTAAATGTCACTTTGCCTGAGGTTTTCGACCCAAATTCTCAGCAAAAACCTCAGCTTTCAGGTCAGAATTATAAATCATGCCCTGACTCCTGAGGCCAAGAGGCCAACAGAAGGCTGACTGAATTTCAGACTAACAACAAAAAGCCAACTAGGTACTTGTTATCAGCTCTGTTTGCCAGAGAAAAGCACTAGAGACAGATCAGTTCTAGAAACAATGAGTCAGCTTCCACTTCAGACTTAGTATAATTAAAAACAAGTAAGACAAGGAAAGATTCTGTCTTCCCCTCTTCTCCAAGAAAAGACATCCTTTTCTAACAACGGATGTGCCTCAAAAATTGCAAAACTTGTCTTCAGACATCAGATCTTGTCTGGACCCAGGATGTCATTTTGGTTCTTACATACAAAAGCTGTCATGTCAATGCCCAACTGTTTGGATAGGTTCATATCAGATGTAAATACGGAAACATGCTGGGACATTTCTAAGGTCGCTACTGGAGTCTAAATAAGGGTATAGCTCTAGTTTACCTGTAATTCTGCTGCTCCTTGAGGCTTCGGTGCTCCCAGAGCAAACTGACCCCCTTCTACAACAGCATTTGTCAGACGGAGTTTAGAAACAGCTCTTCGGTAGATTAGTTCTTCAATTGTATCTCGCCCAATCAAGCGGATAATTTTCACAGGCCTGGAAAAGTTTATGAAAATTCTTATTGTTTACTTTTTTTGAGGTGCACTAAGCTATTTCCTTGCATGGAGCACTATTTCCTCACCCACTCCTTTGGTAGGTTAAAAACAGCAAGAACAAAATTAACAAAAATAATCAGCAGAAATGTAATGCTGATACAATTGCTTCTTGACATGGGAGAAATGCTCACTGCAAAAGTGCAGGTAAACCTCCAGCCTCCATTTCCTACTCCAAATTTACAAAGCTCCCACCCTAGACACATGATGAGAATGAGACTGCATGAGGCTGCAACTGAAAAATGAAGATATACAATCCTCTCTGCTCTCCTTTGATCTTCAGTCCATTGTACGTTAACCTTCCATTGACAAGGGATAGGGAAAGTAATACTGAGAGACCAAGAGAGTCAGCAACCAAACCAGAAGTAGTGACGTTTCTCACTTGTGCTGCCCAATTCGGTGAGCTCTTGCTATTGCTTGCAAGTCATTTTGTGGGTTAAAATCACTATCAGTAAAAATAACTGTATCTGCTGCTGTCAGATTCATGCCAACTCCGCCTACAAACAAAAGAAGATGGTCACAAAATATGTTAGCAAAATTAAGGAGAATTTATGCTATGCAAAGTTCTGTCAGATCTGATCAACTGTATCTAATTCAATCCATCTCTCAACCCCAAATCTAAGTCTCATAAGGATCTAAAAGGATGGGTAAGCCTTCCATTTCCAGCTTCCGGCTTTCTGCAACAGCCCAAAACCATGCTGTACTGTGCAATATAATCAAATGTAATCAAAAAAGATAGGGTGCAATTGAATCAATGCAAAGGGTCAAGACTGTCAAGACTGAAGAACACAGACATATTCTTCCGCTGGCAGGCAGATTATCCCAGCAAGGACGGGCTTCCCTGAGGCCACAAGGGACTGCCCAAGTTGTGACTTGGCTGCAGCTCAGAAGCAGCTGGTAAATACACCACTGAAACACTGGCAAACACCAGGTCCAAATATACAATAACCAGAGCCTAAGTATTTATATGACTTAGAGGTTTTGAGGTTAGAGCTTGGGCTTTCATGGAATGAAAAGAAAAAAACCCACAGTGAATTCTACATTTTTAAATACCCACTGTTGTGACCACATATTGTAGTTAAAGAGGGGACAGCCTGCTGCCTTACATTTTTCCCAGCTCATGGTAAGACATCTTCACTGTAATCAGAACATCCCTGCAAGTGAACACAGTCATGCACCGGATAATTTCTGTCCATAATGTAACAGCAATGTGTAACTCTTAGCACACCTATTCCCAGCTGAACACAAGATGCTTTGGCCAGATATGGCAATGTGCAATAGTTAAGTCTGGCTGACACGGGCAGGGAGAGTTCAGGCACTGTGGTGAGACGCATACTCCCAACATCTACATTAGGTGCTCCTCTTCAGTACTACTGTGTACTACTCTCAATGCACTGTGGTAATATTGGAGCCACAAAAGTCTAAGCAGAAGCCCAAAGGAAGACTTAGTTCCAGTTGGGTGTTTGAGGTCAAGCAGTGTGGATGCCTTCTCTGGAGACAAGCAGAATTCTGGCTCTGCACTTGCTTGAACAGAGAGACAGTGAACTTTGAAACAGTGTAGAAGACCGTGATCTGCCCAAGGACCAAAGAGGGGAGGAAGCAGTCCCATAGAGTTCTTTGCAATCTCAGGACAGCAAAAGGCTCTTTGTTTGAGTGTCTGCCAGCTAGACAGCATGTCCATGTTCATCAAACTCGAGAAGCAATTCCACAAGCTTACTTAAAGGAAGTCTGTTCCTGCCTAAGTTCTGGCGCTTGCAGAAATAAAATGCTAGTGAGATTCCTTAAGCTCAAACTGGCACAGAGACAGTCATTATGGGACTTGGAATAACATAAACTCAAGAGGTTGCAATATGAAAAGTATCTTGGCATCAGCTGCCAAAAAGAAAGCACAGAAACCAGATGTCCTAGATGAGAGACCCAAGTTCAGGATATGTCCTGTCTCCCTCAAAAATCCCCCACATGAACAGACTCTGTAGGATTCAGAACTCCCTGAAATCTTGCCGGAGAGAGAAAAGGTAGAGTGCAGAAGCAAGATGGTTAGTTTGTCTCTCCTTACTTACCTGCTCTGGTGCTCAACAGGAAGATAAAGATGGGCTGTTGACCAAAGTTCTTAATGGCAAGGTGTCTCTCTTCACCCCTAACAGAGCCGTCCAGCCGCTCGTAGCTGTAGCCTTTTCAAACAAGCAACATGGATATTTCTGAAATTCCATCTATGCTCTTCTCTCTTACCTCATTCTCTGTTGTCTCACTGCTGTTCTGAATCGTTTCATGCCAAGTCCTCCTGCCTTGGTTCTCATTTTATTGCCTTCAACTCCATTTTTTTCCAGTTAAACCTCATATAAACTAGTGACCCTGACTTCCAGAATGACTGTTCTTAAAGGGTAATTTAGCTGAGTCTGAAGCAGAGACTCTCAGCATTTAATTTACTGCTTGGAAACACAACAGGAAAATTCAGAGCCCAAGTAAAAGAACATTAGCAAACAGTCCCATTTCATACTATGCCGTGCTGGCTGTTGGCCCCACAAAACAGGC
Source organism: Neopelma chrysocephalum (assembly GCF_003984885.1). NCBI lineage: Eukaryota > Metazoa > Chordata > Aves > Passeriformes > Pipridae > Neopelma > Neopelma chrysocephalum. Next base: position 14,395,595 of record NW_020897715.1, on the reverse strand, counting down.
CAACAACCATCAGATCCTTCTTATCCACTCCCACGACCTTCAATGTGTGTTTTCCTGTTAGCAAGCAGTATGGGATATGGCACTACATTTGGCTTTATCCTACGTTATTAGTTGTCCAAAACCATAAACACCAAACAAAAGCCTCTTTCATGGGAAATCCTAAGTAGGCATGAAGCCATGTGGATTGAAACAAAAGAAAATGTCCCAAGAACACATTGCTAATCTTGCCAAAAATGGTCTGATCCAACCTACCCTCACAGACATGTTGGGGCCCCACTGTCAACAACTGTTTTAATCAAAAATTAATTTCCTGGTACGAATGTAGCTCAATTTGTGTTTTATGCTGGACAAACTGAATCTAGAGCAAGCCTATTGCCTTTACTGCAATTATTTCAGGACTCAGGTACATAATTGAACACAGGTATATAATGAAACATCGCTACCTTGCCATTTGTTAGCTCCATTTTACTGAGGAACAAAAGCTGAAACTACTTTGAAGAACAGTGTTTAACTGTCAGCTCATTTCAAGCAGGTGGTAACACAGCAAAGACCTGAATTCAAGACCCTTCGACTCACAGAGCTACTCAGAGCAAGAATATGGTTTCTAACTACTAAGAAGCAATAAATCCTCATCACATTTCTTTCTCCATCCTGGGTACATCAGTCAAAATCAGAGGAACAATATATGACAGAGATCATTAGGATAAGCCCTCTCCTATCAAAGTGTGCAGAACATACCTCTATAGTCCATGTAGTCTTGGAGGATATCAAGCAGTTGAGTCATCTGAGAAAAGAGCAAGACACGGTGGCCACTGGAAGAAGAACATGAGACACTCAACATACTGTGACAGCATTTCACAGCGTGGTAGAGGGGTTACAATAGCTTAACCAGTCACTTAGTCACTGTTACACAGCAAAGCCTCACCACCTCTGCACACTCAGCCTCCCAGAATCACGGCCCATTCCCTCACCACATTTTCAGCCTCACATCCAAGTGCAATCAGTGCGCTCCATCTGCCATCATCAGTTCCCCTGTCTAGAGTGTCGAATCACAGACAAGTAACAAGGCCCTGGCACAGCTCTGCTTCTGGCTGGATACAGCCTGGTGAAGATCCAAAGGAGCCTGTGTAAAAGGATCCTCAGCTTCAACTTAGCATGACGAGGTCTTCCTCACTACATGACTGCTCTCAAATCACACACTACAATGAATCTGAAATGCTGGGAAAATGCGATATCAGCATCTCTGTGACAGTAAAGCATTTTCTCCTCCAGTAAATCACCCTCAAAGATTAAACTACATACAAATGTTTGTGAGAAATCAACTCTTCTCCCTCCCAGCCCTACACCTCAGACTCTGTTTAAATCAGACTTCACTGTAGAGCAGAACATGGGCACTTTCAAGTCCAGAACCTGCATAGGGCTGGTACTGCGGCAAAGACATTCAAGGCTGAGGCACCCACTCACTAGGTGATATACAGCAGAAGGACAAAGACCTTCACAACCACAACAGAACTTCCCCAGGTCTGTTGGAGCTCTGTCCCTTGGAAGTAGTCAAAGGGAAATCACAGCCCAGTTAAGAGACAAGATAGAATTTATATCGCAGGAGGCATTGCTCCACAGACTGCATAAGAATGCAAATCACAATTTGATTTGCTGCCCATTTAAGAACTGGAGGAAAACACCCAAAGTCTTTGGGTTCTATGTTCTGAACCCACCAGAGTGCAACACAAGGACTTCCGAATGTCAATCCCAAAGCTGAAGTTTCAGCTTATTCTTGTGTTTTTCTTTTTCACATTTGCTACGGATTCTGCCTTCTGGTATAACACAAGCATGCTAGCACAAAGGAACTCAACCGATGCATTGGAAAGCACTCTCAGGAAACCCACAGTCAAACTAGAAATGCTGAATACCCAGTCACATCATTATTATCCCAGGTTCTCAAATATGGTAAATATGAGAACATGTGAGAGAGTTAGTGAAGTGTTTTGAGATATGTTTAAAAGTAAGCTACACAAATCATCCAAGTTCCTCTACATTCTCCAATGCAGCTCCTTAAGCTGAAATTACTTCTTTCAGGTAATCAGTAACATGCAATGACTAGAGCAGTGCTAGTGTTTTGATGAATATCTGCTCCATCTATGGCTATATAAGGTAGTTTGCCTTCCCAGTTTCTCTCTTTTCCCTATGTCAACCCCACCCTGACATGACATACCCAGCATACAAAAATGAAAGGAGTTTATCCAACAAACACATCTTGCCACTGGCTTCAACAATATGCTCTCCAATCTCAAAGGGTTCTGGTTCAACACCTGGAACAAAAAGGAGTTTCAAAAGCAGACCTAATACCATGCAAATAACAACTCTGTGGTCGACCTCAGTGTGTCTGCACTGCCACTACTGCCAAACAGAGCCCCATGATGCTTGATTGAGAAGTGATGATCCTTCTCTGTCCATAAACAACACCCTCAGTAGTTCACAAAGCATTGTGATTTCTTTGTTTAGGTGAGAGAAGACACACAAGTGGAGAGCTGCAGTTAGAAACTCAGACTTCACAGAGTCTCCTACTTTATTCCTCATTATTGATGAACTGTCATGTGTTGGAACTGGTCGCAAAATCACAGCTGCTACTGATTCAAGTACAAGATTGTTTATGACTTGCTTCTTCTAAGCATTACACTGCCAAGCAGCAATAGAAAACCACCATGTAAATCAAAGTTATTTTTTTCTGTTTCAAGAGGGAGAACAGTGCCTTCTTACCATTGAAAAGGTACGGGTGGGCAACACATTTCCGAAGCTGAACTAAGACATTCTGAAGTGTAACCTTTTTTCCTGTTTCATTTTCAAATGCATCTGGAAAAAAGAGCACAGAAAAGGAACGGAGCAGGGAAGCCCGTGTTCCATTAATGGGTTTGACTGGGAATGTCTGGGTCCTGAGCACCGCTCTGAAGTGCTTCAGCACTGGAGTATCTCTCTCTGTATATCATATCTGCATTTGAATTTCCCATCTCAAGACTAATACATCTGTTTTCATGGACCAAATAAAATTTCCCTCACGTTTTTTGGACAAGCCTTTAGAAATAAGATCCTGATGAAAACTACTCTATCTTGTCAAAATTCACTGAAATGCTGGACTCCCTGGTTAAGGTCAGTGTAATTTCTCTAAGAGTAAATCATCAAAAATAGTGAAAAAAATCTGGTGCAGTTCATTTGAATTTAAAAAAAAAAAAAAGTGAAACACCACAGTCAAGATCTCCTGGGCAACCAGGAAGTTAAAAAGAATTGCATTTTTCTGAGGAGAAGAAGAAAATACATGTACATATGTTGACTACAGAAGATGAAGGTTCAGATTTCCTGTTGGTGTCCACGCAAAGTGCTAGGCCTAGCAGAACACAGGATCTCCAACTCCCCAGTTTTACTTCCCCTATGACACAGAAGTAGTGGCAAGCCATATGATGTGGTAGTAGTTGCACTGTCTACATAGCCCTGTGGTTTCCCAAAAAACTCATAACTGCATCCAGTAGGTTGAAATTTGCTTTATGGCATCTGTGCTACTATTGGAAAATTCATAGAGATCCACAGATCCAAAATTTCTTGTACTACCCTTTTGTTTGAATACAAAAACTTGCAATAGGAGCAGCTTACCTCATGGTAAGTATTTTTAATTACAGACTGGCCCAAAGCAGATCCTCAAGCTGACCCTTCCTAGCTCCGCAATACCTGAGCAATAGATCCATATGTCTCTTATTTTATCTAAAGCTAAAACCACAAATCAAGCAGCCTCAAACAATAAATTTGGCATATTTATGCTGTACATATTCTGCAGGCCAGAGTAACTTTTTCTTCTCTGCAACAGAGCATGCATTTACAAAAGGAATTACTTTTGGTTTTAAAAATAATTGACAATTCAAAATCCTCAGTTACCTAGATCTTTCGTCAAAATGGCCTTGTAGTACTTCTTCTGCAGAGCTGACATGCCGTGGTACAGAACCACTTCCACCTTCTTTGGCAGTTCTGCAGCCACCTCAGATTTGACTCTTCGAAGCAAAAATGGCTGCAGGAGACTGTGCAGTTCTTTGGCTACACAGAGGCAGGGAAGAGAAAGAAAAAAAAAAGAGGAGATTACTGTGTTAAAGGTAAAGAGTTTATACAGTACCTTCACAACTACACTTCCAAAAAAAATTAGGAATCTCACAACTATTAGTGAAATTTTTCAAGCCACATTTTACAAATAGAGAAACCAAAACACAGCTGCATACCTGAAACACTTAGAAGCCACATTAAGGTAGCTCTTGCTTTAAAGGTAATTATTAGGTTTTGTGTCTTTGTCTTAAAGCTAGTCAGCATTAAAAGAAGGCAAATAAAGAAGACACAACACCCTTGATCCTAGTCAAGAGAATAGCTTTAACTGGTTCTGATTGAAGTACAATGTTGCTTATTACTGACCCGGCTCACTCTCCTTTTCAATTGCTTGGTAATACTCAACAAACTCTTTCACTTGTTCCTTAGGAAAGATGTCAGGCTCAATAAGGCTGAGTAAGGAATACAGCTCCTGGAGGCTGTTCTGGACTGGAGTGCCTGTGAGTAGCAGGCTGAAGCCTACCGAGAACTGAAAGAACCAGCAATAAAACAAAATAATTAGGAGAAAATATATGTAATGACAAATCAGTTAATACACAACTCACCCACACCACTCTTAAGCTTAACCTAAAGACAAGAGGCAGCAGAGAACTGCTGGCAGAATGCTGCAAAGGTCTGCCAAAACCATCCAAACATAAGGTACGGTGTGACTGTCAAACAGCTCCAAACTGACTAGGATGGCACCAGTGCAAGGAAGTCAGTGTAAGCGAAATAAGAACAAAGTGCAAAACCAGCTCCATTAAAATTCTCAGATCCATGCACTCTACAGTCTAATACTCAGTGCTTGGTAATGAGAGATAACTAGGAAATGCTCTTGGGATAGGACAGGGAAATGAAACTGCCTAAGTTCCATTTCTATTTGCTGGCTAACTTTGACAAACACAGCAACATTATCTGGTCCATGTTGCTTACAGTAATCCCTGTAAAGAGACTTGGAGAATATGGTTACCTTTGGAAAAACAGAAATTTATCTCAAGCTTGGTAACAGAAAATATGTTAGGAGGAGAGCTGAGGTGAATCATGTCTATTTTTTTGTGACTATAATCAAAGTTCTTGAATTACAGATATTATGGACAATACATTCAGAAGGTATAAAACTTTCAGTAATTTAATAAAAACACCTATTTTCCAAGGTATATTGTAGTACATTGTGGCTGATGGCAGTGCAAACCTAATGCCTATGTTTCGCTGCCATGACAAGAAATGCAGCCTTCACTCAGGCATTCGCTGTACTCTGGCAGGGTGCTTTGGGAGCTGGAGCAATTCTCCTACTTTTTTGAAAGGGACAGTGGAAGTCAGTAGTTCCTAACATGTACTAGGCAAGGTTTCCTTCACCCTCCCAGAGCTGGAGACAGCCTCTTGTTGCTTTACATTGTCTTAGGTCAGCCAGACTTCTACTACTTCAGCAACACAGCTGTGGTTAAGCACTATTTCTAGTTGGTTTACATTTTTAAGTCTTTCAAATGAATCAGAATGAGAAAGAAGCTCTGAAAACTGCCCACCTCCATGCAAAGCCAGTAAGATAGGCCTTTATCTCTCTGCTACTAAATATGGGAATCAGTTCACCAACTCTGACAGAAACTACTTGTGGGCCAGAGCTTAATAAATACTCAGAGAAACAAACAGAGAATCTGTATGCTATACAGAAGGGAAAAAGTCTTAATACACTAGAAGATAGATGACTTACCTCAGAAAGTGTCTTGTAAAGCAGAGAACTCTGATTTTTCAGTCTGTGAGCTTCATCTACAACCAAGGCAGCCCAGTTAAAGCTGAACAAACACAATACAGCAACTTTAGTTAGGGGCTGACAGTTCATTCTTGTAAGTACAGAAAGACTGAAATAATTGGTGCCTCTGCTTGGCTGAACTTGAGGTGGTCCCACCCCATAAAGAACAAGCAAACATCACAAGTGGGGTGGGAGGAATTCACAGGTACTTCTTTTGAAGAGCCAACACAGTTTCTTAGCTATAGCCCAGACGAGTTTTTCTGAAATCAAAACTAAATACATTCACTTTTATTTGTTGCTTCTCACTCCACCCCCACTACTATGGGAAAATGACATAAGCACAAATTATTCAAACATTCAAGGAAGCCTATGATTTGGAAAAAGAAACATGAAACTAGGCTCTAGCACTTGTGCAAAAACCCAACAACTATCGTGAGGCAGTGATGGAAGAGTGATTACAAGTCTTTTGCAAATCACCCAAGACAAGGGTGACAACTTATTCTAGGCTCACACAGCTCTATGCAGTGCCTCCTCAAGCAGGCTGCAGAATCACTGGTGATCTAGTAGATCCACTAGGCTTAATACAAACTCCACATCTTTTCAGGCCTCAGTGTTTGTGCCTCCTTATCACTAGGGTTTCAATTCCCACATCACAGAGTTATTTCCACACAGTCAAGTCTGGCTGATGGGTAGGCAGGGTAGGGAAAGCATGATCCTCCAGCTTTTCTTACCCACACGCTTCTCTTCCCAGTGGAATACAATGTCTGAAATCACATTCTCCCCACTGCCTTTCTGTTTGCCTTGATTTCCCTCTTTGCTATGTAAGAGTGGTTCTCCACTGCCTTCTGTCAGTCAAATGTCATTACTCTTATTCTATGGGCTCAGGAGCTGAACTGCAGAAGGGACACTGCCTTGTGAAGCATTGCAGAAGCTCATGTGCAGAGCAGAGACTAATCTCTCATGTATTACATTAGAGCACAGCTCTTGCTCAACTCATTTGTGCCGCTACGCTGCTCATAAGCAGTAGTGGTGGTGAGACATCTGATAACTTTGACCCACTTTTACAAAGTGCTCCAAGTGCTCCTGCACAGGACAAGGTACAAATGATTAGCAACTACTTTTTTCAGAAGGAAGCCCAGAGGGAAACCCCCCCAAATTTGAGTGACAAGGCTTTGATGTTATGGGTTAGCTTTAGAAGTAGGAGATGAGATTTTTGTGATATTAAGGCTAGCTACTTGCTCTCCCTGGGTACTACATACCATGGCTAAACTGCAAAATGAACAGAATCATATGCAGCAATGCAGAACATGATATGAAACTGTAAAGACAATACGGTCATGGCTACTTTTCATTAGGCCTGGTTTCTACCACCCAGCACAACCTGCCACTTCCAGCAGGCCAAGGACAGGTGCTTTGCTGAAAGACAACAGGGCGCCCATTGCAGGCCTGACTAGTCCTGCCAGACCCAAAACTGTGTCACTGGAGGCTACTGGATTTCTGCTGCTACAAAGATACTGAGCCATCCATGATATATAGCTGTCCCTAGCATTTGTCAAAGCATTTACCATCATTGCAAGGCATTGGTGCTACTACTAAAATTCCTCCCCATTTCAAGTGCAGACTTCTGCAAAATTCTGCGTGACTGTGACAATACCTCCTACAGGCTGAATTTCAGCTGAATAATCAGTCTTGCTAGAAAGCATAATGCTCCAGAAGCCCTCTACATTTCTGACTGGTGGCAAGAGGGAATAAACTTCAGGATATGGTATTAACACATGATGACTGTGGTATAATGCAGGTCAGTTTCTGTGAATTTTCAAGGAATACCTTTAAAACCTGAAGCTCTTGAAGATCTCCTTTGTTCTAAAGATCAGTCTTCTGGACTGATACTTCAGGTAGTGCTATAAGTCATTATGTATTATTATTTTGAGTTAACAGGCTTGAAAACTGTCCTTGGGGGAAGTTCACATACACCTTAGCTGACATTAAAGATTCTTCACTGAAAGTTGGAGAAGGCAAAGCTCTAATCACAAACAAAGAACAACCTTGGCTCTTGTGAAACAAGTACAGGATCTCACACATACAAATATACATTTAAGAAATCACTGACAGATATGTAGATTTAAATTTGAAAAAATTAAAACCAGACTCACGATTTTAGAAACGCTGCATCTTTCAGGCAAATCTGCAATGGAAGAAAACGAATCATGATTTATGATTTAAGTAAACACACCAGTTAAGAAACAGAGCATCTTTTTGTCTACTTGCAAACCATGGTGAAATGGAGCAGAGTGGAATGAAGGCACTCACTACTTGAGGAAAATAGTGTGACAGTTACATTGCACCTTCAGCATGTCGTGGTTTAACACCAGTCATTAAATAAGCACCACACAGCTGCTCACTCACACTCTCCCTGGGGGAGAGGGGAAGAGAACTGGAAGGGAAAAGAAGAAAAAACTTGAGCCCTCCTTTCAAGTGAAAAAGGCATCACGTACCTCGTACGTTGTCAGGAGTGCATGGAAGTGATAGTCCTCCTTCAAGTTCTGCTGCAGTTTGGGTCGCTCTTCCTTGTTGCCTATGTACGTTGTGAAAGAAAGACCTGGAGCAAACCTGTTTTTAAGAGAAAGAGAGAGGAAAACCAGCGAGCCCAGCTAAGTATTTCCACGTGTTTTTGACCTGGACCCTATTATAAAACATAGTTACTGCACAGATGAGAACGCCTATCCAAACACCCCACCATCCTGTGAGATGTGCCTGGATCTCAGCTTTTGAACCTCACTCCTTCATGATTAATTTGCATCTCAGGTTGGCACCTCAGCTGCTGGTTATGGTTTGGACAAGTCCCAAGTAAAACTGCATTCTCCTAGGTAATGAATCCAAAGTAGACAATTGAAAACCAGTCTCATGGCCCATGTGCTATTGAGAATTGAAAAAAGATCATGAGAAGCAGGTGAATGAATACAGTTTGCCCAGCTGAGACCAAAGAATTGGCCTAAAACAAGCAATGTCTGCAGCAAACAGGTCCAAGTCAGGGCCTCAAAAATATATTCTCTTAGTCAAAATGCAGATAAACCCAGTTCCATGGAGAAAGAGTTGGGACCATAAAATTCTTCCTCATTTAATCCCCCCCTGTTATTTACTTGATATTACTTCTGGATAGCCGTTCACTGCTATCTCTAAGGGATGCACTTTCTCCCAACTATTTCACCCGCAAGTCTATCCAAATCAGGCCAGCTCACTTCAGAATGTAACCTGGGTGACTTCAGATGCTGAGAGACAGCATTGCCCCATGGCCCATACACAGACCTTCTGTTCTAATCTTTGACTTCCTGCCCTTTTAAAAGGAATCTTTGGGCTCAGACATAAAACGTACATATTCCAGGCACAGCAGATATGCCACCAGCACAGTCACTGCACCCCAGTGAAGACAGGCTGCATGCACATATGTAATGTATTTTGCGTGCACACGTGAGCATGCCCCCCAGCTTGGGTCTTACCTTTCATCATACAGAATCCTGGCTGTCTTCAGCAGATTTTGCCTAAGAGAGGCTGAGCATGGAGGGTTACAAATCAATAACAAGCAAGGAGCTAGTGGAGGCATTTGGACTGAAAGTCAGCCAATACTATAAGATGGATGAATTCGTGTATACCACAGCATGGTAAAGACTAAGCATTAACTGTGTAGTCCGCATTGATTAGCTGGTTTAGTAGCAGCTTCTCTTTTTACTTTTTATCCCTTTGAAAGGATAAAATGAAAGTGTTGGAGTGAGCACATTTGAAAACAATCTTTGTAACTTGCTGAGCAAGAATATAATGAGCCAGACAACTGTTGAAACTTACCTCTCCAGTTCCTCCTTCCAGTTGCTCAGAACAGACAGAGGACAAAGTATCAGAAATCTCTCTTTGTTGGTTAATTTTTTTGTCAAATAAAGAAGTAGTGAAATAGTCTAAAAGGCAAGAAAAATATTTTTTTTATAACAAGGGAAGAGTGCAACCCAATAGCCTGAATCTATATAAGCTGTCTCCTTGTTGAGCTTTGCAGTTAGTTCCCACAGGTTCTCTAGCACAAAGCAAAGTTAACAGAATATCACTTGGGATCCACAATCAATGACAAAAAGACTTACATCAGGCCTCAATACACGACCTTGATATATGGAGCCCCTTTCGAAAACCTTTTTCCCACAGTCACAAAACAGATCTGCCATGCATCACTTTCTAAAACTACCAGTTTGTTATTTAAGACCCACTGAACAAAACCAGCTGAACCAAAGCACAAACGATCATTTTCCAACAAAACTTAAACCCATTGAAAAACTTATTAAAAAAAAAAATTCCAAAAACTCTGAAAAAAATTACACCTATAAATTTTAATTCATGTGTTGATGAACTCAAATATCATCTTGGTACAGGTGCATCAAAAGGACACAATTTTCCCTGTACTGGATGTGCACTGTGCCTTCAACTCTGGGCACTATGAGGTGTTTGTATAAAATGACCACTCATCTTTTTACAAAACCCTGAAACCTCTTTGAAGTGTTACTCAGGACTTAACTCAGGACTTGTTTTAAGTGGTTAAGGAATGAAAAAGACAATGAACTCTCTTGTTTGAGTATGGAATTCAGAATGGGACTGCTTAACTGACCAGTCAGTAGAGTGCTTTTCCTTTTTCATTCTGCAGAAACATTGGGCTAAAAAAAAAAAAGTTAAGCAAAGATCATTTTCCAGAAGAAGAAGAAGAAGACACACCTGACAAGTCTTCCCAAGACCCATCTCATCACCCAGGATACAGCCATGCTGGACTTCACAGCATTGTACCAGCCAGTTTACACCTTCTACTTGATAGGGACGAAGCTTAATGCCTGGGAATAAAAGTGATTTGTTACATTTACACAGTCATCCAATACACTATATGCAGTTATACCTTGAAGCTACTAGAAACAGGTCCTGCCCAGAGCAGACCTTCCCAAACATCTGCCTTAAAGGAAACGCACCCTCCTAGAGAGCAGAGACACCAGTGTTTACAGCAATTCCGTTAAATTAAACCCTATTCAGAAACGTGTACACATAAAAATGCCCCAAGTCATTACAAAGGCCTGTAACAGGAACCTGATCTAATAATTAGGCTGCTACTTTTCATTCCTAAAAGACAGCTTGATTTTCAGCTCCAGCCACTCTTAAATACCTTCTTAAATACTAGATCCAGGGTCATGCTTCAGGCTACTGGAAATGCTTGTAACAATCTAGCACTGTATAATAATAATTTCTCAATATTTTCCAGCTTTCCTGCACTTAAGTTAGGGCAGACCTCAATTGTAGGTCACTTTAGGTACTACCACCCTTGCAATCCTTATTATGGGGCACATTATGTTAAAACAAGCACAAAACAAGTCACATAGAACTCTTCAAGATCTCTTCAAGACTCAAGTGCTGGGTATTGTGCCATTGTGGCCCTTTCCTCCCTGGGAAGATGTGCACGCTGAGCGCATGAGGCAACTCAGCAGCCCGCAGGATACACAAACCCAAACCGGCATGGGGATTGAGACAGACACTCTCTGCAGCTAAGGAAAATGTGCAGGCGGGATGGATAGCCCAGGCATTCCTCTTTAATATCTTACCCTTCAGGCAGTGGAAAGCATTTTCATTCATGCTCACCATCAGCCCATTTCAAGGTCGCTGAACAGGGCAACCCCTGTTGATCTCGTCCCGAAGCACAGAGCTGTCTAAGGCTGTGCTGAGGCACTTGAGGGGTTAAAGCTGGCCTAAGCCCCGGGCCGCATCGCCGAAGAGGGAGTGACTACAGCAGCTGGGGAAGGCTCGAAAGGAGCGAGCATGGCAGCAATGCCATCTCTGCGGCAGCAATGCCCTCTCGCTTTCACTTTATTTACACATTTATTTATTTCATGCCTGGGGGCTGTTAACACAGAGCCCAGACCACTACAGCTGAGAGAACTGGGATTGTTCAGCTTGGAAAAGAGAAGGCTGCAGGGTGACCTAATTGCGGCCTTTCAGTACCCAAAGGGAACTTATAGGAAAGATCGGGCAAGTCTGTGTACAAGAGCATGTAGTGACAGGACCAGAGGGAGCTAGTTCAAATTGAAAGAGAATAGGTTTAGATTAGGTATTAGGAAATTTTTTTTTTTACAGTGCGAGTGGTGAGGCACTGGAACAGGTTGTCCAAAGAAGCTGTGGGTGCCCCATCCCTGGAGGTGTTCAAGGCCAGGCTGGATGGGGCTCTGAGCAACCTGGTGTAGCTGAAGATGTCCTTGCCCACGACAAGGGGGTTGGAACAACCATTCCGTGGTTCTATGAGATGGGCAGCACCAGCCAGCGCTGGGCCCCTCCGCCGCCTCCCGCCATCGTCTGACAGCACCAGCCCCAGCGCTCCCTCCCCACCCCTTCCCCCGGGCATCCCGCTGACCTGTCAGACCCCACTGGGACACGTCCGCCTCCTGCACGCCCGGGCCCCCCGCCGGGGCCCTGCCGGAGCGCCGAAGCGCCTGTAAGAACCGGGACATGGCGGGACACGGACACCAGCACCACCGCGCGCTTCCCGCCTCCTCCCCGCGGCCGAGGGCGGGGCGCGGGCGGGGCGAGCTCGAGCACCGCCCCGGTAGTCCGAGGGCTCGGTGGGAGGACAGGGATGGCGCCGCCGCCGCTGCTGCTGCTGCTCCTGCCGCTGCTGGCGGCCGCCGCCGCCGCGTACCTGTGCTGCGTGCGGCGGCACACGGGCAGCGCGGGGGCCCTGCTGCTCCGCCGGGAGCCGCGCCGGGCCGGGGCGCCGAGCCTGCCCCGGGACACCGTGAGCGCCGGGCCGGGCAGGGGGGGCTGGAGCGGGGCGGGAGTGGGACAGCGGGGCCCGGCGCTCACCTCTCTCTCGCCTCCTCTCCGCAGTGGGCCCCGCGGCTGTGCGGCGCCGGGCTGCGCCTCTTCGTCCATGTGGCCAACACGGTGAGTCGGGGCCGGGCAAACACGGCGGTAAAGCTCGGGGAGAACCGGACGGAGCCGAGGCTGACGGGGATTCGGCGGGGAGGCAAAACCCGCGTTCTCTGGGAGGTTGTGGCGCTCTGCGTGCTCTCGGGTTCACCCTGTCTCCCCCAGGTGTGATGTCGTGGGGACTGAGAGCGCGGGCCTTTGGCTCAGGGTGTCAGGTGTGTCTTTGGGTGCGGAGAGTCCAAAGTCGATATCAAACTCGAAATACAGCTGCCACCAGCTTTTCTTGGACGTCAAGGGGTTTGGGTCCTTCAGCCCTTTGAGTGGGGTTTTTAGGAGGGTGCTGAAGGCGGCTGACCCCCCGGTGCTCTCCTCGGGCGGGTTTGGGAGCCTACGGGTTGATCCCCACTTTGGCGGGTGCGGAGGAGGCGGGAGCGCTCTGTGTCAAGGTGAGGGATGAGAAAAGCCTGCGGCCCCTGGGCACTGCCCACTTTGCAGCAGCTTCTGCCTGAAAGCAGATGGATTTTGTTGCTGCTGCTTGGCCTTTTGAGCCAGTATCAAGATAGGCATGAAAGTTTCGTTTCGGCAGTGTGACCTGTTACAGAGCTTGGTGTCTGGCTGGGCATGGAATGAAAGCTAGGAGTGGGCTGTGTTTGTTTGTGGGAATACCGTACAAGTGGCTTTCTTCCAAGATATAACGATCAGAATACCTTGTTATCCTTTGCTTTGTGGCCACTTCTGATGCATGGTAAAGGGGCTTGCTTCATTTCCTGGCATCTCCTTTGGAGGCGGGACCTGAGATTCTCAATCTCCTACAGGATTATGCTGTATTAGTTTAGATGTAGATTAGGAACAATGCATTTTCAAAAAAGATGCTGTAATTCTTATGCAATGTGTGAGATAACATACCACTTTGTGGGTCTAGCTGCGTGAGCCTTGCGTCAGGCTTACACTGTATTTGTACATCCCATAACATGTTTTTGAAGTCCACTGTTGAGCTATTGAGACAGGCTAGAACCAGGCTGGTCTCTTTGGGACTGCTGGTGCTTCTACACTCAGAATCAGAGTATTCAAAGAATGTTTTCAGCCATCTGCTATCATAGAGTCTCTAAATATCTCAAGTTGAGATCGTTTTATTGCAGGAACTGGTTGAGAGACAGGAAAGATCCTAATGCTGTGATAAATAAAATAATAAGCTTCTACCTTATCCAATGTTTGCATAGTCTGTGCAACATGAGGAAAGTAATGGATGGGAGCTATATAGATGCTTCTTAACAGTGTTGCAGCCCTCAGATGCAGGCTTTCCGTGCTGAGTCAGGGAAAGACAAAGGCAGGAGAGCCAGAAGGATACACTTGTTATATAAACATGAGAGGTGGGAGAAAGCCTTTTAGGCCATTTTTGTGGTGTGAAATACAAGTGTTTGTGCTGTTTCTTTACTGCTTAGCATTGCATGCTCTCTGGGGTACTGCAAACCTGCAGTAATCGTGAGCATGTTCAGCATTCCTTGTCTAGTGAAGAAGGTGTTCAGGTCAAAGTTGCTGCAAACCAACATTTCTACTTGCTTTTCTTCTAGGCTTTTGGACAGTTCTGCTTATTGCCATTCTTAATGAGGTAAGAGTGGGGAGTTTTTGCCCTTCTGCAAGTTTCTTTTTTTTTTTCTTTCTTCATTTTTTGGTTTAAGGTACTCACATTGCACACAGCTTTTAGGTTATCTGACATGACATTTTCTAAGAGGAAAGCTGCATAACTTGATTGGAGAGTGAGGAAGATTATTTAATAGATGTTGTTTACTAGATTATTTTTTTAACTATTCTCATTTGAGTGGGTCTTTATTAGAAGAAATTAACCTTTTTTCACACTCAGACAGGTGCACAGAAACTGTATTAGTCAGCTTGCCTCTTTGCCTTTTGTTTGCTTTTGTGTCTTTTTGCCTTTGCTCTTTTGTTAAAGGACATTCTTTCTTTCAAAGGTCGTGGATGTGCAAATATGCTGTATTTATTACCATTAGTGGTAAAAGAATAGTAATAGTGGGGAAATGAGGCCAGACATAAAGTTCAGAGATTTTAATAAGTCCTTTTTAAAGATGTTCACTATTTTCCTCTTTCACACTTACGTTTTTGTTCAGAAACTGCTTTCAAGTGTACATTGTACAAAGGGCCTATCAGGTAAGAGGTGTCAGGAACCCTAGGCTCACACTTGGTTCCCATAGTTTGCCCATCACTTGAAGGGTCATCTGTGCAGATCCCAGGACACTGAGAAATGTGTTACCCCTGAATTTTATTTGGACATGGGCTTTATGAGTGAATCAAACCCAGACAAGTGTCACTGCTATTATACATCAGATCATTCCTGGACATCTATGACAGGGTCTTAATTTCCTCGCTTTATGTGTTCCAAGCTATGGATTTATGCTGCAATCCCTGTTGTATTTGGTTGCAATCAAACTATGTTGAAGCAGGTCATGGAAAAGTCTGAAGAGGTGCTTGTTTTAACAGGATTAGTGGTTGAATGTATGGCTTATACTACTTTCCCTTTTTATTTTCCTCTTCATTCCTATCTTTATTGGTCTGTGTATGATATGTCCAATTAAAGTGAATTGAAAAATTTCGCCATTTCTTTCCCATCTTGGGTTTACAGAGGCTGGCTAGTCTTATGTCAAGAGGTAGGAGGCTTTGTTAAGCAAGCAGAATAGATTTGATGCTGCCTGTAGGAAAGATGTAAGAGAGATTAGCTTGTAGCTGTTGAAACTGTTGCAGCTCCCTGCTGTGAAAGCAGACTGCTAACACAAAATGTTCTTGGGTAAGGTTCCTTCTGAACAGTCTGAAAAATTAGTCATGGTAGAGATTGCAGACTCTGGCAATGACTCTCTTTCTTTCAGACTGAACAACTTCTCGCTTATGCGTTCACTTGACATTCACGAAGATCCCACGTTTATCCCGGAGGTTGCTGCAGAGGTTGCAGGAGACAAGTCTGAGGCTAAAAGCACTTCAGATGTTATCAAGCAGCTGATAGATGCAAGGTCAGTATATGTTGTGTAAGAGTGAAGTAGAAAAATACATGGGTTGGCACTGTTATATTATGGGAAGCTGTCATTGTCAGTAATTTAGATTTGGTTTTTTTTCCACGCCCAGCCACTTTACAAAACAAATAGTGCTGTCAGTCATCTTTCCTTTTGCACCTTATAAATCATCAGTAATTACATGCAATGTGAAAATTCTCCAGGCTGCAGGGAGTCTGCCTGCTGGGGAGAGACTAAAATCTGCCCTTGCCAGCGCCCTGTTTGCACTATTAGAGCAGATGCACTTAGTGATTGACTAGCCACTGTATAGATCCCTTTAAGTGAGTTTGCAGGTGTGCTGTTTCTTGCCTGCAGGGAGTCTCAAAGAGAACACCAGGGTTGCTTGGAAGGGAAAAGGAATGCAGGTTTTAAAAGAAAAACATGCACAAGAAATTAGCTTTGTTAGTGAGTGATGAGAAATGGTCTGTTGCTTAAGTGGTAGAGCCATCTGGTTTTTAAGCAGTTTGCTGATGTGTATCCTTGTGTGTGCTGCATAGTGCCTTTTCCCACACCACACACCCAATGTGCTGCTGGCTGTCTCTGGATCTAACTGTGGCAGAGGTCCTGGGAGTAGGTTTACGAGTATATTTCAGCTAGTCTGTAATATTGCAGTGGTGAGTAGCAAATGTAAACCTGGAACACATTTTGAACAGTTTAATGACTGCTGTCTTTCAGTAGAAATATGAAAGAACTAGAACATACTGCTAAGACTAATCCCTTATTTCTGTGGCACCTTTAGTGTACCTGGTGTCTGGCACGTGCAAAGAGTCTGACAGTGTTAGCTGCCATGCATAGGCCGGCTATCCAGATGGTGTGCTGTGAGTGAGTGATGCCCAAACATACACTGGATGGTGATGCTGAAAGCTATAGGTCTAAACAGAGGTGGCTTTGATGGTTCACTGCTGTCCCTTTAATCCTGTCTTTGCAGGTCTGATTCTGCTAGGAATGGGTTTAGCTTCAAAGGGATCAAAGATTATCTGGAGTGCTACCGGTAGGTGAAATTGTGGTCTGGGAGCAACCTGTCCCATGTGTTCCCCTACTGTGGGTTGCTACTGTTCCACAAGCTTTTAGGTATCTCTGTTAGCATTGTCCTTTAGGTGCTACTGTTTAGCATCACTCCCTGCTGTTCTTTCCCTTTAGTAGAATAACGAAGGAAAGTCAGCTGGGAGAGCTGGCACAACTTTACAAGCCCTGTAAGGATATTTAAATGCCATTTTCTTTGGCTTATTGTCAGTTTTCTCTTGAGAGATTTCTGCATACCTTGTTTGCTCAAACACAAGTGAGAAGTAGATGAAAGTTCATCTGGATTATGCAAGTTGCACAAACTGTGGGTCTCTGGTAAATCCCTTGGTTCCCCAGCTCCTTGTGCTCCTCTGACTGTGATGCCCAGTAAATATGTCCAGCTGGGAAGGGGCTGAAAGCACACTCCTGACTCTAAGGTTCTGTGAGCCGTTGGCTGCTTGGTAATTCCTGGTTGCCTCTGGGACATGGGCCAGATGTGGAAGGCTCAGATAAATCTTCTTGTGCTCCTGGCACTTGTTCCTCAAGGGCCCCCTCTGCCACCAAGCTGCGGCCTTGGAGCAGAAGGCTGACACTGCAGTCTGATGTTACAGGTGCATCCTGACTTTTGTGTCAGCTAGAGATAGATGTGTTTGTGGTGAAATACAGCCTTTTGCCAGGAGACAAGGCCTGTTTCTTAAGGTGAGTTATGACAGTACTACTGGGAGCCCCTCCTCTATAATGGGAAGCCTGTATAAAGGGGCCTGGCCTCTTGGTCTTAGCTCATGGTAACTGGCAGTTTCATAACTTCCAAGCTTTCAGGAGCTTGAGGACTCTGTAAAGCTGTCACCTGTTCATCTCTGTTTATTTGGTGATTCAGGAATATCTGGGTAACTCTCCTAACTCTTGCCCTGCTCTAAGGGCTGGGGACATGCTGTGTAGGCAAATTCTCTCCTTAAGGAAGGGAGTCTCCTGTCTTGATGGTGTCAGCCGTGTTGAAATCATCACCATGCAGAGATTCTTACCTAGTTCTTGCTTACACCTGTGACAGCTGCCATGTTGTGTATGGGAGAGAAACCCTGTGTGTGGGTGTGGTGTGGGAGGTCTTGTAACAAGGTCCCAACTTCTTCTGTCCTGTAGGAGTGGGAAGCTGACACCGTCTCAGGTAGCCAAGAACATCATTGCCATGCTGGAGGACTGCAACAAATCCACCCCCCCGCTCAGAGCAATAGTGCAATGGGACCGGGAGCAAATAATGCTGGTAATGTCTGCCTCTGGTAGGAAAGGGGCCTCTGCCACCCCAAGAGCAGTAGTATCCATTGGAAGGGTCAGAGACTCTTCTGCTGGTATATTGCACAGCAAAATAAGTACATTTTTCCTTCTTCTGTGTTTAGAGGATTATGAACAAGTTTGTTTTCCTTCCTGCAAAGAGAGGTAGCATTAAAGCAATCCATTTCTGCTGGATGACTATGTTTATAACAGGACTTCTGTGCTTATGTGGCATCCATTAGCACAGATGCTTCCAAGTAGTAGTTTCTCACGAGCATATGGTGGAAGAAAGAAACTTTGATAGTTTGGCTTAGTAAAAGCCTGAGAAAGTAATTTTTGATATCTATTCTGATATTGGTGATGACCTTCAGCTTAGCTAGGTATATATAACACATGGTGATTTTTTATTCTGTGCAGATGGCTGAGGCCTCCACTACTCGTTACAGGAATAAATGTACCCTGTCTTATCTGGATGGTATCCCAGTGTGTCTGAAAGAAGAGTTCAAAGTGGTGAGTTTCCTTGTCTAGCTGCCAGTTCGTGCTGCAGGTGGTCAACCTGGGCAACTCACTGCAACAGGGTTTTAAGGCCAACTCCTCAGCAGAAGCCTGAGAATATGTTTGTAATAAGGGGTAGTATGTGGGTTTGCAATGAGTAGGATTAACAAGTTTTGCAAGCTGAAGACAGATCTTGCATATAGCAGACGTGTTCCATCTCGTACCGATCTCTTGAATCCATGGGGAGTAGAGGGTGGGTGTGGGAAGCGGTCTCTCGTATGATGAAATGAGAATATATAAAAGCATCTGTAGTGGTGGGTGTAACTGTCTGTGTTTCTCGGGCGCTGACTCTGCTCCACTGGCAAAGCATCCCTCTCTCCTTACCTTAAAATATATGTGTCAGAAATATGCAAGTTATTTTGAAAATCCCTACTGACAAGGATTTTTACCTGTGGTCCCAACAATAGTTACCAGTAAATACTCCTGGCAGTGCCATCAGGCTGTCGTAGGCTCTGCAGAGACCTGCCTGTAGGGTGGGAGTCCTGTTTATGTACAGATTCTTCTACTACTGCCTCGAAGTGAAGAGTTCTTAGCATACCCTGGAAATAAGTCCATCTGGTATTTTGGCATTCGACTAATCCTGATGCCTTGTTTCAAAGCACTGCAGATTTGAATTGCTGTAGCTCTGTCCATAGAAACATGGAACATGGAGCTGTGTGCTGTGGGGCCAAGGTGATTGTTCTGCAGCCTCTGGGCATAGCAATCACATTGCTGCAGGGAGGCAGACTAAGACCATCTACATGTTTCTGCTCTGCTGTATCACAGTATGAAAAGGACTCCTCTGCATGAGAGAAGGACCAAATATTGCAGGGTTAGGTGTCCCTCCTAACAGAGACCAAAACAGGACAAGTTGAAGAGTGATGCTTCCTAGCCCTTACCTCCACGGGTCCCAATGTCTGGGATCTCTTGTGGTGTTGAAGTGTGCATGTGCAGCATGCACAGGGTTTTATGTGCATGTGTGCACTGTACCAGGGTTTTGGAATGAATAATAAGGTGTCTTCTTGCTAAGGTCCCTTACCATCACCGAGTGGGAACAGTGTATCTTGGGACAAAGCCAGAAACAGAAGATGCTACTGTGGCCAAGAAGCTGCGAGAGGCTGGGGCTATCATTATTGGGGTCTCAAACATGCATGAACTAGGGACTGGAACAACTGGATGCAACCCTAATAGGTAAAAATCCTTTTCTTCTCTCTTCCCCCAGTCTAGAAATACCTATAGGACTGTCCAGAACGGGGAAGGATACAAAAATAAAGGCAAGCACATGAGAATAAAACTGATGGAAACACCCCATACAGAGAGAACCCTGGGGGTATGAAAACCCAGCATTGTAGATTTGAGGGTCAGAGTAGCTGTGGAAGCTTGAAGGCTCCTGAAACCAAAGGAAGGAGAGGATCTGAGTGTTGTCTGCTGAGTAAGGAACTTGGTTTGTCAGGCCTTACAGGCCTGGAGGTGTGAATATTTATAGGATGAATGGTAGACAAAAGCCATGACAGAAAACAAATAAATAGTAATGTAATACTCAGCCACAGTAATGGCTGAAGGCCCAGAACAGTGAGAAAAAGGTACAGTCGTCTACGAATGTAGTGGTTTTGTTTCCCTAGCTAAAAGAGGTTCACTGGAATTTGCTTTACTGTTGAGAATTCTTCAGCTATAGCCAAGATGAGAACTGCAGTTCCAGAGCAGCGGTCCTCACAGCCTTGATAAGCCTTGTATAGAGCCACACTTCATGCACATGCAGCTAGATGGAACTAGGGCTCCCCCTCTGCAGCAAGAGCATGCCAGGGCATTTCCTCACTGTGTGAGGTTGGCTGGATACCCAGGCACGTGCCAGACCTCTGGTGTCTGGGGGCTGTGGTCAGATTGGAGACTTTGGGAGCTGCTGCTCTGAGATAAAGAACAGAGCTGGGGATGCTGACTTGCTTATGTGTAAGGATTGCTGGCCATCAACTGCTCCACCTTTTGGAATTGCTTAATGCCCTGTGGCATGCAGTAATGGCATGGTGCCATTGCAGACAGAAGAGCTGGAGCAGCATCTTTTCTCTTGCTTTGTGTCTGTTTCTTTGGATCGGCTGCTTACACTAACAAGAGGTTGTACTCTTGAGGCAGAAGTCTTTTTTACATTCTGTTTTCTAGGGACATGGCTCTTTCTGAGATTAAATGGTGTCTCTTTACCAAGAGATCAGAATCTCTGAGCTGTGTTTCTGGATCTTTTTCTGCACTGTAGTGCATGCAGTCCTTCCTAGGAAAAGATTAGACGCTCTTTGTTTCTGCTTCAGGTACCACAAGATCCCTAGGAATCCCTACAAGCCTAACCACTTCACAGGCGGGAGCTCCAGTGGGTCAGCAGCAGCTGTGGCAGCAGGTAGGTGGTCCTACATGGAGCTCAGGGGTGGTGGGAGGAAGGTCCTGAGCCAAAGGACCTCAGGCATTTAGTTTTTATGATGGGGTTTAGAAGCTGGAGAGAACTCCTGGCTAAACAGAGAGCTCTCTGTGCTGTCTTGGCTACAGCTGCTGGTAGAATGGACAGGGCAAAATGATGTCCCTCTGATCACAGGCTAATGTGTGGGATTTTTGTAGGTCTCTGCCCGGTGGCTATTGGCACAGATGGAGGAGGCTCTGTGAGGATTCCTGCTTCATTCTGTGGTGTGGTGGGGCTGAAAGGTAGAGCTCTTTAATCATGGAGGGGGGTGTGTTTGTCTGGTTGGTGTTTCAGACATAATGCCACAAACAAGTTGGGCACAGTCTGTTAATTCCTGTCAAGTAAAACTTGACCAGAGAAACTCTGGAGTGTAACACCCCAGGAGGCATGCGGGTTAGGCTGGCAGCATGGAAGTATTTGTACTGGCTATCGAACAGATGTTCAAAAACCCTAACTTACTTAAGTCAAATGCTAAGCAAAGTATCATGCTGCTTTTCGTTTTCATCCACTTGCCCCTCTTCACTCTTCTTTCTCTGCTGGGAGGTGTTCCCAACACAGTTGGGTATCTGTATTGAGCTGGTGAAAACTATCTCCACCCATGATGGGTTGCCATCACCCCAGTTATATGGAGAGGCTGATGCTGCTCAGATTTGTATCTAGTAAGTTAAACCTGGTAATAGGCTTGTATGAAACCAGGATGTAGCCATTCCCTCTTATCTCAGTGTTACAAGGAGTAGCAATGCAGTTTTTGCAGTAAGAATTAATATAATCAAGGAAAATGTGCAGAGGACAGAAGAAATGCACAGGGCAGTGTCTACAGCATGGAACATGGTGAGGCAGGGTTGTCACTTGGAAGAGATGCTGGCTTTTGGGAATGGTTTATCATGCTGAAGTATCTCAGCTGCTTCATCTGAGACCAGATACTCAGCCATTACTCTCTTTCCATCCTTTGCATGTGGTCAACTTCACTAATTGTGATTCATCCGAGGAAGATAGTGATGATGACAAAAATGTAACTGGTCAGAAAGGCGATACAAGTACTCGCAGAAGACAACTGGTGTTAGGCATGAAGTCTCACTGATGAAGTGGGTGACACCTCCCATGGGGTGGTGTCTGCTGCTGTTGATAATCCTGTTCCTGCATCTCCATCCTCCATACCATAAATGCTGCTTCTGCATATTTAAATGTGTATATTCCAAAATGTCCCTGCACATGTTTCCCCTCAACTAAATAATTTCTTAGGGGGAAACCCATTTCATTATTTACTGAATGCATCTGTTTCACTGATGAGTCAGATCATGGTCAGCAGAACAGGATACTGAAGGATGAGTGACTGGACCCTGAAACAGCAGACATAAAAGTGACTGGCAGGGGTAGGTTGTTTACTGACTGGGTGCACCAGAGCCATCTGGTCAGCTTTTCCTCGTGACTACTGATATATAGCTAACTGCCCTTTTCTTGTTCTTCTAGGTACATTTGGGCGCATCAGTGGTCATGGCAGCTTGCCACTCTCCTACTCCACAGTCAGCGTAGGTAAGAGGACTCGTGCTCCACTTCAGGGACCTTGATGTGGTCTTCTCACAGGGGAGGCAATCTGTACCTACAAAACATCTTGGGAGGAAGGTATATTTATCTTGTCACATTTTTATTACTGATCTGTCTTTTACAGGCCCTATCTGTACATCAGTGGCAGATGCAGCCATTGTTTACAGTATCCTTGCTGAGCCAGATCCACTCTATCCATATGGTAGGTGAGCCCTCTCTGTCCCTGAACCCAGATGCTCTGTCTTCCTAGAGGCATCCTAGTTAAAAGGAGGAACTTTTCTTTGTTCCCTGCAGGACTAAAACAGCCCAAAGCAACCCTATCTGATATGTGTGCTCCTGACCTGAAAGGCTTAAATCTGGGAGTGGACTGGACATTTTTTAAGGTGCCTATTCTATCTCTGCTGCTTTGCAAAATGAGATTTTAAAGGAATACGATATTCTCTTGCCTGTCACTATTAGAGCTTCTCATATTTAGTCCATAGTTGGAAGATAATATAGCCTGTGTGAAAACAGCAACATGGGTAAATTTTTTTCTAAGGCAGCCTTTTGAAAAGTCTGTTGGAGACATGAGCAAAGGTAACAACTACAGTTGATGGCAGTATGCTTCCTCACACTGCTGATTCTATTGGAGAAAATGATTCTGAACTCATTATGAACGGCAGTTAGTTTAAAATCAAATGAGGAAAATTAGTGTATCTGCTTGGTGACAATGCTGTAGCTGCTGAGTGCCAGTGTAGAAACTGGGCTTGCAAGCCAGTACTGCTTGGCAATTGTAATGCAACCCCACAAATGTTCTCAGGATTCTTCCCTAGAGGTGAAAAAAAGACTTACTGGCTCTGCCACTGTGCAGAGGAGGAAAAGATGATATTTCCTTTTCCTTGGGGTGTGACCTGCAAGCTGTTCTCTTGGAGCAGGTGGCCTAAGGCAGTCTGGAGGGCTGTTTCATTACCATTAGGGACAGGAACGAGGAAGGCACCATAAGGACTGAAGTCCTGGTGAGTGTGCTCACCAAGAGGGGGGCACTTATTAAAGTCTACTTAGTTCTTTCCTCTTATTCTTTAGGCATGTGATGCTGAAGTTCTGTCCATCTGCAAGAAAGGTAAAGAGGAAAAGTCTGCAAGTCTCTTATTCTGCCTGATGTTATGGTATCACTTGGTGCTCCTTTTATGTATGCATTAAAAAGACCTCTCCTCAAGTCCTTAAAGACAGTTGCTTAAAGAGGTCTGGCTGGACAAACAGCAGTAGCTTTGGAAGTGTGTTGGGGAAGCCCTCCTGACTGCTGAGGGTTAAAAATCTCAGCGGTTGTAGGCTTGTCGGATTACAATGGAAGAATGCAGTCCAGTGTGCTCAGCCTCTGTCTGTAGAAAGACAGATCTGTGCTCAGTAATACTTACTCTGCAAGCTTTAATGGTAAAAGACTTTTAAGGGAGGGCCTTGTTTCACAACATAATACTCAATAGTAAGACAGTGCTAAGTCTTTGTGATGTATCCAGTCCTGTGGCATTTCCTTGAAAGCAGCCAAATGGTGCCTTTAGAGTGGCTTTGTCAGAGTTTAGACTAAGTAAAATTGACCCTGGAGAGTATTTGGGGGTGGGAGAGAAGGACTACAATGCTTGGTATAGTAGTTGGCCTCCTGTGCATCGGAGCTGAGATAGTTCACAGTATTCAGGCTTTGCATGGATTTTCTTCAGCCTCCTTATTTCCAAAGACACAATTCTATAGTATTTTCTTAGGAGAGCTGCACCATAGGCCAGTGAAATAGGCAAGCTTGGGTATGTATTTATGAATGAGTTGGGGTCAAAGAAAGGATTCTTTTTAGACTGCAAAAGATTTACTTTTCCTGAAGTTTTGGTGTTCAGCCTTGTTAAAGTGCATCAGGATTTAGTGACCCTGTACTGTTGACCTGGTCTCTTGAGTATCTCCCGGGTTCCTCCACCATTATGGTTCAGAAGAAGCTCAGAATGGAAATCTCATGATGCTAAATAATCACTTCATGCTGATAGAATAGCGGTCATGTGAAGTGCTCAGGGAAGCATTTGGCAGTCCACCTTTTACTCTTTGGCTTAACTGAGGGGCTGGAGGGAGAGGGTGAACTTGTCCTATAGCTGCTAAGTTAGGAACCTGTGGGCAAGCCCCCTACCCCTGCCCCGTTGGAATACTGAGATCTCCTTAGGCTTTTACCTGTGAGAAGCAGCTGCAGCAGCCTGCATGCCACGTGGTGCACTGAAGGTGCTTGTGGCCTGTGGGGTCTCTAATTTGGCAAGGGGTTGGAGATTTGCAGCCCTTCTGTGCAGCCTGGTGAACTCAGGGATGCTGTCTGTGCTTTACCTGTTCTGTACACAGCTGTGGAGCACCTGCAGAGTTTGGGAGCCAGTGTGGTTGAAGTCTCTCTTCCAGAGATGGAGGAAGCTCGAGTAGCACATGTAATCTGCATTCTCAGTGAGATGAGAGACTTCCTGCAACCTGACTTCAATAAACATTTCCAGGAAATGGTAAGTAGTAGCAGCTTGGAGCAATGGCAGTAGTTGTCCTGAGCTGATGCAGCACAAATATCATGTCAGTGAGAAACCTGAGGCTCTCCTTCTTCTATGACAAACTACCTGTTGGATGACTACCAGTACAGGAGAACAGACCTGGAAGAGAACTCCTGGGCTGTCACAATTCACTTTCTTGCAAGCAGAACCTTGATCAGTGTTTTTTATTTCAGAATTTGGACACTCGGGCTAACCTGGCCTTGGCTTGCCAGTTCACAGCTCTGGATTATATTACGGTAAGGAACATAGTGTGGTGAAGGCTGAAGGGAGGCACATAGTGAAATTTTACAGGTGGGGTAGAGGCTTAACTTCCCCATACACGTGGGAAGATGTCACCCAGCTCTAACTGCCCTTAGCTGTGAAAGCATGCTGAGGACATGCCACCTGTCCTGCATTGTGATTCCAGATTGCAGGAACGGTGTCATGCAAAGGTAGAGGCTCTGATGGGCAGTCTGTCAACATCAAACATGAGCCTCGTGAACCAAGAGGTTCTGGTCAGACACTATTCTCTCTGCTTGCAGGCAAATCGGCAGAGAACTCGGAGCATGGGATTTTTGCGAGAGATCTTCAGCACTGTCAACTGTATCCTTACACCAGGTATTGCTATTCTTGGCCAAAGAGCCAGTCCCCAACAGCTCTGTGGTGCCTTTTAAGAACAGTCACTCCATTAACTTTCCCGCCTCAATTTTTAAGAGTATGACTTCTGTGCAAATACTTTGCTGTGCCTCAAGCACAGCATTTAGAGGATAATGCAGCCTGGTTAGAAAGACTGCTGTGTATTTCTAGATTTACTGGTTGTATTCATGGCAGCAACAAATTCCCCCTTGGTGCTTGAGACAGGAGCTATAGAGCTGGCACGTACGCACAGGAGGGACTGGATATCTACTTATGTATGCAGTGTTCTTGCTCTAAATACAAGCTAACTGCTTTATTTGTAAATCCCAGCAACTTGCATGAGTTTGCATCACCACTCTATATCAAACATGTGGCTTTAGTGAACTGAGCTGTTCCTTAAAGATTGCCCACTGTCTGACTCTTCTTTTGCTCTTTAAGCACTGCATTAGGTTGCTCAGAGAGCCTGTGGAATCTTCATCCCTGGGAATATTCAAAAGCCATTTGGACATGGTCCTGGGCAACCTGCGCTAGCTGACCATTCTTGAGTCAGAAGGTTAGACAGGATGAATTCTTGAGGTCCCTTTTCATTACAGTCATTTTGTGATTTCTCCACAGCTGTTCCTTGCACTGCCCCAAGAATTTATGAATCTGACCTCTTGACTGGGAGCAGCGATATGTCCTTCACAGTACGGTCCATGAGGTAAGAACAACGTTACTTGCAGTACAGAAACAAAAGTTTGGGAACAGCTGGAGACTAGCTGCACCAACTGAAGAAGCTCAGGCTGTAAGGCAGGAGAGATTGATGCTAGCTGCCTCTCCCAAAAAAGGATGAATTTGCTGCTGTCCCAAGTCAAGAATGCTGATTACAGCTTTTCCCCCAGGTTCATGCAGCTTGGTAACTTCACTGGGATACCAGGCATTGTGGTCCCCATTGGATATTCTACTGCTGGGCTTCCTATCAACCTCCAGGCAAGTACTGGATTTTTGTTGAAAACTGGGTCACAAAATCCCCATCTGGATTTGTCCTGAGCCACTTATAACCAGGTTCCTGCTGTTCCACACAGCTCATATGAGGAGTTGGCAGCTACTGGAAATAGAAGTTTTAACTTGTGGGTGATTTGCCTCAGAGTAACTCACTCATGAAGGGCAGAGGGACTCTTCAGGTATCTTTGAGATAGATTTGTTTCCCTGGCTACTTGCATCAGTACCCAATATTTGTCACTACTTTCCTCTCTTATTTCTCATTTCCTTTAAGTCCTTCCCTCTAGAAATGGGTCTTATGTCTTGCAATTGGAAGTCACACAGCTGCCTTTATCCCAAATGCAGTGATGTCATACTTACTGGGGTAAAAGGGGAAAATGTGTCTTTTTGTGCTGTTGGGGGGGGGGGGGGAGGGAAATTCTGTTTTCTGTTATGTAATCTAGGGCTTTCAAGAGTGTCTATATGTAATGATGCTACTTTGTTGGGTTTTTTCCCCTCCTTTCACTCTGCTTCTCTCATCTTCTCCCAGGTCATGGCAAAATGGTGGGATGAAGCTGTTCTTCTGAGGATTGGCCTAAAGCTAGAGCAGTTCCGTTCCCAGACCAAAAAACCATCCATTTATTACGACGTCCTTGCATGATAGAGTGACCAAGTTGGGGATTAAGTCTTTTTTTTTCCCTAGTCTGACCTGACCAAATATTAAGAGTGGACTTGTTTTCAATGTTCATCTGAAAGGCTTAGTAGCAGGCTCATTTGAGGAATGGGGACTGATCTAAGCAGGCACTAATGCTGAGCAGACATAATTTCTGCTCCCTGCTTGTCGGATGGCTTAGTTTATACTGGCGAGACCAACTGTGCTAGTTCCTTGCTTTGTTTTTGCAGGGGAAGCTGCAACTATCTTCTACAATTTCTTCCCATGTAGGGGTCCTGTGTACAGATGGAAGACAATTGTATCTACAGGACTGCATGCAGGTAGTTCATACTACTGTACATGGAGAGGTACAATCTCTAGGCCTTAAACCTTCCAATGGAACTTCTCCTGCTCCAGGATATAACAAAGGTCTTGTTTTTGAAGGGGAAGGGCACTGAATAATGCCTAGCTCTCTTGGAATGAGGAGGCTCTTAACACACCTGCAATCAGGCAGTGTTTGTTTTGGCCCTGTACTTAGTCCCTCAGAGCAAAGCAGAAATCCCATAGGTACAGAAGTGTCACTTTGCTTGTTCCTCATGCTGCCAACACTGTGGGTGTGCTCACTGCCTGAGAGTCCTTCCTGCCTTCAGCCTTGCATGGAAGGGAAGGAAAAATCAGAGCAGGAACCCTCATTAACTCTGCCCCAAAACCCTGTTTCAGGGTTCTGGCTTTCCTTTGCACATCTCTATTTCCCAAGCTAAGACCTGGAGAGTCTCTTTTCTCCCACTAGTTGCTTGAGTATAAGCCTACTATCATTTAGATGTCCAAACGGAAGAAACTACTTGATAATGCAGAGAAAATACTGTTCTAAGAGTGCTGAGGCAGCTATTAGAAACAGCTGAAATTTGTAGGAAATGCTACTGAACTACTGCAAAAGTTAAAGCTGGATGCAAGAAAGTGTTGCAGCAAAGAGCCTGCTCTAGATAAGATGCCAGCCTTCTCTTATCTCAAATGTACTTCCTGAAGTAATCAAGGCAGAATTAAGACATGGATTACTACATAAAGCATGGCATGGCTCTAGCCACAGTATTGTATTTTACTGAAAAGCTTCAGGCTGTAGATTCACGAGTACCTGTGTCCTGCCAGCAGCACTAGGGCCACATGAAAGAAGAAAAGGCCTAGGAGCAACTAAACCTAAGCATTTGTGTTCATTTCAGGGTAGCTTGGGGTTAATGCTGAGAGGCATCTCCTTTTGCCTACCTTATCAGGTATCCTGGGCTTGTGGTCAGGCTGCTGGAGGAGCTGCCCTACAGACAGGAGCAGAGATCACTGTGTTCTTATGTTGCTTGGAAGGAAAGAAGCAGCAGAAAGTAGTTGCAGTTTCTCCCAAACTCAGTAGAGTTTTGGGGGTTTTTTTTCCCCATACCTATCCACTGTTTAACCATAGCTAGCTCTTTACTGATGGCTGAAGTTAAGTCAGATGGGATCTGAATGGAAGAACTTGCATTACCATCTCCTTAATTACCTGAGTTAAAGCATCAACTCCTACCATCAGCTGTCACCAGCATCCACAGTTAAATTAATTATATGGTTGACACTGTCTTTGACCTTTAATTCCTTCTGTGATACTGCCAAAAGTGTTTGTTCTCTAGATTCTAGTACAGTTTAGCTTTATGAGGAATGGTTTAAAAGCAAAGTATTTCCTCTGTTATTAACCATAAGTTATTAAACACTGTCAACATACCTTAGAGTGAAACACTGCTGAAATGTACTGCTTAGCAATAAGGGAGGTGGTAAATGTTTGACAAGAATAAATTTCTGCAAGGAACAGTACTGCTTGAAGAAAATAGCTGAATATTCCTAATTCAATGCTATTGCTCGAGGGCATAGAGATGGATGTCTAAAATATTCAATTACCATCCTGCTGATGAATCTATTTATTTCAAATCCATTCTGAAATTATTTACTACCCTAAAATTATGATTTGAATGTTTAGTTCATTCCCTTGGCATAGAGAGGAAGCTCAAGTTGCTGGGAGGAGAGAGGCTAAAGTAAATAGTTCATTATTTAAAAAAAACTTGCATCCTGCTAACAGTGGGAAGAAAGAACTGAGAGTTTTTACTGACTGACAGTAACTTAGTCACTCTTTTCACACACTGCTTCCTGCCTTTGCCTAAACGTATCTCATCAGTGCACATTTTCAATGCAAGACTTTCCTGGTAGTGAGGTTACCAAAATAAACTTTACTTATCTATGTGAAAGGCCCCAGTGTTTTCTTTTTTTCCCCTGGCTGTTAGCGTATCCAAATTCTAGAGCAGACCTGCTGTTCCTAATTAACAGCAGTTCTGTCCCCACAGTATGCAGGGGCAGGGCAGTTCTGTGAGCGAAGCAGACACAGTGACCACACACACAATCCTGTTGCTTCACATAGATATATGTATGGGTATAGATATACGGTATATACACATCCACTTTTTTTTGGTTTTTATATATATAAAATAACACCTTGTTTATAAAGCGACATTTAATTGCCACTGGTTCCCTTCCCGCCCCACAAAAACAATAGTATACAAAATATAAAATATTTTAAATATTTATAAACGCTGCAAGAAAAAAATAGAACTGTACGAAAATATTTTTTTTCTGAGGTTCCCTCCCTGCCCTGTGGGAAGAAAAAGAGAAGGGGTACACATTTGGCCGGCCTAGTGTGCCTTGAGTCCATAGTTATTGAGTGGGTAGGAGTATGCCCTGCCTAATACTATCCGGTCCCGGAGGAGCTTAAATAAGACATAATAATTGCAGAAAAGGATGAGGGCCATGGAGAGGGTATGGTTCCACTTCTCTGAGCGCAGCAGGGAGTAGAGCTGGTAGCAAACCACACTGCCTTCAATGAGGATCAGCAGGTTGAGCAGCCGTAATGGACGGTGGAAAAGGAACTGCAGGGAAACAGTTAAAAAGGACAGATTTCTGTAATTTGTTGCAGGGTTAAAGGGAGGAGGGGTACATATATAATGCTGTCGGGCACCACTGAGGCACTGACCACTGTGGGGCAGAAGAAATGCTTGTACTCCAGCCACCACCAGGTGCTACTTAGGGAAAACAGAATAAGAGGTGGCATGTAGAAGTGGCATTTTGCTTGAGAAGGGGAGGACGGGTGAGATAACCAATTGGCCTGCTGATGTACTTTCCTGTTTCCCTGAACGATGTTAACTAGAACCCTCTTGGGAATATGCCACTGTCTGATGAGAGAGCTGTGCCACCTTGATGAGAAAACACTGACAAGGCAGCTGTGGCTTCCATCTTGCCCAGAGGTCACTGTAATACTGGAAAGGGAAAACCCCTCAGCTGCTAACAGGTATTTTGTTTAGCAGCAACAGGCTGTTGCGCAGCACTGAACTCTGTTCTGCACGGTCTGCTCTGCTGCAGCCATGTTTGAGCCTCTCCTCCCTCCCACAGTCGTTAAGGCATCAAGCAAGAGAAGAGATACTTGCATAAAAGCGGGCATGGGACACATCTGAAGGCACTGCTACGTTGTAAGGCCCAACTGCTTTATACAGGCATCGGCTCCGTCGCACCAGAACTCCTTGTGGCCATATTGTGTTTTCTGACCAGCTGTGGGGAGAGAATGCCAGAGCTTTAGCATCTGTGCTCCCAACTCCCTGGATAAAGGTTCACAGGAGTGGACTACATCTTGAAAAATACCAAAGCCTCTGCCACAGGGACATGTCCTAGCTCCTACTGGAAAAGCAGAGAGAGGTGATCATAAGCCCATCAAATGGACTCTGAGTAATGTGAACAAATGACTCCCAGTGCAAGAACCTCATCCACTTCATGGGAGGGGGCCACCCCCCGCCCCTGCGCAAGATACTCTCCAGTGGCCAAGAAGAATGTCAGCCTTCCTTTTTGGGAACGAGCCAGCAGTGACTGGAGGAGCTCAGACAGCTCTCTAGAGCAGACATTTCTGTTTCCAGGGAACAGTAAGGCCAGTAGAGTTGCATGGGGAGTGCAGAAGTGTTCTCAGTAAATACGCACTGGTGGTATTTGCTCCTCTACTAGAACGTCTTCTCCTCCCCTTGCGAGGCATGCCAACCCCTCCCCATGCCCACTCACATGTGCTGTGGAGCATTGCTGTAGGAACCGTGTTCTAGTTTCTGCCACTTTCCAAGGTGGGCGGCTGACCTGTGGAGCAGGTCACAGTACTTGGGAGGCAGCAGCTGAGTGGTGAGCATGACAAAGGCATTGATCCACACCATGATGAGGTGCTCACAGGACCAGCGCATGTCGTAGTACTGGGTGCTCTGCAAAGAGACCAGACAAGAACTTGGCACCACTGTCACAAGACAGACAAAGGAATGACAAGTGACATACTGCGTGTGCATCCAGCAGACCCACACCACACGTTACAGGCATGCGCTTTTGGACCAGTGATTTCGAAGGGTTACAGCTTAGGAAACACTCAAGACTCCCTTCTCCTTGACCTGAAGGAGAAAAGGCAGGGGATGATGCTGCAGCTGGTGCATCTCCTCCTCCAGGAACAGGTAACAAGGCAGTATGCTTGTCGCAGAACTGCCCCAGGAGCACCAATTGCACCAAGACTGCTACATGGAGCCCTGCCCGTTTCTGCACCAACAGGAGCTTGTCCAAGTTAAAAAAATGACAGATGAAAATATACAACCCCCACATTGACAAGAGGCTCTTGGATTTAGCTTGCTAAGCATCCTAGTTGGCTCTAACAGCCTGACCACCAAAGCGTCTGATCCAAGCACTCAAAAGGCAAGATGCTGGATCTGAGATGGGTAACAACAGGCTCCCTTTTCTAGGAAGAACACAGCTATCCATCTGCCTAGGACAGAGGGTGGGAGAAGGGGAGTTAGTAAGTGGGGTGATGGGACTAGAGGTGCATCACATTTATGGCAATACCTATCTGCCAACCAGGAGCAGTACTAGTGCACTCCGGATGCAGCCATGCTCCGCTATCCGGGCTGCCAAAGGGGAGACAGAGAAAAGGGGAATTAACCAGGAATCTGGCCTGGCAGCAGTTCACACAACAGTCAGAAGGAGACAGCGGGCAGGGGCACAGGGAGAACCAGACAACAGCTACCTTCACAAAGCACAGTGGCAGGAATGCCACGTAGTAGGCACTGAAGAGAGAGTTGAAGAGAACTTCCTTGATCCTGCGGTTGAAGTCTGCTTTTAGGCACTCCACCTCATTGCGGATGAGATCTGGGGAAAGGGGGCAGCTGTGGGTGGGGATAGACGTAGGATTATTGAACTGTTCTCTCAGGGATTCCCACAGAAGCGAGAAGAAATCTTTGACCAGGCTGCTGACGGCTGAAGCCCCATCATCTGCCACCTGGTCCTGTACCAAGTATCCACAGTCTGCAGGTAGAGGCTGTGCTCTGCTGTCCTGGTGGAAGCAGCACAAAGGGACGTAGACACCAAACCTGCCATGAAAGAAAAAACAATGGTTGAAATGACAGCCATCCCAGCAGGAAGTGAGGGGCACCTTCTCAACAGATGCTGGCCCTTAGGAGAGTGATACCACATGGGAACCCTCACTCCAGAAGCTAGTGGCCAACTCTTCTCTGCCCTAAAGGGCCAGAGGCTGCAGTTTCAACAACTGGGCAGAGAAGCTTCTTTAAATCCCATTTGTGGAACCAACCATCTCAATGGCTCAGTCTTCAAGTGGCAGTAAAGGCCCCTCACACAAACAGCAACTGAGGCAATTTGCTTCATCAGCTCAGTGACACCTTCTCGCACCACCCCCAGCCCCTCCTGCCTCCCTTCTAATTTAAGTTGAGGAAACAGACCACAGCCAAGAGCTCTGCCTCCCATGGTGGCTTGTGTCACACCCAAGCAGCTGTGCTCCCCCTGCCCAGAAGGTGGTGTCACTCACGGGTAGCCCAGGAAGAGAAGGTTGAGAACAGAATGGCTGCGGAAGAGGTTGACCAAAGTCCAGCAGAGCACCCATCCACAGAGGGTGAGCAGCACCAGGCGCACCATGTAGTGAACCACTGATGTCGCACCCACCTGAGAGGCCTGCAAATGGAGAAGAAACACTCAGCAGCCCTGTAACGCTGGTGCTAGAAGACAAGCACAAGGGCTGCCTGTGGAGGAGCAGCAGGGAGAGGGGTGCCAGGAGGTACTGTAAGAGGGATAGCTGCCCTCTTCCTCCCAGAAGCAGGAAACTGATCGTCTTACAAAGGTAAATGCCTTTGATTTTATTAATGATTGACAGAATCCAAAAGATTCAAATAATCACAAGTTGTGGGGCATGACTGAAGTAAGGCCTTTAAAAAACATTCAGAGCTGCAAAGTAGAAAAATATTTTTGCTCAAGTCCCTTATTGCTCTGATAATAGTCCGGGATAGCCTGAAACTCAGTTCCTCCTGCTCTTTCCTTTAGGTCTCAGCATTCTGGAAGGTCACAGTTCTCAGCCAAGGGAAGAGAAGATGGTGCACCCTGGCAATCCCAAAACCAGATTTCCAAGACTCATCTCTATTCGATGTACAGGCTGCAGTCTAGTGAGGAAGCATCACAGCAAGAAAGCTTGTTCCAGTCTCCAGAGGGGAGAAGGAAACTGAACTATGAAAAGATAGAGGGTTAGAGCCAATAGATGGGATGTGCAAGAACTTGCATGGAAGGTTTCAATGCAGAAATTTCGGTCTATGAAAGTTTTACAGAGGATGTGAACATAAATGAAAATGGCAGGAATCAGATGAAAAGAGAACTTCGGAGATCCCATCTTCTCCATTCATCTATTCAACAGGACATAACTGTTCTTTTATTTACCTTTTTTACAACACTGCTTAGTTGCTTAGTTAATGTTAATGACAACATTTCAGTTGTCAAAACTTCCATTTTCCTCAAACTGATTTTTACAAAGGTCTGTTTTGCCTGGTTCTGCTCTCACAAACACAGAGAAGGTCTCAAAATCTGTGGTGACATGACCAGAGTCTGAGTTATTGAGTAACCAGGACTGGAAAAGCAGTTCTACCAGCATTCCTATTTCACTTCAGTGTACTCAGACATCCTCCTCCTGACCTTTTCCCCTCTAATCTCCAGTTCATTATTCCAGTCTTGGCTAACCTCCCTATTTGCCTTTTTGCTACATGACTTGCAATTCTCTTGGCCACTTCTCTAACACAAGATTGCAGGGTACAGTACTGTGCCTGCAAAGATAATAAGCAAGAGGGACTATTTAATCTCCTTCTAGTTGCAGAGGCAACAGAGCTACCCAATACTGCAGGACATGAATGGTCTCCAGGAAAAATCTCCAAGGCAGGGCACCACCAAAATCTTAGTCCTTCAAATGCAGACTATTCTGAGGGAAGAAACCCTCCAACTTTCTCAGACCAGGGATGGTCATGTTCTGCAGTAAGTACTGCAGGCAGGAGAGGGAACATTGGGAATGTTACCTCAGAGATGAGGGCCCACACCAGCCTCCGTGCCAGCATCACTGTGATGAACGCCGCCAGGTGGTAGTCAATGAGGTGAAAATTCTGAAGGAGGAAAGAAGAAAGGTCTTCACCAGGAAAAGGGACTCTAAAACCACCCAGATGGGGTGAGACTAGAAAACTGGCTGCTGGAGAGTACACTAGGACTTCATGGAAGCATTCCCCTAATCTCTCTATTAGGGATGAGAGAAAAGGGATAAACATTAGTAACAGAGGAATGTCTCCAAGAAGCAAGATCTTTTCCACAGGGAGGTTCCTTCCCATGGAGAGATCTGCACAGAAAACAAAACAAATCCACCCTTCAGGCAGGTATTTTTAGGGTCAAAGGGACATCTAGGACCAGAATCCTACTATGGAGAACAGGTTACAGGTTCTCCAGGTAAAAGCCCCTGAGCAACCAGAGCAAGGGCAGCCGAAATGGAGTCCAGAGTGAGCACACCAGCTCACTTTCCCTCTTGGTCTCAAAAATGGTCTGTAGCAACCACTGTTCCCTGATGAAGTGAGAAATGTCATCTTCACAGGTCACAGATCTGTATTAGAAGTTTAATGTTGACTCTGGCTGCATCAAGTTAGATACAGTTCTCACATTTTTTCAGTGAAGCCATCAAATATATCCTGTCTAGAACAGAGTTAGCAGACTCTGAATGCTGCTGTTTGGGATTTCAAGGACATTTTGGGTAAAAAAGAATGCTTGAGTTGTGATGGGAACAAACAAATGACTATTAAATCCTTCCAGGCAGGGAGCCCAAAACAGAACGCTTTTACTTCTAAGCAAGCTGCGTCCAACATCGCAGAGCTGAGCTGGAACACCAGCACCACCTGTCGGTACAGGTAACTGAGGAACCACCTCACACTTCCAAGCAGCCTTAAGGACACAATACCAGCTGCAGAGGCTGGCTTCACTCACGCACGCCCACTGACTCAGGTACAGGTCACTGCCAGGTCGCGCAGCTTATTGCGCCATCAAGACTGAAACTGAGGAGACTGGTAGCTTTACATAATCTGAGGATCTGAACCCCTCCCCAACTCTGCTGCTGACCTGCTGTGAGATCCTAATGTAAACTTGCATATCTTCCTTCTTCAGGCTCTGTTGTTTCCACTGGGAAGGGCACCCACGATAGGAGACAGCTCCTGGAATCTCAACTCTGTTTCAACCCTAGGAGCTAGCTAGGCCATGCAAGTATCTGCAAGAAATTTCTCCTGAAGGAGTCCTGCTGATTCCTCTCTCATCTGCCATGTATTTTCTCCCCTGTAAAATGGGGGATGACATGGCCCTGGATGATGGGGGTGCATGTGAACTCCCATCCACTCCCTTAATGTCTAATGCTTGGTGATTCCTGGACTGAAGCAGCATGAAAAGCAGCTGTGTAATGAAAAAGCACGAGTGATGGCACTTGCTGGGGAACTCACCAGTGAGGTGCAGGAAGCAGGGTGATTGTATGGGTACCACCAGACAGTCTTGTAGATGTTGATGTACTGAATGAAGAGGGCTACCAGTAGGTAGATGAAGAACAGGAATTCAAAGAGAAGGCTCCCATCCAACGGCAGTTCAGGGATCCGGCAGTGACGCACAGGCTCTGGAGTAATCAGCGCTGTGATCGGAGGCGCAGAGAGGCTGATGGCACTACCATTCCTGAAGCAGATGGGTATCACTGACTTGGTAAACATTCTACATCATCTCTAACATTTTCCAGGACAGAGTGTGCTTGAGGTTGTAAATTGGAGACTGGGCATTACTAGAGGAAAGGTGACAGCAGTCTTGCATTTATACTTCTGATACGAGACTGGTGGTGAGGTTCATCATCTTAGCTCAGACAAAACCCTTATCCAGCATTTTCTCTGAACAACTGATTAAGCTGCCGGAGTGCTGTGACATGCCCAGCAATATTTCAGTAAACTTGCAGACTGAGGAGCAGAGGTACAGAGGAAAACTCATTGAGGACTCTGTGCCACACCAAGCACTTAATGTTGGCTCTTTCCACCCATCACCAGGACATTACTGTAGCACCCAGCCTCCTTCTCCAGTACTGCAAAGTGCCCACTGTCTTTCTGCTCACAGTTCCTCTTTTTAAAAGAAGGGTAACTAAAAATGGAATGAAGTAGTTCAGCCACTTCCTAGAGGCTGACCTGTCAAGTGTTCTCACACTTCCTTCTTTCCTAGGTTTCAGAGGCTTGGACAACTAAAAGCTCTGGCAGACTGAACTGATGGAGGAAGCTCAGACATAATTATGTTGTGTCTGAAACCAGGATAAGCAAGGACCTAGGCACTGCCTCTATGGTCTCTACAGTTACTTGCTCCTCAAGAACCTCAGACTGTGCCATTTGTTCATCTGTCCCAGACAGAGAAGTCTGTACAGGCCAAACCTACATGGCTTGGATTGCTCTAATTTGTAAGAATGAACCTATACCAGGGCCTCTGCATGTAGCAAATAGCTTTTCTAGTTTGCCAACTTTTCTATGGAAGGAAGTAACACTGGGCCCTTTCAGTTTTCATATCAAATGTGGAGATCTAAATGTCACTGTCTGTTCCTGTTTCAGCCCCCAACTTCCCCAGAAAATGGAGATGATTTTTGCCAACTGTGAGAATTAGTTGAATCTGCAGCCAGCAGGTCCAAAACAGAATAAGGGCATCCCCTTGCCCTGCCTTTCTATTATGCGGGAGGAGGAGTCACAGCAGTGTTCTGACATGTCACACTAATTCCCTGTGGCGCTGCCGGCAAGCAAGAGACAAGGACTCATCATTTGCTAGGACTCATTGCTCTGGGAACTGCTGCAGGAAAGACAAACGGAGCACTGTGCAATTTCCACCCCTGGCTGTTGTGACCACAGCAAGCACTGAAGGGGGGCTGAGACCACTTCCACAATCCTCCCCATGGGGCTGATTTTACTGCATGAAGTCAAGAGAGGGGCCACAGAGGGCAGCATGTGCCATAGCAGAGCTGAGAAGAGAAGCTGGAACAGAGGTTTGTCACACATGACACGTTCCCTCTTGGATGAGTCACCTCCTAATGCCACAG
This sequence comes from Neopelma chrysocephalum, assembly GCF_003984885.1. Classification (NCBI taxonomy): domain Eukaryota; kingdom Metazoa; phylum Chordata; class Aves; order Passeriformes; family Pipridae; genus Neopelma; species Neopelma chrysocephalum. Next base: position 14,357,721 of record NW_020897715.1, on the reverse strand, counting down.
CAGCAGGCTCAAAGTTCCCATCTCCCAGTTCTTCGCTTTCACCACAAAGCCACCCTCCTGCGCAGAGTTCAGAGTGGATCAAGTCCCTTGCTTTTAGCGCTGTCCAAGCCACAAGGGTCTCAACAACCCCACCTTTGTCCTCACCTGTTTCTCAAACCAGTACCGTTTCCGCAGCTCCCGCCAACCAGTGTCTGGAGAGAAGGCAAAGCTGAACGGCTTAGCTGTTGCCGGCTGGGTCCCCTCCTTCCACCGGGCATGACCAGGAACCAGTCCGCTTCCAGTGCCTCTGGCAGGCTGTGCCCTGAGACCCAGACAATGATCCAAAAGCCTTCCCAAGTCTGCAAAGGAGGCAGAAACATTAGTTAAGATGCAAACTGCTGTTCACTTAAGTTCACACTGAAGCCAAGCAAATTCATGCAAAGCGAAGTCACTCTCATACACTCAGAGCCCTGTGGGACAGCCATCACCACCCTAAAACACTGTGCCATTTCAGTGGCACCAGATCAGCCTCTGCTTGCACATGCAGAATGAACATCACTGACACTGTGTCTTTAAAAAGGGGCTGCTTAAATCAGCCATCAGTGACTGCTAGCACTTCCTGCTGGCTGGAAAGCACCACTGAGCATCTGCAGTGCTGGAGGTGACGCAACTGTGTGTTTCATTTCAAAAGCAAGCCTGGAAAGAGCCTTCCCCATGTTGTGGTGGAGCTATTAGAGCTTCACAGGTCTTTTTAACCATCCAACATGTTACTTCACAGGCTCTGATGCTGGTAGGTAATTTAGATGCCCTCTGGCAGAGGTCCAAACAGACAGGCTGGTCTCCATTAAGGTAGCTGCATGGTTCAGCTCCCTTCCGTGCTAAGAACGCCTGACTGACATGAAGGTAGGAGGTCCATTTAAAAGTAGTTTTAGTTAGCAGAGTAGTGCAGCAAAACACACGTTATGCATCTACTTCAAATGCACGTATAGGCTGGGCAACTCAGAATATCAGTAACAATGGTGGATTCTCTGACACAGCCTTTATCACTTCCTGTACAGTTTTGCTTCTATTTCATTGGTTTCCCACATGACACTGCAAGGATTTTGGCAGTCAGGTAAGTTTCTGATGGCTAGCAGACATAAGGAAGTGAGGGACTGAACTGGAGTGTAAATCTGCAAGTCACTCCAAGCATATGTGCCGTACAGAAACAAGACACTGAGTGAGCATCTCACTCCAAGGACTTTGGTGTGTCTGCGAGTCCGGAGACTAATCCGCTGCCCTTTTGGAAAAATATCATACCCAGAACCAACCCAAGGTCCAAAAAAGCACCCACACCTTCTGGGAAGCTCTGGATCTAGCTTTGAAATCTACAGATGGAACCTATCACCTATTTATAATTCAGTTATCACCTCCTTTAAAATCATGAGAAATCGCAGCTGGCAGAAATGCCAGGAAGTTTCCTCAGTGAGTCACACCACTGTCGCCATGAACACAATGTGCAGGAGAATTACTCTAAAAAACTCCCTCAAAGAACTGTCCTTTGTATTAAAATTTCCCATCCTTCATCTCTACTCTAATAACCAACTGTTGTGGTTGAAACTAGGATACCAATTCTCAAATTTTCAACAAAAATCCAAGATGTTTCAAAAGATGAATGCTTTCCACATATCCACATGAAGATCACTTACAAAAAAACCAAACACCCAAACCCAAAAAAACCCAAACCAAAACAACAAAACCACAACAAAAAACAGAGATCCTGGAGACAGGGGAAAAAAAAAAAAGGAAAAGGAGATGTGAAAATGCATGAAAGGAAAGCAAACATTGGGCAATTTGGGTTTGGAGGAAAATAATGTATTTTGGCAGACTTTAAAACTCTCATTATAATTCCAATGACAACACAACAGAGAATTGAAGCCTTCCTTACCCTTCTAGTCAGGACTCTAAAGCTTTCAGACAATTTTCTTAGGATGTTCTAGAGTTTTATTTGGGAATATTTCTATGTCAGGAATTAAATACAAACAGAAGAAAATTCTCCTGCATGCACAAGATGAGCAGGGGTGGCAACAAACAATGCTGAATTTACTTAGGGCATCCAGACTTTTGCTAAGCAGCTAAAATGAAGGGAAAAAAAATGAGAAAAACCTCTAAAAAGAAGCAAACTTGAAAGACATTTTAAGCCAAATTCAACTACTACAGGGACTGTGAAAGCTAAAACAACTGGTCTAATTCAATCTACAGTATATTTATGATAATGGATGCAATATGTTGGTGGTCTAATTAGTGCTATTAACAGTGGAAGGTATTTTATGCCACATTCAATAATTAATGTAAATAATTTAACAGGTCTCATTAGTATCATCCCATTAGTATGCCTCACACACTCTCCAAAGCAGGCACTTGGACACTAAGAAATTGCACTTCTACCCTCTGGTTTTGCAAACCAGTAAAATGCAGGGTTTCTACCAGTAAAACAGACTGCCTGTGGAAAGCAGCCATCCTTAACATCAGTGCACATATTTTAAATGCACTTGAATAAGCCCTTTCACAGTGGTCCATGAACATATAGACTGGGCAGTTCCTCAATCAAGCTTTAAATAACTTTTACTTCACTGGAGTTAGATCAAATTAGGTAGGTGTCTGTTAGAGCAAAATCTGCCTAAGAACCATTCCTTTTTTGTTTGCCTTTTTTTTGTAAAACTCGCCACACAAAACTGAAGCTCCACAGATAAAGCTAAACAAAGCAGTGAGATTACAGATCAGTTCGACTCTAAGTCTGCTTTTTTTGGCCTTGAACCAATCAACAGCTTTCATTTTTGAGGAGAGAGGCATGGGGAAAGGCCTTTTTATACCTTTCAATTAATAAACAAAGGCATGATTCTACTTTGAAAAATATGTGAACAAGAAAAAAAGTGTCCATAACCCTTTATTTCAACAGATAAGATTCCTGTGTGCATCTGAGTCATATTAAGTATTAATGAAGTCTACAGGCTCCCTTCTCTGTTTGCAGTACCCACCCATCAGCGATCTTATTTTATATAGAGTCATGCAGAAAAAGTGAGTAATGAAAGATAAAAGCTCTTCCTGACAGGCCTCTTTAGTCTATTAATATGATTCCACATTGTTCTTTCCAGTTCACCTACAATTTCCCTCAAAAAATTAGTCACATACTTGTAGTCCCTTCATCCTCAAATCCTCAGAACTGAAACTACCCATATTCCAAGATCTCCTCTTTCAGGCAGATGTGGGCATCATAAAAACAGACAAGCAGGATCTGGGGACCAGCTACAGAACAACAGACAGTGGGTCCAGGGATTGGGTGTGGGTATGGACAGCTCTTGGTCCTAGAACAGACCATGCTCTTTCACATGTGACATAGTTATAAGAAGATCCAGAAACAGGGCACAAGACCCTCTGATTTCCAATTCTTCCTTTCAGAACCACAGCAAAGGACCACTTGGTCATTTTGTTTCTCTGCACCAACACCCCTCCTGCCCATCAGCTCCCCCGCTATCCTGCTGAGGCAGGATCAAGGCAGGCAAGAGCTACAGTGGTGTGCAAGGCTTTACTGATAAAGAGCTAGGCAGACGAATTATCCGCCAGTTCAGAGGTGAAGCAGCACGCAGCCCTGTCCTGCTCCCCAGGGACCATCACTCAGAATCATGTTCCTGCATCAGCAGCTGCCCAAACAGCTCTTTCAAGAGGCAAATCAGGAGAGAGTCAGTGACTCATCAGAATGGAAAGTCTGCCTAGTTCCCCATCTCTTTGCTGCAAACACTACAATGCTCAGCCAGTTATTTTGATGGCGTTAACATTTTTCAATTGGAGAAAACTCTGAGCCTCCAGTCCCTCAGGAAGCTTGCTGCACCAAGGCACAAGAACTCTGAGAGGCTGGAAAACATTCAAGAGGCTCTTTTTGGCTCCACAAGACCTACAACCAGATACTCTCAAGAGCAGAAAGGGAAATGTGACCATCCTCACTTGCAGCAATGTGGCTCAAGAAGACCACAGGTCTCTCATTGCAACTCTCCATCTCGATTAAAGCAGCCCTTTCCTGCTGGGTCAGCATGTGACATCTGGGGGTGAAGCAACACATCGCCTCTGTGGTGAGCGAGGGAGCTCTGCCTGCCTCCTCCTCGGCTACACACATGCACAGTAAGACTTTCCATTCCGGGTGTCTGTGCTTTATGGAAACACACCTGCCACCTGTGCAGTGTTCCCTCGCAGGGAACTGCAGCAGGTCACCCCCACAACATGGCTGCAGAGCACTGACACAAAGCGCAGTCTGTCTCTGAAACTGAAACAAGCAATGTAAAAAGGTCTCTTGGTTACTAATGTCCTCAATTCAAGTCGCTGTAGCTGGTCAACCTAATCCCAAACTTGCATTTGTCCAGCAATCCTAATGTCTTTGCAACTTATCAGCAAATCTACCTTATAGACAAGTTTTCTTTTGAACTTTGAACATTAAGAGTCCCAGTTACTACAGGTTATTTTTATTTCCTTTTAGTGTGAACCATTTATTTATTTATTTAAATTAAAAAATAATAATAATTTAAAAAAACCAACAAAACAAAAAAAATTCCCACCCATTTTGACAGCTGGAAAAACTGAGACACAAAGCTGGTAACCAAATTCAGCCAACATAATGCCAAAAAGAAAAAACAATCCTAAGAAAGCCTGGGAACAGCGATGGCGGAACCCAAGCACCCTCACATCTGCCACACCAAAAGCCAAGAAGCTGCAAAACTTCTGTGGAAGCCCTAACTTGGTCTGGGAATAAAATAAGCATTTGGTTGTTGTGAGGGAGGAAACAACCGACAGGTTATCAGATGGAAAGCTAAATATTTGGCTTGCGCAGAGCTGCTCCAGTGCTAAGTCAACACAACCTTTCAACTCAGGCTGGCTCCAAAGGCACACACCCGCCACCTGGCCCAGAGCTGGGAGGCAAAACCGGTTAGAACGGAGGTCTCCAAGTCAGCATAGTTTCCAAGTCCTCATGCCATATGCAGCAATGGATTAAGAGGGAGATTTGGTAGAGAGAGACAGAAACCCCCCTGAAGTGCAGCTCAGACTCCATCAAACAGGACAAGAGTGAGAAGTGAATCACCACTGTCAGGTGATGCACCAGCAAGACTAATTTTCACTCCGTGACTAAGAATGAAGAACCTCCTCCGTAATAACAAAACCAACCCATCAAGACCAGGTCAGTGTAGGCTTTTCTGATGCAGCACAACTCTGGCTGAAGAGGCACCATCTACCAGTCCTCTACGCACACATCAAAACTGAATGGTGAAAGTAGCAAGAAAAAGGCAAGAATTCACAAATGGCATATAACAGTGTATGACATTTCAGGCATCTTCAGCAAAGAAGGCTAAAGCTGAGAAGACAGGTAAGTGGGGAAACTAAGAGTTCTAGCTAAAGACAAGGTGAAGACAGCATCTGCCATTTGTAGCTGCTGCAGTACTTCAAATACCCACAGACAAAAATGGGAGCAGGAAAGAAAAGTTTTCCAGGAAAAGCCTCTCAAGATTAAAGTGCAGTAAGCTGAGCCAGCTCATTTTGTAGATGTGCTCTTTAAGGTTAGGACATAGATTTAAGTTCTTAATACTCTAGACCAAGCAAATTATCCAAGAGACTGAAAGAGCAATTTTTTAAACTGGAGAGGGATTTCCAACCCAAATCCTATACATTGCTTAAAATCCCCTCGAAGACCTTACTTTAGGAGGTGCAAGGACGAAATTTCCAGAGGTATGCAGGCGATAGGATCCTCTTCAGAATACAGGTGAGTTTAAGTCTTTGTGAATTGGAGGAAAGAAGATAAACACACTCAGCACTCTTAATGAACCTCTGGCGAGTATGAGAACAAAGCCACAATTCCTGAAGTAATAAAATAATATTACCTTATAACCATATAATTACCTTGTGCAACAAACTGCTGCAGGAGGTTAAAGCAAAGAGCTTAGGAAGACTTTAATGAATGACTGTAATAATTTTATGAATGAACACAAGTGAATTTATATTCTAAAAGAAACTGAAAAAAAACAAAACCAACCCACAACACAAGATCCTCAGGGCTCAGCAGCTACAAGTGGCCAATAAAACTCCTCACCAAGACAACAGTATTACAGTTAGCAAGACATTAACATTTTCTTTGGCTTCTTCTGATGTATACGGCAACACTCACAGCCAAATACAGAATCTGGGAATAAAGAAAGCATTGGCTTGTTCTCGTGTGAGAACAAGACAGAATTGCAAAGTTGAGCTTTTCCAGCAGCAAAGGGAAATGCGGGCCTGACTAGTTGGGTCATGGTTTATTTTGGTCCTACAGTTCCCATGCTTTTAAGCTGTGTGGGGAAAGAGACAGCAAGTCCAGCCTCATCCAGAATGAGAGGCCCAAACTAAAGAGCTGGCAGGAATTACCGAGCTAGACCCACAGTTCTCTGCGTATGTAACAAGACAAAAGTTTTAAGCTCCAATTCCTTGTGCATATTACTGATAGAAACAGAAGTTCTGTTTAGAAGGGGCCACTGGTTGGGAAGTAATGCTAAATCACAAGGGCAATGTGTTAGCAGACACAACACAGGCAAGGCTATCAAAGCTGGCCGTTAATACAGTTTATCAACACACACTCCTAAGTACCTCTTGCACCAAAGCTCTTCAGTAAGCATTACACACAGCCATGGCTCTGCTAAAACACAGCCACAGATCACCCTCCGTTACACTGTGCCATGTACAGTAACTGGGAAAGGAGGGGAATTTTAGGTACGGCCACTGAACTTTTTTCCAAGTTATCAGGGCAAATGCACAACAACAGGTCACTCCTGAAGGGGGTGAAGAAAGAAAACAGAAAAAGATAGAAGATGCTCTTGCTTTAAGAGCCCATCTTAACATTTTCAGTCAAGTAAGCCACCAAAATATCCATTCTCCTCCCAGCCTTGAACACATACACACAGCCTGATGGCCTGAGTACAGGCTAGGACCTCATTTGCTTTTTAATCTCTCCTGTTCAACTGACTTCCAGGGAACTTGTTTTACCAATCTTATCAGACCTCAATTTCCTTATCCCGAACAGGATAAACTGTTCAGCAAGTATTTCTCCTCCCAAGGGTCTCTGTAAGTAGTAGTGAATATTTTTTACAGTATTATTTTAGTGCTTTAGACAAGCTTTTTTAAAAACAAACAGAAGCAGCTTTCCTGCTGTTTTTGTTTCTCTGCCAATCCCTATGTTTAATTTAATGGAGATCAGCCATGATGACAAATCATGGGGAGTCACTAAGATTTTTCTATTTTGTCCTCAAATAGCTAAAAATAAGGCAGGCATCTGCCATCTGTAGCAATGAGTTTGAAGGCATGAAGTAGAAAGGCATGAAGTAGAAAGTTAAAAGCCGCTTCCTTAAGCTTTACTCCAAATCATTGCACTGGGATTCACAGCAGAAAGTACTGGTGCAACAAGAGTTTGCACACCCCTAACACTGTGGAAAAGCAAAATTATTTCAGGGAATTCTAAATAAATTGTAATTTGAATAAATCATAATTTCGCATTAAAATATAAACCACATTTGAGAATGCATCAACTCTCCCCTACTTGCCTCTTTAATAAGAGGTACAGGTAATATTCAAGTTCCCCACAAAATAGCAAGAGTCTTCAATTCAACTTCCATGACTCTGGTAGGCAACACTCAGAACCTTGTATGACCATTTACAGATCAACTAACCTAGTAGATTGGGAAAATACAATAGGATACATTAATTAATTATATCAAGACTAATTTACCTGTCTGAATCTGCATATGTATTTATGGGCCACAGATGTCTACTGACATTTTTGCTTTAAACCAACCATTCCAAACTCCCCGGCATACATGGGTGCTGCCGCACTGTTAGACAGCACGGCTCTCCTGACCGGCTTGCACAATACCCACTTCCCACCAGAAGTCTCGTTTTCCGCTTGCAACACCCAAAAAACTCAAAAAAAGGTTGGAAATAACTCTCCGATGACCACACTCCACAAAGAAAGGCACAAAATCTTTCAGGGGAGTTTATGATGGCTCATGAGAGATTTTCCCAAGTCACATAGCTCCTGGAGATTCACCTCTCATTTTAAAAATCCACTGGCTAAAAGCAATGCCACTTACCTAACTGTGGTAGGGTTAGAAATAAATGGACTGAAGTTCTGATTCACACAGAAGACCTACTGTCATTAGGTGAATAAACAAGAGGAGAGAACCAACTTTATGGCACCATCCATTACCAGGGCAGGCCAAACTCTGCGGTCAGAGAGCAGGTTAAGGAGATGGCAGAGGGAAGGGATCACTGAGAAAAGAGGAAGGTCAGTTGTTGTAATATCCTATCTTCCTTATGGCTTCTTGTGTATAAGTTAGCACTGCATTAACATCAAACTGGTTTAGTTCTTCACCAGAATGGCAGTGCAAGGAGAACAAAAACTGGGTCTCAGAAAGGAAAATACACATAACAGAGTATCATACTGCAGAGTTAACTATGACAGATTGAGTAATACTAAAGATCCCAAGCATTTAAGTAGGTTCTGCAAGCCAAATTCAATCCTTCTCTGTATGTCTCAGTCCATAAACATGCTAGGACATAAATTTTCACAATGGAAAAACAAAAGAATTGTCAGAAATGGAAAATATTTTTAAGACCAAATGTTCTAACAACAAACAAATTCAGCCAAATCTCTAACTTATTTTCACTACTGCTAAAAAGCACATACATCTGTGTATCAACAAACTGTATTTTCTTTAAATCCACAGTATGAACCCAAGCCCTCCAACTCAAGAATTTCACACTGGTAAACTAAAACTGAACCACATGATTGTAACTGCCAAAAGAAAATTATTCCAGGATTTCATGATTCTGAGGCACAGGGAAATCATTGAGACTGAGAAGTAGGATGGTCTCAGAATCAGTATTGTCTTGTTGCTTTCCATCATATCCATTTTTAGGAGCTGTAACTCTATGGAGTAGTACTGAGTGGCCCAACTGGCTTCTGAACTGAATGCTCATGGAAACTGGAAGCCATCTCAACAAACATTTCTGGCACATATGCTTTTGCTGTATTTTCAAACATTCAGATTTGATGCCCACAGAAGGAAAAGAAGTGTTAGTTTTATGATATCCAGGCTTGAATTACCCCAATCAATTTGCATTACAGACCCTTCCAGAGCAGGATTTGTGTTCAGCACTGCTCAGCTTTAAAACTAGCAAAAAGGTGTGGAGTTTCCCCTTCAAATACTATATACAATTTGATTCTTTCTCTAAAATTTCAGAACAAAAAGTAGTGGCTGAAGAACGCACAGACAAAAAAAGTGATTAGGCCTGTCTGCTTTTGAGTAATACATAAAAGTATATCTATACTGGCAATGTTACACCAGCACAAACATTGCTAATACAGGCAGGCTGCTAAGATGAGAATAGCTTTATTTCCTTAGCTACTGCATCCCTGTAAGGAAAATAATTCAGCGAGGTGCTAACCTGTACATTCCAAGAAGTTTTTAAAAGAATTTATCTTACAAGCAGAATAAAAACATATCCTGCAAAAGTAGAAAGCAAAATGTTTTATCCCCACTTTACAGCCAGAGAGACTGTAAAAAAATAAAAGTAAAAAATAAAAATAAAAGGCCTGCAAAAAAAAGGCCTGTGTTTTCTATATTGATAATGTTTTTGAATGCTCAGGTTGAGGCAATATAGACACCTCTGTCAGTAGGTGTGTGGATATCCAGAGCTTCTGAAAATCAGGTCTCAAATGCTTACAAGTTACCATGTCTGCAAAGAGACAGCCAGCAATGAGATGTACAGGAGGCATGGAGGTGTTTTATGGTCTTGAAATCAGGAGTACACATCACACTGGGTACAGTGTCAATGATATTACCTGAGCTTCTCTGTTCTTCCATATGACCTGGACGACATTCCCACCTGACATCCTGGTTCGTACTGCAAAACCCAAGTCAAAGATGTTCAAGAACAGAAACAAGGAGTAGCTGCATCTACACCTAAAGAACTTTCACTCAGGTAAGGGACAACAACGAGCAGGTAAAGTTTCAGCCCAACTCCTGGAGTGGTCAGCAGTGCCTGGCTACCACTTTTGCATCTGTGGGCTCAGATTTTACCAGCAAAGTATCATCCGACTGCAATGCCAAGCACCTTGGCTAAAGCAGCCTGCACTCCAACAGGAGCAGCTGGAAGGAGAAATGAGTATCAGAAACACTCCAACAGGAGTGCCGGGACGTGAGCAAAGGAGCAGACTGCGGGTTAAAGGGCTGATGTCTTCTGCTTTCAGTATCCTGTAAGACTGGAGCTGAGCCATTCCAGTCCCATCCCCATACTACCGTAACCCTTTCCCAGAAAATCTCTTCTGGTCACAGTGAGTTAACAGACAGAAGGAATTGTTATAGAAGGGATGCCTTGTCTCCAAAAACTTTGTAACTCACCACTTTGTAACACAGACATCTCATTTCTTCCCTTTCAGTTGTAACAGATGCCAGTGACAGTAGGGGCCCCTTATTCACAATAAAAAGCATGCATGAGAGCAATCATAGATTGCAAACAAAGCTGCCTCTGTTTCTGCTATACGTTCACATGTTAAAATGATGCTGGAGTAGCAAAGGAACTGCCTCATGTAAAAAGGAAAATCATCAGCCCAACTGCTACCCTACAAAACGGAGGATGATTGATACTCTGTTTTCTGAGTGGTACAAAAAAAGAACAGCGATAGAAATGTGCATCCACATGCATTCTGGAAACGGTACCTTATGGTGGATTGAATTTGCCTGGACTTACAGAGGATTGCCTCAGCTCTCATCTTCCACAGAACAGTGCCCTTGCCTCCCTCCTTTGCAGGACTGATTACGTACGGACAGCGCTTTAAAAGCACACCTACGCGTGACCCCAGACTAACTTTCTCGCGTTTAATCCCCAACCCTCCTACCACGGAGCACCCGGCTCTCCGCAGCGTGAGCGGACCTCCTGCTTTCACCCTGGAACAGCAGGAAACGTCTGAAAAGAGAAGCCCGGCACCAAGTGCCGTAACGTACCAGCAGGACGGAACAAAGCCGGCAGAAGCCTCCCCACCACACACACACACACATACACACACACACACGAAGTTTCGGGCGGGCGGCACCGCAGCCTGCGGGGGCTCCGGCGGTCCCAGCCCGCCGCCCGGCTGTGTCGCCGGGGCTGCCCCGGAGCGGGGCTGCCCTGAGGGAGCGGCGGAGCCAGTACTCACACATCCAAGCGCGGGCGGCGGCGCGGCTCGGACATCAGCCGGCAGCGGGGTCCCCAACGGCGGCAGCGGCCCGGCGGCGAGCCCCGGCCCCCGTAGCCCCCGGACCGCCCCGGGGGGACGAGGCTGCGGCTGCGGCGGTGGGAGCCCCGTGGAGCGCCCCTCCTCCCGCCGGGCAGACCCACCTCGCCGCTGCCCCGCGGCGGGGCAGGAGCAGGAGCAGGAGCAAGGGAAGGGAGAGGACGGGAAGAAGAGGCGGGCGGGCTCGGCCTCGGCGCCCCGGCGCGGCCCTGCACAGCGCCCGCTGCCCGGGAGACGTGGCAGTGAGGGCTGATGCTCTCATCACACGGCGACAGCGGCGGCGGCCCCCGGCGGCCGCGGCCGGCCCAGGGAGGGCAGGAGCCGCGGGGCGGGGCGGCGGCCGCACCGCGCCGCCATCTTGGTGGTGGCAGCGGGGCTGCCCGAATGTGCTGCTGCCGGCCTGTCCTGGCCGCTGGGGTTTCGGGGTCTCCTCGGGAGCTGCTCCGTCTCCTTGTTTGCTCTAGAATCACAAGTAAAAATAGAGCCAGAAAGCTCCACACAGAATCATAAGCACAGAATCAATTACTTTGGAAAAGACTTCTGAGATCAGTCCAACCTATGACCAAACACCACCATGTCACCTTGACCACTGAGCCACATACAGTCTTTCCTTAAACACTTCCAGGGACAGTTATTCCACCACCTCCCTGGGCAGTCCATTCCAATGTCTAATCAACCTTTATGTGAAGAAATTCCTCCTAATGTCCAAGCTAAACCTCCCCTGGCACAGTTTATGACTATGTCCTTTCATCCTGACGCTAGTTGCCCGGAAGAAGAGTCTGACCCCCACTTGGCTACAACCTCCTTTCAGGTAATTGTAGAAAGCAATAAGGTCCCCCTTGAGCCTCTTTTTCTCCCGGCTAAACAACCCCAGCTCCCTCAGCTGCTTCTTATAGCACTTGTGCTCCAGACTCTTCATCAGTTTTGCTGCCCTTCTCTGGACTGGCTTCAGCACCTCAGTGTCTTTCTTGAAGTGAGGGGTCCAGAATTGCATGCAGTACTCGAGGTGTGGCCATGTTTTGCACCATGAGATGCCAAAAAAACGCCTAAAAAAACAGAATTAACTGCTTCATTACAGTCAGCACATCTATTTATCCTATGGCCGAATAACAGCAGCTGAAAAGCTCAGCTGCTACTGCCACCCTCAGCCAACCACATTAGAAGGTACACGAAGGTACCCAGGACAGCCTTGGGGCACTGGCAGCCCCTGGGAAGAGCCAGCAGCAGGGAAGGACATTGAGTGATGTCTGCAATAGTCACCTCGCAGCAGCAAATAGACAGAGGTTAGAGATGGTTGGCAAGAATGCTCTCCCAGGGAGCAAGAGGAAATACTGGAGAAAAAAAGTAATATTGCTTATGAGCAATAGCCACTTCTGGGTGGGGATGCACCACTTAAATGTTTATCCTGAGAACCTGGTAACTTGGGCTAGGCAAGACTATGACAAATGGGACAGAGCTGGCCAGATCAACCCTCACTGCTGCTGTCATGTGTAACCCCAGCCAGTAGCTAAGTACCACTCAGATGCTCGCTCCCTCCCCCATGGTGGGATGGGGAGGAAAATTGGAAAAAGCTAAAACCTGCAGGTTTAGATAGAGCAGTTTAATAACTGAAATAAAGTAAAATCTACTACTAATAATAATTGTAATGAAATAAAACATAACAAACAGAGAGAGAGAAATATAACTCAAGGGAGAAAAAACCCCACAACAGTGATGCATAACACAGTTGCTCACCACCCACAGACCACTGCCCAGCCTGACCCCAAGCAGCAATTGGCCCCTCCTGGCCAGCTCCCCTCAGTTAATATATGGGGCATGACATTCTACGGTACAGAATATCCCTTTGGCCAGTTCTGGTCATCTTCCTGGCTATGCTGCCTCACGACTTCTTGTGAGGAGCATAGGAAACTGAAAAGTCCTTGATTTAGAGTAAGCACTACTTAGGGACAAGTGAAACATCAGTGAGTTATCAATGGTATTCTCCTCCTCGATAAAAATCACAGCACTGTACCAGCTATTAGGAAGAATATTAACTCCATCCCATCTGAAACCAGCACAGTATCCACCCCTTATTCTATACCATTTACACCATTCCTAGCTTCCACACTTTCAAATACCCCATCACCTTTCCTGTCTTTTGATATATACAGACAGATATAATTTCCTAAGTCCATCAACCGTCTCTATAAAATGTCAGTTGAGTTCATTTCTCCCATGACCTTGGGCTTCATTTGTCATAACTGTCTTTCAGGACCAGAAAGATGGTGTGTGTTGTTGGACTGTTGCATGGTAAAGCCAGTTCTGATTACATCATTGTTGTGCTTGTCCAGATTCATCAAAGTTCATTCTTCATTAATGTGGTAATCAAAAGGCAGCTGAGTTCAGATCCCCAAATCCAGAGTTGGTGGAGACGGGCACTGCAAAGTGCCCAGTGTGGTGATGGGCATATTACCACATATAAGTGACAATACACAGCATCACATAGCAATTACATCAAACAGTTTAATTCATTGGCTATTTTTACCCAAAATCAAATCCCTTGAGGCACACACCAGAATTCCTCATCATTCTGCATTACCCATCAAGTGCATTCAGATCCTTGAGCAAAACCAATCCAATGGACTTGTTTGCCTTTGCCTGAGGCAGGAATAATCCAGATTGTTTTCCCCAGCATGTTTCTTATGTGCACTACAGAAACTTTAGGCAATCTACAGTACATAAAAGTTTTGATTGAGCAGTACCAGCCTGACTGACAGATTCCTTAGTGTTGACTAACCAGGTGGCTTTTGCTAAATGTTTGAGGATCCCACCACCCATTGCTCTCAGTGTATTCTTTAACAGTCCATTGCATTTTTCAATTTTCCTGGAGCCTGGTGCACAATAGGGGATGTGATATATCCACTCAACACCATGCTTTTCGGCCCAGGTTCTACAAGGTTGTTTTGGAGTCACTGTGTGACTCAGTTGTTTCTGGGGTACCATGTCACCACAAGACTTGTTTTTCAAGGCCCAGGATAGTGTTCTGGGTGGTGGAATAGGGTCTGGAATATGTTTCCAGTACTCCAGTAAGCACATTGTGCATTTGTGGGTGTGTGATAAGGTCAATCTGCCAGGCTTCCTTACATTTATATTTCAGGCACTATCCTTAATACTAGAGAGTCTTTATCCACTGGATTTGCTTAATTGCATCACATTCATAACCTGTGCAACAGTGTCCATGGTCAAATCTACCCCTCTATCACAAGCCTATCTATATGTTGCATCTCTTCCTTGATGGCCTGAGATGTCATGGGCCCACCATGCTATAAATAATTCACCCTTGTGTTGCCAATCCAGATCCACCTGAGCCACCTGTTGGTGGTTTTGATGTTCTGCAGTGGCCTGACTCAGGTACATGTGCATCTATGTGATGTACCTTCATCCTCCTTTACTAAACAAGCTAAATTTCGTGTCCATTTCTTCTTGTCAATAGGAGTGACTGATACTTGCATGGGTTGATTCTCCGGTTCAACTACCGTGCCTGTCAGTGGGGTTGGAGTAGCTGCAGTGCCTAATGCTTTGCCATGAGATGCAGAGACCATCTCATCTCCTTGAGGGTATTGAATCGTGTTGAACAGGGATCAGCACAGCACTTCACGGTGATTTGTGCCTGTCTGGAGTTGACAGGATGACAGCATACTTTCCCCAAATATTTATTCTCCTCTTGTTCAGAGATGAAGTTCCAAAACACTGGAGGTGCCCACTATCCTATGTACTTGCCACATGCTATCCCACACACCCTGCCACTTGTAACTCGGAGTTCTCTTGGTAGTATTCTTAAATAGTTGTTTAATCTTAAACAAGACCTGGAACACATTCAGCATTCCTGGAAATAAGACCATGCTGGTTTCAACATCCAAAGGACATTCAAAATTTTCAAAATTCTCAAACGCTACCGTAATTAGCCTGGTGGGAAAGGGGAAGGTGTGGGAGGATGTCTCCCCCATAGGCTGTCTCTCTGAGGAGGAAAGACAAAAGCTGTGATTATTGATAGTTCCCAACAGATGGCTCCCGAAGAACAGAGGTGAGCAATGCTGAGTACACACAGCAGATTAGTTTTACAACCAGTAATTCTATCATATCACAAGCCAGTATTACAAACTACAATAAAGCGATAACCTGAGCCCAGACCTCAAAGGCGATAAACCCAAGACAGGGAACACATGCTGCAAGTGTTACAAAATGCAACCCTGAGATCAAGCACAATGACTGAGAGCAGAAAAATCAACATTGTGACCAGCAATTGTAAAACCAATACAATTAATTGAATGCTCATAACAAATTTGTTTTAACATGCTCTAGTCAGATCTGTCGCTATCTCAACCCTCTGTGCACCACGTTAGGTGCCAAAAAGGATGTTGACATGGCTTAACACCAGCCAACTACACAGACCCTGCTCCACCCACCCCACAGTGGGATGGGAAGGAGAACCAGGAAAAGGTAAAATCTGTGGGGTGAGATAAGAACACTTTAATAATTGAAATAAAGTAAAATATAATACTAAGACAACTAATAATAATGGTAATGAAAGTGGAGATAACAAAAAGAGAGAAAGGAATAAAACTCAGGATAAAAAAAAAAACAAATGAACAGTCACGCACAACACAGTTGCTCACTACCTGCTGACCAATACCCAGCCTGTCCCCTAGCAGGCATCAGTGGCTTCCCCAGTTTATTTACCGAGCATGACGTTCTATGGTGTGGAATATCCCTTTGGCCAGTCCAGGTCAGCTGTCCTGGCTATACTTCCTCCCAGTTTCTTGTGCACCTGCTTGCTGGCAAAGCATGGGAAGCTGAAAAATTCTTCATTTAGGGTAAGCATTACTTAGCAACAACTGAAACATCATTGCATAATCAACATTATTCTCATACTAAATTCAAAACACAGCACTGTACCAGCTACTAGGAAGAAAATTAACTCTATCCCAGCCAAAACCAGGACAGCTGTTCTGTTTTACTTTTAAAACAAATGTCTGGAAGGGGCTCTGGTAAAGTCTTATTGGCTTATCAGTATTATTGGGCTTGTTTCTGGTAGAGAATCCTTCTTTTCATCCCATGCCAGCAGATCACGGTCTGTGCCTCATGCATTCACTTTCCTTCCTTCAGCCTCAGCAGCATCCTCAGACAATTTTCATGTTGACAAACTGGACCACAGCTGCTGCTCACTGAACAGACTGAATGTGCCTGCCTCACTGCCCTCACACCTCAGCTTGCTCAATCTTCTCTTCATAGCCAAAAGAAATGACCACTGACAGCTCAGCTGAACCAGCAGACTGCGGATGTAGTTCTGTGTCTGCACCTCTGTAATATACACCTTGTACTAGGAAATCTGCCAAAGCATTCTTTTGTTCCAGATCAAACTGGAAAAATAATAACGTGAAATGTTTTAAAATCCAATAACGTAAAATGTTTTAAAAAATAAAATGTTCTTAACCTCAGTCCAGGTGTCTCTAAGGCCTGAGGCCTCTGTTCCAGGAGAAAGCTGCTCTTTGTATGAAATACGCCCAGGAGATCTTAGCTGATGGAGCTGTGCAACAGGCCACAGGAAGGTAGGAGACAGAGGTCTGTGCTAATTCAACAGGGGTAAAATTCCTTCTCCATCATGAATCTGAACACAAGCTCAAGTCTGGATACGTGCAGAAGAACCTTACTGCTGCTGTGTATTTTGACTCAAAGTAACTTTGTGCTATTTGTAAAAGTTAGGCTAATAACTTGAGAACAACTTTGCCTGGATGTTTTAAAGGTTTACACACCCTCCTCTCTACCATACTACATATTAATGGTTATGCCTACAGAATTCAATGCAATGGTATTGGAGATTAGGTGTATTGGTTTTCCTGTCTCATTCTCACATGGAAACAGTAATGCAGACAGGACAGTTGCAGAGTGAAAATTTATTCTTACCTACCCTTGATAACAATTTCAGAAATACCTTGCATTTATCTGCCAGTGTCCAATCCACGGGGTGTTATATTTTTATCACCGAATTAATCAGAGAGCTGTGTGAATGTTTGGGTCCTGGCTTTCCTCATATTTGCAAGGAAACTGAAATCCAGACTGAGCCAAGGAAACGAATACTGAGGAACAAGGAGCAGCTCAGGCAGAATGTGAAAGATGAGACCATTCTTGTTGGATTTTGTGGAATCCCTCTAGTCTTCTAACTTATTCTTCCATGGGACTTCATCATATAAAACACTGAATTACAGCTGTGAGAAGCCCAGTAAAGTACAGAGGCCCAGGTTCAAAAAGATTCTTCTTTGATTAAATGTGTAATTGCTGCAGAAACTTTGATAAAACACTCCTACTGGGTCACGCAACACCATGTTTGCCCAGTGAACACTAATGGTATAAAACTTTCTACACTCTCAGCCAGTAGTACACTTGATTTTCCTATCTTTACCTCTGTCCCTGTTTTCTTCTAACTCTCATTTCCTTTCTGGTATTTAGGTTAATGCCCTTTTCAGCTACTTCTCACTTCTGCCATGCTTCATGTCTGTTTTCCACTGTCCCTTAGAAGACTTAGACCCGTTTTGTAACTCACTCTCCCTCCTATTTCAAATTGTTTTCCTATCTTACTAACTCCTTAATTTTTCATTTTATCAAACATCCCCTCTATCCTTTTACTCCAGGGCTATTGCTCCACAAACTCTGGGACATAAACAGGTGTGATCCTGAACAGGAACAGTCCTGTAAATTTGCCCTGGGATACAGCTGTTACTTAACTCAAAGCCTTACCTTGATAAAGCAAAGACATAACTTCTGTCTTGGGTACATGTATCCAGACGAGGTTGGGTACCACTAATGGTGTAGTTGTAGTGACATGAAATTCAGCATGTACTAATTGCTGGAATGTCCATCAGTTGCTGGGATGACTTTTGAAGACCAGTCTAAACTCCTCGCTGCTGACACCGCACTGTTATTGGCTTCTGACCCATACTAAAGTGAGCTCTGCTTTGCTGACTTGTACAATGGTGACAGTAAGGCACCACCACAAGGGCATACTGGCATGGAGGTTATTTTGTGCTGTAGGTTGTTTACTTAGTGTGTGCTAGGATAGGGCTTCAAGGTTTAAAATAGGTGTATCTGAATAAAACACAAGAAAAATAGGATCACCGAACTCTGGATTTAGCACAACTATATTAACACTTACAGAAAAAAAACTAGTGTCAGTGACTTTTTAGTCACTGATGTCTAAAAAGCTGAGGCAAATCTTCCTTCAACACCAGCTGGACTTTGTGCACAAAACACTGCATGGGAAGTCAAATCTCCCTCCCAAAGGCTCCTCTGCAGCACATCTTGCATGCAAGAAAGGTTCACTGCTTTTGTTCACATTTAGAGGTCACGTGGTACCAGCTTTCATCCAAAAAATTTATCAGGTAAAAACCCCCTGTGTTTAAACTGTAAGACTGAAGAACAGAGATGTAAGGAAAGGCTGCTTTCGCATGCTGCAGGGAAGAACGTCCAATGTGGACTTTGTATCTGCGTCCAAGAAAACAGTGCTGCTATGCATCTTCTAAAAGTTGTGCTATGAAAAAATTTTATTTCAAGTCACTGATGCCTATGTGAATAGGAAACTAACCTTCAGGGTGTTGCCTGAAAGAGACCTCAGGGAAAAAGACTGCAGGCCAATTTAGTGCATAAGATAAGATAAAAAGAGCAAGTCCTTTAATTAGGGGAATACACACATGTGTGTGCACCCAGACAGCGGTTCCATGATTTTATAATAAGGTCCATTCAATTCCAGGTCTATCCACCCCCCAGTTCTGCCCCCTGACACACCCCTTTGGGAATTAGGTCTGGGGGCGTTTGGGACCCCTTCTTGCTCATCTTCGTCTTCTTCACAGCAGGTATAGTCCTTGGAGTTCCTCCAAAGTTCTGGGCTTGAAGGTTGCTGTGTCTGCGTGATATCTCCTGGTCCAGGCCTAGGGTGCCATGTTCTTAAACACAGGTGTTGTTCTACAATTCTACCTTGAAAAGAAGACTAAACACGCTAACAGAATTTAGAGGGATTGATATGAAATGGTGTAACAGGGTTGGGTATGTGTAACTATTATGCTAAGGGTAAGAGATATAATACAGCTACATTAAAATCTACATTTACTACACAATTACTTCTAAAATCTACAAAAGTTAAAAAAATCAAAAAAAACCCTCTGAAGCATCAAGGGCTTCAAAATCTACTCCAGCTCAACAAATAGCAGCATTAACATAATCAGACCCAAACAACCCATATTCCGATTCTGTTTGTTCAGAAATTCTGCCATTTCTGCAGCGCTGTGTCAAAGCAAACTACATCCAGTATCTCTTCATCGGCAATTTTTTAGTAGCCCATTGGGATGGATTTGATTTTTGAGGGAAACCATTTATGTTGTGCTAGGCAAACTGATGAGGTATCAGCTTTTCTGTTTGATATCATTGCCATTTCCTGGACACAAAAAAAATTTGTCTGTTCATCACCTCAACATAATGTTACTCAGCATGCCATAAACTGTGTGTCCTTCTCCAAACTAGAGATGTAGCATTCCACTTAAATACCTACTGCTAAGCTTACAGATAATTATTTATTGGATGGCATTATTTCCACAACTAATGATCTTTGCTCCTTTTCAAAGATTTAAAAGATGTACTTTTATGCTTTGAAAACCTTGAGTCACTAGGACATTTGGGGAAAAACCAGTTTGTACTACATCTGCATGCAGCATGGAGCTCAATGGTAGGAGCTTCTGAAGTAGGAGAAAATGTAAGGTTTTGCTTAATAAAAGATTAAAGGTAGATTGCCAAAGGAAAACCCAGACTCAGGGACCTTCTCAATACAGACTCCATTCCCATGAGATCCACAAGAGGGTTTTGTATTTTGGAACAAACATAATATTCAGTCCAGAGGAAAGAAACCTGATTAAACGAGGTTTGACAAATCTTAAATTTGCAAGATAACAACGTTTGTGGAGGAAAACACACAGAAGGACTTCTATAAAAAAAGTGCTTGTATCAGTTTAACACAGCATTCCATGGGCCATAAACAGAGTCAATTGCTGTTCTCAGAATGCTTCCCACATCCCCTACAATGCCTTCACTGCAATAGCCCAAATTTCCCGTATCTCCTTTATACCCCTGTAGCACAGTATTCCTGAAACTGCATACAACATTTTCAGATCCTCTGCATAGCACAGTTCATTTGTAGCATCTTCACACATACCTTTGGCCATCTCTCCTCTCGCTCCCCTATCCTGTGAGACCACCACCATAGTACTTTGAGGTCCCATTGTTCGCTTCCCTGTCTTTGCTGGCCTGTAGGATGAGTGAGAACGTGATTTGCTGCATGCACTGGGACTTGAGGTACATGCTGATTAAATCTGTGGTATGTGTGGGGACTGACAAGCTAGATAACAGCAGTACACTCTTCATGGGGCAAATAAAGACTAACTCTCTCTGTCACTCTCTCAGCAGAGTGTCTTCTGAATCTACAGCTCTGATTCACACAGCACTGACAGAAACTTACTATATTTGAGATGGATGTGCTTTGGCAGATTTGATTACAATTAAGAAGTAGAGTCTGGGTTTGACAACTACATAACATTATAAAACCTTTCTAAACTATCAGTGGGTGTGACTGATACCATTAGAAAAGGGGTAATTCACACAGTTATTATTGGACAACTCCTCGCATCTCTTTTAATTTTGGATTATCAACACCCTTTACTGTTTACAAGGAGGAGGAATTTAATATTATCCTTCATTCTCCCTTAAATCTTATTTCTGACCATTTCAGTGTTCTCCTTCATTTAATTTCTTACAATTTTAAACAGAAGCTTTCTCCTCTCTGGTTCTTTGAACAGAAGTAATTTCTCTCCAAAAACGATGATGAATTTTGCCTTTTTCTTGAAGGGCTTTTCTAGTGCCTGGTTGCAGACTCCCTATGGGTGCAACTGTATGAGGTCTGTGTGGTATATCCCAGCTTGTGACAGGCATGTATGCAGGCTCGCTCTAGAGCCAGGTAGGCTCAGCAGGGCAGCACCATGGCCATCCCTTCTGCTCCCCTTCTGCTTTTCTTGCCATTGCCAGTGAAATAGTTTTGCTATTTGATCAAATAATTTAAAATAATTGGCCTTTTTGGCGGATAGGGGCAGTTAGGCTGGCAAGCTTTGCATGGAGAAACAACAAATGTTACATTATAGCAATATGAACTTTGGTTAATCCATACTGTGATCACTGCAGGTGAAAACACCTTTGATTTTGAGGCTTTTTTCAAATATTCAGAAACTTGCTAATAACAGATAAACCCCTGCATGTGAGCATGTACACTTAAAAGTTTTTGTTTGGGTTTTTTTTACTTTTTTTTTTTTTCCCCCCCCCCCCCCCCACTGTTAGAGTTGGACGCAAAAAGCCCTGTTGTGATTTCACTTAAGGAAGGTGAAGTTCTCTTTCCTGAGCAATTAGGTTTTGGAAGCAGGCATCTTTTCTCTTTCCTGAGCAATTAGGTTTTGGAAGCAGGCATCTAAAGTTCTGATTCTAAGAACTCCTGCTGAGCCCCATCATTGCAAAGCAGTGCTACGTATCACAGAGCCATTGAATCACAGAGTGGTTTGGGCTGGAAGGGACTTTAAGATCATCTAGTTCCACCAGATACATTTGAAGAGGACGCGAGACTGTCAGCTTCCTGACAAGTACCAACCATGGAAACACTGCGATGCCCAAGCCCGCGGAGCTCCCCTGCAGCTCCAAAAAAAAACCGACCCGGGCGCTTCAGCATTCCCGTAAATGGCAAGAGCTGGCACAGTTCTGCCACCGTCACCGGCCCCCGGTCGTGCTGAGCCGCTGGCATGGAGACGTGCCTCCCGCGTTTGCTCGGGAAGCCGAAGGGATCCAAGAGGACAAGGCCCGCGGGCCCGCTATGTGCGCGCTGGCCCAGGGACGGCCATAGCGGGAGGGGCGGCGAGGGGAGCGCAGCGAGGGGCGGTGCGCGGACAGGGCGCCTGCGCGCGCGGGTGGGCGGTGGGCCGGGGGCGCGCCGGGAGCGGGAACGGGAACGTGTCCCTGCGGCCCTGGAGCGGTGGGAGCGGGTTCGGGGGCGTGTCCCTGCGGCTCCGAGAGCGGTGGGAGCGTGTGCGCGTCCGCAACCGTGTCCATGTCCCTGCGGCCCCGGTAACAGTGGGATCGGGTCCGTGTCCCCGCGGCCCCGGGAGCGCTGGGAGCGGGTCCGTGTCCCCGCAGCCCCGGGAGCGGTGGGAGGCGCGGGCCCCGTCAGTACGAGCTCGGTGTGCGGGGCGGGGGAGCGCGGCGAGGAGCCGCCTGCGCTGGGGGCGAGCGGAGAGGGGGAGCACGGCCGGGAGCGGGTAAAATTGCGGAGGGAGGGTATGGGAATGAGCGCGGGGGGTAACGAGTTCCCGGCCGGTGTTGCAGTTCAGCGTTACCGAAGGGGTTTGGTTTAATTGTACCTCTTCGTACTTAGAGCATCTGGTACGTGGCGGAAACTTTGGGTCGTCTCCTGCAGCTCGGGTGTTCTGGGGAGTCCCTATATGTGCGGGAAATCCCTCATGACCATCACAGGCAGGACTTAGGGGTGTGATCCTGCAAGTAAGTCTGCCGGTACATAGTGCCCTGTAGCGTAGTGTTGCTGATATAATTGGGAGCAGTTTCGTATCTAAAAATTCCGTGCCAGATGAAAGTACTTACTGTACCGGGCTCAGGGATCGTAAGTGAGGAGGACGGCTGTAGTGCATTGGTGTTTGCCTTTTAGCTGCAGCTTTTGAATGGTTTTGTGTTAAAGTAAATGCAGTACTAGGTGTTACTTTCTCCATTTCACGCGTGGAGAAACTGTACCACGGGCAAGTGATGCTGTTCACTAAGATTTTTTCACTGACGAGACATAAATTGCTTCATTCACTGCTCTAGGTGTTATTTTGGAGGTTCCAGAACAGTGATCAGAGAACTTGAAAGGAGACTTGCCCAGGTTCATGGGAGTCCTCATTTGACAAAAATGCCCCAGGTGACGATGGAAATGTGTTTGCAGGTGTTGAGGAGAAGCAGAAGTGGGACTATGAGCAAGAGTATTCAAGAAGATTTTATTTCTGAGTCATAATATAAGTGTGTTTAAAGTACAGCTGTGGTATGATTGCACACTTAAGATTTTCACAGCACTAGGGTAGTAATAGTCAAAAAGGAGAATACATACATTCAGTTTCTTACTAACACTTACTTGTCTCAAAGAGTTAACAATGAAGATCTCTTGTGGATTTAACATTTTTTTCTACCCCTTCATGCAACAGCTATGGAAGTTCCCAAGGGACAGCTGAGTCAGGTTAGAAGACAGTTTTCAACAGAGAGGTTTAGAGAAGGGGAATAGGAAAGTTTGTTGTAATTTAAATGGCTAACATTTAAAAAACCAAAAAAACCATTTTGGGTTCAGTTCACATTCTTCAACTTAAATATTTACTATTTTTGTCAGTAAGATTGCCAGTTATGTGAGATGTTCTTTCTCCAAAGATTTTTTTTTCTTTGCAACTCAGTGATGATTCTGTAAGTCTTCTGTTTTTAATTACAAACACTGATTAAATTTAGAATACTGTAAAGGATGACTTTGAGGTTTTATATTATTCTTTGTCAGTATTCAACTTTGCTAATGTTTCATGAACCTTTCTCTAACAGTGTGAAGTATCACCTTTCATCCAAGATACTGTTACTGTAAATGAGTTTTCTTGGTAAACAGTTCCTTTAAGTATGATTGATCTTGTTTTTGGTTTATGTAGGTATTTCTTTGTCATTTTTGAAACAGCTGTGTTTCATTTTCACAAATACTTTTTGGTTAGAAGAAAGAAATTAATTTTTTTGATTTTGGAAAGCTTGTTTTTTTCTTTTTCTCTCTGGTTTGAGTTGACAAGTCCTTCTATTTTTTCCTACATATTATTTAAAGCAGAAGTTGAGGGGTGTTTCATTTCTGTGTTTTTATTATATGATCTTAAATCTAAGTTACATGAATCAGTTTGGTGAACTTGGGTCTTGCTAATTTGAAGGTGGCATGCATAGAGATTCGGTAGCCTGTTTGAATGATGCAAGAGCTTGGTTGAAAAACTACTTTTTTTGGCAAATACGTAGCTCAAAAGTCACCCAGCAGGTGTATAACTTGGCTAGCTGGTTTTTTTTGTTTTGTTTTGTTTTTGTTTGTTTTTTTCTTTTGTTTGTTTTTTTTTCTTCAGAGACTAGGTTTTTGCACTGCATATAAATGGGACCTTGAAATTGTTGTAAAACAGTGGGAGGGACCTTCCATCACATTTTTCATAACAGTTTTCAACATATTTAGAGGATTTTATAAGCATTGTGTCTTCTGTTTGAAATGCTTTGGCATAACTACAAGTAACATGCCTTACAGCTATGATTGCGTCATCTTAGTATCCTGAGAGCAACAGCTGGGTAATATTTATTTGTAAGGCAGTGAATTGTGGAATAAAGTTATCATGCATTATAATTCAGATGATACTTTTAAACTGAAATAATGATGGTCCTAAATATATGCAGTTATAAACAATAGCAACATTTTTGCATCCCATGTTGGTTGGGCATCTGCAGCACTAATCCTATGTTCATCTCAGTCTTCAGTCTTGTGGTTGACTTCTGAACTCTTGCAGCTAAATGAATTCATCAGTGAGATGGGAAGGGGTAAAACCTGCACAGTAATGAGAAGTGAAGTGTTGGAAAGGAGACACTTTCCGATACTCTGCTTTTGAGTTAAGTATCATCCCCTTCGACCTTCTCTCATCTTCCTGAAAAGAGCTAGACCCCATCTGCTGCTTGGGTGAGGAGGGTTGTAGAGAGACAGAGCTCTTTAGCCCCAAGAGAATAGGAGAGAAGGAGCCCACATCAAGTGTCCGTTAAATCCACAGACACCCCAGCAAGATGTGGTGAGATGGGGAAAAGAGAATAGTAACTGAATGTAAGAATGATACATTGTATCCTTCTGCCTGAAATTTTACTGAGCTGCTTGTCCAAAAGGTTTAATAGTATCCTGAGTCTCAGGGGTATATTTTTAGAATTACTTTCACAAGCATTTGATTAAAATTTCTTGTTGCAACATTGAACTAGTTTTGAATTTGAAAATGCTGTTCTAGGCCATACCACTTCCAAAGGGTTTGAGTTAGAGCCCTTAAATTGTATGTTTGAAACTTTTCTCCTGCATAAAAATCCGTCTGCAGATTGGTTGAAAATTGGCATAGGTATAAATTGTGTTCTGACATGGAAAAAGTCCTGTACATTTAGTAGCTTAAAAAAGTCATGCCATCTACGCAGTTTTGTCATAGCTGTCTTTGCAGTAAGCCCTGACAATTTGTAATTCTTACTAAGACTGCAAAAATAATAATAATAAAAAATAAAATCTGTTCATGCCTAACAAAGCTTAAGCTGGAATGTCTTTGGTGCAGTTCTCATGCTCTCATTCACCTTCATGAGAAACAAATAATGGGATTCTGTTCTGTTATGCTTTCATAATACACGTTAAACTTTATTAGTTTTCATTTCTTTCACTACTTTGTTCATAGATACTTGTAAACTGAAAATTATAAATGTATTAGGTAGCCATAGGTCTACACTACTTAACTTCTGTATTACTTTATCTCTCTGTGTCTGATACTTTAATTTAAAAAATATATTGTGAAGTCGAAATAAGAATGTGCATTGTTGTAATTTAGTGGTTTTCTCAGATGTTATTTTTTGTGCAGGAGAAAGTTGAGTGAGGAATTTGGCCAGGAATGTGTTGAAATGGTTTTTATAAAGTGTCAAAGACTCTGACATTCTGTCATCCATATGACTGATGCCACTCCAACAAGGCAGCAGCTGCCAGAAAAAGAGCTGAATAGTGACCTGAGCATTCCATTACACATGAGATTCGTGTGTTCACAGAAATCTGTTTTACCATGTGTTTTTTCAGGATATTCCACTCATCCTGGAAGGGAAGGTGTTTTTAAAATGTGCTGTATTTCTTTAAAAGGTATTTCCGTGGTAAGCATTTAGGGAGCTACGGGCTGTGCCAGTACTGTTTGCTGTGCCCCTCGCTCTGTCTCTTTTGCTGCGCTCGGTCTGACAGTGCCGTGTCTTTTACAGTGAGGTCAGTGGCTCAGCTGTAGTTGTGTAACAAGAGAGTCCATTCATAAATGTGTTTCTTGGCCTAGAGACATTAGGTTGCATTTCCTAGCATAAAATCAGGGTTCATTACGTCTTAGGAAAGTATTGGAGTAACACCCGTTCGTTTGGCCTGTGCTTGGTAATGATGTTGGGTCATTTGCAGAAAAGGCTCTGTATTTGTTTAGTAAAGAAAGCATAAGCTTTTCCTCTGGTAATCTTAGAAGTCTTAATGTGATGTTTTAGGCACTAGAAGAGTTGGACCTCTTTTATAAGTGAAATGTGACTGTGTAAAAATGTCTGCTGCTTGCTCACCACATTGACTGGAAGTGTTAAAAGTAGCTGTATGTCCACCATCTAATATTTGAGATAAATGTAAAGAACTGAGTAATGCTAAAGCCAAAATTACTCTAGGGCTCTGTATTAAGTTAAAACGTCAACTGAAATTTCTTCCACATTGGAGAAATTGTTGCCTCAAGTTTGTCTACCTGAAGATAGGTTTGTGTAGCTGTGGCAGAATAGTTACACCATGCAGCAGTGACTGTCTAGATGAACTGTTAAAACATGTCAGTCGGTTAATCTGACGTGGTAGAAGTTTGTAGTTACTATTCTGGACATCAATAGAGCTCACAGGTGCATGCTATGTCTGGAGGCACAGAGTGGAGAGAACTGAGTGTACCAGTAGTGGGCCTCATGCTGTAGCAGATGGATATGCCCTGAAGGAAGCTGCAGCCCATGGACTGTAGCCTGTGGAGAGGAGCCCATGCAGGAGCAGGTTTTTCGGGCAGGAACTGTGGCCTATGGAAGGGATTCATGCTGGAGCAGTTCATAAAGGCATCCTCATTTGGGGTAATGTTGAGTAGATTAACAATGTTAGGGATAGGGGAGATACTGAGACACTCCTACTTTCTTCTCTATCCTACATGTCAGAGTTAAGGATGTGTGGAGAGTGCTCTTTCAGTGCTTTTCTGCTGTGATGTTCCTTTTGTACAAAACAGATTTATTGTATTTGCTTGCCAAGCCTTTCCTCATTTACATCCGCATTTGCAATTTCTTCTTCCTTGATGCCCACAGGCATGGAGACTGTAAGTTGTGTAAGCAAAGTATGTAGGCTATTTTCCTGGTTTCAGCTGGGATAGCGTTAATTTTCTTCATAGTAGCTGGTAGGTGAGTGGTTTTTATTTAGTATGAGAATAATGTTGATAACACACTTATGTTTTGGTTGTTGCTGAGAAGCGCTTACATGGACTTTTCCCATGTTCTGCCAGTGAGAAGGCTGGAGGGGCACAGGAAGCTGGGAAAGGAAACATCTGGGACAAGTGACCCAAACTGGCCAAAGAGATATTCCATAACATATGGCATCATGCTCAGCGTGTCAGCTGAGGGGAAAGCTGGCCAGGGGCTGCTGCTCAGGGGCTGGCTGGGCATCGGTCAGCAAGTATTGAGCAATTACATCCTTTGTTTTGTATATTCTAATTATCGTTATGATCACAATTATTCTATTTATTATTCTTATTGTCTTCCTTTTCTGTCCCCCTTAAACAGTTTTTATCTCAACCTATCGGTTTTCTCACTTTTGCTCTTCTTATTCTCTCCCCTATCCCACTGTTGATGGAGAGTGAGGGAGTGGCTGTGGTGCTTAATTGCCATGTGGGGTTAAACCATCACTTATTTCCTGGTGTGTTACGTATTCTTTATCTTTCTCAGTTTGTAATTTAGGGAGTTGGAGCTACCAGTACTTTTGTTCTAGTTATCAAGTAATAAATAGTAAGAAAAGAATGTGGAGCCAGCACATCTGTGTATCTGTATTCTTGACATAACTTGAATATTTTAGCTGGCAGTGGCTATTACTGTAATCAGGTCCCGCAAGTGCACCTTGCTCTGTTTCTTTTTAACTCATATGTTTCCTCTGTAAAATTGTCTGGTTCTGAAGAGCTTGCAGAATGTTACCAGTCATTGTCTGGAAACGTCTGTTACCATTCTCCTAAAATAACCATGCCTAGTCAGCTGAAAGCTGAGCTACTGTTTTTCTGCTGGTTGCCATACCAGGTTTTCTGACATTTTTCAGTGGGAAGTGTAGACAAAGGATTACAGAAGGTTGCTAGAAATACTGCTTGCCTCCTAATGCAGCTATCCCAAATTTCCATGAGAGCCTGTGCTGGTGCAGAGAAAGTATAGTTTGGGGACTGAACCATAGAGAAAGATTGAGACTGCGACAGTCAAGATCCAGACTAGTCTGACTTTATGTAACTGATAAGCTGAAACATGCAGAAGTCCAAAAAGCTTTTTTCACACTATTAAGTGTCTGGAACGAGGAAGTCTTTCCTCAAAACTCATGTGCAGTCCTGATAGTAGATAAGAACTTTGTGGCATAAAGGAAGCTTACTGGAGGAGCTTTCAAATACCTACCTGCTTGGAATGTACTTATTGCACAAAGAGTTCAAACAGGTTCAAGTTACAGGAGGTTGACACTCATCATGAGGCTGTACCTGTCCTTTCTCTCCCTGCATTAGCCACAATCCTTCTTACCCATATACCCTGTGTCTACTCAGGTCTCATCCTTTCTATATCTCTAGGTATTATCTTTATGTTGAATGGAAGCATGAGAAAAACCTACACCTTACCAGACACAGGCATGCTTATAAATTCCTCTAATGCAGGTGCAACTCTGCTGAAGGAAGTGTGTTTGCCAGCTTAATATAGTGCAGCTGAGGAGGAGGCTTGGGAAGGTTGGCAGCAAAACTCTTCCAGGTAGCTGTGTGCCAGACCAGAGTTCAGCCAGCACCACTGACATAGCAGTGCTGTCTCCCTGGTAGCCTGGGGGATCCCCAGATAGACAAGATGACAGAGAAACACCTCTGGTTGTTTCCATCCAGCTGATCCTATGAGGTTGCTAGAGGAGTATTGTGGGGCTGAGGGGTGGAAAAAGCACCAGTGAGGAACAACCTTGTAATAATGAGTTACCTTTTATGAAAAGCCTGGTCACTGAGCCAGGCTGGTTGCATAAAGTAGATGCTTCTGCGGGTGGTGGTATTGTCATCAACTGGTATGTCCAGGCAATAACGGAGAGTAATGCAGGGGGAGCACCTCGACTTCTCCACAGGTATGGATAAGAGGGTTGGCAGCTTGATCTACATAAGAAGAACGGTATCTCTAATATATAAGATTTCCAAATGGAGCAGATGCTGAAAGGACACTGATAAAAATTGTGGTTTGCTTTCAGGAGCAAAGGCTTGAGCCTTTGTTTCGAGTGGTTTGTTGTGGGAATTATTTGTAAGCAGTATTGCTTCTGTCCTGGTATGCCTGAGTGCCTCTGTGCTGGTTCTGCTGTGCCAGGAAGAGAGGATGGAGTCTGTCTGCCATCCCAGGTTGGGACATAAGCTGAGGGAGGGGCATGTGGGACGGCACCAGAGAGCCTCTTTGGCCTGAGGAAAAGTGGGATGTGTTGGCACTTCTTTCTTTTTTCTTTTTTTTTTTCTTTCGTCCTATGATTTGAGCTGACTCTTTTCTGCAGCGTGTGAGAGGTAACAGAGGTTTCTTTATGGTGTGGGGTTTCCTGGACGAAAAGTGTCTGCTGCTTGCGAAGTGCTCTCCGTACTTTTTGGAGTGACTGTTCTACAGGAAGGAGGGATGTGGCAGCAGCAGTGAGTGGTTTAGTGTGCTTTCTTCATTTGGCTTGAAATTCTGAGAAGTGGAAGAGGGTTTTGTTTCAGGATTGGATTTCTTTTGTTTGTCTTTTTTGTTTTGGTTTGGTTTTAAATAGCCTATGATTTCATCATTTTTCAGTGCAGTTTAAATAGGTGGGCTTTAAATAGGAAGAGATAATAGGATTAGAAAAGTGTTGCATAAAGGAGGTGTCAAAAACTATTGGCTAAATGCCCTACTAAAAAACTAATCTGTTGAAAAGAAGGAAATGCCTGTGAAAGGAGTAGGTGTAGGCACTTGTAAAACTTGAAGACTTGAACTGTCCTGCATAGAAAAGCTGATGCTGTACTGTGATCTTTCTACCTTGTCAGTTGAATTTAATTCCTTCTGGGTGGGTTTAATGAAGAAGATTACTGTACTTCTTCACCATACTCACAGAACAAACCCATTGCTGCTTTTGATTTTGACCTAGATAAAATAATAAATAATTGTCTGCATAGTACAGAACTGATAAATGCAGTCCCAAAGAGCTCTTTCATGCTTAATTTCCTGCTTGAACTTATTACAGTTAGGTTAAAGTGAATTCTTGTTGTTGCTGAACCTGTTCTGCTACCTGTGGAATTTGTGCGAGAGCTTGATGAGGTCGCAGGAGCTTCTGGAAAATCCTATGTGATGGGAAACCTGTCACACAGGACAGTGTGAAATAGGTAGAGTCAGAAAGTTGGTTTGTATAAATTAACAATTAGGTTTTCCTTTTATCAAATTAAAATATCTTTCTGGAGTTATCTTGCAAGCGTTCCTTATAGGGTGAGTTGTTTTAAATGCAAACACACAAAAAATAAAATTTAGGCAGTGTGTTCTCACTGATTATTATTACTGTTAAGCATTACTTACTGAAAAAAAGTGATCATGTGAATCTAGGCTTTAGCATAGTTATGGCAATTTTTTTCTGAAAATGGATCAGGAAAAATCAATGTTTAGAAAATAACGAGTTTTTATCAACTCCAGTTACTTACAAATTTTGTTTATAAGGTTGCTTTCCATCACTAATATCTAGATCAGGGCTACCAGTTATCAGTCTTCCTGCTGATACTGACTTTGTCTACTTAGGAATTCTGCTTAGATGAAAAAGAACAACTTTTAGTCCAGTATTTCTGGGTATGTCTGAGCTTGGTAGTGCTAGTGGCTTCACTCAGGCTGCTAGGCAAATGGGTAGGTTGACCCTGCAGCCCTTATGTGGGGAACCATCTTGTACGTTTGTTGCTCGCTTGTTCTGTGCTTACACAGTGTGTCAGACTCCAATGCATGTGTGTTTCTGTTGGGAAAACCATGGATGAAAATGGATGGGGTTCTAATTTTCCTAGTTAGAAGACTTGTCCATGCTGGAACCTTCCTTACTATTTTGGACTTCCTGGATCGAGAAGGGCAAGTTGGGGCATCATGTTTTTGCCAGCGGGCTCAGGAATCAGAACAGAGGAGCCCCCGTGTTCAGGGAGGAGTCATAGGGCTCTATGTTTCTGATCGGTTCCTGCGGGTAACCTGTTATGAGCAGTGCCTAGAACCCTGGAACAAGCAAGTAGGGTTTGGCACATGTTTCAAAAAACATAGGCTACAGAACTTGAGTTGCCAGACAAGCTGCAGAGACCAGGGATGGTTATTGGTACAGACGAGATGTTGGGGAATGCAGATTGTGCACTAATTTTGTGCCTCGATATGATTAGGGATATATTTAGAATTGCGTTAAAGTGTCTGTTTAAATATGAGTATATCTACAAGTGGATGGGGTCCTTTCACATTTTTCACTGATTTTGGAATTCTGACTAATGTAATATTTGGATAACTATGTTTTTTTCTCTTTAATTTTTTTTAGTCATGGATTTTCAAATATGTACTGTAGTGGTTTTGAGCTGTGGAAGTGCTGTGCCCTTCTAGCCAGCTGTAACTTTCTAAACTAGGTTTGGTTATGCTTCACTGAGAATTTTCTTCACGAGTGTTGTACTTTATGTTCCCTATGAAAGTTTCTTGGTACCTTTGATGATGGGCAGATATAGCTAGAGTCAGGTTTCAGAGCTATGAGAAGAGCTTAGTTGCGCCAGAGATGTTTTCCCACCCATGTTTGAGGGTTAGTCACCCTGAGTTACAAAATATAGAAAAAAGAACCACGTTTTCAGTGTCTTAGAGATTATTATTTAGAGCAAGATTTGTTTAGTATTGAATTTTTGATTGAATTATTGTTTGCACGTTATAATGTCTGACTGGGTGATCTTTTTTCACCCCCCACCAATATATCAACCATGATTTAGGGTTGTCAAAGATGACAAGAAGTGCTTCCATAGGTACATAGGGAACAAAAAGAAGACAAGTGAAAATGTGGGCATGTTGCTCAATGTGACAGGGGTCTTGGTTACACAGGACATGGAAAAGGTTCAGCTTCTAAATGTTCTCTTTGCCTCAGTCTTTAGTACCAGGACTGTTAAGGTTGGAGTAGATTTTGCATGACTATTTTAGTCATTATTTTATTAAGACTATTCCCTTAAGAATTATTTTATGCATGTATTACAACTCTGACTTTTATACTACTTCTCCAAGTATGGCTTTTTAACAGCAGACCCTGGACCTGACATGTTTTTGAATTGTTTTCCTTTAACAAGGTCCAAACTTTGGTATTCTTGACTCTAGGTTACCTACCCAGGTATTTTAAGCTTGCTGGTGAAAGATCACTTTTTCAAATGAAGAGCCCTTAGTGTGAAATGGTAACACAACACCCTCCAGAGGGGAGACGATCAAGTTTCCTTTTGTTTCTCTGACAGGCAAGTTCATATTGAGGCTTAACCTCTTGCTTGTTCTTATACTTTCAGTTATTGTCCTCTTAAGTTCACAAGTTCTCAGTCTTTGTTAGGAGTTACAGAAGTGCTAGCTCATCACTGTGTTTGCCGTCTTTATTCACAAGGGTATAGTTCTTTCTCATCTCTTACTAGAATCAGCTGTGCCTTTCTGTGCACATGCAGTTTTTGTGCCTCAGGGGAAAAAACACCAAGCAAACAACCTTTTAACCTGTGAAGTAATAATGTAAGGTGAATTGTGGGTACATTGATTTGTGTGTTTTTCCATTTAAAATACCAAAATATCTAGGTGCTTCCACATTTTGCAATACATACTGTATTCTCCATAGATAACATCAAAATACTGAACTGTAGGTTTCTGAAACATAATTATTGCCTTCTGCACTTGTGTTGTGATGAGCTGGAGGTGACTAATGGTTGTGATTGTATTCATATTTATGCTGCTCTGTTGAAGCGCTCAAGTGTATTTTAAGCAAGAGCACCATTCTGTTGCTGCCATAGAACTTAGTGGAGATGTGATTTTAATTATTATGGAAAACAATTTGCCCTGACTGGAGTATGATCTGAATATTTGTCAGAGACGAGTACTATGAACTTTTAGTTCACTTATAATAGAACCTTGCAAAGCTGACAAAGGAAATTCATATGTGTGAGATTTGGAATAGGAGTGGAGAAGAGTAGAAATAATGTTGGTGCAGTAAGTTTACAGTTTATGTTCATAATCTAATGTCCTAGTACCTTAGCAATTTTACACCTGCATCCTGGAATTTTAAAAACAACGACAAAGTATTTCAGAGCCTTGTTCTTCTGACTAATACTGCCAATTGCCTCCTGTTGTTTCTTTATGTCTTTTTCCATGGGTAGTTAATTTTTAATTTTATTTGTGGAAAAAAAAAGAGTTTCTTATGGAAGACAGCCCATTTGCACTGGTCTGCATATCAGTGGTAAGCAACTGTCTTAACTTATTTTAAAAATTGTAGTTCACTTCTGGTAAAGTGGGAAGCTATGCATATAATAAATAATAAATTGATTTTTAGCAAACACCTCTTCATAGTCATTCCTTGCATATTAAGTTCAGTATCTTAACTTTTATATTGTCCTTTTCAGCCCAGGTTAATCTGGGATGCATTTGGGTTGGATGATGGGGAAGGAAATTCCCTCCTGTTGTATGCATTTTGTGCAGCGTTGCTTCTGGTTTATTTTGGAGAAGATTACACCCCTCGGGGGACATGCTTCACCTGCTGAACACTGCACAGTAACTGAGAGGTTATGAAATGCAGCAATTTAGATTATTCCATAGAAACTTGTGGGTAGAGTTTAGATAAGCAAATTATAAGGTCTTTGATTTAATAATTACCTGTGGGGTCCACACTGCTCTCAGATGGTTCATAGAGCTCATCACTGATTTCCTGTATGCAGCTACTGCAGAGTATAAGCTGATGGGGAAGGGTGGACATTTTCTCTTTTATTTGCATCCCTGTTGTTCTGGTGATAATATACTACAAGTAGTTGAGCTTAATGTGTCTGTGAAATGTGTTACCGACTGCTCCTCAAAGTTGCTTTCCAGTTGTTTACTACAAACTGATGGTAGAACATAGTGTGTATTATCAGCATGAAGCTTAGATTTGCTGATCCTCTGGATTTTTTTTTAATTTTCTTTTTTTGTTTTGTTTCTTTTTTTTTTTCCCCCACATGTATACAGCTGTCCTGAACTGTGTAGATTTCCTTATTTGTAGTTCAGTCAGATGCTGTTTTTTTTTTTCCTGTTCTGACAACAGAACAGGAGCTAATGGGTATCAACAGAAGAAAAACTAGTTCTCTTCATTCTCTGGTTTCTTTATAGAGTAATAGAGACCCATGCTGTCAATACCTTACAGGCTATTCTGATGTTTTCCTGTGTGGAAAATCAGGGGAAAGAATGTTAAAGAAAAATTAGCTTAGTGCTCTCAATATCTTTTAAAACAATGAGACAGACAGGTTTCCAGTGTAATTTATCTAAGATTAGAAAGAATTAATTGGAAAATGTGGTCTCAAGGGCAGAATATGAGGAGAGTAGGACTAAGAGGAACTCAGGATTCCCTTCTTGTTTGTTTTGGTGATTCTGCCCTTGTGTTCTTGAAGATTAGCTAGAGAAAAAAAAACAAAACAGTAAAACACTTCAAAAAGTGTGGCTATAATATGACTGCATGGCTTTTTAAAAAAATTCTATTTACTTATTTATTTATTTATGGAGAACCCTTCCCTCTCCTCTTTTTCTCCCCTACCTGTAATTGTAAGTAATAATCTCTTCTCTGGTGTAGCCTCTCTCTCTTTTTGCTCTCTTGTCTGTTTGTGGTTGAATTGGATGTGGAGTTCCATCACTGTTAGTGGTAAGGTCATGGAAAGCTCTTCTGTTGCTTCCTTAGAGCAACACTGTGTGTTGTGTGTGAATGGAGAGAGCAGGTTAGCCACTCCATGTAGTGCCTGCCAGGGGGAACAGCAGCGAGTCATTCCCAGGGAACCCCGAGAAGCTTGGGCAGTTACATCCAGTAGTTCATCTTGCCCATCCTAGGTCAGGGTCCCACATACATCCCCATGAATCAGCAAAATTCTTCAGAAGACACCTGGGCTAGTCTAGTGGGAATGTGGAGTTACTGTATTCCTTCTGCCTCTGGTATCTCTCCAGGGTCTCATGCATATTTTGGAAGCTGGTATAGAATAACCTCACATTGTGTTTCTTCCGTTTGATCCAGCCTGTTTCATGTGCATCGTCTTTAATCATTGCCTTTGCTTTACTTAGCCTCAGTCCTTGTTCTTCTCACAGGTAGCAGTTTTCTTCAGTGTTTTCTATATCAAAGCTCTCTTTATTAAAATTTCATTCTTTCTTTGCTATGAGATGATAATAACATCCAAAAGTATTGAGTGGTAACTGTGGTATGATGTCAGTGAAAGGCTGTATGAAAATGGAGCTCTTGAAAGAGGGCAGGAAATGGAACAAAGGATTGGATCCTCACAGACCTAACACTGAAAGAATGAACTTTTTCCTTAAAAAGCAGGAAGATTTGCCCCCTGCAGCAGCATGTAAGTGGGGCATACTGGGCAAAGACCCCTGAAGTTGTACTGACAGGCAGCAGAAATGGAGGAATGCTTTCTTGATGCCAGTCAAATGTTGTAGGATTGACACTGCATTGTGCAGAGCAACGTAGCATCTATACTACTATCTTTCAGAAGAAAAGAGTTTAGTTCTGCAGAAGTTCACGTGGTTTTCATTTTGTCGGGGAGCTAGCTTTACTCATAGCCAGCAGAATCTCTTGCTTTTAAGCTGCTGTTAATTTTGCTAGGAATAGAAATAATAAAGCCTGGGTATTGCCAGGCACTGTACACAGACATAACATGGGGTAGTGGTTGCACTTTCTGATCTGAAAAGAAAAAAAAAAACACAAGAAAAAAGACTGAGAGAGGAGAACAAAACAGGAAAATGATTTGCATAAAATCATGCAGCTTGTTTGTGGCTGTGTCTCATTTTCTGACCAGTTGTTCATACATGCTGTTTTTTTGGTATATTGTCATAAGCTGGTTTCATGGAGTCTGTGAAGGTGTAGTAGTGGAGGTGATAGAAATTAATTCTCTCCTTCCTTTTTTTTTTTTTGTGGTCCAGGTTACAGTCATATTTTGTGACACTTGAAGAGCAAACAGTACTATGGCTCCATGAATTGCAAAACTGCAGGAAGTGTGGCAGCCCTCCCTACCTCCAGCTTTACTTCCTTACTGTGACCTTCTCATTGGGAACTTTGGTTTCACCCCCACGGGATATGCAGTGACCTGCCTTGGCACCAGAGCAGAGAAGCAGTTTGCAGATCAGGGAGAACCATGGCCTTGAGCTTGAATGTTTTTCATCTCTTCTCTAAGTTCAAAGTATTGGTGCTTGTCACTTTGTTTTTCATGGTGCTATGGACCACATTCAGTTACTTTGTGGACTCCAGACAGGAAATTTCTAAAGCTAAGAGCATGATGGAGGTTTTCAGGAAGGTAACTAGCCTGGTGGACAATCAAAAGGAAACGAAGATCAAATCAAGTGCAAATGTTCCTGTGGTGAAGTCATTTCAGGGTCCCTGCCCAGCTCTGTCTCCGTACCTGCGTAAGTGATGGTGCTTCTCTCTGCTTCCTAATAAATTAATCTGCTTTGGTACTGCTGACTTCCTTGTGGTTTTACAGTTGGATATCTTTCTTGTGAAACAAATACAACACAGCCAGTTGCAGTAAGCACTTCTGGGTGAGGAAGTGACTTGTGACACAGACTGCCTGTGCTGGGTCCAGCTGGGAGAGCAGCCCGTGTGGTGCCGTGATTTGCATTTTTGGCTGAAACAGCTTTGGTAATGCACCAGTTACTTGGCTACTCTGAACAGCCTTTGTACTCTGTTGAGGCTTTGTCTCTCTCTTTCTTGGCCCCCTAAAATTTGGTGGGGTGGGCAGGAGGTTGGGAGTTGACACAGCCTGACCCCATATTCCATACCCTGTGACCATGCCATTCATCATGCTCAGCA
The DNA here is from genome assembly GCF_003984885.1 of Neopelma chrysocephalum. Lineage (NCBI taxonomy): Eukaryota > Metazoa > Chordata > Aves > Passeriformes > Pipridae > Neopelma > Neopelma chrysocephalum. The sequence goes on along the minus strand of NW_020897715.1, from coordinate 14,320,261 downwards.
ATAAAAGCTCAGGGAAAGGAGGAAAGGGGGATGTTCATGGTGACAGTGTTTGTCTTCCCAACAACTGCTGTATGTACTGAAGCTCTTCTTCCCTGGATGTGGCTGGACACCCAGTTTAAGCAACTAAACACTTGATACCCTCTCTTTCCAGCGCCTGTGTAATATCCTTGTAGCAATAGTTTTCTCTCAGAAAGGCAAGGAAACCTGGGTTTCTTGTACTGGTTAAAGAGTGCCTCATTAAGTGACTGGACTATCCACAACCTGAAATGACTCAGGAAAGGTCCTTGTGCTTCTCCTACAGGAGGTGCCAGCAAACTCACCTTCAAACCATCTGTTACACTAGAAGAAGTGCAAAAGGAGAACCCTCAGGTAGCCAAGGGCCGTTATCACCCTATGGAGTGCTCAGCACTGCAACACGTGGCCATCCTTATCCCACACCGCAATCGAGAGAAGCACCTGCTGTACCTCCTGGAGCACCTCCACCCCTTTCTGCAAAGGCAGCAGCTGAACTACGGCATCTACGTTATTCACCAGGTAAGGCAACAGTGCAGAGATGTGTTTGTTTTTGGGTGATGTTGGTGCCCTGCAGCCCAGGAAGAGGCTGGTGCCTCTGCTTTCCACATCAGTCCTCCAAGCCTGCTTTGAGCTCAACTGCTGGGGAATATTAACATGGTGTTGATTTCTTACTGTTTCTGAGTTAGTGTTCAAGGTAAGCACCTTCTGCACTGCTAGTGCAACTCCTTTCTCTTGCAGTATGCACACTGTGACTAGGCTGACCTGTTTTCTGTCTTTACATTTAGAGTTGTTTGAATTGAAGGCCTCAGTTCATATGTAGCCCTTCTCCCCCATCTGCTTGCTGGCTGTTGTGCTTAGTAAGTCGTGTGTATCATGTGATTGTACTTACCTTTGCTTTCTCAAACTAAACATGGCAGCTACTACTTGTAGCTGCTTTATTTGCCCAGCAAGGGTGGTGAGAAGAAGTTGTCATGGCAGAGCACTTTGTTCCTGAAAGATTTATTAATTTGTTTTTTTACATTCTTTGTAGCAATGCTGGGTCTAGCGGCTAAAACTTGAGCACAAGTTTGTCCACATCATTGTCTTTCATCAAAGTGTTTATTTTCTACTTGCATGAGCTAGAAGCAGTATATATTTCTCTTTTGTAATATGTTGTCTTTTCCTTGATCTCTTATCATGTTTACTTTCTTTTACTGTCATTTACTTACGTATTCTGCTTTGACTCTAAACAGACTTTTCAGACAGCAGGAGAAAAAGGTGATAAATTGATACAGTTTCTCTTTTCTGTTTAAAGAACCTAGAGTCAATTAACCAGTATGAGGCAGTGCATTCTAGATGAAACCTTACACTTTTGCTGAATGTTTCAGCAGAACAGCAACAAAAGTCATGGTAGGATATTTTCACTTGGAGTGGACTGTTCTTCCATTGTTTAGAGTCATCATGTGGCCTGTAGAGTGGAAAAACTGAGGCTTTTTTTCTGCATTAATATGTACTATAATCATACATCTATTGACTCATTCTAGGTAGGAAGCAGTGGTGAGCAATAAATCATTGGGAGAATGGTTATACCTTCTTATTTAATTGAAATATGTGAGGTGGAGAACTGCTGTTGTCATGTTAGCAAAAAGTAATATGGAAGTAGGAAAGTTTTGTCTGATGTGAGCAGCACTGTCAAGTCTGGACTTGTTCTAGCAGAGATTTTGCTTGGAAGATTGGAAGCTTTCACATAGCTTTTCCATGTAGATAGGCGTACCCGAAGACTGGTCTAACAAAAATCTTCTAGGGAAGATCCATTTTTACTCTTCAGTTGTGATGTCATTAATTGTTTTAAATATGTTTTAGGGAAAGTAAAACAGGATTTAACTATTAAAACACACAGTCTACTTTGGAGGAAGATTAATGAATGGGTCTTTTGTATTTTTTCTATGAGTCATTGAAGGGTGTGCTCCAGATTTCTTCTTTTTTGGACTACTTGTAACATCTTGAAAATTGTGCTTCTGTATGTAAATGTGTGCATACACGAGTGCTGTGCTGAAAACAGCATGAGTTTGTAATCTCTAAAGGGTGAATAATTCCTTTCCAAACGTGAATTAGTCTTGTGGTCAGTGTTCTTCTTCCATAGGAACAAAGGAGGACAATTCTCTCCTTGATAAAGTATGAGAGTAAGTCTTGCTATTTGTTGAGCATGTGGTCTGACATGGAAAACTGCCCTTCCTGGAAAGCAACATCAGCTGCCATTTAGCCACTGTGGTGGCTTGCACTGATGAGGAAAACAGAACTTCAGCAGATGGTAGATGCTGCTCCTGAGCTAGGCTGGGTTTGATACTCAATACAAGTGATGTTTTCCACGTGTACCTTACCAGCCATTGGATTTGTTCTGTTCACTCGATAACTTATGTTTTCAGCATCTGGGGGAGATTATCTGATGGCTATTTTCATATACAGGACATTTTAAGCAAAATGAACAAATCCCCTCCTTCCCCACTCAAACATACTAAAAAAACCCCACTCAGAAATTTGACATCATAGATTTTGGGTGAATTATATCTAAATTTTTCCTGTAAAATTTATTCCCTGAGAATGGAAGCAACTGATTATCCATCTCATAATTTCTCAGAGTGGACACTGAACTGTGTTTTCCGGCCTGCAGGATAGAGCCATAAATCCCATAAATCTTCTTTGTGCAGGAGCAGATGGCTGTTAGTGATGGTGAACAAATGCTGCTTTGGACCAAAGCATTACTTTTTAGAGCAATAAAACATGCTTTGTATACAACAGCTTTTCCCTACAGCTCACCTGTTCTCAGCCTGGGGAGGCCAGCTTCTTTCTCATTTTCCATAGAGCCTTTTTCCATCCAGGTATCTTCTAGTAAATTTGCTGGAATTCCAAGCAATTTCTCTTGAAAATGTCTTTTTTATTCTTTCAAGTACACCAGGTTCCTAGATCTGGAAAATGACTGCCCTGTCTGTTTCTGAGAGTGCTGGCCTTGGCCCTCTGGCTCCCAGGTGGGAAAATGAGGGAAATCACCACTTTGTCCTCAGGGGCAGAAAACCTTCTGCAGGCTGGAACATGTGTGCAGTCAGGTAAAAAATAAATAGCAAGATAAACACACCTATTGCTCCGCAGTGAATGTTGACATGATAAGCTTACAAAACTGCTATGTGTGTATGTATATACCTATACCTCAAAGGTGAAAAATTATGTTTTTGAAAAGCAAATTCAAACTCACAGCAAAAGCTAACACTGAAGACTAGTACAAGTCAGTTGAAGTCCTGTGCTAGGAGGTGGTCCCGTGCAGCAGCAGCAGCAGCATCAGGTTTTCAGTAGGAGTTAAAAATGAAGAGACCCACTTTTTACTTCCCACTCTGCCACCTGTGTGTGATCTGAGGAAGTACAGGGAACTCTTTCAGCATGGCTATCCCTGAAACTGAGTGGACAAGCATAAATCGTTTGTGGCAAGGGCTCTGACATCTAGAAACTAGTTAGTATGGGATTAATGTGGGGGTTGGGTTTTGGTTTGTTTAAAAAAAAACAAACACTTACATAAGCCTTTCTGACATGGTTGTATGGAATACCGGTTTCTAAACTGTGTACTGATACCTCTTTTGCTATGGAGCCTGATGGCAACTCCAGGACAGGGTGCAGCAATGGCAGTTAAAGTGCATCATGGATCACTTATACTTCTGGTGCCCAGATAATTGTGGGCTCTCCTGGCCCTGGCTGCGTGTTTTCATGATGAATAGAGATTGAAGAAACCCTTTGCGTCACTGGCCACTCCGATGATGTGCCCAGTGTTATGGGGCAGCTCCTTGTGTAGTTACTGCTGTAAAGGCTGTGCCCCATGGATGTGGTTGCAAACTGTGTGATCAGGACCAGTGCCCGGGAGTAGTTCTTGTTTAAACTCTGTGACACCTTCTTCAGAGTTTTTTTTCCATTCTCTTCCACAGGCCGGCAACACCAAATTTAATCGAGCTAAACTGCTGAATGTAGGATACCTAGAGGCCCTAAAAGAAGCGAACTGGGACTGTTTCATTTTCCATGATGTGGATTTGGTGCCAGAAAATGACTTTAACATTTACATGTGTGACACACAACCAAAGCACCTTGTAGTTGGCAGGAACAATACTGGATACAGGTAGGAACCCAGGAATATGGAAAAATATCAAACTGGGAAATGCCAAATTACTCATAATGTTCCTCTTCAAATGGGGCTGTATGCTGGTATCTACCCTTCCTCTTGACACCAGGTTTCTGGTGGTAACACTTCACCTCTCTGGAGTGCCTTCTGACTGCACATATCTATATAGACATGTCTGAGATCTGCCCTGTACAAAGGATCCTTGTCATCCTGCTTGTTCCTGGGGTCGAGTTAAAGGGTGTTGTGAGAGGAAAGCAACGTGCCAGAGGTGGTGCTGAGACCTTCTGTCAAAGCTAAAAGTGCATTTGCATTTTACTGGTCCTGTGATTTGAGGGTGTAATCTTACTATAGCAAGACTTGCCACTTACCTTTGCTGTTTAAGAGGTAATATCTGATATTGAGAGCTCAAGTGTGAGAATTTGCTAAGGGATAGGATTGTCCTTTAATTATTTGATTAAACAGTGTCTGACACAGCATCATTTTGATTTTTAAATGGGTCCCCTAAGTGCTTGTGTGATACAAATAATTTAAAGTGAAAAGTCAGGTTCAGTCCACCTCAGAGAAAAAAGGCTTGTGAGCTTGGTGAGTTTAATGACTGAAGTGTTTTCATTGAAGTTGTTTCTTTCAAGATTCACTTCATGTCACGTCACTCTAAATATTGATTAGAAGTGGGCTTTGCAAAAGCTGATCTCAAAGTACTTTGAAGTAAAGCTCTTCTTCACTTCTGGGTTTCCTTTGTTAAATATAGGAGAAAGAGGTGGGATGTGCCAATTCTTATACAGAATAATATTTATTCACTTTTCAGTCATTTAGCAAAAACTTGAACACATGCATAGAAACTGGGCTTGTGACAGGCATTTGGATCACTGTGTCTTGCAGAGAGAATGCTGAGGGTTACAGGATGGTCATTGCACCAAAGGAACAGAAACACCTAGCTGTCAATTAGCTTTAGTTAATTGACAGGCATGTTGTGGCAAATAACATGGCACAAAGCTCAAGGGGCTTTAGTTAACCTCCTGTGCCTTAGTTCCTGCAAGTGTTTTTCTTACTTAAACCTGCAGATGGACTTTTGCTTTTATTAAGAGATCTTCTTACTGTTAGTCTTCTCATGTTTCTCCTGTTTATGTAAAGGAGCTGTTGGTATAGGTCAGCTTTATGCTTTGGCTTTAAAGAGTACAGACTAAATGTTTTTGTTGTGAATACCGTGCACCAGCATTCACTAGAGTACTGGTGGTTTGAATTTGATTCGTAGTTTTTCTGTGTTGCTGCCTGTGTTTACACATCCATGAAGTGGGGATAATAATGCTCTACTTTCACGGGAATTCCTGGGTATATCTGAAGAGACTCAGATCCTGAGCTCAAGAATGATACTTGAACTGAGCTGAGACCACAGGTTGAAGTCCCACATGGGTGACCTCAGTGTTTTGCTGTAGCTGAGGTGAGCATGCTGAGACATATTGCTCAGATAAGGTAGAGAAAACTGAAATCACACATGTTCTGTATTAACACAAAGTATGTGGGGCATGAATGTGGGCTTTTCTTGTTTTTTTTTTTTTTTTTTTTTGGTCTATTTGTTTATTTGCTTGTTTTTGAGTTTCCTTGGGGGGGATGTTTATCTTCCAGGGGCATATCTCCTGTGGTGATCCAGTGTGCAGTAATCTTAGCAGCTGTGCTCCTTTGGAGAGCCAATGCCTTATCTTTACCTACATAAACTACTGCTCAGTTTTAGATTCTTTAGATACAAGGTTTATATATTAAGGCTTTGAAGATAAGGGTGGAAAAACTTTTTTTATCTTAGCTAAGCTATTTCTTTGAGACCACCTCAACATCATTTCCTGTTTGACCATTCCTATAGTGTGGTTTCTTCAGACCGATTTTAAAAATTACGGAGGAGCTGATATTCTCTTGTCCTCAGGGAAGAGGTGGTTGAACATTGTTACAGAGGTGCATTTTTGCAGATGATGTCACCTTAGAAGCAAGATATGCCTGGGCCCTGTCAGTTCTGCGCTGCCTGAGGAGGGTTGAGTGGGCAACACTGTCCTGGGTACACAATCACTGAATTGTTAGGGTTGGAAGGGACCTCTGGAGATCATCTAGTCCAACCCCCCCTGCTAAGATGTCACCCTAAGCAGGTGACACATAAACTTATCCAGATAGGTTTTAAATGTCTCTAGAGAGGGAGACTCCATGACCTTCCCAGGCAGCCTGCTCCAGTGCTTTGCCACCCTCAGTGTAAAGAAGTTCTTTCTCATGTTGAGGTAGCTTCTTGTGGTTTAGTTTATGGCGATTGCTCTTTGTTCTCAGAAAGCATGGAAAAGAGTCTGGCACCATCCTCTTGGCACCTGCCTTTGAGATATTTATATGCATTGATGAGATCCTGTCTCAAGTTTTCTCTTCTCCAGACTAACCAGGCCCAAGTCCTGCAGTCTCTCCTCATAAGAGAGATGCTCCAGACCCCTCATCATCTTTGTAACCTCCTCTGGACCCTCTCCAGTAGCTCCTTGTCTTTCTTGAACTGTGGAGACCAGAACTGAACTTCAGATGTGGCCTCACTAGGGCTGAGTAGAGCGGGAGGATCACCTCCCTCAACCTGCAGGCCACACTCTTCCCGGTGCATCCCAGCTCTGGCTCCTTCAATGTCTGCCTCTCCAGTGGTGTAGGGGAATTATGGGGTGCATAAGCAAGCAGTGGGGTACCATATGTGGATGCATGGGTGAGCAGTCAGTTCCCAAACCCTGCCAGGCTGCTGGAATAGGGGGATATGGTACTGTTAGTGACTGGCAGTGCAGCCTGAAAGCATGGCTGGGGAAGGCTCTCCCCTGCTGTTGCTGCTTATGGGATCTTCTTGCTGTCCATTCCACCTGTTCACTGCATTTCTCTGGAGTACCTATAGCAGAAATCTCAAGGTAGTAATGCATAATTAAAATTTGATGGGGCCTCCTCTACCTTATGATTGGTCTCCTCCAAGAGGGGAGATAGAGGAGAGAGAACAAATCTGTTCACAAGTCACGCCTGACCAGCTTGATAGCCTTCTCTGATTTGAACTTGGTGGATGAGGGAAGAGTAGTGGATAATGTTTATCTTAAAAAAGGCTTTCAACACTGTCTCCCATAATAGCCCCATTGACAAAGTGATGAAGTATGGACTAATAAGTGGACAGTGACATGGGATAAAACTGTCAGAACTGCTGGGCTCAAAGGGTTCTGATCAGTGGGGCAAAGTCCAGCTAGAGAACAATCACTAGTGGTTTACCCCAGAGTTTAATACTAGGGCTGATACTAATTAGTATCTTCATTAGTAACCTGGAAGATAGGGCAGATTGCATCCTAAGCAAGTTTTCAGAAGATAGAAATCTTGGAGGGGTGGTTTATGTACCAGGGCCTTTGTCCGGCTGGAGAAGGTGGCCAGGAGGAATCTAAAGAATTTCAACAAATGGAAATGCAGAGTCCTGCTCCTGGAGAGAAGTAATTTCATGCACCAGTAGCTGCTGGAGGACAACTAACTGGAAAGCAGCTTTATAGAAAAGGATCTGGGCCAGTGATGTACCCTTAGCATCTTGGACTGCATTAGGAGGGAATTTGCCAGCAGGTTGAGGGAGGTGATTGTTCCCTTCTACTCAGCACCACGGAGATGATACCTGGAGTGCTGTGTCCAGTTCTGGGTTGCCTAGCACAACAAAAACTTGGATGTCCTGGAGCAAGTCCAGAGAAGAGCTGTGAAGATGATTAAGGGATTGCAGATCTGACACGTGAAGGGAGGCCGAGAGTGCTGGGACTGTTCAGCTTGGAGCAGAGAAGGCAGAGGTGGGTCTTGGCAAGGTGTGTACATACCTGATGGAAGGGAGTAGAGATGGTGCAGCCAGACCCTTCTCAATGAAAGGCAAGAGGCAATGGGCACAAACTGAGATACAGGAAATTCCATTTACACATATGAAAAAGCTTTTCTACTGTGAGAGTGGTCAAATACTGCAACAGGCTGCCCAGAGATATTATGGAGTCTCCATCCTTGGAGATGCACAGAACCTGAATGGACACGGTCCTCAGCAACTTGCTCTAGCAGACCCTGCTCTGAGCAGAGGGGTTGGATCTCCAGAGGCCATTTCAGCCTTTAGCAGTTCTCCTGTGATGATATGACAGGAACAAAAATCAGCCAGAAAAAGTAGTCTGAGGGTGGTTTTTTGTTGTTTTTTTTTCTTGGTGTTTTTTAAATTATGTTCATGGTAAACCAGGAATAATAATAAGCATTGCACCTTTGCTTGTCTGGCATGTAAATTGCCATGATGGATACTTCCTAGCCCTGGCAATTTGTTCATCTGTTTAGATTCACATACATGTAGAAATCCAAATGCAATCTGTAGCTGCGTGCACATCACCGGAATTGACAGGGACAGGGTGGTAGAGGCTGTTTTGTAATGTTCCCTTAAGGGCCAAGAGAGAGGAGGGCATAATAAAAAGCAATTAGCAGAATGGTATAAGAAGATAAGTAAGCATGGTATGTAAACACCTTTTTAAAGTAGGTGCAATATTCAAGAGGAGGAAAGTAGAAGTTAGAAATTAATCTCCTTTAGAGCTGAGCTCCATTACATTGGGTTACTAAGTAACTTGCACTGTGCCTTACCCTGGAATTGTTCTTGCTATATCCCATAGCACATGCCCCCTTGCTGTGAGCTGATTTCATTCCAAGTTTTTCAGATTCAGCTCTTAAGATAGTCAATGGCTTGCCATCATTACTGCAAAGCTTCCACTATGTTAGTGTGTAGCTTTGTTTGTTTTCTACACATCAGAGTCCCTGAGGTGAAGTGCCTTTTTGGTTGGCAAGGGGAATTGTGTAAAAAGAGAGAAGCTACTGAAGAAGACTCGATTATCTCTGTTGGAGAGTTAACTTTTTCTGGCCTAAAGCAAATCACCATCTTTTTGTCAAAAGAGGAAGAGAACAGGACCAGCTACAAGGATTTGTGCACCGTTAACTCTGTGAAAGACAAGTCTAGATCTGGAGTTTCAGGGTGATATTTTGATTGTTGTTAAAATTTGACTTTTAATTCTTCATTCTCTCTTCTTGTGTACCTCTAGGTTACGGTACCGGGGATATTTTGGAGGTGTAACTGCTCTAACAAGAGATCAGTTTTCCAAAGTGAATGGATTCTCAAACAACTACTGGGGTTGGGGTGGAGAAGATGATGACCTTCGAATCAGGTAAACAATGAGAAATTGGTTTAAAAAATTACTTAAAAATTGGTGTGACTTCACACCAAGCCTCCAAAAGTAGAACACTACAGGGGCCTTCAGTTCCAAACAGTATTGTAGTGGGGATTTGAAGTGTAAGATGCAGTTCTGTGAGCAGTTTCCTCTTTGCAAGTGTTAGGCATGCCTGATACCTCATCCTCTTCCTGACAGCATTGTTGATGGTTGGGTGTGGGTTAAGGTATTTGCTTGGTTTGTTTTGGCTTTGTCTCAGCCACACAGTATTTGTATTCTTGCTTGGAAATTGGTTATAATGGAAATAATGAGATTGAATTTGGAGTGTGGTTTACCAGAGACACAAAGGTATTCAGTTCCAGTACTTTGCAAGTGTGGGAGTGTTTTGGTGGGACCGGGTGTTTTGTGTTCACTGACTACCATGAATTTACTCCAGCCACGGCTTAGTTTGTATGTGGGTGCTGTTGATTATCGTAAAGATAGCAAATAATTTGAATTTTAGAAAGGCTGCATATATATGCATATATCCTTTGCTCTTGTTAAAACTAGTTTTGCAGATGTGCCTGTCGAAGTAGGGTAAGTTTGTTAGTTGAGAGATGTTTAGTGGGGCAAGGAAGTCAGCAAAACTTGCATTGATCTTTTGCTCTGCGCCTAAGAAGAAACCTCTAATCCTGCACTGCTGTTGGTGAAGGGGGGGGAAAAACCCACAAACAACAGAAAAAACCCCACAGCCCTGCAAATTCTGCTGGCAGAGTTGGTTTGTAACGTGGGTTACAAACTGTCATTCTTAAGTGGTTATCCTTTTCAGCTGATTAAGTGTTGGGGACATAAAAGTCGTATCCCTGGTGATGTTACATAATTGCAAAGGGGATCAAGTGTGTTAAAGTTAGGAACTTCCAAATGAAAGCTTTTCTTCTGTGTCAGTTTAATAATTAGTCAACTGTATCTCAAGAAATTTAAAAGGTCTACTGGAGACATGGATTTCCATCCCTTCTTAATCACTTTTTTTCCTTCCTACCCCTACCTAGACACACCAGCTTCTCAGTGACCTCTTGGGAGCTGGCTTTTATCGTGGGTGGCTTGGTACCATCTTATTTCCCAGCTTCCCGTGGGTGACAGTGGTGTTTCAGATATTCCTGTGGGCACTGGAGAAGCAGCTGTGCAGCAGACCAGTAGGACTTACTGAGAGTCTCTGTGATGTCTTCAAGGGGTTGGAATTGAAAGTGATGCTTGTGTGTGGCACCTCTTAACTTTGCAGCTGTTGGTCTCGGTGTGGAAACCAAGTCGTACAACACAGTGTGTGCACTGCAACTTCTTGTGCCTTTCCTCTCGGGTGGGTCTTGGGCTGGGATGGAGACAGTTTGCAGGGGTAGGTAAGGGCAAGTTTGCCGCCTCAGTGGGTTGTGCAGAGACATCCTTGGAGCCTTTCTGAGTGAAGGCAGCAGATGGCAGCATCCCTTCAGTGCTGTCAGAACTCAGGCCTGGAGGGCTCTCGGGTCCTACTGTACTGCATCCAGGCTAAATGTCTCTTTTGGCCCATCCGAAGGCATGCATCACCAAGCGACTTTTCAGATCGTTTGTTGTAGTTGTTTCATAATTTACTGCTACAAAGTAATTTGAAATCTGAAAGGGGCTCAAGTTTTTTCAAATCTTGGTTTTCTATTGCTGTTTCAGCTGCTGAGTGACTAGCACAGAGGTGGACTATTCCTTAATTCCATTGTCATGATGTAAACCCTTTCTGCTGTCAGAGCAAAATTGTTGTGTTCCACAGATATGTTTAAGGTCAAAAGCTCCAACCAAGTGCCTGATGTCAGACACTTAAATCTGTGCTTGGGGCTCAGTGTTTCTGGCATTGTTCTCAAAGAAATTTTTTTCATGTGAACAAATAAGAATTTTTGCAGCCATTAAAGAAGAAAACAAGCTTTTTTCCCCCCCCCTTCTTTTTAAGTGGAGAACTATCAAGTATGGGGGTTTTATTGCAGGAGTTGAGATAAACTTGTTGCAAAAGGTGTGGAAACTTGCTACAGAGCAGACCAGTCAATACTAATGTAAACATACTCTGCTATATAATGTGTACCTAAGCTCTGTGTGATCTCTACTGTACTAACTACCTGCTTCTGTTCAAAAGAAAGGTGTGTATGTCACTCTACTAAACCTTTTCTCCAGAAATGCAACTCTGAGCCTCATTTTGCTGGCAAAATGGGTTGTGGAAGAGATGCAGATGAGTTTTTACAACTCTCTATACTTCCTTCCATGGCATCTACAAAAGATGAAGTCTTCGGTTTTTGGTTGTTTTTTTTTTCCCTTAACAGCTAGCTTGTAGCTGTTGTCTTCCTCATACCAGTATTGCTTCTTCCAGGGTTGAGTTGCAGAAGATGAAGGTGGTGAGGCCATCTGCTGATGTAGCCAGGTACACGATGATTTTCCACAACCGAGACCATGGGAACGAGGAGAATCGAGAGAGGTGAGTCAAGAACAGCGTTCCACCTTGCATTGTCCTGGTCTGTTGTCTGGGAGCCAGGCACCTGGGGGGACAAGGTCTTTGCTCTAGGCCAAAGAGGCATTTTGTAGTACCCATGGGCTCTGGGGGCCACCCCTGTGACAACACTGTTCATAGCTGGCAGTTGTTTTGCACCTGAGGTCTTTGTAGAACTGACTGGGTGGTGTTCCTTAGAAACTTCCAAAGTTATAGTTATATGGATATGATTTGAGCATATGATTTCAGAGATTAAACCAAAGCACTTTTTTTACCCCATATCTGATTGTCTGTGTTGAGGACAGGAAAATCAGGACTTTACATTCCCAGTAGATAGGTAATGGCAGTAGCATTGCTGCCAAATTTACTAGTTAGTGGGAAAGAGGTCAAAACTTCTCTCCTGTGCATATCAATGAAGATTTTTCTCCTCTTTCTCCTCAGGATGAAGCTTCTACGTCAGGTATCTAGAACATGGAAAACAGACGGGCTGAATTCTTGTTCATACAAACTGCTCTCAGTGGAACACAACCCATTGTACATCAACATTACAGTGGATTTCAGCATGCAGCCCAAGGTCTCATAGGGGCAAGCACCACACAGGTTATAGGAAATGGCAACAAATCATGTTTGTGGCTGCTGTTAGAGCAGAGGGCTTCTGGCACTCTGTTTGGAAGAGTGCTTCAGTAGCAAAGAAGAAAGTAAAGTGTTTCTTCACAGCATCTAATTGATTGGTTGAAAACTTCCTTTTGTGAGGACTGGAGCTATGGACTGACCCGAGAGACAGGTCCTCCTGTTCTTCTATGCACTTTTTGCTGGGACATTTTTAAAAGTGTCCTTGTTTGGGCTGGTCCAGTGAAAGGACTTGAACTAAGTCACTGAAAAAAATTTTGTGTTGCAACTATTTCTAAACTTTTTTGTGATCTTATTAAAAGCACAAGAATTCTTCAACAACTACAAACTTAATAAGAAAAGCTAATTTTTCTAGCCTGAGTAAAAACTGCATGTGAGGCAAGGGCAATAATGGTAATGGTCAAGGAGATGTTAAAAATCTCTCAATAAATGCAGTCTGCTGAACTCCACAGTGCCTCTCATCCTTCAATCTGCAGCATCCCCTGCTGAGGGACTGCCAATGCATCCTGTGGCACTGATCAAAGTCTCGATGCTGCAGCAGGATGTGTGTTATTCTCCAGGGATCTGGAAGGAAAAGCAGTAGCCAGCTGTGTCAGATGGAGAGAAAATCCTCTCCACATTTTGGGCCACGCTGTTAGTAGACTGTGTATTTGTATAGATACTCAGGCCATTATTATTTGTGAGTCTTGCTGAAGAAGACAGGTGTTCTACTATGCTACAGGATTTGTGCTAAAATCTTGATTAGAGCACTTGCCTTACTGTATTATACTTAACTGTTCTTATATGTAAATGTGAAGCTACGCTCAGGAGAGTTTCTTTTAGGACATATTTCAACTGTAGAGAAGACTGAAACTTTAAATGTTTTTTGGGTGTAGTGGGATAGATGCAGCTTTTTAGTGAACAAGGAATTTTTTTTATCTTCAAGTAACAAGCAGAAATACCCAGTGTCCTGCTCTCAAAATAACTGGACCTGGCAGGCAATGCTACAGACTGACTGGGCAGACAAAGAAAGTTTACAGCAAGGGCAAGGGCTTGGGCAGAATGTGTCAGTCTCAGGTAAGTACAAATGCATTCCTGCCACGGTCACAGCTCCCCTGTTGACATGTTTTACTTAGTTTTTCCTCTAGTATTTAATTTTTCAGAAGTATTTTGTGTTGAAGACTGCTCAACCTTGAATGATTATTAGTCTGAGCAACAGCTGAAGAACTAGATTCATTTCCCTGCTCTGAGCAGGAGGTTACACTAGGTGACAGCCTCAGGTCCCATTCAGCCTGCATTACTTACAGTATAGCTGTAGCATAGCTAGAATAAAAACATTTAAACACTGATGGATCAGGCCAGAAAGAAAAGCAGGGACTTAAGCTCTGGTTTGTTTGGTTTCAGGGCAACTTTCTCTTTTATTACACTATTACTTAATATTTTATAAAACTCTTAAGCCAAACACAAAACTCAATTTATTTTACTCAAATTCACAAAGGATATTTACAGAACTGTGACTGGCTTCAACACTTTCTCAAAATATAACACTTCAGAGGCCATTCTGACAGAATGGCTTGCATCCTAATTAACACTTAAGTACAAAGCAGGACAGAGTTATCCAGTTATGGAACAAAGGTTCCATAAACCTTGGATCAGCTTACTGTCAAGGAGACTTGGCTCAGTAGTTAGTTTTACAGTGACGTGGACAATTTTTACAGTAAGCCACAGCCTGCTTATTAGCTGTCATATCCTATTCCTGAAGCCTGTCCTTCTAAATCTTAAACAGTTTGAAGAAAAGTGAAATGCATGAAAGGCAAAGGGATTAGTCTCAGGTGGTGAAGACTGCACAGGGCAATGGGAGGTAGCAGCTGAATGCCCAGGCTGCACCCAACCTCTGCTTTTGTTTTCAGTCTCTTAAGAAAATGGGGGAACATATCCAATGTCAACAGTGATCTTGGTATAAAGAGGATGCTTTGTCCTGGAAAGGAGCCTGAATTGTAATGAATTCATTCCATCAGCTTTCCATGTTTTCCTGGTGTTGTGTTGAGAAGTAGGCCTGAGGAAGGAAGAATACCTGCAGTTAGAAGAACGAAGGTGATGTTTGCAGCTGAAGCTGCAGAAGAAACAAAGAGGATTCCAGAGGGCTCAGGGGGGTAGCAGAAAAGCCCTAACTCTTTCCACATGATACAGAATAAACAGATTACAATAAATTCACACTGAGTTTTCTGAACGAGGAAGACAATTTGTACTGGACCCTAATGAAACAGGGAGACCGGTGAGGTGGCAGCTACAGTCTGCCAAAGCCCAAGAAGCTGGCAGCTGCTTAGAGAGACCTGGGAGTGCAACACAGAGGGTTGCAGCAATGGTGTACATAGGCTGCTGTAGGTAGGTTTTTAGACAGGGTTGTTATGGAAACCTGAGTTTTGAGATGATAAAGGGAAATCTGCACTGTCCGTATGAGAAGCCTCCACCACACTTGACCCAACACCCTCCTCCAGCTGTTCTATATAAAACAGTGTTAGATAAAGTCTGTCATAGCACCTTCGACATGTCTTTAAGCGAGAATACTGCTTTCCACTATTTTAATGGCACATTGTAACTCCACACAGATTGAAGAGCAAGTTTTTATTATAGGGAAGTTGTAACAAAGTGTCTCTTCAAAGTGAACTCTCCCTATTTACAAGACAGGCAGTATTTTTTCTTAAGCACCAAATAATTCAGGGAGTAAAATTTTAAGTCTGACATGTGTTAGCTTCCTAGCTAGAATGTATCTTCACAACAGGAAAAAAAGATAGGAAACAAGGAGAAACCCTTCACGTGCAAAGACAGGAGACAAGTGATTCAGTTGAAACTGGCTGGGAGCTGCTTTTAAATAGCCTCCCTAAAGCAGAAGAAGCAGCAGTGACATGAGGTATATTTACTGCCTGTTCTGGGGAAGATGACAGTAATACTCTGCCTGCCACAAGGCAAAGAGTAGCCCCCAACCCAAACAGTTACCTTCTCCAAGGCTCTTGCATCTCTGTCTCTTCCTCGTAGTTCATCACTTTGTAGCGTCCAAGGTGAGGTGATGTCCGGATTATTTTCATTCCTGCTAACTGAATCCTTTAAAACAACATATAAAAATATTTGCTTAGGCATAAAGATGCTGTTTCTAGACTTAGTTATAGTCAGAGATGATTTTCAGTGTTAATGCAATAAAAACGAAATGCAGAAGCAGCACATGATTTTTTCTAGCAGGGTCGAGGCCAAGCTTGGGCTAGAAAGCTCCCAGCTGCAGTGCACTTCCACAGGCTACAAGAGGATTATGACAAGCAGAGAATGAGCAAAAACATACAGAGCATTTAAGAGCAATTTCTATGAATTTGACGAAATCATTATTCCACTTTCTTCTCAGAGCAAAGCTTTTGCTGCCTAGAGGTCGTTTTTGTCCTAAACAAACAAAAAAAAAGACCTCAAACTTGCAGTTTCTGAAAGGAAGCCAGTCCTAAGTTTCAAAACCAGATTAAGACTCCCTGTTCTTTGAGAAGTGCCATTCATTCAGATGGCCTGATTATACTGGTTCATAACAGATTAGTGATAAATACAGTCACCAGATAACCAAATGTGAGCAAATGTGAGCTCAGCTGTGGGACAGTTAGATAAGACATGAGTAAACTGAAGGCTCAGAATTTTAGAACAGAGCTCCTAAAAACAGCATTTTGGGTGACTCTCAAGCAACCCACAACCCACTGCTGATGGCACCTCTGTTAATAAGAAGTGCCTTTAATAGTGCAATGGCTGTTATCACAGGACAGCCCTTACACAAAGAAGATTCCTCTTCTGAACATAAGAATGAATGTTTGCTCAGTTGAGGTTATCTAACTGGCATGTTTCGAGCATTTGACTGCGTTCCATCGAGATCTGATAGAGCAGGAATGTTTTAAAGCTGAAAGAGGCCACAGAACTGAAAGTATTTGTTAGTTTAGAGCCATCACTGTCAGTAAGTGTTATAATACTATTATTTCAGATCGAGTTTTAGACGACGTTTGTTGTTTTCTGAACATAAGCTTATGGCACATTCAATCATAAAGAGACAAGCAAGAACACTAAACTAGATTTGCTGTTACAGTTTTTGCATTGCAAAATTAAACTGTCATATGGTGCAGTTATTCCATTAATTTACTGTTAAGAAGAACCCAACAGACTTTCCTGTAGTTGATAATGTAAACACATAAGTGGTTCCAATTCGAATACCGTTTTCCTCTAAGAGAAGGTAGATCCTGGTGTTTGCTACACCTAATACAGTTCTGCAGTCTGCCAAATGTAAGTAGGAGCCAGCAGTTTTTTTGCCACTAGCTCTGCTTTAATAAGCAGCATCCCAGAAAAAAAAATTTTACACAGGACTTTTTGAAATTGGACATTGCAATGTCAAAACAAATCATTAATTTTGTTGCTACACGGCAAGAAGTGCTTAAGCACCTCCTAAAATCCAAATACCAGGTGGTCATTTAAGAACAGCAGCTCATTTCTAACTTTGGCAGGTTGAGACTTCAGAATGTGAATAAATCATTAACAGGCACTGTCCATGGCCTATGTGTATCTCTGGGCCAAAACATTGCTAATCATTAATATAAGTTTTTTCTGAAAACATATGATCTAATTCCCTTCAAGAAAGGGCTATTTTGGGAGCTACATAATCCACTTGTCTTACAGGAGTCTCTTCAAGGAAGTGCACTCCTATTCATAACTGGCATGATTCTTTATCCCTCATACCGAAAATCACATTAGATGCCTAAGCGGTCCTAAGAACAGCTGAATAGACCCAGTATTGTAGAGTTTGATGTAAAGATCTATTTTCCTGGCATTCCATTCCTTTCATAAATGCAGACTCTTTAAACAACCATACAACCTTTTAGTTGGTTTCATCTGAAAGGCAAAGGAAGAATTCTACGTTAGAAAATCAATTTCAATTTCCAGACAAATAACTGCTTTGAAAAACCTCACGTAACTTGTTGCACTGTGCAAGATAAAAAAAAAAAAAGCCTTCTATGGTCAGTTTAGTTTTATAAACTCCCCATGAGCCTGCCTGTGCTGGATGATAAAGGTGCTCAGTGCAACTGCAAAGCTGAATAAAGAAGCTGCAGCCATGATTCTGTACTTGAGGAATTCGCATGAGGCAGAGTACCTGGAACTAAACTCATCTCGCTCCTATAGCATGCTGCTGCCATGGCAACCCAAGTACAAGAAAGACCATCAACTCTTGCTGTCACTGACTCACATTAGTACACAGGCTTCTCCATCACCCAGCACTGCAGACAAAAGATAGAATTCCTTGCACTCCTTAATGCCCAGTATTGGTGATAAGGTAATACTTGGAGCAACCTAAATGCACTTAACTTAAATTCCCAACTGTCTGAGAATTAGTAAGTACCTTCTTATTTGTCAAGCTGGCAGATTCCTTCCCTCTGTTGGGGCTGTCCACGTCAAAGGAGGCACTTGTCAACTCCTAGTGGTTATAACCCCTTGGACTAAAGGCACAAGGATGTGAAGTAACATTCTGCTCTCCAGAGCCAAGAAAGCTTTGTTTTCCCAGCACACAGTGATTAGATTCATAGCTTCTGAGCAGCTTCTGATATTAACCATTCCCAATGCCAACAGCATTTTGGATTATAATGATACTTGGTTCCTTTCTTAGGGTAACGCTACACTTCATTCCAGCTTGGTGCTATTTTAAGCCTGTCCTGTGCATTAGTACCTTGTAGCAATGTCGTCATTTTCACCACCATCACCCCAGTATGTGTTTGGAAACCCATTCATCTTCATGTAATGATCTGGAGTCAGAGCAGATACACCCCCAAAAAAGGTCTTGTAAGGCAGACTAAAAGAGAAAAAAAAAACAACAAAGAAAGCATCAATATTGAAGCCTAATACATCTAACACATCTAACTGTGATCCAAGTCACACATATGTTTTACAGACACTGTCATTACAATGCTGAAACCCAAAGCAGTAAACCCAGTGTAATTCCCATCATTCTCCACGTTGTCCCCTGCCATCTTCCCCCAAAGTAGACCAAAGTAAAGCTGGTTTCAAATTTCACATCTTGAGTCAGTTTAAAATACCTGCATCCTATCATGTCATCTTCCATATGATCCAGTATTTCCCACCCTTATACTTTTATTCTTGAAGGAAAGTCAAACTGAAACCTGCTAGTTACTTGCCAAGCTGAGCTAACAGCGTAACAGGGAACTACAGGCAAAGGAATTGTTCAAGATTGCATGCTTAGGTCAAGAATATCCTTTTCTAGGGAAGTCACTACTACAAAACTAACACACAGAAAACCTCTTAAAAGTTCTATCTTTCACTGTTCCCATTCCTACTTTCTAAGCAGAAAGTGAACCAAGTAGAATGCATAAACAGAAAGCAAATGGAGGCACTTACACGTACTGAAACTTATCCATGGCACTTGCCATATGCTTGGGATAGTATTCATCGCAAATGTAGAGGTTATAGTCATTCTCAGGTACTAGGTCAACATCATGCAGGACAAGGCAGTCCCAGTCTTCATCCTTCATGGCTTCCCGGACACCAACATTAAGTAACTTTGCTCGGTTAAATGAACCAGCCCCCACCTGGAAAAGAAAACCTGCATTTCTTCACCAAAACAACAAAGATGGTAATGCAATTAAAAATTTGTGTTAGTAAAAAAGCCTTATTCAATTGAATTACACAGTACTGAATCAATACTGGCTGCAAATTCCATGTTCCTGACTCTGAAGATTTCATCCACCCTCTTCACAACATTCTCAACAATTGTCAGCTTTGCTGTGCCAGGGGCTATACACTGTTGGCACCTGAAGAAGGCTGACTTTCAAGAGATCCATAAGCCAATCCTCAGGGGTACATCTGTACATCAACACTTTTGCCCTGACCACTGTTTATTAAAGCTTAGAAATGAGAAAAAAAGATCTTGGTCAAACAAAAAAGCTTCTTCTCCCTCCCAATAAACTATCAGTTTTAATTCATGAATCCAAAACTTGCTCTCTCACCACAGATCTTTTGCAACACCAGTGCACCTCAGTTACAAAAAGCTGTTTGCCCTGCATAGGCTGCCCCTCAGCAGGGTCAAGCCAGATGTTTGTATTTGATACAGACTGAAAATATCCAACTTCACTTTAGCATTTAGTTTTAAGATTTTGCTCAGTAGCCACACTGACAAGCTACAGACAAACCGCATTCAACTCTCAAACAGATGAAAATACAAGGTATCACTTAAATGACAACTTATCCCTCTAGAAGAAAATCCCCAACAGAACCAATCAATAGCAGAATGATGATCTTGACAAGTGTTATGATATTTCAATCATTAGCAGCCATGGAGATGGTACAACATGTAACTGATCTCTTCTCAGCCCATGCATAAAACAGTATTTCCATACTAGAAGAGTCATATTTCATAGAATCATAGAATGGCCTGGCTTGGAAGGGACCTTAAAGATGATCTAGTTCCAAACCCCCTGCTATGGGCAGGGACACCTTTCACTAGACCAGGTAGCTCAGAGCTTCATCCAACCTGGTCTCGAACACTTCCAAGGATGGGGCATCCACAACTTCTCTGAGCAGCCCGTTCCAATGCCTCACCATCCTCACAGTAAAGAATTTTTTCCTCCTATTTAATCTAAACCTATTCTCTGTCAGTTTAAAGCCATTCCTCCTTGTCCTGTCACTATATGCTCTTGTAAAAAGTCTCTCTCAATCTTTTTTGTAGATTCCCTTCAGGTACTGGAAGACCACAATCAGGTCACCCCTATGGTGTCTCTTTTCCAGGCTGAACAATCCCAGTTCTCTTAGCCTTTCTTCACAGGAGAGGTGCTCCAGCCCTCCAATCACCTTGGTGGCCCTCCTCTGGACTTGCTCCAACAGCTCCTTCCTGTGTTGGGACCCCAGATCTGGATGCAGCATTCCAGGTGGGATCTCACCAGAGTGGAATAGAGGGGCAGAATCACCTCCCTCAACCTGCTGGCCATGCTGCTTTTGGTGCAGGCCAGGACACATTTGGCTTTCAGGGCTGCAAGTGCACATTGCTGAGTCATCTCAAGTCTCTCATCCAACAGCATCCCCAAGTCCTTCTTGGCAGGGCTGCTCTCAATCTGTTCATCCCCAGTCTGTATTGATACTGACGGTTGCCCCGACCCAGGTGCATTTCAAGTTCAGAACTAACCCATAACTGGGAAGCTCAGCTGCACCACCAGGCACATTTGATTTAGATTTACCTGCTGAATCAAGTAGATAGTGTAACTGAGCTGCTGGCGCTGCAAGAAAGGATGAATGTAGTAGAGAAGATGGTGGAGGTACTTCTCCTGGTTCCTGTAGGCCACGAGGATGGCGGATTTGTAGCGGGCGAAGCAGTGAGGTGGCCTGTAGTGGCCACCACCCTGAACGAAAGGATTTTTTTTGATGATCATCCTTTCGCTAGGGAGCATCCTGAAGGTGATGGTTAACGGACCAACTGTAAGGAGAGACAGAAAGGAGAAACAAAAAAGAGTAAGGTCAGTGATGTTTCTCAACCTTCATTTAGACCTACCAGATTAGCTACATATGTTCACTACTTCAGACACCAGCCCTACCACAGAGCAGTTAACAACGCCCACACAGCTGTGCCTACGGCAGGAATTTCACCACTGCCTGCTGGTCACCTCCCCAGGGCTCCACACTGAGGGGTGCCGGGCTCAGTACCAGGATGGCACGCTCCCTGCCAGGCATCCTGAGTCCTGGCACAGCCAGCAGGTCTCACTGGGCTCCTGCACAGCTTGCTATTCCCTGGTATTGGCTCCCTCCTACAGTCTTGTGTTGCTTGGATGAGATCCTTGAATAATGTATTCACTGTAAGAATAGAGTTGAAGATTAATCAAGATGAACAGACACATCTGCTTTTGCTACCCATCTAGAAAATTTCTCTAAGCCTCTTTCAGAAGAGATTTGAGGACAAAAACGTCCAAATGGATATTCAGCAGGTCAGGGGAGAAATAGTTTAAAGCCTGGATGAATACAAGTACTTTAGGAAATGTTAGCTTTATCTTAAAAAACGTTTCAAGTTCAATTTGATGTTATAATCACATGCCACAAGGGCTGTATTTGCTATATTATTTCATTTTATACACTGTGATAAGTAGGCAGTACTTCAAAATGTTGGGAGAAGCAGATGACAGAAATGAGAAGGAAGAAAGGTGTTACATTTTCAGGAACAGGCGCAAGGTAGCAAAAGAAACTACATATTGCTGTTCCTCTACTCAGCACCTCAATTTTAAATACAAAACATACTGGATACGTTCAACAGTTTTTACCTAATTAAAAACAATAATTTGCATTTTTACATGAATTCATCCATTCTTTAGGTGGAAAAAGCTTGGAAAGTCACAAGTGAAAAAAAGAATCAATTACCATTTTAACACAAATCTCACTGTATGATATAAATAAACAAATTCTACAATTATTTAAATGCCTGTCATCCTGAGTACTGAGAAAAGCTTCCAGAAGTAGCAGAAGAGTTACATTTATATACAAATCAGTGTGTCTTAATGATTTCCTACAACTGTCAACTTCTAAGAAAATAAAGAACAAATGCAGAGCAAGATTAAAATGTTATACTGTAAAGAACTAGGGAAAAACTTTCACGTAAATCATAATTGCAAGCTGACAATTTCAAGTGACATTTCTATTCAATAATTCTCTGCAAACCATGCTACCAAAGGCAAAATATTTTTTTGCACCAAAAGTCTGTAAGGCAAGTTTGTTGTAGTTTTTTTTTTTTTTAAATAGCTGTAAACAAGATTTTTTTTCCTTCCAAGCTCATATTTAATGCTACAGCTGACTTATTCCATGTCTTGTAAGTCAGACTCCCTCTCAAACCACTGAAGTAAATTATTCTCTCTAAAACCTTCTGATAATGAAGCCTCAGAGAGGGCAAATGTTTAGGCCTGGTGCTTAGTGGCTTTCATTTGAGCAGGAAGAGGTACAGGTGTGTCTTAAGACTAATCAAGCAGGTCCAGAAACTACTTCTTCCAGGCTATCCTTCATTCAAGTCTCTGCTACAATTCTAATGAAAAACATAAAAATTGAGCCTGTGCTCACCCACATCCTGTTTAACTGACACAGAAGGAAGCAACATCCTCCACTGTTTTTGTGTGTTTGGGGTTTGGTTTTGGTTTTGTTTGTTTGTTTTGGGGTTTGGTGGGGGTTTTTTGAGCAGTAACAAGGCTTAGGGACTAAATTTACTGTAAGGTTCAAGGTGTCCATTCAGAACTGGGAAATGTTTTGCTACTACGTGGAAGTTGTTATACATCACATTTCTGATGGGCAAAGGAACATACAAACGGCATTTCCTGAAGGTCAACTCTTAGCAGCCACTGATCTCATTCCTCATGCTGTCAAAAAGGTCTAGCCACTGTGAATCCCACTTAATGGTTTTTGTTGGTTGGTTTCTATTTGTTTTTAAAAAGAAAACCTGAATTTTGCTTGTTGGCAAGATCGTACAACAGCTGACTCTTAAGTTTCAGTCCTTTCCCAAGCACCTAAAATGCAGGGCAATTTGATTTTGACTGCATTACCTTCAGCAGGAAACTGGAGTACATTGCCATATATTCGTACCTGAAACAGAAGGGTAGTTCTTCAGAGAATCATGCTGTGGGCCCATGAATGTAGGTCACATTTACAGTTAAGATTTTATGATGTTGTCACCTACTTCTATGCATACGGTTTCCTTTACTGCCTTTAGGACCCCCATGTTTCAGTCCAACGTTTTTAACTTGTAGTTTATATTGTCTTTTAGATCTGTGGACTCCCTGATTATCAGATCTTTTAACTAAACCACCATTAACCATGGATTTTATGACTACTGGAGCTTGATAAAGAAATGTTATATTCAGGGATTTCAACTATAAATCACAGCTCAAAGGAAAATATAAGAAAGGGAATTAATCCCTTCCACAAAGGCAGGATTTTGCTTTCTATAAAACAATTAGGACTCTTTATATTGCAGAGTAAGATTCTGCAGCGATAATCCTTAAATTAAAAAAAAAAAAATCTAAATTTGAGTGTTAAATGGTATGAGTAAGATAACATGCAATAGTTTCACTCCTGTTCTCTCCTTCCATACCCAAGCATACCATTCAGGAGGGTAGTATCTGCATTTTCCAGTTTTTTCAAGATGTCATTTCTCCCATGCTGCCTGGCTCCACACCTCAGACAACTCAGCTCAGAAAATGAAACTAGTATACGCCAAGGAGAAAAGAAATTAGTGTGACTTATATTTCCAAAATCTCTGGCTGCCCTACACTCCTTGGCTACAAGCTAAATTCTGGCTGTCATGTCTCCTTTCTGCCCAACTAACAAAAGGCTAATGCATCTTAATCCAATTAAATCCCAAATGTGAACAGAGCAGTTGCAGGCTGGACCAAAGAGGGAAAAATAAAACTGCTAAAGCACAGCTTTTCGAAAGGAGGAAAACCCCATCTTAGACATATCAGAAAGCACAGGATCTCAATTCAGGCAAGGTACAGAGCCAAGACTCTGAACTGTCCAAGCAATTTCTCCATACCCTGGTTCCTAAGCTCTTTCTGTGCCTGTACCATCACACAGAGGGTGTTTAATTAATATGAAATTCAGTGTGTACAGCTCATGATTCCCTGTCTGCATTGTTGTGCCAGTAACAACACATTCCTTGTTTGCTTTACTTTCTAGGCAACACATTTGTCTGTCAGGGATATCTTGATTTTGATCAGATCCATCCCACCTTAAGAAAGTAACTACTCGACTTCTAAACTCCTTGTTACACAATTAGAGTTTGCAGCTCTAATTACCAAGCTCAACCAGAACAAGCAGAACTTACACAAGCTAAGGAAATGGGAAGGGTAGCATGGTTGAATGCTGCACTGAGATAATGCAGCACCACACGCACGACATTAACAGAGTCATATTTGTGTAATTCTAACACTGTTTGAAGAAAAAAAAAAAAGCAGACCAACAGCTTTAATTTAAGCACAGGTTTCTAATGACAGAATATAAGGCTGCCTCAGCGGCAACTGAAAATAAATCTCAGCATTACCACCTTTTTATTTTTCCTTAAATCCAAGAGAAGAAACTCCGGTAGCA
Organism: Neopelma chrysocephalum; assembly: GCF_003984885.1. Lineage (NCBI taxonomy): Eukaryota > Metazoa > Chordata > Aves > Passeriformes > Pipridae > Neopelma > Neopelma chrysocephalum. Next base: position 14,295,699 of record NW_020897715.1, on the reverse strand, counting down.
TTAGAAAACATAGCAGGAGCTACTTATTACCACAACAGATGGTCACGCTCATGAAAAGGTTATGACAGATGGGAGTGAAAGGCAGTAACTGCTATAAGAAGGGCTTGGAAAAAAATCCTTCCATAGCAGGAGCGAGTTATAAACAGCAGAGTTACAGACAGAACTTTCAACTAATAAAGTTCTCAAGGGTCAAACCAACTTGTTCAGCACATCCCATGCATAAAGTAAGGTACCTCTTTAAACCAAAATAAAAATAATAAAAAAGGCCAATTCTTCTAAGCATCAAACTTCTTCCTGGTAAGAGGAAAAGACGGACCAAAACATGACATCTTGCACGCAATGTGAGAAAGTCAGATTTTGAATTTAAATGCTACTTCGTTATGTTTAAAGAAATACAACTCTAGCATACAAACACTTCACTTTTTCCAAAAACAGAGAAGGAGGAAACAGGCAGCCGGTTATTTGTGTAGAAACTTTAACCTTTGAGGGAACTCGAGTAATTTATTCATGATATTAATGAAGACACTGAATACCTTGTGCAATGCTTTTGAAGTTGTGATGACAAAAGGTCCAATGTCTAGACTTTAACCAGATGTTAAAAAAGGACCACTAGTCAGCAAGAGTCTAGTTCCTCTAAGGCAGAGATGATTAGCAACTATACTTGAATTCTTATTTCACAGCCCTGGAAGAACCAAAATACTGTAGATTGAGGAGGCAGGAAAAAGACAGATGAGCTGCAAGCTGATTTACATTCAAACAGTTATCAAAATGATCTACTATATATATATAAATGGAGAAAGTGCTGCACTTCATAAAAGCCCTGATGCAGAAACCATTTAAGCCATTTGGCATCCTTCCAGTTACTTTAACACGCTTTGGAGTGGGCACAGTGACTTATTACCAGCTCTGACTTGGAGACTGGAGTCCTCGAGAATTGATTCAAAATCTCATTTAATAGAGTTTATGAAATAAATATTAAAAGGCATTGGTCTCTGATATAACACTTCCAAGAGAGATCAGTCTCATGAGAGATGATAACAACCAGTCAAGATATTTATAAAGTATTTATATATCTATTCATATGTGCCCATTATATACAAAACAAAGGGCAAACTACCTTGCAAAGTAGCATGTTTCTCGGTTAAAAACAAAGCAAAACACCCAGAAGACGCTAGCATACAGAGATACCAGAAGGAATAATTTACTTCCTATATTTAAAGGGAAATATCACCGAGTAAAAGTTAAGCTGTAGCAGAGCGCTCATTTTTCTTAAGCTGAATCTGTGTCAGTGCTCCAAATTCCTTGTGTTTCACCACAACAATGGTTCATATGCTCCACTCAAAATTTTTCAGGCAGCAAAGCCTCAAGAATTACTCTGTCTCATTTGCCTCTTACTTTTTTTCTCCCAGCCAACTGACTGTTTCTGTCTATGACTAACATTATGTTTTCATTTTAGCTCTGCAGTACCACATGCAGGCCAATCCCCTGTTCCCAGCACTCTCAGGGATGGGCAGAAGAAGTCTTAAAAAGACTTCATAGCTCTAAGAGCACAGATTAGGGTAATTTTACCCTGCATCTGCCTCCTTCCTATTTGTCACTACTCCCGCTTATCTGATGGTTTGCAGACAGGCTGCACAGAATTGCATCTAGTTTTGTTTGGTGTTCTTTTTTTTTGAGACCAAAGCTGTCTCATTTGACTCTTTAGGACAGCGGATTCTCATCAGTAGTGGAGACAAATAGGGTACAGTCACGTTTCTGCTGTGCTTTTTCAAATAAAACAATTCAGTCTGAAACAAGGTATTGTAGATTCCCAGAAGAACTGATGGTCTGAGTGCACTAAGACCATTAAAGCTGGCACCTGTGCAAAAAGGCTCTGTGCTATCAGGATTCAGGATTTACTTAGTAGAGCTGTTTCCCAGGAAAACGCTGAAACATATACCCAAAAGTTATCATACAAGTTCATCATACATACTGCATGTATTTCATTTAACCACAAACAACAGACGAAGGAAGAAAACTTCTCAAAAGAGCAGGCATCGTTACAAAGATGGCAGTGTAAAAAGGCCCATCCAAAGGGTCCTAGCAGAGTTCTCTAACACAAGGAAGCAACTTGACACAAGAGCACTGGCTTCCCACAAAACTTCCACGTGAACCAAGATCAGACATTTGCTCTTAATGGGTTCCATCTGTGGTGATCAGCTGTCCTAGAACAGCAGGGCCACTACTAAGCAGCAGTCCAAGGCTAGTTATATACAGCATTTAGATATGCAGAAACCTGTGCAGTTCAGAAAAGCCAGGCAAGAGTAATGTGCTACACAGTAGTCTAAGAAATTGGTGGCCCCAAACCAGCTGTTAAGTGCATGCTGGCAGAATCACTATTTTCTGACATGCATCAGCACTTTAATATCACTACACTTGCTGTATAGGTTTGACTTTGTATTTCCTTAAAAATTCTCAACTGTTTTAGTAGTGCAACAGCTGGATGAATGCTGCCTTTAGGATCAGCTCTAATGCGGTTCTAGTGTAAATCTAAACTAATCTGTGTCCGGACTTTTAAGTATAATGGAGAAGTTTCTAAGTCTAAAGGATGTGTAACAATCACAGGCCAATAAGTTCACCATGAAGACCGAGGTGCCAAGCTATATCCTCATGCAAATGATATTTAAATCCAACTTAATCAATTTATATTGAACTACAGGCTTGATATAAGGTTGAGACAAAGAACCCAGAAGTTATAGTGAGTCAGATGTCAATATTAGGCAGCTACCGAATTGTTGGCACATTTTATTCAGGGCTGCCAAGAAAAAAAAGTATTACTAACTTGATATTATCACCATGCACTGTTTTCACTCTTGTTCTACAATCTCAACATCTATGTAGCCAAGCCCTTAATATTGGAAAGTTTATAGGTCAGTAAAATACTTTTCCTCGCATGACCAAAAAAACCAAGTTAGTTAACGGGAGAAAATTCTGTCAGTGTAAGCATTACATCAGTACATGGGTTCCAAAGTGGAAAAGTTTGAAGCAGATACAACTTACATCTGTGAAGCGTTCGAGGTTACCGTGAACACCCTGAGTTTATACCTACCAAGGACCGGTGACTGAGCTGAGCAGTACGGCATAGAGTCCTCACTGGGAGCCCGGGTGAACAAGCTGAGGTTTGTGTACACATCGTGGGGCTTCGAGTAATCCACAACCTGAGGCGAGTCTAAAATCCCGCGAAACACATTCGAAGGTCCACCTCGGTAGAGGATGAGTATAAATACCGCTTGGAAGACACACACAAACAGCAGAAAACAGTGATTTTCCACACGGGAGAGGGACATAGCTTTTAGCCCATGCTCCGGGATCTGGGCGGCAAGGAGCTGATCTGCCTTCCACGAGCTGCCGTCCCACGCTCTGGGCTACATCGCTGTGCAGACCTTCACCTTCTCCTCCTCCTCCTCCTGTTCCTCCTCCTCCAACTTTCTGAGGCGGCAGCGTGCTCTCCTAGCGCGGCTTCGTCAGGACGCCGAGAGCCAAACCTCCCGTTCCGGCTGCGAGCTGTGTCAGGTGGGCTAGTAGAGGGTCCAGAGTGTCCGAGGCCACGCCGAGCAGAGCCCCGGTAAGAGCGGCACGGGCTCGCTGTGGCACTGGCACGGGCTCAGCGCCCGCCCACCCCCGCCCACCTCGCGGCCAGACTACAGCTCCCAGCATGCAGAGCCGGGGCGGGCCCGGGGCAGGCCGTGCTCCCGCGCGGCATCCTGGGAGGTGTAGTCCGACCCCGTCCCCCCGACTGGGCTGCACAGCGTGGCGTTTCCTCGGTCAACACCTGGCTGCTGTTCCCACTTTAAATTGGTCAGGGAGAGGTGAACAGAAATTTAGACATCGGAATGGACTGCCCAGGGAGGTGATGGAGTCACTGTCCCCAGAGGTGTTTAAGGAAAGAACAGCTGTGGCACTTAGTGCCATGATCTCCTTGGTATGGTGGTGCTTGATGTGACTTGATGATCTCAGAGGTCTTTTCCAACTTAATTGATTCGTGATTCTGTGAAATGGGTACACCTCTGCCTGCGCCTGAAGGAACCACAGCAGCACAACCCCACTGTGAGGGGCCTCCCGCCATGGCCTCGCTGTCCCTAAGTATTTTGGCTTTTACACATCCTCTCTTCACTGGCTGATTCTGTAAAGAGATGGGGCTTCTTAAAAGATTGCGCTGTCAGTCATCTGCCTGATATTGTGAGCCCGTTTTCACTTAAATGCGGCAGAGGAAAAGACGTCTTACAGGTATTAAATTCCTACAAGGCTCCAAAGAAGAGCCAGGGGTTGGGTTTGCACTGGGGAGAGAGTTAAAACGAAATCTGTGCCCGTGAGAGGGGGCAGCACCCTGAGCTCAGCATCCCGCTCCAAGGTATAGCCGCTGGCCAGGCAGCCAGCCCCTGTGTGCGATCCCAGATCAGGCACAGCACTGAACACCAGGACAAGCTGCCCAGATAGGCTGTGAGTCTCCTTCTTTGGAGATATTCCAAGGCCACCTGGACACAATCCTGACTAACGTGCTCCAGGGGATTTTGCTTGAGCAGGGAGGTTGGACCAGATGATCTCCAGCGATCCCTTCCAACCTTACCCATTCTGTGATTCTGTGAAGCATGTGCTGCTGTTTGTCCTCCAAATAGGGTGGCATAGGAAAAAGATGGGGGGAGAGGCTGACAGCACTTTTATGGGGAGCTGGGGAGCTGGGAGTACTCTTCCTTCAGACTTGGTCTAAGATATAGGGCATACGTCTACAGAGGAAACGACCTCAGTCATTCTGCTGCACAGAACAACTCATTATTCAATTTAAGTGGATTGCTTAAGGCCTGGATGCAAATTGTCGTCATTTCACATTTAATTTAAACTTAATTGGTTTTTAAAATGAAAAATGTACTTAACATTTCTTTTCCCTGGGCAAAGTCTTTCTTTACTGAAACCCACCCAATGCTGCTGCTGCAAAGCTTGCTTTTCTTGCACACTGCTGTGAGTCTCTACTGTTTACATTCTCCCTGTGCCATTCCCTCCACGATCACGGCAAACCCACCCTGCTTGTCTTCCCCTCCACAAAACAAAGCAACGCTTGCTGTTCCATGGTAGCTCCAGTGAGTACAATGCCATGGACAGGAAAAAATCTCTGTGTCAGCTATGAAACAAACAAAGCAACCAAGATTTTCGTGGTATGACCTGGAGTTGCAGACAGCAATTGTTTTAGGGCCTAGTACTGCTTTATATTTCGCTTGCGATCCTTCCTTGGGTCACAGTAGGAAATCACAATGTAGGAGCAACTTGGGCAAAGCATGTCTGCCTCCATCTGTCTTGGAGAAGGGAGAAGCTGGACCCACTAGAACTGTCCCGCACCAGTGGCTCTGCTAACTTCCTCGCAGCCAGGGCTTAGATTTAAAAATCGTCACCCTGTGCCAGTTTTTGGTCAGAAAAATCAGGTCAGATGGAAAGGCAGAAGCCTACTCCAATCTGTATTTTTACCTGTGTGTATATATGCTCTCAAGGCTGGAAAATGAACATATAGCTTGCCAGATCAACTGTTTGCAGAGGAGCCAAACAGCACATGTTTCAGTGCAGGCTGAGAGAGCTGAATGTCCAGGAATGTCTCCCTTGGGAGCCTTCCAAAACCAAATGCAGCTCATCTCTTTCCCCTTCAATCATCAGCACCAAAAAGGGTAGATCATAAATCCACCAAGACCCTTTTTCTCACAAGAGAGCAAACAAGTCAGGTCTGGAGAGCAAAGTACAGATCAGAACTTCATGGTGCCAGCAAGTCTGAGCCTTTCCAAGGTCACAATGATCCTGTTTTAAACAGAGCTATGGAAAGCTAGGGTGTGTTTTGAATTAAAAGTGAATTGTATTGCTTAAAAGCAAAAAAAAAAAAAAATGTAACTGTCTCCATCGAAGCGTGGAAGGGAGGTGGCGGGCATTTTAGCAACCTCTGCATAGCGATTTACTGAGAGCAGTGATGGAGGAAAACAATGTGAGACTGGATCTGTGAGAAACAGGCACGAGGCTGTCTTCACAGTCAAAAGTCTGCCTTTCTCATTTTCACACGTCTGCCTGAGAAATTAAATTGAATGCATACAAAAAAAAAAAGACAAACACCATCTTCAACAGAGCTTGAAATTAAGTTTGTGCGACAGCCTCTGAATTGTCCCAGGGGAGGGGGCTTTCCCTCCCTCCAAGTGCAGTTTTACCTCCAATCAGCCCCAAATGTGATGAGAGACTGAAAGAAGTACTTTGGCATTTAATAAGATTCATTCTTGCTTGCTCTTTTTCTCTCCACCTCCCTTCCATGCCCTGTCTCCTGGGGCCTGCATTAGATCCCTGCAGCAAAGTGACTTTGGGGAGCTTTGCCTTGAAAATGCAGGGCCCAAGGAGGGGAGGAACAGCTGGTGTAATGGAGCAATACCAGAGCAGATGCTCCTATGGTGTTGGTCAATGTGCCTTATCCACTGCCCTCTCAGTCCCCAGGGTTTCTATAAAAGGAAGACGAAGAATTAGTTGTTGTACAAACATTGCAGCAACTTTCAGTCACTACAGCCAATCAGAGCTGTCCCTCTTTTTTGGGAGTGACTGTTTTCTAATGGGGTAGATGTTTCAGGTTCTTTGGCCACAGAAGTTCTTTCTCAGCCTTTTGCAGGATCTTGGCTTGTAAACTTCATATTGTACTTTAAGCAGCATCTTTGTGAATGTGATTTTTTTTATTACACATATATGAATTTGGCTTGTGCTCTAACATGCTAAATTTTCAGCAAGGCTTCCTCACAAAAGTCTTGAAACTTCTTCCACTTTTCTGGGAGGTGGGTGTCCTGCTGGTGTTAAAAAACCCAGATAACTGGGTTACGTACCTTGGTCATGTACCTTGGCCCAAAGACAGAGCAAATCAGTGAGAGCATTACAAACAGGACCTGGATCTGCTAGCTTCTTCCAGGATTCTGGATTAGCCAACAGTGTCTTCCTGTCAAATAGACGTTTCACTGAGAGAGCTTGTCTTCCCCTCTCTTTTATGATGGAGAACTGACAGCCTGCCCAATGTTTTGACCACCACTCACTCGCTTCTGAGTCGTGGTCAGCACCTTTGCAGAACAATCTCAGTAGGGATGGTCACCATGTCCAAAATGACAGCTAGAGATGCCGTAAGACTATAGATTTCAGGTTATATTCTCCTGTCTCCTATATCTCCATAATGCAGGCACCAGTCTTGGGGACCTGAAATGTTTTTGCTTGATTTTCTCTTGTAACATTTGGGTCAGATGAAGACTGAAATGAGTAGCCTTGAAATGAGAATAACTAAAATGGATACATTCTCCATTGCAGAGTCCGCTGTGTTTTCCTGGAAAAGGAGTAAGCACTTACGCTGCAGACAAGACAATGGTGCAATATCATACTATTCACATTGTATTTAATAATGCTCTAGTACCATTCAATATAAATAAATAACCATTAAAAAGTGCTTTCTTGACATTCTCCTTCTTTCATCACTAGTATTTTCTGCAACAGGAAAGGTTAGTAATATACATTGGTTGGTGAATTGGATGAATCTCAGAGAACATGAATATCAGGTACTAACTAATGCGCCAGTAAAAACCAGGCACTGGGATGCCTTCTCTTGTTTAAATACTTCAGGCTTGATCTGCAGCTTCCCTCCTTACTGCATTCACTTGCCCTGAAGCCTGTAACTCTTGACAGTTGCTTCTCTGCTGGGCTCTCCCACCCATCTCTGCTAACAAACAGGCATCTTAACTTAGCTGATACACCTTGGCCAGCAGCAGTCCTTGCTGTCCTTAGGCTGCTCTACAGGGAAGAGCATTTGTGCTGAACAGGTCTAAATGTCTGCTAGCCTGGAACATCAGCTGCGTACATTCACGCTGTCCATACAAGGTCTTGGTTCTGCACAATTTAGTGACAGACAGAACTTCTTGATTCACAGAAAGTCTGCTCCCCAGGGCTAGGCCGGGGCAAGAATGGAGATGGTGTGGTGGGGCTGGTCTTGAGAGCTGAATCTGACCGACACTGAACTGACAGTGTAGTACATACAGGAATAGTAATTTTGCTTTCTTCTGGGGTGTAGAAACAACAACTCACTAAAAACACGTGTATGGTGGTATGTGTTGCAAAGAGAATAGATCCTTGGTATACACTCTCATTGTCAGTGTCAAAAGCCTATTGTAGTGCCTGTGTAGGACTAAAGGCCTGAGAACTAATTACCATTCCTCCTCCTGTTCATACGGGCAGAAACCCTGCCTATCTCAGAGGAGAAAATGGAGGATCATAAATCAACTCCTTTATTCCCTCACTCTTGCTCATTCATTAAAATCACAAAGAAGGGGGCCTAATCTTGGTTTAATGCTGGGTAGAAGCTTTGAGCCCTGTTGGCAGGATGGGTTGGCAAAGCTCACTGGAGTGCAAGCCCTGTTACCTTCTGAAGAGGACAGGACAGAAAGCTCTGAGAAATGCAGAGTGAAAAGCATTTTGTGGATGCTGGGCTTCCTTCATGCTATCCAGTGACAGTACGCCAGACCCTTGCTCTGTAAGGACCTTCCTAGGGACCAGACACTGTTTTTTCAGCCCATTCAGTATTTCTTCATACTGAGACAGCTGGGAGGATGGCCTCGTACTGCTGGGTGTCTTCATCCAGACAGACCCTGTCCGAAGCCTCACTGAACACAGTCTCCATTTCTCTATTTGTTGCCTATTCTTTGATTTCTGCTGTCTCCCTCTCTGAAGGGAGGCATCTCATCCCCTTTGCCCCCTCCTGTACTTTAGCCCCCTCCTAGCAGGATGCATGGCAGTTCATTCTCCACTGAGGGAATATGGACCAACTCCCTCTCTCAGATACTCTTCAAGAAGGCCCCTTCATGGAGGCTTCCTAAGATCCCATGGGGACTATCTGCTGAGTGAGGCACTCCTTTGCTCATGTTTTTACCTCACAGTGATTGCTTGGGAGCCAGAAACTTGATGCCACCCACGTCTCTTGCATAAAGGAACTATAATTTCCTTCGCTGTACTCCCCTCCTTGCTGTGCTTCTGATTATTTTGCCAGTTTAAGACACCATTTTAAAAAAACCTCAGGGAGCACAAAACATATGACATTCATCGGTGAACACCAAGCTCTACTGTTTTGAGGCGAGTGGGTAATATTCTTTCTTCATGAATATGTCAGGTGATCTAAGCTAAAAATCAAAACTAAACAAGGAATAGGAAGAGAAGAATTCTAGTATAAATAAATCAACAAATAAATAAGTTTTCTGCTAGCCCAGAATTTCTTGGGTGAGGGATGATTCAGTTGCTTATAACTTTCCCCCAGCTGTGAAATCCTTGATGTATTTTGAATGCCTAAAGCCTTGTTTCTCATGGCCTGAGTGAAGAAGGTTTTTTTTCAAGATATGCTCAAAGGGGTTTCTGGGTCATTCAAGGAATCTTCCTGGAAAAGTCACAGCAACACCACTCCCCACGCACACACATGGTACCAACACTTGTGCTTTTAATCCAGTGCATCCTTCCTTCGGTCCTCATTTGCACCTCCTGCTTTGTGGGCTGCCTTCCACCTGGCTGTCTTCCTGTTCTATTGAGGGAAAGGGAAACCCTTCCACATGACACTGACTCCTCTCTCTTCACAGCACCACATGCTCCTTTCAAAGTTCAATTGGAAAACCTTGTCACATTTGCTATTTCAATTGTCATGTAAGTGCTCAAGATAGGTTTTCCAGTGATGTCTCCCCATTCCTTGATGTTCTCACAGCAGATGAGTGCCAGCTGAGGGTTCCTCTTCTCTGAGCACTTCTAGCCCACCTCCACTTCAGAGAGTTGTCTTCCTCTCTGGCGGTCTAGGAAGGAAGTCCATGTACATGATTTGAGACTACTGGAGCACCTGATGGTGCTGCAGCAGGCTTCCAGGCCTTGAACATGTTCAAGTCCATCCATCTTTGCCCTTGCTTTCTGGTCCCTACAGCAAGACACAGAGGCATGGCCTTTGAGGTACAGTACCTGCCAGGTCTCCCCGAGCAGGAGAGGAACTTTATCCAGAGGGTTCTGTGCCTGGGGATCTGGGATGGCATTTTCCAAAACAACCTTAAGCAGGAACAGTTCAAGATCCCAGTTGACAGGTAGGCACCAGATCGCTTCTGAACTCCCAAACCCCAAATGAGGTGCTTCATCACAGCTTCCTCTCCAACACTGAAGGCTGATCCATGTAAGTATCTGAATGCATCCCTCAGAGCGAGAGTGTCTCAGGCTAGCTTTGCTTTAAAGCTGGTTTGAGAGCATACCAGCCTCAGGCCAACAGGTCCACATTTGTGCTTTAGTGACAACTCCTGCCCTCGAATCACAGAAGCTCAGGTTTTACATATGGCAGGAGAGACCTTTGGAGGCACCTGCACCCATCCCAGATGTCAACCCCTATGCTGGCACAGCTGAGAATGAAGATCATATCTAATAAATTTTAATGAATGGTTAGAAGTACAGGGCCCATGGGGGAAGGGAAGCACTCCTCTCCCAGGTGGGGAGGATCGCAGGGCATCACATAAGCTCTGTCCCTGCTTATTACCACCTTTTTGGGCAGTGGGAGCTGATCAGAGTGGTGACATTTGGGAGTGTTTATCATCCTCCAGCAGTGGAGCAGAGCGCTGGGCAGAACAGGCAGGGTGCACAGCTGCTATGGTTGCTGACAAAGTTCAGGAACGATCACAGCCAGCTGCCTCTGTCAAAACAAACACAAGGTGAGGTAAGAAGGAGATAGAGGTGTCAATACAACATCCAGTATAACAGGACTATCCCATGGCTGAGGCAAACACCTGGCAGGCATCAGCAAATAGGTTCCTCAGCCACACTGTGCACAGCTTTGGGCTGGGATATGGCTGAAGAGCTGCTCGTTCTATTTGCACTAGAGAGTCCTAGCCGGGAGATTTTATTTATGGATTAGATAAAGTTTTTGATGGATCTTTTTTTGTCTGCCCTTAAAAATCATTATTTTAACTGCTTTGATAATTTTTTTTAAAGAAAGAGCAGGAGGATGAGATCTGAGGATCCCTGTTCAATCTGTCTGGGAGCTCTGAAATGCAGATGAACTTTCTCTGTTTCTGAATTTCACAAGGCATCAGGAGCCCTGTGTTAACCTAAACACACTCTTCTCTCTCAAATGCCTGTAAATAAATGTTAGAAATAAGACTAAGTAGTTTTTATAATACCAGTCTTGAGTGATAGTTTTCAGGGCTTTAACAAAGAAAAAAAGGAAGTGAAATTAATTTCTGTCTTCCATTTTCAGAAGCCAAAGCCTGTGTTTCGAAGGTTTTTCAGTAGAGTCGGCAGGGATGTATGCTGTGATAGCTTTTGGTTACTCTGTGGCAAGCAGCCATGCAAGTGGCCCAACTAGAGATTATGAGCGATTGCCAAATCCTGCATCAAGCAATGTCTGCCTAGTTCACATCTGCAGGCTTTGAAGGGAAAGAAGACTCTGGGAGGTCTGGGATTTAACTGGCTCAGTCTGATCCTCAACAAGGACTAATTGCCAGGAGGGAAAGACGGAAACATTCTCCCTATTGTGTCTAAGAACAGAATATCCCCAGGGAAGCAAATTTTTTTTTCCCCTCAGCCCTGGTTTATCGAGATCATGTCTGTCAAAGTTCTGAAGTTTAGCTGCCTTGATAGCAAGGACCTTCGAAACACCGTAGCCATCAGCAGAGATCTCAATTTAAAACTTTTAGAGAGGCAATCTAACAATTTTGCTTGACTGCCCAGTCAAGCAATTTACCTTGCAGGTGTCTCCTGGAGTGGATGCCTCCTGCCCACTTGGCAGGTCAGAGTAGATGCCCCACACGGCAGACAGTGATGCAGAAGGTATTGTGGTCAAATTCACTGCTAGTGCAAGTGAAAAGCTCCTTCAAAATCTACAGGGCTGACCCAGCCAACAATCTGCTTGAAAGCATCAGAGAGGATGGCTTAGATAAGGATGCAAGTCCTGCTGGTGAACGTCTGGCAGCGTCTTTATCTCTCAGACTGTTTGCTTTCCTTTCCCACAACAAATGACTTGTGGGGAGCCATTCCCATGAGAATCCATAGCTTCTGTGTGGCATTTCTCATGGAGGATGACTGAGTGTTTGGCCTGGGAGAGATGGTGAGGACAAAAGTGCTGATATGTAAATGGCACATTTATGGAAACATCGCATCTGCACCCTGCATCTGTAGTGGAACAGTCAGCCCCTCCTCTGGCAATTAGTCAAGGAGGATCTAATCTATCTGAGATTTTATAGACCTGCTCATTCTTTACAAGGTAAGTGGTAATTCCAGACCAGTTAACCAGATTCTGAGGGCTTGTAAGCTGAGTTTGGGCAATCTTACCTTCAGCCTACTGCAGGCTCAGAATGGGTGAGTATGCAAAATAAGCCTGTTGCTGCTAGTGGATCTCACAAAAGCAGTGGTGAAAAGCGGAGCTGCTGCCTAAGCACAGGTGTCTTGCATCATTTATGGGTTGCTAAGATATCTGAGATATTAATAAAAGGCTGGCAGATACGGTACAGAGTTTGTGCCCTACAGGAGGGCCAGGTAGGCTACCCCAGGGTGCCTATGGTGGCACCAGGTGTCTGTGTTTAGGCAACTGACGTGTGTCCCTTCCATCTGCTGCTGGGTGTGCAGGCACTGGGATTGCTTTGCACTCTTTGTACAGCTGTCACTCAGAGATGATGAGACAATGTGGAAATGCTGTATGCAGCTACTCGTGATGCGCACAGGAAATCAGTGCAGAAGTTGAAATACTTGTTCCTGTCTGTATAAAAGCTGCCAGTTTTATTTCCACTGGTAGAGCTGAGCTGAGGTGTATATTGGGGTCAGAACTAAAAGCAGCCCTAGAATATCTTCCTAAGTAGGACTAAATCACTCAGCATCCTGTATCCTGACACAGATATGAATCATTTCAGAAAGAGCTGGGTACTCCCAAAATGGGATACATTTATTCTTTTGAATCTTTTAGGATAGGAATCTGTCAGGGGCAGACACTGAGATGAGAGGGCATGGCATCTGGCAAAGGAGGTCATAGCTCCTCTGAAGCCTGTTCTTCATCAAGCTCTTCCTAAGAACATATCGATGATCTCTGATACATTCCTGCCCTCACCAGTGTTGGTTGCCATAATCCCCCATTCTTCTGCTGATCCTGGCTCTGCGAACTGCAAAGGCACTTCCTAGTGCCTTTACTATTTCTCCTCAGCAGCAGATGTATTCCTAGCTCTCATAACGTTGGTACCAAACCCCTCAAACTGAGAGTCTGTGTAGGTTGTGCTTTGCCATTTCCTGTTCTGTGGTGGTCTAAGCATTCCATCAGCCTTTCCCTGCTGCACCCACACCACAGCTGTTCATCCAGGATAAAAGCTGAAGGTGGATGCATGAAGCACTGCAGAGGTGGGAGGGCTTCTGGGACAAAAGGTTGTCTGCAGGAGTGTGGTTTCCTTCCATACACTGTAGGACAACTCCCACACTAAAGAGAGTTTGGAGTTGGCAGAAAGAGTGGAGCAAGGAATTTATCTTGTCCTTAATACTGAGTGAAGCTGAAGGACTCTGCTGCCACTTTTCTCTCTGTCTGTAAGCTGGCAAAGCTTCCATGTGATCTGCAAGGAGTATTGAATGAGTAAGAAACTTCTTGTTCAAAGGGTGGCATGGTTAATTACTGGGACAGTCATATATGCAGTTTTTGAGGAAATAATAGCATAAATAAGGAGACGGGTACACATTTTTTGTCCTGTTAAAAACAATACAGACAAAGGTACTCACACCCTGGAGCTGGCTCTTTGCTTACACCTCTACTCTGGGGTCTGTAAATCCACGCTTGCCTTCATTAACCAGAGTGGGCCTCTCGGTTCTCGTGTGCCAGACCAGCACCTAGAAGGAAATACAAGGAGTTCAAGGATTCTGGATGCCATGGAAACAATGGGAGTACCACATCCATGGGATGGGATACTCAGAAACCTGGGGTTCACAGCTGTTTGAAGCACGTGATTCAAAGGGGTTGATCCTGGGATACACTTCACAGGTGCATGAAACAGTGACAAGGAGGAGGAATCATTCTGGACCAAAACCCCAGACTCAAACCTCTGCCAATCCTCCTGGATTTTGGAGAAGCAGTCTGGGCACAAATTGTACGTCTGAGGTTCTTTATTAACACAGAATGCATAACACTGCTTCTCAGCTCTCTCTGAGCTTCACATCTGAGAAGAATTTGGCAGGCTTTGTCCGTCTGTCCCAACACCATTTGGCACTGACATGTGCCAGCACAGGGCAGGCACAGTGGAAGGTAGAGGAGCAGGGCAGAAGGTTGTAAAAGCAGCCAGGACACAGCAAGGAGATTGTATCTTCAAGGTTTCTTGTCCTACTCACCTTTGTGCAGTTGGCTGCTTTGGGCTCCAGCCCATCCATGGTCACTAGATCCTTCAGGAGACTGGTTTCCTGGTAGCCTCCTTTAACTCCCTCCAGCTTGAAACTGGCGTGAGGCTTCTCCAAAATCAGCTTGATGCTGATAGCAAATCCAGCCATGTCAATAGCAAAGGGACGATTAGGATCAAATACGGTTTTCCAGCCCACCACCTTCCCTGCTGGGCTCACTTTTGGGGATTCATATCGCAGCCCCCCAACGAAAGCCACTGGCCAGACTGACACCCTCCTTGTGTAGCGCATCTGTGTGCCGGAAAGAAACAGTGCTGTGAGAATTCAACCCCACAGTGTTTGTCCCAAACCATTAGTGTGCCATTCTTTGCTTTCACTGGCACCCGTCCTCCCCTGTTGACTTCTCATTCAATCACATTGCTCTAGGCAGCACATCGCTCTAGGCAGCACTAGTGCTACCGCTTGAAGAGCTACAGCTTCCAAAGCCACAAGACTGTTTTTTAGCACATTATCCTCTGAACACCTGCTTCACTGCTTCTCTGTGCCCATGTTCAGTCCCTCAGAAGAATGAAAACCTTCGGTTTTCTGATGTCATTTGAACTTTCTTCCTTTTTTTGGTAGAATTTTATCATTTTTGTAAATGCCACGTACAACTTCTACCAAGCTTCTAGCTCTGTACTATTAACGCCACTCACTCCAGTTTCATCCTCACGGAAGTAATCTCCCCCCATGATTGATCCATCTTTGTCCTCATTTATTATTTCTCCCCCCATCCCCCACCCTGTTTTTTCATCCATGGCTACTGCCTAAAAGAGTGTGGTTTTATTGAAATTGTCAGAAAGGATCTGGAAGGAAGCAAGAAAGGATGAGCTTAACAGACATCTAAAAAATTCTGAGAACTGGAAATATGTTCTGATGCATAATTCTGCACTTCAAGTGGCTTAGTACAGTTTGGCTTTAATTGGTGACAAGAGAGTTTACTGGATTTTTGCAAGTTTACAATAGACTTGGCATCTCACAAAAGCCAGGTTTCCAGCTGAAGTCTGGGCAAGCTTCTGTGATCCCAGAGGCACAGCCCTGTTGTGGTGGCTGCAACTGAAGTACTGAAGGGCAGCCAAGGAGTAAAGGCAGACTAGAAATTCAGACAACTGTCCTGCCATCCCCTACCCATCACACCCCTACAACAGTGCAGATTTATGCTTTGCCGGAAGTATGTCTTTGGTGCTTATTTAAATTAGGTCAGCTGTCCCTGTGGTGAAGTATAAATTCTGGGGTATATATCCTCTGGTCCCCTGCAAAAGGGACTCTAGCTGGTGCAATGGTGTGTGAGTGACTATTCACATCTGCAGTCTGTACTATGGCAGATGTGCTCTTTGCTCGTTAAGCCCTTTGAAACATGGTTCCTGGGTTTGCATAACTGTAGGTTTGCATCTGCCCTACACCCAGCCGGCATTATATGCAGAGTTGGTGAGGTGGGCTCCAGGCAGCATGCCAGAGCCCTTGTCTCCCAGCTGATGATAAAAGTCCATGTGGTAGACCTGCCTTAGAGGTCTTTGCAAGTGCAACTGGACTTAAGAGGCTCTGCAGCTATATCCTGCTTTTCTGCCCCATGTAATTTTACATCTCTTACCTCTTCAAAGAGTTCCAGGCTGTAGGTATTATCATCATCGGCAAAATACACCACCCCTTCTGGTGGTGCAGTGTTGCTGAAGCTGTCCCTCAGCCAGTGCAGCCCCAGGTTCCTCTGCAGTGTCCCTCTTGGGGTGTGGGATGGGATCCAAGAGAGACCCAGCTTCAGGCTCTTGGGCGTCTCCACATTGAGGTGGGTGAAGTTGAGCCCAGCCTTCTCCAGCAGGTTGGATACCAGGTTGGTCCTCCGCGGCGAGTCCTCCACCACCACCCAGTGCAGGTTCTGTACATGTAGGAAGGTGTTGGCCAGGCGGGTCAGCTCAGCTTTTTGCACCGGCCGGGTGTAGGTAGGAGTAATAACAAAGATGGTTGGCAGGGTGTCTGACCATGGGGGAGGCCTGGAGTACACATAATTCTGGATGATTTTAGGGGTAGCCCCTATGCTTTGCTGCTGCCGAGTGCATGATGGGAAGCCTTCTTCTCTCAGTGCAGACGTACCATTGAGGAGAGCTTTAGAGGTCACGTTCTCATCTGTCTCTTCTGGGGCGAAGGAAGGAAGGAAGGAAGGAAGGCAGGAAGGAAGGAACAGGAAGACGAAGAAAAAGAAGGAGAAGGAGAAAAGAACAAGAAGATGTTAGAGGACTAACAACTGCCGGGCTGCCTCCTCTTCAAGGAGGAGATTGGGACACATCTGTCTGAAGTCAGTGCTCAGCACAACAGCATCCTCTCCCCAAAGCCAGCCCAAGATACATGTTTAACATGCTCTTAAGAACAGTTTATGTGCCTACTGTAGGCAAACCCTTAGGGGGCCTTCAGGCAACCTTATCTTTGTTTAACCCATCCCACTAGAGAGCATCTCCTACCAGGATTCGAACCAGCAATCATCACAACCACCAGCACAATGACAGCAGAACTCTTGCACTTACTTCTCAGCAGGCTGAGGTAGTGGGTGGTTGGGTATTGGTGCCACAAGGTCAGGAG
Organism: Neopelma chrysocephalum; assembly: GCF_003984885.1. Lineage (NCBI taxonomy): Eukaryota > Metazoa > Chordata > Aves > Passeriformes > Pipridae > Neopelma > Neopelma chrysocephalum. The sequence goes on along the minus strand of NW_020897715.1, from coordinate 14,278,701 downwards.
AAGAGCCCATGGCAAGGCAATCAGGAGCGTGGTAAGAAGGTTACGTCTCCTCAGCATGCTGCAGGGAGCTTCCAATGCCCAGGCATCTCTCTACCTTTCAGAAAAGAAAAAAGAGTAAGGTTCCAAAATATCAGTTGCCACAAATGCAGGGAGACATGATAAATGTTTGGCCCTGATCCAGCAAAGTGTTTGCCTAAGTTCACAAGGAGCCCCATTAACATTGCAGGCCCTAACCATGGGCCAGCTGCCCTGGCCAACTCTGGTGCTATTGAATAAAGCTTTTAGCTATTGATGTTGCTATAAAGAACTTCCACTGTCCCATGATAAACCCACTGTCCTTAACTTAAGGTTGTTCATGTTGCTGATTCTGAAGCCAGAGAAGACTGCTACTTGCCCCCTCTCTGGGACTCGTGTTCATTCTTGAGCTTTGCAGTGACCATTTAATTTGCTTCTTTTGTACAATTTTTTAAAATTGTGTGAAAGATTTGTGTGCCTGCATATGCAAGTGGAGAAAACAAATAATGTCAGGCATCCTCAAGATAGCCAGCATCTCTTTCATCTCTGCGGTTTTAATTCATCTGAGGCAATCAGGGATGCATGTTATCACCTACTAACTTTTCCATGAAATCCCTGCCTTGGTCATTCCACAGTGCTGGTGATGCCTACTGAAAGTTTAATTATTCCACATCACTTTCTCCTTCTGGCTTCCAGTGTTTGGCTATTGCAGCACTTAGTTTAAATGACAGACTTCAGAGTACCCAGCAGGCTCCACCAGATCCTCTTGCAGTCCTGGGCTGAAGGCCAGGGAATTTTATGTGTAGTGAAGGCCAGTCATCTAAAACCAGGGTCCTAAAAGGGACCTAGGCACATATTATTCAAAGACAACTCCTTGTCAAGGATTTGGGTCTAGCAGCTCCTCATCTGTCCAAACGGGAAGGATTGCCTTGCTTCAGCCTTAGAGAATGACGTGAGAAGAAACACGACAACTAGTTCAAAAGGGCTCTGCTTTGCAGTGACAGCAGCCACAGGGTACTCCTGGAATTATTAGGAGATGCTATTCTAAATTTATCCTCTGGGACCTTCTTACAATCTGTCTTTAATTGTTTCCCTGACATTTTACCTTGGTGTCCTGAAAAAAACAAGGATTATACAATTGCGGGGCTCATTAGTGCCCTACCACCAATAACTATCAAATCTATTTCAGCCAGATCTGACAGAAGCTAGCACATCTCAGCAAGTCTTCAAGTGGATGCACACAAGCATTCCCTGTTAAGGTAATTACTGCTACACAAGCTCATTCCTTGTTCGGCACCAATGGTACCACACTGGAGCCATCCCTCAAGGGAATCTACTTCCACTGACTGCTTCCCAAAACAGCCATTCATGGTGATAATCTCTAATGTTTCTTACCTACTCACTCAGTAAACACCATGGTGCCCATTTCTCTACTTTCATGCTATCAGAAACTGGTGAAGAAGTGGGCCAAGGAACCTGTGTGGCCGGGGACACGTGGGAGTGTTTTGGTGATGCCAGCAGGAGCCTTGTGCAGCAAACATGCTGGCTCTGCATAGCTTCATTGGGTTTTGATGACTGGGTCCCAGGCAGGTACAAGAGTCCCCTTCAAGCTCTAATGCCAAAGGCATAGGTGTTTGGTAAGCTACAGATCCAGGCTGGACACAGGGCAGAATGATATTACCCACTCCAGGGGCTGCTTTCCCTACAGGAAATCCCTTCTCTTCCTCGCACAGCACTGCAGAGAAAAGCTTCCATCATTCATGGCTGTGAAAACAGACAGAGCCACAAAAGAAATCCAAAGATTGCTAATAACAATAGCAGATACCTAGGTCCACTCAGGCTCCTTGAAGCTCCTTGCTTCCTCTGGTAGCTTGAAATTACAAACATCCCTGCAGTAGAGTCAGGCAGCCAGTGCTTTTTCCCTTTAATAAAAGGACTTAATTATACAGACGCAGTTTCTATGCAGCAGATCTGCCACTGCTGCAAACTCAGGTTGCTTCTGGAGGGAAGGAGAGGAGGAGGCAGCAGTGGCAGCTGTGTTACCAAGAGAGCACAGAGGAGAGTGGATCAGAGTTAGAAGATTTTTTAACGAATTCCCTTTCTAGTTCTTTCTCCTCCTCCCCCTTCCAGCCAGCCCTGTTCATGCTTCCCGAACACTGCAAACAAGTGGAGATGTTGTCTGTGTGTGCAACTCCCCTGGTGCTTTGTGCTCATTTATTTCTACATGCACCTTCTCTCTATTACTTTTCCAAAGCAGGCAATGCTGAACAAGTTAAGCCTTGCATAAAGCCCTGGGTAACTTGTGAACCTTGCAGAGGAGCTGACTTTAACCCCATTTTCAAAAAATATCTCTTGGAATACTTTGTTTTCTCTTTAAAATGGTGCCTTCTCTCCCCCACTTTCTCCCACTGTATCCATCATGCTTGTGCTCTTCTTTGTTGCTTTACATCTTTCACCTGCCTTATCTCAATCCTTAAGAATCTCTTTTCTTACCTCTTTCCAGGACTGCAGGAATTCCCTGACTTACTAATAATTTTAGCCTTTGTCTTCTATCCTTCCCCACACAAAGGCCCTTTGCATTCTCTTAATGTCCACCCTGCATAGAATATTTCCCACAAAGTAGTCCATTAAAGCATCAGCCCATCCTTTTGAAAACAGAGTATCAGAACCCAGTCACATTTCAATACCTCTGAGTAGCCTGCTGATGGCCCCAGTGGGGCTTACAGAGGTTTACTGCACATATTTTTACCTACTTTTTATAATTAAAAACAAAGTCTCCTAAGTGGTTCAGATTAATTGCATGCCTGCTGGCAAGCATTACTATGTGTATTCTTGGCACAACCAGTTACCTTCCTTCTGCCTTAAACTCTTTCAGAGTAGATCCTATTAAATGAGATTGAAGATCAGAAGAAAATTTTGTGATCATCTAAACCCATCTCCAGCGATCATCCGGTAATTCCTGGATTTAAGCTGTAGAGGGCAGGGACTATCCCTTAATGTGCTTGTACAGTCCGGCACTGATCCCAACAGGAGCCTTTGGATGTGCTCGCAATACAAATATTATTGATTGTACTCTCTTGCTGGCACTTCTCCTCCCTTGCTATTTCTCCTGTCCTGCCTATTCCCCTTTCTCTTTCCTTTTCTTTTTTTTCCCTAGTGTCTCATGCAGCCCTTGTTTGTGTTACACACCCTTAACAACATTAGCTGGATGTTTGATGGATGCCTTCAATATGCTGCCTGTAGCTTTCTTGAGCTGTTTTCCAATTACACATCCCTCTTCTTAATTTCATCCATCAATCTTCTGTTCTCCATTAAAAAATAAACAAACACACACACAGAGCACAAAACTGAGCATGATAGGGACAAAATGTTTCTTGTACTGCTTTTGTTTCATGCTGCTTTGTCAGACTTCTCAGTTCCTGAGATACCACAACATTCAGCCTCCGTTTAGGCTCATGTGCTGATGCAGGGGGCCTTAATCTGAAAGGATTCAGGAGAAGAGAACCAGAGGAGCACACAGTGAGAAGAGCCGAATGCCCCAGACTGATACTGAAGAGAAGTTAGATCTGGCTGAGGTTCAGAGCATTGCATGTGACCAGTCCCTTCATCTGCTGTTGACTAATTACCAACAATTTGTTACAGGCAGGATAGCCCAGATATTGAGAGAGGGATAAGGATTCCAGGCTGGAGAACAACTCAGGCAGTGACTTTTCTCCCTAAGTTGCAGAGGAGTTTGAAAGGATGTGCTGAGTGAATGGCAGAGAAAGGTGAAAGTTAGGAAGAGACCCAGCTGACTGGGGATTATCAGGCTGACATATGAGTTCAGGTGCCTGCAATTTTCCTACAACCGTGTTGAAAAGCTGCTCAATTTACATCCTCCTTGATAACTCAGAAATTTATTAGAATCACATGGGCTTCGGTAGGTCTGTTCTGAGGTTTTGGTTCTGCCCTCCTCCTCCTTATCCGGAATAAGAACCACACCTTTTGAAAAGTTTGGTCTGCAAGAAAGGTGATTTTGCAGCCTCTGGTTCAGGGCAGCCAGTCTACCTGAGCCAGGCTTAGAAGACCCTGAATGCTGAACCAGCCCCAGGACTGTACAGCTATAGTTGGAGACACAGGCTGTAAAGATCATTATCTTCCCAGAGGGACAAGTTTCACGGTTCAAAGTGTCCCCTGGGAACATCCCGCCATTCAGTGTAGAGATTTTCTAGGCAAGCACTCAAAGCAAACTAGTCTCAGCTAACAGAGCCAAAAGTTTCAAGAAACACTTGCTAATCTTGGTTTGTACCATGTTTACAAGCCTACCATTCTGTGCATACCCTGGGAGGAGAGAGGCGTGGAGAGGGGAGGAGAGAGGAGTGTGAGGGGCAGAACTGGAGCAGAGCTGCAGGTAGATGCAGATGACTCTTAATTTCATGCACTGAAACTGTCAGCAGGGTTTTTGGTTTGTTTTGCCTGCATTTTGCTGCCTCTCTCCATCAGCCTCTAGCCACCTTGAGGAAGTCCATGCAGATTTCATGAGATTCCTAACTCCCGGTGTGGGAGATGTGATGCTGAAGGCAGAGCAGGGAGTTTTCAATTATTGATGAGAGCGACCTCTCTTTAAACAAGGAATGCATAATTCATGACAGTGCCGGTATTTGTGGTGAGCAGCACCGGCTCAGTCTCTGCTTTGCTGAAATGCACAGGAAGCTGCTGTCCCCTCTCCCCCCATTCCCTCGGGCCCATCAGAGCCCTCAGCCGAAACTACAATAGTGTTTAAAATCGAGACAGGCCAAGATGCTGCAGCGCTTCCCCTCACCAGGCAGCTGGCTGCCTGTTTGAGATGTGCTTGATAAAGTGGGAGGATGGATTCAAGGAACCACAGAAGTGGGTGGAATGGGTTATTGCTCTGGAATAAGCAGGGGTAATTACTGTGCAAACACAGCCACACAGGACATTTCTCAGTAGTGAGACTCCTCTGACCCCAAGACAGATCTGCAGGAATAGCATCATTGTAGGACAGAAAGGAGGGTTCACGGTCAGCTGTATTTTTTGTGGTGGTGAGAAAGAGAAGGGGAAAAGGAAAATTTGGTTTTCTGCTCAATAAATACCAATTTCTCCCCTAAACTCTGATGGAACTGGGTGGCTGAAAAGCAAAGGGAAAAAAAAGAAGGAAGAGTATTTTTTTCCAGGAAGAGAAATGTTAATTATGGAATCATGGATTGTTTTGGATTGAGCAGCATTTGTGCATCTGAAAGAGTGTCATAGAATCATAGAATAATTGAAGGATATGGGTTGCAAGGGACCTTCAAGATCATTTAATGGGCAGGGACACCTTCTACTAGACCAGGTTGCTCAAAGCTGCATCCAACTTGGCCTTGTACACTTTCAGGGATGGGGCGGCCACAAGCTCTCTGTGCTGGTGTCTCTCTACCCTTAAAGTGAAAAATGCTCTCTAATATCTAATCTACACTTGCCCTCTTTCAGTTTGAAGCCATTTCCCCTTGTCCTATCAGTACACGCCCTTATAAAAAGTCCCTCTCCAGCTCTCTTGTAGCCCCCTTTAGGTACTGGAAGGTGCTTTAAGGTCTTCCTGGAGCCTTCTCTTCTCCAGACTGAACAATCTCAATTCTTTCAGCATGACTTCATAGGAGAGGTGCATGGAACAGGGAAGAGAAAGGCTCTCTCCTAAACCACACCTAAACCACAGTAGTACAGGCAATGTAGAAGACTGTGGTTCTGTCTGAAGATGGAAGAATGTTCTTCTGCTAGGGGTTTTAATCCTCCCTCTGCTGCAGACCTTCTGAATGCCTTCAGGCAAGTGACACCTGCCATCTGAATGAGGCGAGCACTTCTCTACCACTTGTGGGGACAGAGGGCAGGGGAAAATTAACTGAGTCCCCTGAAGAGACAAAAATCAGAGAACTACAAATAATAAAACAATACAGGGAAGGATGGCCAGGTCCTTCCCCAGGGCAGGAAGAGTAGAACTACCAGCAGCTGTGGGGTTTCAAGGCTCAGCCCCATCTATACTCTGTCTCTCGGTGAGCAGGCTCCTGTGGGGACAACTTCCCCAGGAAGTGAGTCACTCCCAGTGAAACAGCCGCCCTTCCCAAGTTCCTGTGCCTTTTCCTCAGATGCAAAGAAAGGATTCATCCTCTCCCTGCCAGCTCTGATCCCTTCACCGTATGGGAGCGCAGTTACTTCAGCCCAGAAACCAGACTTGTCCTTGGGGAATACACTATGCACACCCCCCCATCTCTCCACTGCCCACATGAACCCAAGTCAAGAATCTTCCTCCAGTCTTGGTCCATAAACAGCTTGGCATGGTGCCTTTCCCAAAAGCATCCTTATCCCAGACATGTGGCTTGCGTGGGGGAACACAGACTGGAGGAGGGTGATGCTTTATACAGGGCTTTGTTCCAATTTGAAAAAAAAAAAAAGGCTGAAAAACCTCAACAGAAAACAAAAAGGAAACTTTAACGAAGCTAATTAAATCTGCTGGCTATGTCCCATGGGATCCAATACTTTAGAGACAGCACGTGGCTCAGCCTGCTATCCCCAGGTAGATCAAGGGTATCCAGGCGCTATCTGGGCTATCAGCAGGAATGGAGATAACCCAGTTCAGATAAACACTAGACCTTGAACTTGGCTGCAAAACTCATCCTTGCAGGGAGCCTTCCGGAGCCTGAAAAAGGAGGTCTAAACCAGGCTATTTTTAATCAGCTGAGATCCAAATGTCCTTCATGATCGACCCATGCAACCTGTCACCACCTTCCTGCCCCCTGAGCATTGGCAAGGGTGGGCTGTGACTCTGAGGGACACAGCCCTCTGCCCCATCGCAATTTCCTTGCACTGCAGAGCTGTAATCCAGGGGTGCCAGAAAGACCTGGAGAAAGATTAGCAACTCAGGCCTAAAGAGAAGCAGGTGGTACCAGATGTCTCCTGAGAAAGCTAGCTGTCTCCCGAGAGACCTCTAAGCTTGGAGTTATCCTCTCTTGGAAGGAAAGTCGGGGGCTTATTCAAATGTCAGCTTCTCTCCCCTGCTGCTGAGCTCTGGCAGAACTGAAGTCCTTTTCAGACGCTGATGACTATTACAGAATAATCATTCCAAACATATCAGCATGAATCAGCCCAATATCTGCATTAGCCAACAAAAAAAAGGCTTTTTTCTTTTTTTTTTTTCCGAGGAGGCAAAATAATTCTAAGGAAGCAAAAACAATAGCGGATTGTTCCAAAGTTTCTGTATATTTCATTCAGATCTTTCCCTACTGAGTTAACAGCTGATGCCTGTTCAGCAGGAGTGGGAGCTGTCATTTTACAGATTTCTTACAAAAGCAGAAAGGAAAAACCCATAGTATTTCCTTCCAGAACATTTTCAAAGATGGAGAGGAATTACTTTATCAGAGAAAAAGGCATTAGGCATTATTTGATGGATAATTATATTTCACAGGTGCTTGTTTTGGGAGGAAAAAAATCATGTTGATCACAAGCTCCTTCTAAAGATATGAGGCCCAAAGGCTAATGCTGTTCCTGTGGTAGCAGCCAGGATGCAGAGACAGGCTTTGATCTTAGCTATGTGTCAATATGACATCAAATGCAGACCTCCAGAGGAACATGCTATCACTAATGCACACCCTTGATTGATTTAGACAGCTTGTTTTCCTCCTGCTTTCAAAGGCAATGTTGAAATGCTCTTCCCTGCTGGACTTCCTGGTTAGCCCTAAGGAGGTCAAAAGAAAGCAAAGGAGAAGCTTCTCTGGCTGAAATCAGAGTGCAAATGAGTGGAACAGTGATTATGCCATTTAAAATATCAATGTAGCTGAATATGTTCCCAAAACCTGTGGGAATACTGACATTTTAATGGTTACATGTATGTGCTGGCACCCTGAAGAATCTGAAGTCAAGTTCCATTATTGCATGGAAGAACTGTGGGCAAGTGAGTGCAATGCAAAGGCAAGAATCGCCCAGAGTTTTTATTTGGGAGTGCTGGCTGAGTTATGTGATCAATAAAACCACCAAGAAAACAGCAAATTTGTGTGGAATGTTTTTGTGAGTGACTGCTCCATATAGATTAGCACAGAGAGGACACTGACCAGCCCTGATGAGTTGCCACCACATCACGCAGTTGTTAGTTGTGTGAGAAGTAAAAAGAGGAGAAACATCACTTTGGTCTCCCTGATGGACATTTTTGCCGTTGCAGTTCTCTGAACTGTGTGAAATACACTTGCTTTGTAACTAGCTGAGATGGTCCAAAATACTAATTCTGATTTCTTCCTCCAAATAAATCATCAGCACTCATTAGATTTGCCACTTGCTGCGCGGCATCCGAGTGTCATGCAGACATTTTTATAAACAAATGTAGAATGGAGAAATAAATTGGCACCTAGAGAATTGTCTTTTGCAATAGATATACGTTATGGTCCGCTGCTTGACTTGTACCTTCAATGCCACAGCTGATCTGTGTAGCTTGGGCTCAATTAAAAGAAACAGTAAAATGAAAATTAGAGTCAGAAAATAGTGTTTATTTTTCTGCCTTCTGCATGTGAAATAAAAAGAGAAGACTGCAAAGGAAAGAAGGGGCAGGAAAATGATGGCCAGTGTCCTGCTGTGGCTGTCCTGCTGTCCTTCCCTGTCCTATCAGGGAAGCTGTTGACTCTGGACTACAGGCAGGTCACATCTGAATAAGGTGCCAAGGTATCAAGAAACCCATATGCAATTCCCACCTCCCACTGCCAAGGGAACAGTTAGTGCAGTAGTTGAAATATCTAACTTGGACACTGGCAGCAGCTGCCAGAAGATATTGAAATAAGTTTTATTTTGTAGAAAAGGTAAGCAGTGGATCCATTTGGGTGAACAGATGGAGCTGAAGAGTAGCAAAAGTCAAGTGCCCCTTTCTGACAACAATCCAAGCCTACCAGAAAAAAAAGATGTGGGTTTTGGTTTCTGTTTTTCCATGTCTTGCACTGTGAAAATGGAAGAGTCTGTTGGGAAGGCAGGGAAGGCTGTGAGGGCAGACGAGCTCTCAGCATGAGAGACAAACTCTGATCTCTCCCTTAGAGTGCATAGGGTTGCCATAGGGCTTGCTTGTACAGCGATTGCTCTCTGCCATGCTCCTTAGTTGCACCTGAAAGCAGACAGGTCTAAAAGTCATCTTTACACACAGTGTTTGTGAACCTTCCTGTGAGAGGGAGGTCAGCCTATGCTGATTGTACTTGTGGGCTTACCTGTGAAATTGTGTGCTTCAGGCTGCTCGAGACCTGGATGTATAAGGGGGTGATGCTTCCCTCCAACCTGGTAAGTTGCCTGCTCTGTCTGTTTCTTGAGTTTGAAGTATCATCTTTGCAGAAATACAAGCAAGAAAATCCTGGGAGATGCCTCTCCCTGGCTCTTACACCTCTGCACTCAAGGCTTCTGGACCGTGCTGTCCTTCCTATCTTCCTTCCACATTCATGGGCTGCCAGTTGGCCTTGGACAGAATAACTCATGAATAGATACTTCTGGTCGGAGAGGAAAGATGAACTAGGCTTTTTCTGAACCCTCCTCTGCACTTTGAGAGCCCTTGGAGCTCACTTCAAAAGCAGATCAGGTTGGCCTGAAACGTCAGGTCAAAGAGTGGTTTCTTGTTAAAATTAAAAGTGGGCTGCTGCTGTAAATCTGAGAGGTGGATCTGAATCTGTCTTAATTCTGAGGGTGAATCTGGCTCTCTGCTTGTGTTGCAGGGAGGAAAGGTTGCTCTGGTTATCAAAAAACTTTGCGTGCATTGGGTCAGGGTGCAGTCTCCCCACACACAGAGATGCTGGGAAAAGTGGCAGCTGCAGAAGTAGAAATTGGATCTCTGGAAACTCAGAAATGCCTTAAAACAAGGGGCCAATTTGTCTTTACTGGACAATGAACTCCTTTCCCCGGAGCACGCTTCTGGTTGCTTTTCACAGACTTTGTCCTGAACCAGATTCCATACATTAAGTGACTGTTAACAGACTTTTTTCTCTGTCTGTAGTAAAGTCTCCTTCTTCAACTTATCAGCTCTTTCCCAGCAGAGCAATGCTGGGTGTTACCCAAATTGGGCTAAACTTAGGATGGTGTTACTAAGGTTGCTCCCACCCACATCCTTCCCAAACCCCTGCAAGCGTGTACACAACCCCTGCATCTCTGGCTGGTGCCTGGCGTGCTGGTCTTCTGTCGACAGTGGTCTCGTGTGTCCTCAGCGTGACAGTCACCTTGGTATTTCTGAGCTACTGCAGCACAAAACCGAAAGCAGTTCTTTGTGAGGACATTTCTGGAAGTCAAGAAGTCAGGTGAGGCATTCCTAGCTTTACACATGCACATGTGAACTACCTCTATCCCTTACCAGCTCCACAAAAAATTATGCTGAAGGACCAGCAACACTTCCTAGACAGAGGAAACATCGAAAAACCTCTTGGGAAGGAAGAGGGAAGAAATTGGACTTCTGCTCCTGCTGCTGTAACTAATTTGTAGGCCATCTGTGTTTGTCCCGATGCTCAGGTCAGGGCCCATATTGGTGTTAGGAAAGAAATACTTAGTATCAGATTTTATCACTCTGGTAGGTGTGTTGCAAAAGGGAGCATAAAGAAGCAGAAATCTTGCTTAGTAATTTTTTCGCACCGGTGTTTAACAGTTCCAGAACTTGGTTTGACTTCCAGGGAGCTACAGTCCAAGCATGGCTTTGGCTTGATGTACTATGAACAAAACTTGCTGGGATGGCAGCTTATCTACCACTGAATGGGAGCTGGTGTTGACAGAAGAGCCACAAGTGTCCTCTGCAGCACCTCCAGAAGAGACTACTAGGTGGGATGAAGGGTGCAGAATTTGTCCAGCAGACTAACGTGACTGGGAGGGCAAGTGGGGAGACTGGTCATGGTACAGGAACAGTATTGGATTTGTTCTCAAGCGGGTGACAAGAGACTCCATGCATGAAGACTCTTGGAGGTGGAAAGAGCAATTTTAAATTATCCTTTCCCAAAGATTTGTAAACTATTGTTTTGTAAACTGTTGGTGTAAACTATATTCACCCCTGAAAGTCTTCTTAACACAGAGGTCAGTGGTAATGATCTTAGCAAAGTGCTTATCAATGTCCTGTGACTTCCCTTGTAATGGAGCTGCTGATGCATATCGAGTAATAAGAGATCTGTTGTGTTTTTCTTAATGCTCCAAGAGTCCTATTCTAACATGGAAGTTAGAAACATCACTTCTGCTGTAAAGAAAGCTCCCGTTACAATTTGAAAACATGCAGCCGAGCATTGTAGGTTTGAGGAAAACAGGAAACAGCATAAGAGTTGCTAACCAGAATGGGAAACACACTGGGAATTTACTGGAGGAGCTGTGGAGAAGACTATGGTCTGATACAGTGCAAGAGGTGCTAGTATCCCACAGTGGAGGGCAGAGGTGTGAGTGAAGGCAGAGCAGGGGACTGGATTGGAGAGGACACCTGAAATATCTAGTATTTTACAAAACAGAGGCTGTAAGAGGTTGACAGGAGCAGGATGGAGGATGTGGTTCCAAGGGAAAAAACAAAACAAAACAGAAAAACAGGCTGGGGGAACAATGTTGGCCAGGCTGAGATCTGCCACTTAATAGCACTCGACAAAATGCAAATAATTTCTCCTTCCAAAAGATCTGCCAGGGGATGCCTCAGCTATCTGGGGTCAGCGGTTAATACTCCTACCTCCTTTCCTATTGCTCCACCAAAATGAGGAGCTGGGACACGTCTGAGGGAGGAAAGAAGCTTGCTGTGGACCTTGAAGCGGTAGGATTTGCCAGCTTGCCTCTGACTGCCCAGCCCAGCTCAGCCCTGCTCATGTTTGACTTCAGCAGATGCTGCCTGTGGGCTTTGTAGAGGTGCACAGGGGTAATCATGATTTGGTTTCTGTTTGCTTGCTAATTTCAGCCCCTGCTGTGAGATTTGGATGTTTCTGAGGATTCTATATTAGCTTTAATGATTAAAAAATTATTTCAATGCTTAGTGAAGAAGATGCATGATCTATCATTGAAGCCGCTTAGCAACAGGACTCATTAAGACACATATTAGTACAGAAAGATACCCTTGCCCCAGTGTCCTCTTGGAATGACTATCCACTCATATAAACAAGATAAAGGTCTTTACTGGCCTCCTCCAAGGCCAGAGGATAAAGCAGTCAACTGTGAAACAAGATTTCTTGGTTCTTTTTCTGGCTTCAACTATGCGTCAGTATGCGGATCTGGGCAAATCGTTTCACCTGCTTCAGTGCCTCAGTTCCCCCACAGGTAAGATAAGCACAACAATGTATAAGCACTCTGGGGAAATGACTTTCAAGTGCCTCAGCTCATTAGAGAAAAACAAACCTTGCAGTGAATAAAAACTGTCTCAGCCCCTTGATGGTGGTTTGTACTAACCACATGATTTGCATTGCCCTCCTGAAGCCCCACATACAGTCGGCTAATTACAGGGCGGAAAAAAAATCTTTTCCTAGCCCCTTACCACCTGATGGTAGGCAAGTATAGATGTTAAAACTTGTTATTGGGCTCAAAAGAATTAATTTTAGACAAAGCATTTCTGGTTACCCTTCAAGGAGAAAAAGGGTCTGCTACCTCTGAGGCAGGCTCCAATTTTGCTTGCAGGAACGCTGTTAAATACCGTGTCGGAGAGAACAGTAATACTTTGTGTGCTTTATTCCAAGAGAAATTCAATGAATCTCTCAGGCAGCAACATTCTCCTTATGAGGAGCAAATGAAGCAGGGTGGAGGAAGCAGGTGTAAGAGTGGACATTTCAATCCACAGTATAAAAGCTGAGGCATTCCTGGCTCTTGGACTTGCATACAGGACACTGAACCTCATACCTGGATGCACAAGCCTTGATTGCACCTTACTGTGCGGTAGAGGTAAGGGAAGTATAGATGAAAGGAAGGTGAGGGAAGAAAAATGGGTGTAGGTGAGATACTAAGGTGTGACTGAAAGTGGTTCCTGAGGGAAGGAGAGGGAACAGGAGAAGAAATGAGGTTAATGGGAATGAGAAAGTAGGAGACAGGAGGAGGAGGAGGAATGAACAAGGGTGAGGGAGCAGGAGACCGAGTGGGACAGCAAGCAGGAGGCACAGTCAAATCATCTGAGCTCTCTCTGAAGAGATTGCCTATTTTGTTTCTGCTTTTTTTGTGTGTGTGATCTTGCCTTAAAATTGCAGGAATGTGGCGGCACAGCACTGGCTCTCTGATTTATTAATTCCATCCCGTCCCACCAGCCCATAAAACAAAAGCATCTGTGTTTGCTCAAGAGAAAACCATGAAGGGCCTCTTTCACGTCAGAGGTGGAGAGAGAAGCTGGCAGATACAGGAAATCATAGTCTCCTCCTTCCTTTTCACCTTTGTGTGGATCTGGGCTGGGGGAAGGGCTTCAAGAGGGAAGGATCCAGGGGGTGAGGTATCAGTAGGGAGAAAGATAAGTTCACCCTGGCAATCTGTGCTGGAGAAAGTGGAGGAGAGGACAAAATGAATGCAATAGACCGGACCACCTCCACTGATGAAGGCACCCCGGCACTGCAGAGAGGACAAGATCCCTTGCTGCCACCCAGGCTCAGTCAGCACTGGTCTCTGAGGTGACACTTGGTGCAGTGTTGCCCCGGTGAATGTCAATCCTATTGCTGTGGTCACAGCCAGGACTTTCATGAAGCTCAGTATTGCTGCCTGTCCCATAGCTATGGATGTAACAATAATAATAATATAAAACTACAGTCATAAGAGAAATACCCCTTTACAGCTGTTTTTAGAATGCTTTCAGAATGAGGGAGGGTCAGGGCAAGATGAATATTAAAGTATCTTACTTTAACTACTGGGGCATGAAAGGGGAGAGAAGCCAGCAACCTCTGCTTCTGTCAGGCAAGGATCACCTGTGCTATTTCTATCAAGAAGTACTGGGAGATTTTTGTTGGATGTAGAGGACCTTGCTAAAACCACGTCGCTACCCTGCCCTTAAAGACAGTGTCTTTAGGAGCCAGGCTGCCCTGCAATGCCACATGGGGAGCATTGTCTCAGGGGAGGCAGGGTCTGCAAGGTACTGTTGCCTGCCTTGCTTTTGGCTTTTTCTCCAAGTTCTCCCATACAAGGATTGTCAAGGAGCAATCCTGCTTTGCTTAGCAAATCACAGTTCCCACGTGCCCTGTACTCCCACACACAGACCCACCGTGAACTTACAGAACAAGACAATACTGCTGCTCTAAAAATCTTTTATCCAGAGCTGAGATTGCCCAACTGCTAACCCTGTTCAGCTCCAAGTAATCCCAGCACTTGCTTGGCTAGAGGTTGGCTGTACTGGGAATAAATGCCCTTGCTTTCATTGCCAGGAGGTAACATCCAAAGAATAGAACAATACCATTTCCTTTTGAAATACAGCGTTATTGATAGACCCACACCACACAAAGTTGCCAGGATGCTTCCAGTCTGTCAAAATCCATAACACAGGCAAGGGAAGTGGCAACATAAGCACCACTGGACCAGCTCAAGTCTCAACAGAACTTAATGTGAACCTGTTTTAGCTGACAAACCCAAATCTATGAGAGCTAAGTGTCAGCACACAGGCTGGAAAACACATATTTTTTGCTTCTGCCTGGAAATTAAAATACAACCCAGTGATCTTCACTTGAACATGTCTCTATCCTTTTGTTCTTTGTCTCTTACATTGATAAATATTGTGGGTTTTAGGAGATATAAGAAATCCTATGCTCGGCAACTGTGAGGGGTTGAAGCCTGAAGGTTTAGATCTATTTCAAATGGACTGACCTGTCCAGTGATAAATGATCTACTATCCATCAAAATGTCTCCTCTTTTTCTTAATCCTACACTCAGCACCAGCAGCATCTTGTAGCAGCGAGTTTCTTATGTCACTATCACAGCAGGGGAAAAAACATACTTTTATCATCAAATTGCTACCTTTCACATTTTCCTGGATGCACTCCAGTTCCTCTACTGAGAAAAGCCATATAAAGAAGCATTCATTCTCCCTCTTCCGTGTTGTTGATTGCTTTGTTTTTCACCTCAATGTCCCTTGTCAACTGTGTCTCTGAGCTAACCAACCCCATTTTAAGGAATGTCTCTATGTGCATTAGGCATTAGTGGGTTTAGCTGATCGGAGTAGGGATGAGCAGCAAACGAAACCTAAAGGCCCCTGTGCTGGAGCTGTAGATCCCAGTTCTGTGTCTCAGTCCTGGGAAGCTGTGCCTCCTGAGGAAACTTGGCTCACATTTTATAAATCTGAGGAATTTGCGAAGTGCACTGTTTTCAACTCAGGGAGAAGGATCTCAGACAGCACCCCACACTGCATAGTGGAGTAAGCCAACAAGGCAGTTGATTGAACACTTGGGAACATTGGCAAAGTAGATAAATTCAAACTTTTAAGGAAAGACCTTTGGGAGTACTAATGTCACATGAGAGCAAACTAGAAGAGACTTCAAGCTCTTAATTATGAGCCTGCACAGCCTAAAACAGCATGGAAGATTAAAGGACCAAGTTTCTATAAGTGTGCTGACCATGGATCAAGGCACGGTTTGGAGACACACCCCAACCTGAAGGAATCAGTGGGGTCTGACCAGCGTCCCTGTCGAAGAATGGGCTTTAGGCAGTTCTGCCTGCACCCAAGAGGAGGGCTGCTGACAGCCACAGGTCTCATTGTGCCCTGTATTTATTAGTCTTTTGTAGTATTCATTGATTTAAAATCGCTGTCCTGTCAGTCCGAGCTTCTTCCCAGCAAGTGCTTCTCAGAGTTGCAGGGGCCTCGCCTGGGAGACAGATGATCTGGGTCTGTCTCAGCTCTGACGTGATGAGCTGCAGTGTCTCCCTTGTAAAGTGGGGGTAGTCATCCTGACAAACAGCTCTGTATGTGGGCAGGGAGTGCTCTTAATCACATATGTGG
The DNA here is from genome assembly GCF_003984885.1 of Neopelma chrysocephalum. Taxonomy (NCBI): domain Eukaryota; kingdom Metazoa; phylum Chordata; class Aves; order Passeriformes; family Pipridae; genus Neopelma; species Neopelma chrysocephalum. Next base: position 14,262,806 of record NW_020897715.1, on the reverse strand, counting down.
AGTACTTTGAGATCTCGGGATGGGAAGTGGCGCAGAAAAGTGTAATGCTTATTATTAGGCAGAAAGGCCAGAAGCAAAAAGGGCAGAGAGATCCTAGACTTCTCCGGGGCCCTGGAGGTGTGTGGGACCTGGATTCCAGTCTGGCTTATTACCTCCCTTTTAGGCTTCTTCTTTTATTAGGAACAATTAGATACAAAGAGGAAGGGGGCAGATATCATCTTTCCTGTGTACATCCTGCAGAATAATTGCAGAGCTTTCCCAAAGCAATTTTCCATGCTTAGTAAAGGGCATCTTTGGAGCCTGTCAAATATGTCATCCCTTGTAGGCATACATATGAAGGCTTGCAGCATATATCTTTATTGCTCACAAATATTGGGAATAGGAAAGACAACCGAGAGAGCTGAAGACGAGGAAGAAGAGGCTTTGGAAGTAGTTCCTGGAATTGGATGGGGTTGTGGGGTGGCTTCTGATGACTGGGACAGCAACATTGCGTCCCGAGGCATTGGTGAGAAGCTGGAGGTGACTGTGCCTGCAGCACCAGCACCCTGAGGGAGAGGGGCAGCAGAGGCTGGAGCTATGAAGGCACTGAGAAACATGAGGATGTGGAGGGCACTGCCGTTGGCAGGTGACTACTGTGGTGAAGAGGGGAGGAAAGCTATCCAGGGGTACAGCTGGAGTGAATGCAATCCAGGCTCCTGCCAGCAAGCTGTCAGCTAGGTATGACTTTGCTCTCAGACACTAGGGACATCTCCTGGCCTGCTGCTGAAGCAGAGGGAAGTTCCCTGCCAAAAAGCACCTCTACCAATGCTTCATAAGCAAGAAGAAAGGACGCTGGCTACATAGGAGATATAGCCTTGAGCTGTCCAGTGTGACCTCGGACACTCTGCAGGGAAAACGGCATTAGAGGACATAGGCAATAGTCACAAAGACGTTCCAAAACCGTGGAAAGAATATGAATTTAAGGGCTGTACATTGTGAAAGTGTTTTCTCTCTTGTGTACATTTAGCTGCTCTATAGCTCTGTACAGCTCCCTAGGCAACAGTCTTCCCAAATGACACTGTAACAAAGCCCAAAGGTGCGGGAGCTTCCCTCGTTAAAACCCTTTCCGTGAGAGCAAGTGTCCTCAGCCCAACTGCTTTGCTTTCTATCCCATGGCTGCTAAAGTGTCTTGCAAACCAGACCGAGGCCCTTCGCTATAAAGGTGGCTGTATCTCAGCTGTGCTCTGTGTCAGCTGATTGAATTGCTTTGGGATTGCAAGGGTGCCTAGATGATTTTTAAAATTATTATTATTATTATTATTATTATTATTATTATTATTATTGTTACTGCACTGAAAATGCCAAAGAAGCCAAGAGTTTTAATTTGATGTCATCTATTCCTGAAACACCCGATACGACAAGTTAGCTGCTCAGTGCATCTACCTCTGCACATTAACTGCCCTGCAGAGCCTTAATTCAGTGTAGACTGAAGTGCCCTGAAAGCAACACCAAAGTTGCTCCTGGAAGGTAGGGAGGGCAGGAATCACAGTCACTGAGCTCCTGGCCTCACACCAGGCAGACACAGTGTGTGCTCAGCCGCTGGCACTCACGCACGGTCTGTGTCCAAAGCATGCCTGCTAACAGAGAGCTTCCAGGAAACCATGGAGCAAGCACCAACCGAAAGTCATCAAGCTCCCCAGAGCCTGCTTCAAGGCATCAAGAGAAGGGGATTGGCAGCATGCACAGCTGCAAAAAGATGTGACACAGGCTGTCACACACAGCTCTGCCACTGCCCCCTCATGCCCTGTAACCCTCCCTATTACCTGAGACTGAGGTCCCCATAATCTTCTACCAAGGTATCTAATTTCAGAGAAACGATGGCCTCCCTTCTGTGAAGTTCCCATCCTGCTGTCTCTGTGCACCTGTCTCCCAACTTGTGATATGGTCCCTGTTCCTAGTCCTGTCTGAGGCTAGCAAAGTCAATGCCTTGCACTTCTGCTGGCTATCCAGGGATGCAAGGTATGAACCTCCCCATTCATTTTTCCCTTTTTGCAGCAGATGAGATTTAAGGCGAAGCAGAGGTGGGTGATCAGACTTGTATGTGAAGCTGCTGTTGCCTGTTACACTCTCTGCATACGTGCTTTGCACAAGGAAACTGGGTCCAGGAAACGAGCTGAAAGCACCTGCAGAGGCTGCATCGCTCCCTTTCCCCCACTCACTGCTTGAGCTGTGCGGACTTCAAGTTGTTGGACAGGTATTTATTGCTTGTCATTACTGCTCTGCTATGGTGATGCTTGGTGCTGCCCCACTGACTCGAATAGCCCTTCTCTCTAGATGCACAGAAATTGCCCCTTGGCAGTTTTCCCTAAAGAGTTACAGAGAAAACAGCTGCTTCTCTCCAGATTTGCAGCACCTTGAGGGGTTTCTCCCTGTCATGCACTACCCTCCTCTCCCCTGGCCTGAAGCTGGATGGGTGAGTTGCAGGAGTACGATGCTGAAAAAAGTACTTTCCAACTCACCTAGCAACATAGACCCCAAACTCTGCTCCAGAAAACCAGCAAGTGCATCCCTCGGCAGACATACGTGTGTCAGGCTGGGGTGAAAAGGGCAGAGCCCTTCCCCGCCCTCCTTCTCTTGCCCTCTCCCAGTCCACCTCTCCAGAGCCCCTCACAGAGATGTCCACTTGGATTCGGTTGCCAACGTTCCTGCCTGTGCCTGCACACAAACCCCTTCGCCCCTCTGTACTTTGGCTTCCCTGATATTTGTCACCAAGAGGCGCAATAAAACCTCTCCGGGAGCAGCGGCGTGTCCAGGACCCGCGTTTGGGTACCATCGCTCTGAGATCCCGGCGGCGAGATTCCCGGGTGGACACACACCAGGAATGGGGGCATCTCCCCACAGCTGGAAAATTCCAGCCTGGGAGTGGATTGTCGCTCCTCTGGAAGGTGCCCGGGCCAAGGTGTGGGGAGATGCAAGGACAGGGGCTCCCCGTGAAGAGCGGAGCCGGTTCGGGCGCTGAGCAGGGATTAAGTTCGGGAACCCCGCTGCCGGTCGCAGGGCAGAGCACTCCTCCAGCGCCAAGCGCCAGGGGACGGCAAGGTCACCCCTGTATCCCCGGCGCTGCCCCCACCCCCAAAACCCCAGTGCCCGAGCGCGGGGCTCCCGCTTACCTGGCGAGATGGGTCGGTCACGGCGGAGATGCCGGGGAGCCGAGCGCGGGGCGGAACCGCGCCGGTGGCTGCCGGGGGAGCATCGCCCGCCGCCGGGCGGAGGCGTGTCCTCCCTGCGCCGCGGGACTGGCACCGGGACCGGCACCGGGACCGGGACCAGGATGGCAGCCGGGACCGGCCCGTCGGCGCTGCCGGCGGATGGCGGCGCCCGCCTTCAGACGGCGCCGGCGATGCGGCTACGGGCGGCGCGGGGCCGATTTAAGGCCACCCCGCGCCGGGGGTGGGGGAGCGCCGAGGGCCGCCCGCAGCGGCTCCTGCGCGCCGCGCATCCCGCGGGGCCGCCTTAAGCGGGGAAGGGGCGAGAGCGGAGCCGGCAAGGGGGAAGGAGCGGCCAGGGGGGGACCAGAGCCGGGACAAGCGGGGGAAGCGAGAGCGGGGCCGGACGCGGCCGCAGCGCTGCCCCCGCCGCCCGCGGCGGGGCCGGGCACCCCGGGAGGGGGAGGGTTCCCTGACCCGGGCTCGGCCGCTGCTCTCCCCGCTGAAGGCGAGGGCGTGGAATTTTTTTTGTTCGTCCCGGGGGGATCGCTTTACCGCTAACCGGGTGTTGGAGCGATTTCTCGCTCCGACTGCAGCAAGAAGGAGCCACCTGCCACGGCTAATGCCCATTAGGGTTGGCTATCGATAAGGCAACCCACGGGGCACAGCCCTAAGCCGGGGACCACTGTGCTTCTGGGATTTGGTCCCCCCACTTGGTGCTTGATGGCGCACATCGCCGCTGCGTGCCTCAGTTTCTCTGAGGTGGGCAAGAGTGCTGGTGCAACCACTTCCCACTGCAGCAGCCGCTGGGCCATTTCTTGCTCTGGCCACGTAAAGAGACACAGCCAACGCTTTGTCTGGCAGCCTCTGACTCGGAGCAGGTTATGTGGGCGCAGAGAACAGCTGCTTCAATCTTCCCCTGCCTGCCTCCCTTAGGAGCTGTGTCTCTTGGCCATAAAGTCACCATGCTGCTTGAGGGGGCAGGTGAGAAGCAGCTCTTCCTTCAGCCTCCCAGATGCTGGGTGGATGCACAAAAGGCAGAAGTGAGGGCTATCACACCTTAGCCCTGCTGTGAGAGACTAATTTCCTGCCTTCACCTTGCACTAGGCTGCACAGTACACATCTGTGCCTCCCTTACCCTTCCGAGGGTTGTGACTGCCGTATCTCAGGAGTTTCTCCTGAAGAGGTGGCCACAACTTTCAGCAAACCATTAGGCATAGAAGGTAGCACAGTCCCAGGCTCAGGTGGGAACTTGTTCATCAGGTTTGGCTTCAGGTAACAAAGCTCCTGCTGTGGGAAGCACTAAGTGGGGCAAAATATTTTGAGATCCTTGGCTGGCAAGTGCTCTTGGAGAAGAACAAGAGAAGTCTGTTTTCTCAGGTTAACTGGCAGGTCTTGACCATGTTTCTGGAGCAGTCATTGCTGAAAACACCTTGGAAAGAAAGACATCAAGTGACATTTTACAGCCCAAATGACATTTACAAAGTGGAACACAAAGGAAAACCCAACATGAGCAAAGCAGCAGGCCAGTGCCAGTGTCTTTGCTCTTCTGCTTCTCCCTTTGCCAAGGGGACGCTCTGAGGGGGATGTGTTTGGCACCCATCAGGACTTACTGCCATGCTCACCACTGCTGTCCTCATGGCTGTGCAGACACTGGCTATGTCCTTCCGCGCCTCTCCCTCGGCCAGAGCAGGGCATAAATTGCTGCCCTTCACCAAGTGTTTTTAGGGCTGGCACTATCCTTCTCTGGCATCTCAGGCTGCCCTTAATGGGAGGAAACCATCCATCCATCTATCCATCCATCCACCCACCGACCCACCCACCCAGCCAGCTCAGTGTTGGAAGTATGAAGTCCACAGGTTGTATGGTCAGCCCAGAAGAGTTCTGTGTGCTCATGGCTGAAAGCCAGCATGTGGGTGTCAGGAAATGGCAAGATGCTTCCCCGCAGATGGCTCGGCAGAAGCCTGCATTACTCTTGCACTGCCAGCAGAAGCATTACCCTGCTCCAAGAATTAGCTAGCTGGGGTGCTCCAGCTCTGCAGCACCTTGATTTTAGGAAAACCTGCACCAAGGAAATTGATTGCCTACGCCTGCAAGGCATTGAATCTCTCAGCATTCCCCAGGATAACACAGAGACTTTATCCTCCTGTGGCTGGAGAAAGAACTCACAGAGGAGATAACTGACTGCTTATTAGCCACAGACAACTTGGGTGGTGAGTTGGAGATGATCCTTGGGTGAACACCCTAACCCTGGGACCTCTCTAGGAGAGGCTGGCTAAGGACTTTGACTTCTGAGGTTCTCTCTGGAGTGCAGAAGCAGGAGGAAGAGATCAGATCCAAGGCTGCTGGAAACTCTGGAAGCCCATACCACTCGGGCTTTGCTTACTCATGCTCCAGGCTCTCCCTTTTTACGTCCACAACTTTTGATATGACTGTTTCACTGCCGCACACAGAGCCACAGTTTAGTTAGTCCATCCTATGGTTGGACTGGAGGGGCTGAGGGTCAGCAGTTCAGGATCATGCTTCTTTCCCCCTTCCCCTGGTCAGAGCTGGCTCCTGACAAAAGCTGTGCACTTCTGAAATGAGACTCAGTTCTGGGGAAGGTGGGTCTGTGCAGAGATATTTTTCTTGGCTAGAGCATCCAGAGTAGATTTATTGGAGGAGACAGTGGAGTATCCAGTGTGTTAGAGTCTTCTTTATCCCTCCTGAAAGCAATGCCTGGAGCAGTCTGTGTTCCTGGCCACATGGCAGTGGAGTTGCTGCCCTAGTAAGACCTTTCTCCTTCCACTACCACCACAGCTGTGACCAGCACAGACATATGCACCAATCTACACTGCAGTGCTCTGGATGGCAACTCTTCCCTGGCACACTGTAGGCTGTCTGCCGCTCTCTCTGCCCACACTTCCTCCACTGAAAGTACAACATGATGTGAAACTCCATCAAATCTCCATCCTGAGGTTGCCACTAAGATTAAGTTTCTTCTCAAGTTGTAAGTGCTTTGAGATCCTGGGAGAGATGCTGCTGGAGAGGGTAGCTTACTGTTGCAATCTGTGTGCAATTTATTCCTGCAATTTGCTCTTCTTGCTTTTTCACTGCTATGCCCTAAGGGGCCTGATGCTGTGTCAGCCTTGAGGCAGACCCACAGACCACATCCCCAAGCCTTGCAGCAGTAAGTCATAGGACAGGAGATGCTGTGGAAAATGTTCACTGACTCATGTTGCAAAGGAGGAAACTGTGCCTCGGCACTATGAGCCTCCCGAGGTCTTGCTCCATCTGGGCTGAGTGGCTGCAGCTGCTCCCCAATCTCCTGGCTCATCATTCCTGCTGCTGCTGCTCTTACAAGCAGGCACTATGAGCATCTGAGGCACCTTATAGGACTGGGGGAGTGAGTTGTTTGCATTTCCCACCCTTGCTTTTGACAAGGGATTTGGCTACAGGGCAGTAGGGGCCTTGCTGGTGTCCTCAGCTGTGGGTGTGTGTGTGATGCTGTGCTGTGGGTACACATCTGTTAGCAGCTGTGCTGAGAACTTGCCTCTTTGTTGCCCTCAAGGCAGGGAAGAAGCAAGCAGAGCTGTTGCTGATTTCTGGCTGGCATGGTGTATTTCAGAAACATAAGATGAGGAAGAGCTGCCAGCAGCCCTAGAGGAAGGCAGAGAGGGGATATGGAGTTGGGCAGGAAACCTACTGAAAAGGTCAGTCAAGAGTCATGCCTGCAGCTGACATGGCCTATGCCACTGTTAGGTAGAGGCATCACACAGCCTCTGTAAATGCAAACCTCAAAACACTGCACACGTACTAAAGTGAGTGAAACCTTCCCTGTGAACCTCCCTTTTCTTCTGAGAAGGAGGATGAGCCCTGGAGAAGACAAGTTGTTCCCTCAAAGTCACCCCTGAAATCCACATTTGAAGGACAGGATGAGATGCTGGTGGTCTTGCCTGCCAAGCTCCTCCCTGGTCAGGCTACAGCTTGGTGGTATTTTCAGAGAGCTTGCTGAGCTATTTTCTGGCTAACCCACTCATCTGCCCCAGGACAGACCCCCTTCCCAAGTCCTTTCCTTCCCAGCCTTCTGGACATGGTAAAAGAGTGACAGCAGGAAGTTGGGAGGGGCATCAGGTGCATCTCTCCCAAGGTCCAAAGCTGCAGCAGGGCCTCTCTCTCTCTCCTCATTGTATATCTGCCTGAGAATATGTGTGGCAGAACAAGCAGTCCTTGATCTAAAATCTGCCATCCTTTGAAGAACCTGTGCTTCAGTGAAGCAGCCGGCAGTTGATGCCTGAAGAAGGCTGAAAAGCCACTCTGCAAAGCTCTGCAATTTCATTTCTCTCCCCCTTGAAGCACCAGAACTGTACACTAATCAAGCTATTTCTGCTACAAGCTGGGGAGGAAAGAAAGAGAGATTGTTAGTGTTAATGCTATTTTTAAATACTTTGCAGACTCTTGAATAGGATGATGATGGGGGCCGTGTAAGGACCCAGACAGAGACAGATTGATGTGTGGTAAACACATCTGTTATTCTTCAACTGGGAGGCAGATCTTTTGGCAGTGCAATTCCAAAGGTGCAACAAGGAGCTGCTGTGAAGACTCGGCTCTCAGCCTCCAACAGGGCTTTGGCTTGGTGCTCCCAGTGCTTTCTGCCTATTCCTTAGTCACCTGCAAGGCACTGTTACTGCAAACGGGCTTCAAGCTTGCAAAACTCCCCTGGGAATCAGCTTACAGTTGTGCAGCATGTGCAAGGGTCGCTGTATGGGTGCCAGAACCCTAATGCACCTTCTCTATGGGTGAAGCAATTGCCTGCTTCTGCATGTACCTTGCACCCTAGGGATGGGGTCTACCCATGAAAGGCTAGAGAAAGCCTGAGTACCTGCCTTTCCCCAGCTGGTGCCTGCCCACCAGCTAAAGAACAAAAGAGAGTCTCAAGCTTTGGTCTCACAGCAGTAGCAGGAAATGTTCCCAGGGGAGAGAACAGGATGCAAAGAGGAAGATGAGAAGGAGTGTTGTACTGATGGAGAAGTTTAAAGAAACCCAAGCTCAGGTGAAAAATTCATATTGAGCTTTCTCTAATGCCAGTAGCAGGTGAGAAACCTAAATACGCATAACTATCATCTGAAGGCAACCAGCCCTTCTGGTCTCCCTGAACCATTAAGCCGTTTTAACAGGGGTTCCATATGTGCCCCAGAGATGTCACTTCAAGATCCTGCTCCTCTGGAAAAGTTTTGCAGAGGGAAAATATGATTTACCTTTCAACTGATTTATGACCCATTCTTTAATGTCAGGAAGAGAGTTATATTCTGATGGTTGATTTCTATAGAATGGCTTTAAAAAGACAATCTCTGTTAAACTGTTGGCTTTAAGAATAATTTCTATGCCATTCTGTCAGTCTCATCTCCGTAAAATTTCATAAGGCTTTTCCATAAAGGTCAGTAACTTCTATTGTAAGAAACTACATCCTAAGTGAGCTATTTGTTGAAAGCACAAATGGATCCTCCATCCCATTACATCTAATCAATGCAGGAACAGCTTTTGAAAGTGCTGTCATAGAGACCCCAACTTTGATGAGGAGACGTTGCCACTCAACACACAACGACCACAGCAGCTCTCTCTGTGCACTGCCATTCCTAACAGCCAATATTAATCTCACATCCAGAAGGATGTGAACGGTCCTGCTTTCCACAACCGCTCTACTGACAGCGATGTCAAGTCCTTCTTTTTCCAAAAGCACATCATGACATGTCCTTTGTTCGTTCTGGGAGGTGGAGGGAGGATGGGAGTGGAGAACAGAGGGCAGTTGTCACCCAGCTCTTTGGCTATATGAGAAAGTGGCTTCTGTTTCCGAGCTTCTCTCTGCTTGACATCTTTCATCGACATCGCATTAAACAAGACTTTCTTTTGTACGAGGGGAATGAATGGTTCGTGTAAGGGTCAAATAGCACTGCCTGCACAGGCTGGGACCTGCCTCACATAGTATGGGCTTGTCCGGGAGACACACAATCGCTGTTAGTTGTATGTGCCCCTAAGGCTGGCTTCCCTCCTGGCACTGGACACACGGGGGCAGAGTCCATGCATCCATCCAGGCAGGGAAGGAGGCAAATGTCAGGGCAGTGCTGCCCTCTGCAAGATCCAGTGCTGTATACGTGCAACATCTAGTGGGTGGTGAGGGCTTTTCTGCATTTGGTGTCCCCCCACTTGCTGGGTTAGTGTTTGGATGCAAATCTGAGCATGCCTGCAGTTCGGTGGAGTTGCAACTGTAAAGTCCTGTATAAAAGACTCACATGTGGAGGTCAGATAGGAAATTTCTCTTGATCTGGTGGTGTTCTGATCTTGGTAACAACTCCAGTTGTGATTTAAATGAGAGGCAGCCACAAATCCCTATGGATTCTCCGAGTCAGCTGCATGCCTCCTCCAACACAAGCATGCAAAGAGATCTCACAAATGAGACAGAAGCTTTTGATCACCCTCTGCTAGAACAGAATCTGCCTCCTGCTGTATATTATGGGCTCACAGAAAGATGCTTAGGATGCATGCTGATCTTTGCTGGTATGCACTTAGATGTTTGTTCATCCAGCCTTCTTGTGCCTGTGGGTCCCTCTGACTATGTCAGCTACTGATGCCAGCCTTGTGAGGCTGGGTAGCCAAATCTGGGCAAAGCCTTCCCTCTTGAGAGGGCTGAATCTGTTGATGAGAAAGCAGAATTTGTAAAGGCAGAGAAGTACATGGTTTCTGTCCAGTTTTCTTTGCAATGTCTTTTCCGCTAAGCCTGCAAGCTCTCCCTCAGCAAGGGCAGCCTCTACCACTCCAATGCAGTCCTGCTTAGGTTTCTGCCTGGGAGATATCTTGGACATTACTGATTCAGTGCCTTCAACAGTCTTTGCTTGTTTTCTGGAAATCTCCTGAGCACTGTTCAGGCCAAGGTGATTACAGCTGTGCTGAGTGGCACAGCAAAAAAAGAAAAAAGAGTTGAATGTCAAGATAGGCTGTTTCCATGTCAATCAGCAGTGAAAAAGCACATATCCATGGGCAAAAACAGGACATGAACGGGACAACAGGCTGCAAATGTAAGTGTCTGTAGAAGAACTAAGGACTGATGATTGCTATGTTGTGCTGCACTAGCAGATGGAAAGGCCATTGTGCTGGGCTCTTTGTTAAAGGCATCTCAACCTTTAAGCTGTTAGTTTTGAGTGCTTGTAGCATGGCAAGTTAAGTTGCTTTTGCAATGTGAAACTCTCTTTCCAACCTGAAACAGAGTATTGCAAAGTAGTGCTGGGCCAACGTGATGTGACAATGACATAAGAGGGCTCAGAAAGCCTTCAAACCTCTGGACAATCCTCTGCATGGGATATACTCTTGCTGATGGGCTGCCTTTAAGAACAAGAGTCACTGCCACCCAGCCTGGAACAGGTGGGAATACTCTATATCCTTTGCTGGTGGACAAAGAAATGGGATGAGCTCATGAACACTGATATGGAATTCCCTTCCTCTCCATCCTCCTCCATCTGTTGACCTCATCTCAGCACTGCAGAGGCCACTCTGCGTGGGAGACTCAAACGTTAATTCAGACTTTGGGCTTGCTTGGCTCTTAGCACCTCGCCCACACAAATCCTGCCAATAGTCATTATTATGATGTCTTCAGAGCTACTTCCAGTGAGAAATATTGGGAGAAAAACGATGGGTGGGTGTAACGTAACATGCTGACATCACATGCACCTTTTACCCCCTCTTTATTTCAGTCTCATTTGTGATGAAAGGCCTCCTTGTTATTTCTGTGCTTCCCATCTCAGAATCAGCAAAGGATCAGGCCAAAGACATGAAATAAACATGACTATGCAAAGGCCCTGTGTACGTGTGCATGCACATGTGTTCATATGTGGACATGTGTGCACATCGACACTACACAGCTGTGCTGCACAAGAAGTAAAGTCAATGTTAACTCCTCAAGCAAGTCACGGTTCATCATTCACTGGTCTTTGCAGGTCTAATTTTGTCCGATCAGACTAATTTTATCAACGAGGTGTTTATGTGCAACCTTTGCCTAAGGAGAGCTAATACTCTCAATAAGAAAAAGAGTACACATGTACTTTTGTATCCTTTAAGGCTTGAATATACTGGGAAGTTTAGTAGTGTGGCAATAGAATAACAATTGTTGCTCTAGCTATGTTTTTTTTTAACTCCCTCATGTGCATAATCTGTTCTGGAATAAGAGTAATTACTCCAAAGTAAGAAAATGCTTTTATTCTAGAACAGCATTTCCCTGAGGGTGAATTATACTAAGAGCAGAGAATGAACTAGTTTTTCCTGCCTTACCAAACTTCAGGATGCAAAAATTGTTTTCTGATCTGCATCAGAATGAAAATCAGATTGAGATTTTTATCTGTGAAAATAAATCAGAGAAGTCAGGAAAAGCTCCTTAGCAGCCTGCTGATCAGTGTCTGCAATGGGTGGAGGATCCACAATTTGAGGTCCCTTGACTGTCTGATTCATGGATGGACTTTTACTTGGAAACTCTACTTAGAGAGAAATGTCCTGAAAACACTTCACTGTAATAAGTGTGTGTTCTGACTCCTATTGTCTTCTTTTTTTTATTAGTTGAAATGTCCTTGTCCTTGAGAAAAATTTCATCTTTGATAAAATCAGTTGGTATTTTCCAATGAAACACTGGTTTGTTAAAAAATTCATGACCAGCCTTAGTAGTATTAGCATAGATTTAATGGTATAATTATCTAACTATAGTTATGCTGGTCAGTTCCCTGAGGTACTGAAGCTCTAAGCTCATTTTTTCATGTACGTGCGAGCACAAATGATAATGCAAGTCAAGTAATCCTCTCCCTTGAACATCAGCATCTCTTCTCTTCCCTGCAACTACCCTTGCTAGCGGGGCTCAGTAGGACCTATGTGATCCTGCCTGTGCCCCCTCCTGCCATGCAGCCACCTGCCCTGCCCTTCCCTGGCTCCCCACACATTTGCTAACATCTGGGATTCTCCTGAGGCTTGTGCAGACCCTCATCTTTCTAACATGCAAAATCCCCAGCCATTGCATCCCTCACCCCCGCGCTCTGTGTTTGCAGCATTGCTAGCACTCAGGAGTGCTCTCAGGCTGGTGACCTTGAAGCAGCAAGCTCTGTTACCTCCCCACCAGCCCGCCCTCCCACCAGCTTTCCTTTGCCTTCCTACTGCATCCTCCCCCTCCACGGGCACACTTTGAGCTTGTTGTAGCATCTGCTGCCCTCTCATTTGGAGTCTCACAGTGAACGCTGCTGCCCTCAGCTAACTGTCAGTATTTATCATGACATCCCATTAGCACAATCCACACTAATGACTGTGAAAGACGCATCCATTTCCATTTTCTAAAGGGCTTCCACTGGCTGAAATCCAGCTGCAGGGTGAGGTTGGGGAGGGTAGCAAGGGGACAAATCTTCGTGTTGACAGAGCGAAGCATACATATCATTACCAAGTGCTCTTCTCCCTAGCGGCTCAGCAGCTGCCAGGGGCGAGTGAGAGATTCCTCTCTTGCCAGCTCAGCGCTCAGTCGGGGCACTGCAAGGTGTGAGCCGGGCGAGGGAGAGGGGGGAATCGCCTCCCTTTTGCTATCTGCACGGATAGAACAGGTTTCCAGCTAACCAGACTGCAATTTTCTAAAGCTGCCATCTCTCTCTGAAGTGTGTGTTAAGAGTTAAATCTGCAGTCTCATGCCCAGTGTGGAAGAGCCGGGAGTCATTATGCAAAAGGTTAGTAGGCAGCCGTGTGTGTGGTGGGAAGAGTAGCCAGGACTGGGGAGCCACGATGCAGCCTCTCCCTACTCTACATAGCACTCGGTTCACCCCAAATGTTCAGGTCTCAGCTCCTGAGGTCTATAATGCCACACTTCTATTTTTCCTCCCCAGATGGCTCCCAGAGAAGAAGGATTCACTTCTCCCAGTCATCAGTGTCTTTACCCACTCCTTTCCAACACCTTCTTAAAACAAATCCTATTTGTGTCCCTTTCATCTGGCTGAATGGGACTTTACTGCAAAGGAACTGAGCGACTTGTCTATCACTCTTGCCTAGAGAGGAAATGGGTTCATGGGAGATATTTGTACCTCTTGCTGTGCTGTGTCATTCTAGCTAGAGATAAGTCAGTTCTGTTGCAATGAGATCGAAAATAAGGGTTACAAGGAATCAGGTTTGCATTCTGAACCAAACCCTGATCTCTTGTAGCAATCCCTGGTGGGTGTTTTGGTTCAAGTGAAGGTAGAAGAGCATATGGCAGGTAGAAACTCAGGGCAATCAAACATAGTAGTACCATTCCCTTCTTAGGACCTTGTGAGAAATAAAGAATCGGTTTTATTACAAGCAAATGAATTTAGCAAATCACTAACATAAGAGTTTTTCTTTACTAACCTATAGGGCGTATCGCGGAGCTGTAAGACGCCGGATTCAGCCTGGAACCGGTGTCAGGGAAACATGCGAACGGGAATAGGGAACTGTAAATGAATATTGGTAAGGAAACCCCTTATACCACATGGCTGGTCCTGGAAGCTGCCATGCTGCTGGACACTCCACCTCCCAGCACGACACAGCCAACCAGAAAGAGGGGAACGCCTCTTCTATGATGTAAATGGGGTTGAACCTTAAGAATGTTTAAAAAGCGGGACTTTTGAATTGAAGGGTGTGTTCCTGGGAATCCTGCGTGCCTAGGACACCCAACACGTGTTGTAATTTTTCCTTTTCGTTTTATTCCTTTTGTTCTGCAAACTTTTGCCGTCTTTCTAAATTCAATAAATGAGATTTTTCTCACAACCTGACACCACTTTCTTCTTGTCCCTCTCACATCCCGAGTCCAAAAACTGCCACCCACTGCTGGCACAGATCACTCTGTTACCCATCACAGAGGCTACCCTACAAGAGAAATGAAGTAGAGAGAGCTTCCATCTCTGCCTGCAGGAAAAAACTTTTCCACAACCCAATGCAACTTTGACCATGTAACTTACCTGATGCCAAGTTGGAAATATCCTGTTTTGCTCCTACTTATTCCAACTCGTCTCCCTGCCTCCCTAGCAGCCTTGCCCTTTAGCTATTGATGAATAGCTGTGTTTTCTTTTGGTCATCTATTATCCCACAGATATAGATTTAACTTCTGTAATACTTGCTGTGAATTTGACCTTCTAGCCCTCTGACTGGTCTCATCATTTTTCTCTGATCTACAGTTCCAGAAATTGCCAGAAGTGATACAGCTAAACAGCTGATGTAAACCCTTGCCAAAGTCAGATTTCCCCCCATCTTTCTCAGGCACCCAAAGCAACAAGCATCATTTTCAGCACATTTTTGTATTAAAACCTTCTGTTTAGTTGGTGTTTCCTCTCACCAGGACCTATGCTCTTACTAGAAACACTTCACATATCTTTTATTTGCTGAGTATGTGCTAGCGATATTTTAGCCTTGACTTTTTAAAATGAATCCCATCTGGATATTTCTTGCTGAGGTTTCCAATCTCTCTCACTCTGTTCCTTGTTTTCTTTGGTCTTCATTATTTCATCCCCAAGGATCCACAAAATAGTTGTATAGTCTGCCTTTGATGTCTATCCTTGTCTCACTGCCTGTGCCCTCTCCTTTTGCATTTTAATTCATTGAGAAGTTTCTTGCTTATGCTGAAATACCCAGAATTCCTGTTGAATAAGCTTGTTTGTTCCTAAGCTCTCAGTAATTTTACTTTAAGAATTAGTCAGGCTTCCTGGGTATCTTAGCCCCTCATAGCAGCTTCTCAAATGATTCTGCCTAGAAAGTCTCTAAAATAAAAAATCAAAGTTTGCTCTGTGAAAATCCAGAGTATTAACTGTTGTTTACCTTCCAAACCATTCTCTAGATCCTAAACTCAACGATTGTATGGTTACTGTGGTCCAAACTACTTTCTGTGACAATATTCACCACCACTTCCCCCTGTTTGTGAGCAGGAAGAGTGTTGCTTTATCCCTGTAACATTTTGAGATTCCTAGGACATACCTGGATTTCCTGTTGCCCTCCCAGCAAATGTGTGGATGGTTGATATTCCCTGTGAGGATCAAGGTCTGCACTAAGGAAACTTCTGTCAGCTGTTTTTAGAAAGTGTCATTTATTTCCTCCTCTTGGTCAAGGGGTTTGTGATGGAACCCAAATACAACATCCTCATGTTTCCTTCTCTGATCCTGCCTGTCCTTCCCAAACAACTTGCAACTTATCCATGACCATGGCTCCAGTTATGAGTAACATCCTACCATGTCTCCGTGATTCCACATGATCCTTCCTTGCTTGCTGCAGTCTGAAAGATGGAGAGGAAGATGGATGCAGGTACACACATTTTTTTTCATGTGACTTCCTTTGCTTAAGAAACCTCTTCCACTGTGCTGGTTCCCAGCCATGTGATCATCAGTACTGTGGCACACTGGTTCCTCCCCTGCTGCAGTCTGAAAAAACTATTGTCTGGTGTTACTGAGCAGAAGGAAGGGCTTTCTGAGGCATGACAGTGAAAAAACATTAAAACAAACACAGAAAGGTAGATATTGAGGTGTTCAGATTCAGAATAAGGCTAAAAATAATAAATAGGCCTTAACAATAAAACATTTTACAGCTATAACCCATTTTTCACTGCTGCCCTCTAAGAAGATGGATACTATACATCATATGCTGTGGCAGGGTGGTCTTGCTAAAAGCAAAATATGTGTAATGTGAGTGAGAGATTCGTGGCACCTTGGAGACTGTCTTGTCTTGCTGAGCTTTGTGTGAAACTGATATGCTCTGATTATCTGTGATAATATAACCTGATGGCCAGAGGGAGCTCCATTACACAGCACTACAGCAGAAAGAGCTCTGCAAAGCTTGGCTAAACATTTCTGAGTAGGCTGAGAAACTCTGATGGAGTAGAGAACTGCTTCCAGTCTTTCTTCCCCCAAGAAAAGCCATTTGAATGTCTTTTGATCATCACTGGAAGGAAAAATTAGTCAAGAAGATGAACCAGGCCCTAAGAAGAAATGTAAGCAGGGGAATGGAGCTCAGGTGATTTTTGTCCTACATTTTGTGTGCCCAGTGGAAGGTTGCACACAATTCAGCAGGACCTTCTCCATTTGATGTATTGAATGGCAGACAGCCTAAAACCTTCTGGACTTCAGTCCAAAGCTAAACCCCAAACACTTCCATCACAGTTTAGAGATAAGTGAGAGAAGCGTAAGGAAAAATCCCAGACAAAAGCAGCAAGGCAGGCTGGCTGATAAAACTAATCAGGCTGGCAGTGAGGAAGAGCTTTATTGTTACCACCTGGAACTGAAGATAAACTACTGGCAAAATGGCAAGAGCTGTTTGGGCTGAGCAGGGAAGGAGAATGGGAAGATTATGGGATGGAGCAGTCCAAGGAGAATTTTTGAAGCTGATTTACTATGTCTCTGGCCTGAATGAAATCCCAGGAAGCTCTGAACTGTACTTCAGAGGTCGGAAAAAAAAGACTACGTTTTTTATTTTTTTGTAGGTAGAGGCACGCAGTTGTCGAGGGAACAGGGGATGTATAGCCAAAGGGACAGCTAGTGGAAAGAGCTCACAGCTTTAGCAAGTTTGTCAACGTGTTTATACATAGGCAGAGGCAGACCAGTGCAGGGCAATACATGATATCAAAAAGACATGCTCCTTCCCATAAAAAGTCTCCAAACCTTGGGTGAAAGAAGGAAGCAGCACAGGTGTTGGTGTCCACAGGTAACAGGGTCACTGCCTTTATAGACTCAGTGCTCAGAGTTGGCTCCTGCTTTGAAGCACCAGTTACCCTCTGCTTCACCTGCGTGGTTGACTAGATCTGCAAAACAGAGCCAGATATATTGCCATACTGGACCTTGCCAATGCGAATGGCTGATTGCCCTGGAGTAGGGATGTAAATGTAAATCTGCTTTGCCACCTTTACAGGATTATACTGATGTCCAGACTCTCCAGGCCACAGGCGGTTGCCTTCCAGCATCTCATGGTTTTATTTCTACAGCTCCAAGTGGAGGGTATGGCAGCCTAAAGAACATGATCTCTTACAGAAGTAATTGCAGCAATGCTCAACCCCACTGAAATAAGTTCAAAAACTAAATGGTCAAAGTGGGGATGACTATCCATAGCTGCCTTCATTACCTTCCCCGCTAAACTTACATTGACTGGTTCAGAAAGCCAGTTCTTAAAGTATCCTAAGGACACTAGGAAAATCAAAACCAAGTAGTTTCTAAAGTTGGAGTTGTAGGGGAAGTGCTGAATTCCTAGCTTCAAAAAGCAAGACAATTTTAGGGGTAGAAGATTATTATCAGACATCTATTTTGGATTTTTGCTTATTACCATGTTCCTCTAACCAATTTACTGAAAAAAATAAAGCCAAAAATAAGAGAAGTAAATTAGATGGAAAAATGTCAGTGCACCTTTGAAGCAATAAAAGAAGCCTTGAGACCAGAGCCAATGTTGATAAGCTCTGACTTTAGGAAACCATTTATAGCACAAATGTATATGACCAAAATAGCGTTGGGAGCAGTAGCCAAACGAAGGACATGAAGAACAGTGTATTTTATATAAGGAAGAAAATTTGCCCTTGGGAGCCACAGAACAGTACTCTAGAGAGGCTGTCTGGCACAGTTCTGCAGAGCTTTCAGGTCTGTGCTTGTTGCAGTGAGAGGCCAGCATCCTCCAGCTTGTTTAAATACACAGACAGACAAGGATACACATATAGCAAGGTGCCACTCAGTTTCACAGTCCTGAGGTGAAAAAGCAAACAAGAAGCATATAAAAAATGGTTAATCATGGGGAGAATGTAATCCGTGCATATGGGGAGCAACTGTGTGTGTGTACTGCACAGAGAGAGGGAGGCAGGACTGTCTGTCTGTAGTGACAGTGGGCTTTTGCATCCCCAAAAGTGTAATGGTTCTGCTGAGGTAGGTTAACCGTGCTGGCAGCCAGCCTGATAAAAGAAATTCAATTGCTCACTGGCTCCTGCATAGCCAGCAGTGAATGAGAGAAGGAAGTGCTAGCTCTGGTGTGGGAAAATATTTGTGTTGCTTCCATGAGGAAATGAAAAGAACTGGAAAGTTATTCTGATTTATTCTTGAGATAAAGCTGATCACCATTCCTCAGGAAAAAAATAATCTTGTGATTGCATGAAGCCAGATCTAACACTGGAATCTGCCAAACACTACACACAAACACACACCTATTTGCTCAACATCAACAATGATTTTTTTCTCACAGTAAGTTTAGACCCCCCTATCTTGCCTCTGGCTATGTCCCTGCCATCAGCCCTAAATCTTACACAGGAAAACAAGCTCAGCAAAGGGAGGTGGCTGCCTTCGAGGGTCACGAGGGTCACACAGTGAGTCAGCCACACAGTTTACCAAGAGAATGTGTGACTTTCCAGATGCGTGCTCAGATTTCTGGCAATACCTCCTCCCCAAAACTGCCCCCAGGCCCTGGGTGGGATTTCAGTGCTCAATGAGGCAATGCACTGTGTGTTTGTGAGAGGAGCTGCAGAGGGTCAGTCATTTTGCTGACAGGACACTGCTTCACCTGAAGGTTGCCAGAATTTCCCCTTCCTTGCATTGATCTTCTCCTAAACGCCTCAGGAAAGAAGCAGCCATGGAGGAAATGTTGACTACCAGGCTGGCAGCCTTGATGCAAATGTCCAGTGGCCAGGTCTGGGTGACATTAATCCTTTCAATGAAAGATAGCAGCAATAAATCTCCATAAGGGGTTGTGAGGTCTGATATATGAAGACAGTTTGAAACAACTGAAGATGTGTACTGTAGCTTGCCTGAACGATTCACACCTGCCAAGTGACACCCACACATTTCATTGTGCCTGTCAGTCTGCCCAAGCCTAGAAAGGAGAAAAAAAAAGGTGTTTGGTTTTTTTTCTCCCTTCTCCAGTTACTGCCCTTCTGGGTGTTTGTGAGGCAGGTAACCTCCCTTCTCGCACTGACCCATTTGCTGAGGTGGCTGTCGTGCTGAGATGCCGCATCCAGAAAAAAGAAACCCAGTCAGGTACAGTGTTTTTGAAAAGTACCTATGTGAAGGGTAGCAGACACGCAGCGAGGAGCCATTGTGCCAGGGCTTCTCTGGGGCAGAGTAGATGGGAATGTTATCTTCAAGAAACGGTACACAAAGATCATAGTTTTTTATAGATCTAACCTCTTTGGACCAAAACTCTAGGCCAGGGAACTCATTTTTTTCCAAGCCTCATGATTTGTGTCTGACTACAGGTCCTGCAGCATTAATGCCTGTCTGAACACAAGCTGTGCCTGTGGCATGCAGGGCTGATCTTCCCCAACCTCGCCTACCTCTCGGGGCAGAAAAGCCAATGAGGGCTCCAGAGAAACGCGTGTTCTGTCTCTGTCACTTGCTTATTACTTCCTCGCATCTTCTCTCAGGAAGAAGGCAAGAGACAAAGAGAGAATGCATCTACCTTCGCTCCCAGCCCGGAGTTACCCCCCTTGTAGGTTTGGGAAGGGAAAGAGGTTATTGCTAACGCCACCTTGAGATGCAGGGTTTCAGAAAGGGGAGAGATGAGGTCAGCCGGCAGCTGCAGGAGCAGATCTGGTAGAGTGAGGTTGCTCTGGAGCTAAGGGTCTCCAAAACCTCTGCAGGAAAGTCAATGGTGCATACACATCTTTTGGGGGTAACGTAAAGGAAGGTATGAACATCCATTGAATGAAGCTTTAGGAGAAAGCTGGGACCTCTTCATCTTCAACAGGGGCTGAATTACTTTGGCTTTACTGATTTTGAGACAGTGAGTGTAAGGTTTTTTTAATTCTCCCTGGCACATACAGGTAGATGCAGAGAATGGGGGAATGTCCCTCTGCATATGTGTGTGTGTGAGAGAGAAAGAGGAGTGAAAAAATACACAGTCATCTTTGCTTGGTCTAAGGTATGTGAGAAGGGATCTGACTCAGCATTTGGGGTTAGGCATTCCACCAGGGAAAGAAATAACTCAAGACAAAAGTTGGAAGACAACACAGCTGCAGGGAATCTTAACATAATCTTAACATATGGTTTGACAAATACTATTCTTCTGGTTCTCTGATTGACAGCAGGTTGTGGTCCATCTAAAACCAGGGCAGCTCAGAGAGGTCTGTCTGGAAGACAGAAGGAAGTGGTCCAGCAGCCTGGCTTAGCGCTATATCATTTAAGGAGAACACTGCCTTCAATTCTTCCCATGAGATTTCATGCATCTGATTTAACATCCTAAATAAGATATGAAATATTAATACAAAATATTACCTCTACCTCAGGGACGCAAAAGCTTTTCTTGCCATAAACTCAAGGCTTTCATTAAATAGGCTGGGGCTGCAGCTGTATTATTCTTATAGAAACAGATCACTTTTTCTGTGTCAGGGCACTGCTGTGGCAGAGCTATGAGAGAGGGAATATGAGAGAAAACACTATGGAGCAAAAGAAATGATGGAGGAAGAGATACAGGGAACAGAAACTGGAAAGCAGAAGCCGGGGAAAGAAGGATCAGAGAAAGGAATGAAGGCGTATGATTATGGGGAGGGGAGAAGAGGCAAAAGAATGGAAAAAAACGTGTGGCAATATGTTGCAAAACAGAAAGAAAGAGAAAAGCTTGTTTCTGATTCATAAGGCTATGGCACAGTCCTGAGGGGACCAAGGAATTACTCAGGAAATGCTGGGAAACTGCATATGATTAAAAATTAGCTGCAAGATGGAGTTGAATTTTTTCCCCTTGGTTTTTTCCATTCTTTTCCTTTTGCTCAGATTGCAAGCTAGTTAGCAAGCAAGTTAGCCATATCGACCTTCAGGAGCCAGTCCCTGGGCTGGCAGGCGGAGAAACAGTACACAGGCATCCATACCTCAAATAGGAGGTGAGGTGCAGTGGTGTCCTCTGGCAAATAGACACTAGTACATGGTCTGTCAGTGGTGGAGATCCTTCATAAATCCAGGCAATCCTTACCCTCCTATGGTTTGGTTTATGTGGTCACTCTGACTCAATGAGTAAAACAGCCCCAAACTGCTTTGGCTTATCTTGGACTGCAGTGCTGTTTTGTCCTGGGAATTAAAGACCTTTCCTGGCTCTGCAGCTGCCTTTAGCTGGTCCTGCCTTGTACAAATTCTTTCCCTACTACACTGCAGCACAACACAATATTACCAAGTAATACCAAAGGGTTTTAGTTAAAGACAATCTTCCAGATGAGAGAAATGAGTTCAACACTCTCCACAATGCTGTGCCACAGATGATCTTGTGCTTATGTCGTCCTGATTTTTAGGGATTGCTACCCAGACCTCTAAAGGCAACAATAAGGAAGACAGATGAAGGAGCAGCACAGTGTTAGTTTTGATTCTCCAGGCTCCCCATCTGCTTCCCCAGTGGATGGTCAGTAGAGGAGAATAACACATTCACAGGTGGCAGGAAAAGACCTTCTCTTTATTTTTCAAGATTGGATTTTTACAGTGTGACTCACTTGACCAAGTGAACACAAATGCAATTCCTGGGTCTGCCAAGTTTCAGGCTAAAAGGAATCACAGTTTGATCAAGCAATCTGACCTTCTGTGCACTGCGGGTCTTTCATATTCTTATTCTGGTGCCACTGTAATGACAGGAAGAACTTGTGCTTCATAAAAGCATCGTTTTTTTCAGATGAGTATTTAGTTTGGATTTAAGGAGAGCAGGGGATGGGACGTCCATATCTTATGTCAGTAGCTGTTTCATGGTTAACCACCCTTCCTGTTGAAATTCATGCATTGCCTCTAGCACAAATTTGTCCAGCTTTAGCTTCCAGTAAGTGACTTCTGCACTGTTTCTTTTCTCCTAGATTAGACATCCCTTTAGTAGCTGGCATTTTGTCCCCATGAAGGTACTTGTAAGTTGCAATCAAGTCACTTCTCCGTCCTGGTTCTGATTATCTAAATAAACTCAACACTGAGATTCTCATTGTAAGGCAGTTTCTCTAGCCCTCTTAACATTTCAGTTGCTATTTTCTTTTCTCTTTGATTTTTCAGCATCCTTTAAAGGACAGACATCAGAGCTGAATGTATTATTCTAGATTTAGTCTGACTAAGACTCTTATACAAACATAAAATAACCTCTCTACACCAGAGAAGTAAGAAACACTAATTTCTTCTGCATTGAAGGCTCTTATTATCCCTCTCTGTCACATGGTGGTACGAGTTGTTCATCCCTCGTCTGGCATCACCACTAGATCCTCTTCAGGGTCAGTGTGTCCTGAGATACTTTTGGTAGGAATATCTTGCCTTCTTTCTTCTTAGCTTTGCATTGAACCATGTCAAAATTAATTTTGTCTGTAAGCATCCACTTGCTAGTGAATGTAATTCAGGGTCCATGACTGCATTTTCTCTTATATTTAGTACTCTGCCAAACTTTATGCCTCTATAAACTTTACTGGCTGTGATTTTTTATTTACTTCCAGATCATTAGGCATTAGGCCCAGTTCTGGTTGTGGAGCTGTGTGAGACACTGTCCCCATTTGAAGAGTTCTCTCTTTTTAAAGGTCTTAGAGCTATTTATTCTTAACCCATTTATGATGTGCTTTGTGGATGTTGTAAAATCATCACAGGTCTGTTTTTTAATCAAAATATCATGTGCTATTAAGTGAATAGAAATCTGTGTGGTTATGTTCATCAGCTAAACTTGTGAATCCAGGAAAATCACAAGAGGTTTGACAAGTTCTCCTTCAGTAAGAACATGTTGATTGGGGTTAATTATATTTCTGCTCATTACTTTGTCAGCAGCTGACATCTAGCTATCTGACCTACCATTACTTGGAACAAGCTTGCATCTTTTGCTACATTAACACAATGTTAGCGTTCTCTTGGTCTATTGAGATTTTCCCTCTGTGCCAAGATTTGTTTACTGTAGATTACTGTCTCTAATCAATAGGTGACCCAGTGAACTCTGTCCGACTCTTGGGAACAAGTCATTCAGATCTGGAAACATTAAAATATCTAACTTTAGCAGGTGATGTTCAATAGCTTCAGATGCTAATGGACTGGAAACACTTCTTCATCCTCTTATGATGTAGTTTTCTTTTTTTTTTTTATAATACAGACCAGAAGAAGTATTTAAGTCAGTCAGTCTCCATTTTGCCAATATATAATAGATTATTATCTCCATTGGTCATGAACCCATGCAATTGATAGAATTTACATAGTTCTTAGCACACTGAAACTTCTCTTCTATTGTCCTTAGCTCTACTTGGCACTTGTTTTCAACTTGTGATTAGTTTACTTTATCAATTTTCTTTATTCACAACTTCTAATTTATATTGACTGTCATCTGTTTCCTGATACAGTATAACCCATTTGTTGTACATGTCTTCCCAGTTTCTGATTGCTGCTTTGACTTTGCAGCTGAATAAGGATGATGAGCTCTCAGGCAAAGCATCCCTTTTTTTGATTGCAAAGTCATACTTTTTTTCTAACAAACTTTTCTGTGAGACCTGCCAATTTTCATTCATCTTTCATGCCTAATTTTTCCCCATCAATTTTGCTTGTATTTTTCTTCTACTCTTGAGAAATTAGCTCTTTGCAACTGCCCTCTGTTTGCCCACATTTAATGTAATCATCTTGCAGTCATTATCATCTATAATTTTAGAAACCTTTAAACTCTGTCAGCTCCAGCATATATCCTTATAATCAAAGCTCGTTAAAACAGTGCTTTCGTTTTTTTCCTTCTGCAGTAGGTATGAAGAAGAGACAGGTGCCTAAAGAATAACCCATCTTATCTTCTGCTTTGATTTAACACTTTGGAACATTCCTGTACCTACCTGCCTCCCGAGTTTGATTAGGTAATACATTAATCCATATACATTCAACATCCTTTGGTTCTGGATTATCAATAACTCTAAATCAAGTAATCATGTCTTTAAGGCAGTCCGCAACCTCCACTTCTTTTTTCTGCTCATTTATTCCTAAACCAATCAAACTCATGGATTTTAACATTCTAGTAGTGTGAATTGTCCCACCAGGTTTCAGCAATGCCAATGATATAAACGAGAATTTCTAATTCTTTTTCTTGTTACAGAGTTTCTTTGCCCTGCAACATGAGCAGCTGAAACATTTCCTCCCATATATACTGCCATATCAGTGTAGTTTCTCTGTGATGAGCTGAGTTCAATGTCAGTTTTTCACTCCTGCACTCTGTGGCTTGTCTCACAGGATGTAGAATGTGTGATCTGGTATCAGGATTGTATCATCATCTTTGTTTTGTAACAGTGCTAGAGGCTAGCTTTTGAGATGGCTCGCTCTTTTGCCTACAGGAACCAGAAAAATTACTGCATTGGAACTTGGCACCTGTCCAGTCTATCTGTCTTCAGTAAGCTCATGATAGGATATTTAATGCTGAGACATACTAGCAGGGAAGGCAATTGTTTCTCATATTTACAGATGCAGGGAGTCTTGTGGGAGTTATCAGGAAAGGTACCTCTTGTACTTTGGTCCAAAGATGATGAGATAGAGTCCAGGACACAGCTGGGATCTGTGCAACTGCTCTGGAAGGCAGGGAGTCCCTTAGATAGTAGCCATAAGGTAAGTCAGAGTATTTCCCTCTATGCTTCAGCGAAATGTCTTTCTTGCCTGAATTGTTCTCCCTCTAGTTAAATATCCCAGGGTTCATCGAAACCAGCCCAGTGCTGCCAGCCATGTCACATGCTTAGTTGTTTAGTAATAGTTTGGGAATCAGTGACACCTCTCCATCTTCCCAGGGGTTTTCAGAGGGTGGTGTTTCAAGTCATGCAGGCAGGAGCTTCCAAGGCAGATGAGCAACTGTCTCTCATCACAGGATGCCTCCTCTGTAACCTCCCTGGGACAGATGGTTAGACAGGACAAAAAACTTTGCAGCAGAAGACACCAAACGTCAATAATAAATTTGAGACAGGAGATCTGTAAATGCTGATAGTCATACACATATAGATAGAGTCATAATACAGATTAAAATTTCTTTATAATAACTTGAAAAAATTCTTGGTTTTATAAACAGCCAATCCCACAGGTGTTGTGATCTCACTCATCAATTTCAAATCCTTGAGATCACCAGGAAAGAGAAGTTCACCCAACTGACAAGTGTTTTCCCAACCCATAGCAGGTTTGTTGGATTCTCCAGGAACAGGCTACAAGGAGAGAGTCAGCATTGGTTCTTCCTGGAGCAAGCCGAGCATCTACTTGGCCAGTATCCTCACCTCCTCTGTAAGGGAAAGACTCTTTGGTTACACTTCAACAATGGCTAATAGGGAACAAACCAAAGCAAGAAAAAACAACTCACCCTAGCAAAACACATACCTTTATCAGAAATTTGCTTTTGGTCTATGCTTATCATTAGACTCTCAGCCACAATCTTTTATCACTAAGTGCAACACCAGACAGAGATGTTATTTGCTTATGTGCCTCAGCATGCTCTTGTTTAGCATAAATGAACAAACAGTAAACACCCAAGAGGACAATGAGTGGCTTATCTGGGAAAGGCAGTATGTAAAATGTCAATTAGTCTAAAATCTGATTCTAGTGTACGTTTACAACACATCCATGCACAAACCTGTGGGATATTGTCGTCCAGCTTGCTGCAGGTCATAGTTTCCATTGCCATTGAATGCGGATCAGGAGGGGTACCTTATTCCTTTGCCCCAGATTGCTTTCTCTGCCTGCCTCTGATTCATCTCTTTCCCTGTCACATTCAATGCATTGTGAACATCAGGTCACCAAGTACTAGCACTTGTGTCACTCTGGGCTGAGGAAAAGCACAGGTGTCTACTGCAATGCAAATTATTCAGAAGATACTTAGTCACCTCTCTGCTGAATCAAGCATTTAAAGGAGAATATATCCCAGGAAGGGGAAAATCAGCTGTTTCCTCAGCTTTTCATCTATGTCTGCATGATAAAGTGGAAGAGGAGCTCAGCTCCATCTGAACAGTATTAGTCTGGCTGGATTGTCAGCAATGCTACAGGCAAAAAGATTTAACAGCAGTGTGGCTTAAGAGAAGCATATTTGTCACAACAACTTAGGGCTCCTCAGTGCTGGCAGGGGGTTCTGGAGTGAAACCCTGGGATGATGTGGATATGTTGTCAGGTGGTTGTTACCTTTCCTGATGTCCCAGGGAAGACTACAGACAAAAAAAAAAAATCACACCATTACATTGCAACATGTGGTGCTTAAAGAGCACTCTTGGAGAGAGCCACCTCAGGACACAGGCACTGCAATTCATACTGCCTAAGCTCTAAGCAAAGCGCTATTTACACCCCAAGTCTCTCCATGCAAATGTGCCCCATGCCTTCAGGATTGAAGTGTCAGGATTTATTCTACCAGACTCTAAGACAATATGACAAATTTGCGTCTTCAACTAGATCTCACAAATTCCACCACTTCCCCCAGCATGTAGCTCTACTTTGTTCCATCACTAGCGGCTCTTTTCATTTCAGCTGAGGGAATAAGATATTCATTGTGAATAAAAAAATAGCAGATAACACTTCAGGAAACTAGGATGTATAAACTGTCCTGTGGGTCATATGTTCAGCCTTCAGCAGGAAGAACTGGGAGCATGACCAAAACTTTAGCTTGCAATGGAGTAAAATGCTTTAGGCTTTCATAACTGACACACTTTACTATTCTGCTGCTAGATGTGCAATGATTTAAGAAGGTATGAAGGCAAGAGTTCTCCAATGTGACTTAGTCTAGCCCCTGCTAACAGAAGCAACTGTATCACAATGCTTCTTATAAACTGACCAACTCCCAAGTAGCTCCCTGGACCCCACATAAGACCAAAGACTATGAAAGCCTTTGAAGCATCTAAACAAAGAGAGGAAATAATTGCCATAGTGGTAGAGAAAGTTCAGCTGCTGAACACTGATACATTCAAAGAAATCATCTTACTGAGCCCTAAATGTTACAGAACCTAAATTAGCTGTTCCTAACAATCAGGTTATTGAAAACTTGTGCTTCATTCCAGTGTTAGTCAAAAATAAACAGAGGAAGGAAGAAGAGTACAGCACTTCTATATGTGTTGGTAGAAATATTTATTGAAACTTATGTTTGTGATTGCAGAATTTTCATTCTGTGGTGACTTGTGCTGACTGAGAGTGGTTACAGCTGTCCCACAGGATGGTGAAGCTGAATGCTGAGTGGGTGCTTTGTGTTTCAAGTCTGTCTATAAAACACACAGTTTTAAATGATGCTGTATTAAACAGTAGTTATTATAATAATATATAATAAATCATATGCCAAAATGATCCAGACTGGGAATTTTCATAGTGTTTGTCTTAGTGGGAAGAGTCCCAAGAAATGGTAACTCTACTTTCCCTCTTCCATTTGCTGTTTTATGCTTCCCTAACTGTTCTTATTCGTAACTTCTTTAAACTAAGGGATCCCATCCTTCTCAATCTTTCTTTAACAGCAGCCTCCCAAGCAGATAATCATTCATGTCACCTGTCTCTGAAATTCTTCCTTTTCTACCACCACTGCCTGATGGCTGGTGGCTAGGAATGAACACAATATTCCATGTGAAAGCACACTATTGATTTATTGAATGGCTTTATATTTTCAGTAATCTCTTTCATGTGCACTTTCATGCTACTGATGCTAGAGGAGTAAATGGATAAAAAATGTCTCTCAAATGCACTAAAATGGAAAATCTGGAGTACAATCTCTTCCTCCCCCCAGAAAAGCAACATATCTGACACCCTCTGTGCTGCACATCCATCTTCACTTTTCAGAGAGGTGAACTTTTGACTTTCAATGTGACTTACAAGAAAGTCGGCATTTATTGTGTTACTACCCATTTTCAAAGTACCTGAGAGATGGGATTCAGTCAGCTGAAAACGTGAGTAGCTTTTATTGGGTTGAGATATGTTAAAGAAGGGGAAGCTAAGGGACCTTTTCCTTTGCCAGTAACCATTTCTGTAAGTGGATTTTAATATTAGGCATCTGTAACTGTTTTAACAAAGTATTTTTTTTTTGTATAAAATATATGGGTCATCCAAAACATTTATAAATATGATAGCATAAAGGTATATACCTAAACTGAATTCCTGAAATCAGGTCCAGAATGTGTTCAGAGGCACTCAGACTAAGTATTAAGAACCTCTTTTTCTTTAGGGCCTTTGTTCTGAAATTTTCCCTATGAATATACCATCCCTTGGAATGCAACACATTAGCAGACCAAAAATCTGTTATGCCCTAAAAAAATCATTTTAAGAGAAGGAGGTCCCCTTCCTCCCCATATCCGGTGGAAAATAAAAATCAAGAACTTTTAGGAAGTCAAGAGTCACTGATTCTTTCTGGCCATCTCTGGCATGCTCTTCCTGGCCATCTCATGGATCACTAATAGGTGTAGTTGGACTTTAAGAGTAGAAGGAGCATTTTCCTTGTGTCCCTAAAGTAGCAGTGTGGACACACTCACAGGCAGCTGTGGACTGACTGCTGGCAGCCTTCCTGCTGACTCTGAGGTTTTTCTGCTCTTGTAAGGACTTAAGGATGAAGATTCTAGACATACAGGCACTTGGACTCTATCTATCTTGGCATATGCCAGTGTAGATAAAAGAATATGTGACTCTGTGCTGTAGCTGTCTGCTAGAGCCGATTGACAAGAAATAAATGAAAAATATAACTACTGTCATTATCATCGACTGTCTTCTAGACAATAAGGATCACCCTCACTGACCAGGAGGCCAGCCTCACAGAACGTGTGATGAAACAGGCAGTAAGATGACCTTGCATCCACCTTTCCATCTATTCTCTTCTCCAGTGCCCAATATTACAGTTTCTCAGTGTACAGCCATACAGCATGGTCCACTAATTGGTTCAGGAGTTAGTCCTAATAAAAATAGGCAGCTGTGTGAATAAGGAAGTCCAATTTACTGTATTTTTGGCATTGAAATAATCTGAAGTTATCATTGTTGGTGTAGAACCAATCCAGTTCTGGAGAGCAACCTCAGTTTCCATTATAGCCATTACTACAGAAATGAACATGAGAAATTCACAGAACTTTATCATTCTCTCATGATTCACACATTTGTTAGCAGGTCTCCTGTACATAAAGATCTTTCCCAGATGCTTGTAACAAGCACTGAGTTATTATTCTGGGCTTGCAAGAATGAAGTATGAATCTTTAACTCTGAGTGTATCTTGGGGATTAAGAACAGTTGTGCCTCTGAATTTTAGCCAATATGTATTTGATGTCAGCCCACATATCAGCAGGCAGCACAGGTGTTTAACAGACATGAATCTAAAAAGTAATGTACAAGGAAGTTAGAACTCCGTGTAAGTACCTTTGGATTAATTTTGCTAGATGTGATACATTTTAAAGTGACATGGAGGGCTTCTCAGTCTGTTATTTGATCTTGCTGATGTTTATCACCAAAGAATCTGAATATTTAACAGTGAATGCACACAAATCCTGCAATGAGACAGCACAGAAGTGGTGGTAAACCAGCAGGTTAATTATCTGCTAGAGACAGTTCCTCTCTGAACAGCTTTTTTAGCATCACATTCTGCTGCTATTATTAGAGATATTTGGATGTTGAAACATGAGGAGATACACAGAGGCATAAAATGGATTAAATGATTCAGGATGATAAGGTTCAGGTCACCAAACATTGGTTTGATTGGTCAAGAGCAGCCTCCATCCTTGTACTTTTCCAAGATCAGAATGGACAAAGCCCTGAGCAACTCAGACTGATCTCATAGATGACCCTGCTTAGAGCAGGGGATTGGACCAGATGATCTCCTGAGGTTCTCCCTTTCAATCTGAATTAAATTACTCTATGATCCTGTTACCAGAGTCCCAAATCACTGTTCTGATGCCAGAGCTTCTTCAGTCTGGCATGCTTTCTTAAATGACTTTAATCTTGCTGTTAGTTTCACTCCTTGCAACAACACTTTGCATTCTGCATTCAGTGAAACCAAGGGTCTGCTAAAAGAATATGAACAGGGCATCTGTGGCTGTGAAATTCACAGCCAGAGCTCTGATTAAAATTGATGAACAGTAACTACAAAATCCCACCAACTTTTACCCAAACACATTTACCTTTCATTACGAATAGCAAACTGTGGTGTCTGTTTCCCACTCATGACATCCCCTCACAAATATACGGCTTTCTTTTTTTCTTCTCAGTTTCACCAACCCCCAACTTGTTTCATTTAGCCATGAACACTAAATCATGGTTTCTGTTTCATTTTATGTGGACCATCTTTTATCAGTCATATTAAGCAATTTAATCCTATTTAATTTCTAATATAAAAATATTTGTTTGTTTTAATACCCCTTCCTCAGCCTAAACAAACAAAAAATTGGAGAAGAATCAAGTGCTTCTTTCATTCTGAAGAATTAAAATCTCTAGGGGAACAGGCATTTCTCTTGAGCATTTGTTCCTTTGAAAACTCAGTTTTTGTTCAGAAAAAAAAGAAAAGCAAGCCTTTGATGAACGTATTAGCAGTTCATTCTAACCAGGATAATAAATGAAAGTCTCTCAAAGCAAGAAGAGCCAAATAGCCTCTTAAAACAGGTAACTGCCTGTGATAGCTTTTTATGGAGTGGTGAACTTGGCACAGCATGCTCCTAACATTGCTTTCTCAAGACACTTTCCCACCTCCAGCTTAAGGCTACTGTGCTATAGAAATCCCTATACCATGGCATAAATCTCTCTGTGAATGTCTGCAATGCATATAGGGGCTATATATAGTCTGAAATCAGGTTAATTGTCTATAATAGTGCCCTTCACTCTCTTTGTCAAGTTTATTGTTGCTGAAAGATGTCACCCTGACAACTGCTGAGACTGAAATCCCCCATCTTCCACAGGAGAGTGGAATATACTCCAAATATAGGACAGGCTTCAGCAACTTTTCATCCCTCCTGATGACACTGGGTATAAGGGGGGCAACTGTGGTGACAGCTTTAACCTTGACAGTTCCTCAAGAGCATCAGGAGAGGACCATTCATAAGAGATAACCATTACTGGATGGCAGCCACTTAGGGTTACTTTTGAGTGGAAGAGATTTGAGGTAGTCATATGATTTCAAAGTCAGAAACTTCACACCTTTCGGTGTATAAACAGATTTCTATATCATTTCACTCTGTGAAATCCTGGTGCGACACTGTGAGTAAATGACAACTCCTTGGAGTATGCTGTTCATGGTACAAAGCAACCAGGAGAAATTATTATCACAAAGATGATCACAGCCCAGGTGGTGCCCTCACTGACCAGGCACAGTCCCACAGCACCAGACAGGATGTTGATGCAGGCAGAGTCCACTGACAGCCCCAGACAAGGCAAGGAGACGAGTCAAGCCCAGGTTTCCACCAGGGAACAAGACAAGGCTTCCTACATGGTGGACCCAGCATATCTCTAGAAAAGGAATTAATTAAGCCAGGGCAGTGCTGAGCACAGGTACAGAGGCAACACAGCCCAGGAGATTTATTGAAGCTCAGGTCTGGGCTAATGGGCAAAGGTAAGTCAGCCAGGGCAGTTAAGGTCTGCCAGCGCCTTGAAGGCATGGCAGATAAAAAGTTGTAAATAAAGGGGAGCTCCATTAAACAGAGAATGTGAACACCAACCACAGAGAGCTGGCTCATAGTATCTTGTGAATAATTGCCTTAGGGCTAAGTGTGAACTGATTATTCCAAGTTTTTTTTTGTTGCACTGAGTTTTTTCTTTCCTTTTTTTTTTTTTTGTAAAGGATAGAAAGCATTTTCTTTTTGCATTGGGCTACAAGCAGTAATACATGGGCACAAGGGATACACATCACTCAGCAGAACAGCTGTGGATTCAATACAGTACGGCAAGGTATATTAGGAAGAAATCAAGGGCAGGAGGAGAGGAAGAGTTTAGCCCATGCAAAAGAGCAGAATTTGCAGGACAACTCAGTAGGTGAAAACAACCACTGCTGCCAATTTTCTTGTGTCAAGATCTAAATGGATCACCATCAGGAAGGCATTTCTTTCCAAAATATACATGAAAACATGAGACGTGTCATCAGCTACATTGCTACATCTTAGAACACATCTGTCTGATCATTTTTCAGGAGAGGATACTGTGATAGATGATGAACAAAACTGCTCTAGCAGTCTAGCATGTAAACTTCTGCTATTCTTCTGACTCCTTTGGATATGCAAAGCTGCATATCCCAGAGAGATGGGCTGGGGGAGCCTGAAACATAGGGTGTGAAGATGATGCAGTAACAGGGATTATAATAACCAGAAGAATCTTTATTTCTGTCTGGAAACATGATTAGGACTTGTTAACTTCTGTGGGCCAGTCCCTAGAAAAATGTGGCATACCACTGCCTCTGAGCTCTCCCTGCATAACACTTCATGTGCTATTTGCACATGAGGTGGAGACTTAGACAGCAGATGCTGCAGGAAAGGGAATCAGTGAATATTTATTCAGATTCTGCACAGCTGCTCATCTCCACTCCTCCCCCACTCTCTTTTGTTTCTTATTCATGAGGACGGGTGTGAATGGGGTTCTGCCTGGCATGTACGTTCGGGACACAGCTGTGGCAGGGGTGTTTTCTGCATTAGGAGAGAGAAGTCTTGTAATTAAAAGCATTCTGACATGCAGTTCAAGAGCTATAAAGCACAGCACATCAGCAAGGGAGCCACTTACATGGCCTGAAGAGGAGAGGGGAGCAAGCTGCAGACACCTCCCACAGACTGAAGTTTATTTGCATGAACCACTCATGAAATAATTACCAAGAGCAACAAAAAGCAAGTCTGTTTACTAATGATTCATGAGCTGGATTAAGGGTTGAATTAGTTGGATAATTTATTTGTTAAAATAATCTAGCCAGCTGTAATTAGAAGGCTGGATAGAGTGATCTAGAAAGAGAAGGGAAATATTCCCAACAGCATGTGACCTTCCAGAGGTATTGTTGTTTTTGAACAGAAGCATTCCTAAGAGCCTGTGAGCTTGCCTGGGTGCAGGATGGATCTGGTGCAGGTCTAGGAACCAGGATGCTTTTTTTTTTAGCGTAGAGATCCTTTCCTTTCTTGGCTTTGGCCTATTTGAACAGTTGGTGCTATTCCCAGTGGCTTTTGGGTATAGATCAAAGCATTGCTGAAATCACTTTCAAGTCAAGCAGAGAGCATTTGGAATTAGATCAGCAACTAGCTTCATTTTAAAAGAGTTAGAGATTTTCTGTTGATTTTTTTTTTTTAAATATAGTAGGGCATTCACTTTCTTACAAGTCTCTCCATACAGTTCAGGTCTCCTCTCCAATCCAGCTCTTTAACTACAGAGCTGAGACAGGGATGCCCCTTGTGTGAGGCACCATCCTCTGGGGACAGTGCATCTAACCCATGATAGATATCTACAGGGCTGTGTGATCGATCCCAGCACTGCTCTTTTAGCTTGCCAAAGTGCTGAGCTCAAATGATTCCTTGTCTGTCAGCTGGCCTGACCCTGACACCAGCAGCAGAGGCTGACAATTCTGCCTTGTCCTTGGCTTTGCTGCAGGGCTGTTTTCTTCTCTGCTGAGGGGGAGCATGGAGGTCAAAGAACTTGGCTGAGCAACAGCAGGAGGGGAAAGGGGCCACAGGCAGGTAGGAAACTCTCAGTGGTGCCATGATAGTGTGAGAAGTAACCCACCTATTGCTTTGTGCAGAGTAGTCACCTCATCCTTAAGAGCTGTCAAACCAGCTTTTGCTACGGACCTTCCCCTGAGCATTCACCTCCAGCCACATATGCATACCAACAGCCATGAAAATGGTGGAGCAGCCCTCTTGGAAGTTGTCTGCCTCCCTGGGCCACTGAGGAGTTCCTCTCTGAGCCCTGTGTCCCTGTTTCAGCCTAGCAAGCTGTGTGACTGGAGACAGGACCCTCCTCTGTCGAAAGGAAAATCCCCTGGACAGAAAACAAGCACTGGCTGACCCAAACATCAGCAGTTGTGTCAAGCTCACCTCAGCTGGTCTGTAGTTCAATCATCCCTTCGTTTTCCTTGACCTGCCCTGAAGCCCTTGGAACAACACTCAAATGGGCCTTGCCTTGAAGCTGCATTGAAATATTAAAGGGACTGTTGCAGTTCTCTGTTGCAATACAAAGCAACAAGAGAAGATAATATGCTAACTGTGCTCTCGGTTTTCTAACAGAGGGCTTTTCTAAGCGTACTCCCTCTAACCTATAAGAATACTCCCTTGCAATAGGAGAGGTGACAAAACTCTCTTTCATACACATGGGATGCTGCAGTTCAAGTCAAGCCCTTCCAGACCTTCCCATTGCTGGAGTGAGCTCTATTCTGCTTCCAGGGAGGGCTAAGGTTCAGCGGGTGCCAGCCTAAACAGGGTGAATACTTCATATAGTGGTTAAAAAGACCTCACGTAGAGAAGCCTATTTTTGAACAGCTATGCAAATTGATGTAATCATTTCTAGGATTTGGAGATTGGTCTTCTAAGGTATATATTGGAGCTACAGGGGATTTTGCATCTCTCCCAGGGGAAAATCAGTAGCATTCAAAGGGAAACAAGTCCCTTAGATACTGAAAAGCAACTCTTTGTTGCTATCTGTGTAACAGTCCTGTACAGAGGGGTTTGAGAAAAGGGTGGGTGGGAAGGGTTTCCACCAGATCAAAATAAGACTGTGAATCATCAAAGTCACACTGTTATGAAAATGTGCAAGACCATACTAAGACGTATGGCTAGACTCCTGTTAAGAAGTTGGGAAGTAATCTTTCAGCACAAGTATTGGTATGATCTCATCTTGACAACTGGCATCACACTTCAAAATGTTTGTGGATCAACTGGGCAGAGTCTAGGAGGAGGGTGCCAACAAAGGTCAATGATCAAGAAACCAAGATGTGTGAGAAAACACAGAAAGTACTGGGCTAGCCAAATCTAGAGAATATGACACTGGTTGAGGAGGAGGATGTGATGCACAGTCTTCAACACATAAAAGGCCACTGCAAAAAATATGGAAAAAAAATTTTATATCTATGATGGGGAAAGGAAATGCAATGAACTGCGGCAAGAAAAATTCCAGGCTACAGATGCACTGAAGTAGATTGTCTGGGATGGGAGAGTTTCCATCATGGTAACCTTAGGTAAATATCTGCCAGGAATGGCCCAGATATAAGAAATTCTCTTTCGGGCAGGAGGTGGATAAAAGGAACATTTGAGGTCCCTTTTAACCCATATTTTTTTACTTGTCTACATTTAATATGATAAAGCCTCACACTAGGCACACACAGGGGTTAGGATTTTGGCACTGAAATATGGGGAGAAGGAATGGACATTAGTTCATTGAGCCTTGAGAAGGGAATCAGAGAGTTTCGAAGTCAGAATACGCCATCAAAAAACATTCATTTCATGCATTAGTATGCCAAACAGAATGCTGTCCACACATCATTAGGAGTCAAGGCCTTTAAAGTCTGCTCTACACTGGCATAGAAAACCAAATTTGCCCCAGTAGCCTGTGTAAAAACCATAAAAATGAAATTCTCCCTCACGCCCAAATACAATGCACTGGCTACTGAACCTGATTTGTTTGTCACCCTCCAGCCCAGTGATGGTTGCCTTCCAGCAGTGCCACAAGTACAGCAGAAAGGTGTGCAGAATACTTTGGGATGAAAGTTTCTCCCTGCAGAGCCATATGGCCACAAGCAGATAACGCTGTGAGCAGCATTCATTAACAATTTCCAAATCTGCAGCAGCTGGAGCGTGGGATCATTTAAAACATGACTGATTTACTTCCTGCAGCCTTGAAAAGGAGGGATCGGTTGGAACCCAAATGCACAACACATTTCT
This sequence comes from Neopelma chrysocephalum, assembly GCF_003984885.1. NCBI lineage: Eukaryota > Metazoa > Chordata > Aves > Passeriformes > Pipridae > Neopelma > Neopelma chrysocephalum. The sequence continues at coordinate 14,226,923 of NW_020897715.1, read as the reverse complement.
CTGAACTTATCAAACGAAGCCACATGTATCTCATTACCATCACACACACATACTCACAGAAGTTACCTCTTGGGGAGGATACTGGAGAGGCTCACAGGACAGATGCTCGATGGAGCATTGGCAGGAGACCAGGTATCCCAGTTGCTGGTGTGGCTCCAGAAATTGAGCAGAATAGAGAGAGAGGAAAGAGTATCTATAATAATCCTGATGAAAATAAAGTATTGGGCTACTATTTTATTTGAGCTACAGCAAGAACAGCAATAAAAGCTGTCAGAGGCAAGGACTGTTCTTTCAGCAAAACTGTTCTGTGAAGGCTTGTAATGAGCTGCACTCACCTAAAAATAGCATTCAAGTTAACACAGTGTACCTTAATTTGTGGGACAGTGATCCATCTTTGTGTCCACCAGATGTTACTTCATTAATTATTGACAACAACATGGCATTTCTATAGCACTACATAGTGTTAAAAGAGTTTTATAAATAGATAGATAAAAAATTAATCAATTTTGTTAGACAATTAACTAGCATCCACCATTTTAGGCTGAGATGATGCCAAGATTTTTTTTTAAAACATGCAAGAAGGGAGAGACGAGCTTGCCAGAAAAAAAGATAAATGCTTCCAGCCTAAAAAATGTGGAATAATTTTTGAATGTTAAGCAATAGGGTTAAATGTTTAGAGCTTTCAAAAATTTTGGGCACTGGGACGGAATTCATCTCCCTCCCTTGATTGAATGCAGACATTTGCATGTAGGCTCGTCATTGTGGACTTCCTTTATAGTCAGCAAAAAGAAATGAACCATGCCCTTCAAATGCCTGTTCCTTGTGGCTGATCATAAAAAGAGATATTGTAGATGTCAAGGTCTGACGTAGGCATAACACAGCTGGGGGAGAAGAATCCTCCCCTGACATCTCCTTTGAAAATCTGTTGGGAAAACATTCTGAGCTCCAGCCCTGAAGCTGCTGCAGTTTAATTCTTTAAAGATGATGTGAACGGTACCTCAGGGGAAGGACGGCAGGGCAGGGCATGTGGCAGGCACAGGTCCCAGCTAGTGCAATAATGGCACTTCCTCTGCAAAGGGATTGCATAAGAAAGGCACCTGCCAGAGGGCATGGAAAGCTCTCCTCCTCCAGTGCCTCCGCGTGGGCTCTGCCTGCGAGCTGCACTGCTGCAGAGAGGAAGTGTCTGATGCCCGGGCTGTGAAGGAAGCTATTGCCCAGGAACACATGGGCAGGTTTATCCCGGTTTTTGGTTTGTGTTTAAATTGTGGCAATGCTGGGGCTCTTGCCAGTAAGTACAATGGGTAGTGGTCACTGGCTGCTGTGCACCCTGACACCCCAGCTCTGTGCATGGTCTCTGTGGGCTCAGAGGGGCTGTAGCAGTGACAGGAAGCTACAAGCTGAAGAGGCATTACTGATAAATAGGAACAATTTCCAGAAAAGGATTGCAAAAGTCCCCTGCTCTGTTGTGTCTGCAAAAGGCATCAGAACTGCTGATACACTGTGCTACATGAGCTCTTTCAGCCATTTTTCTATAGCAAATGAACTGGTGTTTGTTTTAATGTGCTTTTTAGGATGAGAGAAGTTGGCTGAGGAATAGGAGCATAGAGAAGATGCTGAGGAACAAGAGCATGAGGAACAAGAGCATAGAGCGATGACATTGTGCAGGTGGTATAGCATGTCCTTAGGGCTGAGAGACTTGCTGTGTAAAACACAGGACCAGGGGACCAGGATCCCCTTTCTGGACAGAGGAAGCTGTCACTCATCTGAGTATTTGGGATTTCGCCTTCCCTGCTGGAAAGAACTGTAGGACTCTTAGAGAAGACATGATGGGAGGAGAAAGGGGAAGAGGGAACTTCCATAAACAGGAACAAAAATCCTATTTCTTCCTCCTGTTTGGAAGACCAAGACCAGAGCAGTTCTTAGCATTGGGCCAGCAGCATCTAGACTCACTAGTGCTTTATAAATGTCACTAAAATCTTTCTCTGTTATTTTGTTTTAATGCAATGTACAGTCACTGCAAAATGCAACAAATGTTTAAGGGAACAATATTATACAAAACAAGAACAGCACTGGCTATCCTTATAATTATCAAGATCATACAAACAAGACAAGAAAATTTTGGTTTTATATGTTGGAAGGCGGAAGATATAGCTGTTACCTTGTAAAGGACTAACTTTTACAACTTTCTCCTGCGTAGGCTTTTTTGTGTCCATCTGAGTTGCCACTCTCCAAAATATTCAAGTGTTATTTAAAGAAATATATTAATGGAAACTTGTTAAGAGCACTCATAATGAGTTCTCATAGATTTATACACTTTATAGATAATGTTGAAACATAAGAGTTCTTCTGCACTTGTGCTCCTGTGCAGTAGTCCTCAGTGGGGATTTCACCGGCTGTTCCCAGCTTTGGAGGGGGACATGCAGCAACACAGGCTGATTGCAAAGATGGGACAGGTAGGAGAAGACTACCAGGTCTTTTATGAAGTAATGGCCATTTTTTCCGTTTTTCACCCCCATCCCCAACCCTATATTCTTTCATGTCCCTGGAGGTTTTTAAGATGAGACTGGATGTGGCACTTAGTGCCATGGTCTAGTAACCGCGGTGGTAGTGGATCAAGGGTTGGACTTGATGATCTCAGAGGTGTTTTCCAACCTGGCTGATTCTATGATTCACCTTGATAGTAATATCTTGATTATGAATTATTTTTCACTGTTCTTGTTTGATAGTCTTCCTTTAAACCTTTATCACATCACACATGCATAAGCGTATCTACTACAAAATTTTCTTTCAAGATCCTCACCAACTATAAAACACTGGAGCTGCCACTGGTCAGAATGCTGATTCTTCTGCCCTAAATCTCCTGTTACTTCCAGATTTTCTCCTCTTTCTCTAGTAGTGCCTGGTTTCTAGAAGAAACACTACTACGTTGTTTGCCTTATGCTATAAATGTTTGTGGCACCCTCCTGGCAGATAAACAGAGATAATTCCTGCCCTGAGGAGCTCTTGACTTTGGTTAAGTTAAAAGAGAAAAGAAAAGGAGAGGAAAGGAAAAGAAAAGAAAAGAAAAGAAAAGAAAAGAAAAGAAAAGAAAAGAAAAGAAAAGAAAAGAAAAGAAAAGAAAAGAAAAGAAAAGAAAAGAAAAAAGAAAAAGAAGCCTGATAGTAGAAAGAAGAGAGTGAAATGTAAGGCTTCTAGGAAATTGCTTGTGCAGATTTTCTCTACTCCACACTGGGAGGGTATGCTCTGTATCTCTCCCGAGAATTAAGGGTCTCATTAGGGAAACCATATCAGCCCATCTGACTGTCTGAGAAAGCAAGCAGTTAAGAATAATAGGGCAGTGAAGAGAGTCTGAAGCCTTGATTGACTGAGATACTCTTACATTCAGACCTTGGGGCTTTTTATGGTGTGTGAATGAACCGTGGGACAGAGCAAGAACAGGGAAAATAGGAAATTTCCCTTACCACAAACCAATGCTCACTGATGCTTCTTACTCCTTTCCACCTCTTGCACCTGGAGACTTCTTGCAACCTGGAGAATTACTTGCAGAAGAAGCCTGGTTCCCATCCACCTGCCAGCGAAAATCAAGCCATCCTGACTCTTCAGCCAGCCAGGCCATTCACCTGATTTATGTACTGAACACAGGAATACCTCCAAGCAGGCAGGCTGATTAAGCTGGCCAAAGCTTTTGGCCTTGTCAGTGAAATCTCGCCATGTGTATCTGTTGGACACTCACAAATCTTGGGTTTGTTTCTCCCAGAAAAAAGCTGAAAAGGCAATTTTCAGGTGACCATCTGAGCTACATCCTGGGAGTTAAAACTACACACTTCAGAGACAGAGAAATTGCTCCTGAAGGAACAAACATCATTTTACTGCACCCAAATGTTTTTTGCACCATAGCACATAGGGTTCATGTAATGATGCTACAGAGACTGGGCATTGCTACCTGCCTTTATGCACACAGAAAAATGGTTTACTTCCCCAAGAGGGAGGGGGAATTTCTCTATTCTGCTACATCTCGAGGACAGGGTATGTTATTTCATCACCTCTAATACATAATTGCTATTCTGATTATTTTTATTTTCTTTCTATAAAAATAAACAGAAAGAAAACAATTGCCCTAAATGATTGAGAATTCTTCATATAATTTCCAGTGAACATTTATTCTTTTTGTTTCAGCAGCTGTACACAGTGGGCCAAATTCATCCCTCATAAATTGTTACTAATTCCTGTATACATACTCAATCTAGTGTTTTCAGGCAGACAGAGAGACTACATGACCACTCTCTATCTGCACAGGTTGATTTTAGTGGTAAGATGTGGATCTTGTAAGTCAGAAGAGCTTCTCACCCTTGCAATTCAAGCTGAATCTTAGAGCTAGAAACCAGCCAAACTTTTTGAGAACACATTATTTCCCAGGGAGATTTTGAGTGCAGGTTGAGTTAAAATCATGTTTCTTAAGGGATAATGATACTTTCCCATTCTGACTGTAGGAAATGTGGAGAAGTAAAAAACAGAGACAATTTCAATCTTTCTGTAGCCCTCCAGAAGTGTTACTTTGGACTGCTGCTCACGTCACCTGAATCATTTTGCTCTTCCCTACATTTTCTTTTAATAAAGATTGCTCTATCAGTGCATTCATTATTCAGTTCCTAGCAGTGGATCAGCTTCACAAGACTCTCCTGGTTGCAATCATTAATAGCACCAATCAGACCTGAAGCTGAAATATTCCAAATTTCTTTAAACTCAGCCCCCTACCACACTTCAGAATTAACTGTTTGCACATCTTCTGTTGCTTTACTTGGGTTAAGACCCTCCTGCTATTTCTTCATTAGCACGGTAAAAGCACGCATAATGATGTAAGACTTCATAAGCAAAGAGATCAAAACACAAATATTAAAAGGTGTTGCTTTTCTGGATGAAATATGACCTAGGTCTACCTCTTATCTGTTTTTCTCCCTTAATCAAAAGTCAGTGCAGGATAAGAAGATGTATAACACTGATGTGTGTGGCTGTACATGCAGCATACAAGCGTGTACTGGGATGATGGAGGGATCCTCCCTCAGTTTCCCTTATGCGGGACTGTGACCCTTGCACTTTCTAGTTTAAACTCCGGGATTATACCACACGTTACCACTAGATGTCAAACTGTGTCCCAAATCCCACAAATGTCTCCGGTGTCAAGTGATGGAGGCCCCTACGTGCCGGTCCTGCTGCAGCCTTCTCAGCAACAGTGTCAGAGTAGATTTCAATTTTTCTTCAGTGGAAAATGATTTACAAATGATTGAATTAAAGGGCTTTAGTTACCGCAAACACAGGCATTTCTAAAGAGGTACTTTGCCCAGAGAGGCAGGCTCAGGTGTTACTAACAGCTGCTAACTGTGATTTTGTTCAAAAATTAAATCTACCTGCTTACACTGTTAATGAAAGAAGAAATTAATATAGGTCCATAGGGGAAAAAGTTCACTTATCAGCAAGAGAGACTATATTATTTCTTTGTTCTCTCTTGGCAAGTTTCAGCTGCTTTAAAACAAAGATCAGTAAGAAAAACTGAGGAGCCTTTAGCTTAGGACTGCAGCTCTAGCAGTACTTGTACATGAAGCACAGAAGTTGTGATTGGCGTCTGGATCAAGGATATCCCTGCATGGAATAAAACCAACCAGAGCTGCTAATTTCCTTTGAGTAGCTTAGTTGGAAGCAGTGGAGGTGTTCCCTTGGAGATGAGCTGAACACTGAAGTCTCTAATAAAGGGTGTTAACTAGCAGTGACGTGTTTCCTTCCTCGGGAAAGGTCCATGGCACTGTTACTCGGTAGAGGTTTGAACTCACTACCTGCCATGAGTTTGATTTCTCAGATGTGTGCTTCTTTTTGTCACCTTTACATTGAAATGACAACCCCAGATAGGGTTGCTTCTCAGCAGGAGGTGAAGAAAGTCCCATCTAACTGAACACTTTTTCCATGAAAGCTGTTACGTAAAGGATGAAATCTTGCCTTTGCCATGTGTCGGAAAATACAGTTTGTTACGTGTTGGCTTCTGAAAGGACACCGCTTGGGCTCTTTTTAGCCTCACCAGCATCCTTCCTGTTCCTACCAAAAATAAACACACCGAGGCTTTTCTTCTCTAGCACTTTTAAACCTTCTTGGCTTTGTCACAAGTTGTGTCACAGGATGTCTCACATCACCACAACACACCACATCACCGCAGCATGATATGGGCTGAGATCAGCCGTGTGTGGGGAAGTGGCTGGGCCTCTCTTGCCTCTAGTTCCTCATCATCATCTCCCAGTGGATCAAGAGTGACCAAGTATACCGAGTGCAGAGCTTCCCTCCACAGCCTAATAAGGAGGATTTAATCATCTGCTTTGGCCTTCTCATTTAGCAAAGGTGCCTTACACTTCTGAAAGGTATAAGGCACCCAAGCTCCCGCCCTGAATATAGCCATAGTTCTTTCTCTGTCCATTCTCCACATGTGCTCAGTATGCAAACAAAGGTTAGTCATGGCTCATGTCCCTGTTTGGTTCCTCCTCTGGTCCCTCCTCCTGTGGTCCTCTTCCATGGCTACCAAGCTGGTAAGAGACCCTGAGGCATAGCTCTGTAAGGACAGATGGTCTGTCCAACATAGCATTGTGGCTGTCTGCCTCCCACACAGGCAATGGAGGCTCTGGTTGTAGAACAGCCAAAGAGTTGCGTGGGAAGGAAAGGCAATCTTGGCCTGAAGTCCTTATCTGAAGACATTATGTAAAGGTCCACAGTAGGTCCTCTTTGGCAGCCCTGCTTTAGTGTGCATGGCACCAGGTCTGAGAGGAGGGCCTCCTTAACAAAACAGGCTGCAGAACTAGAATGGTTAGGAAAGCTGCTGGGTCTAGTTACTCGTCCACAAAGCTGTCTCGTCAGCACAGAAAATTTCATCTTGACACACGAGGAGGGCCTCCTTAGCAAGTGTGATCTATCAAAACCAGCAAAGAAAGGGCCTTGTGCCAACAAAACCAGGCCAAAACTATGCAACCAAACCTCCAACATGTTTAAAAATATCTCTGGGTCCCTGTGCATCCCACTTCTCCTGGCTCCCTTTCAGCCTGCTTCTCAATGTGAGGAAGGATTCTCTAGCTAGTCGAGGTTTGGGATGTGGTCGAGACGTTTCTGTGGTAAAAGGGTGGAGTTCTCATGTTTTCTTCTTTTTCTGTAAAGCATTCTGGCTCTTGGACAGTGTCTGTTCAAAAAAACCATCTCGCTATTCCTCTCCATGCCCTGGCTCTCCTTCCCCCACTGGAAAGGTAAACGAAGGAGCTCAGGGATGACGGGAGCATGCAGCAAGCCTGCACTTTCCACCAGAGCTCCCATTACAGCAAGGTGTGGCCAGCACACAACACCAGAGGCTAGCCAAGACAAGCACTTCCCTTCAAAGGGTCCTGCTTCACATACTATACCAATGTTGGGACACTCTTTCATGGGACTTCCTTACTATGGCAACCCACACCATATGGTGTTTAAAGTAAGGATCGTCTTGGCGTTATCCCTGTGTCACTACTCGCTCCACTTGCCTTCAGAGTTGCCTCCAGCAACCAAACAACAAATTGTCAGGGGCAGGGATGGGGACATGGAAAACATCAGGGTGCCCCAGGATAACAATGAAATGAAGCAGCTTTTGGCCGCTTGACAATATAATTTTTCAGTCATCAATTCTCTCTCTGAATTTTATATCTAAGGGTGTATCCTGTCCTGAATATAATGAAAAAGTTATTCCACGCAGTCCTATACTTAAACGATTCTCCTTTCAGCATCCTTCTTAAGTGAAAGATACAGGTGTAAAAGTTAACAGCAACTGAAAATAATAATGATGATCTTTTTACAGTAAAATATTGGCATGTGACTATGCTCTTATTTTTCTCAGGCCATGCGGTCTCACTCATCACAGCTGGCTCATACGCCTGAAACCACAACTAGTCAAAGTTCAGAGTCAATCCATGGAGGAGAGGAAGAAACTGTAGAAAACTTGCCAGATAACATAAGATAATAAAGAACCTGAAGAAATTTCAATCTGCTCTGGGATACTCCAAAAATGGAAAAAGAAGTGAGATTTGCTGAATAAACAATTCATTACAAAATTATTCACTGAGCTTTAGGAGCCAAATGAAAGGAGGGAGAAGGATCCAGAATATTTTACTGTAATAGAAGGTATGATGGTATTGGCACAGAAGGAATATACTTCCTTGGAAAGATGACAAAGAGGATCTGTCTCCTTATTGGTGTTTTTCAGAAGCAGAACAAGAGGTAAGACTGTAGAAGAAAAAGAGAAGCCGTTTTTATCCACAACCTATAGATCCTGGGGCCCCAGAGCTGAGCTGTCACGTCTCATTTTTATATCCTACTTCCAGTGTGTGAGTGTTTTACCAAGAGGTTTTTTTCCTCCAATTTCATATTTTCAGCAATTGCTATTGTTCTGCAGTCTACAAATGGGCTCTGGGAACCCAAGGACAGCATGAAAAGCTGAAGTACAGGAAACATTGTGCCCGGAAAGGGCAGAGCAAGAGGACTGACAGGGGTGACAGAGACTCCAAGGTCCTCTGGAAATGCGGCGCCTAACTATCCCTGATGCAAGAGCTGTATGTACTCAGATGCAGTGGCATTTCAAAACAGGTTAAAAAATGTTTATAACCCTCAGGTATTGAGTGGCTGTGGTTTCACATGCCTGTAATAACAAAAAGTAGTGTTAGACTACAGTGAACGGTGTTTTGTATTTTTTTTTCTTTTGTTTGGAGACTGCTAAGCACATACCAAGTGTTGGGGGTCTCCACTGCTATCCACTTCTTCTCTAGCCATAAAGAATGAACAAAACCAGCAAACACATGAGAAATTGTGTTACTTATTGCAAAGGTTAACCTGAAAAGAGGTGATCCACCTCCAACTCATTTGTGAGTAGCCTAGATAGTTTGAAAGGGAGACAACTGTGAGTTGACACAAACTGGGATATCTTAGAAAAGCATTTGTAAAGTTTCCACGTGACTGATATATGATTATGTCTGTTCAAGATGGTGTGATTTAAAAATATCAGAGAGCAAAAAAAGGATGATTGATGTAATCTATTTTAATTATGCTTCATATTTGTAGTTATTTCCAAAACTCTATAAAAATTACCACAAAACAAAACTCAACTAAACTAAAAAGGTTGCTTCCTGTTAGCTGGTAATTAAAACATCCTGATTTGAAACTAAATATAGCTCTTCCACTAAATTTGGTAACTTTTTGCTAGCTTGGGCTCTCTGCACATGTAAATAGAACAATCTAATCACTCACATTTATTCAAATCCATAATTTGCATTTACTTATGTTAGAAAATAGTGAATGGCTTTGCTTATTTACATAATAATTATTTTTTTACTTTGATTTGTGTCAAGTTATTTTTGGATAAGAATTGGAATTCAATTAAGATGTAGAAAGACAGCATTTTAATTCTGCTTTTCATTAGAAAATGGAGCTACACAGTACTTGTGCAGGATGTTCAAGTTGATAAAAAATGATTTAGCAAGATAGTATCTGTAAGTAATAAATTGAATTGTTTCTTTTTGGTTCATATGTCTTACAAGGTTTTAGAGTGAATAGATCTCAGTCTTTCAAGCCTCACTTATATTGAGACCAGTCTTCCAACTTGCTATGAACTTTGCAGTGCTGATCAGAGTATTATTTATTGAATTAAAATAATAATAAATAAATTTAAGGAAACCTACTAGAACTTCCAGAAAAACCTGCACCTTTTAGGAAAAGGAGGTCTTGGACTTCAGCAAAATTCTCCTAGACTTTGCACTGGTGACTTGCCTCACTTTTTTGGTGTGAGAGTAGGCCTTTAATACACCGTATCGAAATTTCACATTCATTTTTCAAACAGCTTCATTTTCTAAAAGGAGGAGCCATTTCATTCAAAGCTAAAAACACGATTAAGAAAAAAAAAAGGCTGCTATGATTCCTCCCTCAACAGTCCTCCAATTGCTCCTACTCCATTTCACATCTACACAGAAGTTTCTGCAAGAGGCTCCTCCCAGAACAGGGTCAACCATTCAACCACCAAACGCAGGTTTTTGTTGCAGGTTCCCCAAAGAATTAGCACCACCTCAGCAGCCATTTCACTGCCGTCCCTGAGCTTCTCAGGATGTCACTAATCCACCTTCTTCTCCTGATTCTACCTTTTTGTTTCCCATTCAGCTGGAGCTCAGGACTTCCTCCACCTGGACATGCTGCCAACAGGTCACAGAAGGCCCCCAAGTGTAAAGTCTCCTTGGACAGTCAGGCAGTTGCCCAGTGGCTTTCTTATAGGTAAGGGGCTGCAGCGTGCTCTTGGGGAGAGCCAGAAGAGGGAAGTGGCTGCAGACCAATCCCTCTTGCATCTCCTAAGCAACCACCAAAATAGATGAACAGTCTTTTCAAAATGGCATCATGATAAAGTGATTTGGCAAAATGGGAATAATTTCCTGTTGACTGTTAAGGCTCCATAAATGATCTTTAGTGATTGAGCACAGTGGATCTGTGTTCTGCAATAAACGGCAAGTATGAAATAACCCCCTTCTTTATTGCAACATGAACCAAGAGGATCGCAGATTTCTTGTCCAGCCTGTGTGCACTAAATCAGGAGCTGCTATAGAGATAGGCCTTTGTTTTTCAGCATGACATCCAAAATTTGCGAAGGTTTTAGGGTTTGCATTTTTAAAATTTCCCTGTACACTAATGATGGCTGTAGCTTTTTTGATAGTGGTTTATACTGAAATCTGAGAGTCTTACAAGAATCCCCTGACTACAGGAGCTGGGATGTCTTAAATCTCAACTTTAAGACAGTTGCTATGTATGAAAATAAAATTACAACCCAGAAAATCCAAAACACATTGGGTTTTCTAGTAACTGTCTTATTTCCTATGACAAGGGACATTTCCAATTGACTCTTTCAGTTTTATTAGGGACCCTTGAGTTATTCAAGTTGTCTTCTGTGATATGTCAAAGTGCAACAGTGTAGGGTCTTGCTCACTGTATCCCATAGACCCTGTTTGCTAGCAGTCAGTCTGAAATGCAGCCTCTCCTTGCTGCATTAATTTCTCCCTTTTACCTGATTTACCTGTAAAACTTGAATTGTAACACTTGAATTGTTCCCTGTACTCTCCATGTATCTACACAGTTTCTCCAAGACTCTTGTGCTACAATGCCCATAAATCAGTGTTGTTTGCCCATGGTGTCAAAATATTATCTATTTACTTTTCCCTCAGCTGCATTTTTCCTGCCAGCACGTGTCCTCCTAAGCTGTTCTTAAAAGTTGGTTCTGTTTTCAAATTGCAAATACTTGTTATTGTTACAAAAAGATGCTATGTAACTATAACTGAAACCACTGGATTTGTCCCAGCATCTCTTAAATTTGCCAGAGAACAGCATGTATGTGGTGATCAGTGGAGTGAGAGTATGACACTAGTGCTGGGGTCACACATACTCCTTCCCTATTCCTTATAGGAGATTTACAGCCTTTTTCTCAGGCAGGACTAGCAGATGCCTGCGTGGTTTAGGCAGATACCTTTCTAGATTATCAGTCTCTTTACCTAAACTATCATTCTGGTGCTCAGCACCTTTCTTCCCTAGCTGGAAATGTTGGTATCTGATTTTTCAGTTTTGTTTTTTTTTTTTTTTTTTTTTTTTTTTTTTTTTTTTTTTTTTTTTTTTATTTGTTTTTTTTTTTTTTTTTTTTTTTTTTTTTTTTTTTTTTTTTTTTTTAGTTTTTTTTAAGCTCTGACCTCTCTCATGCTTATGTGTCTAAAGGAAAACCCAATCCAGATCCAACTGAAGGATGTTCCTGGAATCTCCCTCAGGGATACACATGTCCTTTTCTGGCTAGAGAAATTTTGGCTCAAAAGGCCAAAAGAAGCAACAAAGTTGGAACCTAAGGTAACGGAACAAAATCCATTCTGGATGAAAATCTGTGATTTCCAGGCTCTCATCATTTAGGTTGCTGCAGAGCAGGCAGACCTCTCTGTCTTAAAAGAAACCTCTGTTCATTTTCTCCTCTGCCTGTTTGGTGGAGTTTTTTGTTTGTTTTTGTTTTTCCCCCTCCTTCTTTGTTTTTAACTTTGTCTCCGTTTGTTTAAAACAAGCAAAAGGAATCTTAACGTGGTTCTTGCTCTGCACACCAGTAGAGCTGCTGCTGCTTTTTCGCTTCCCTTACAGTGCTGATGTTGCAGAGAATAGTGGCCAAACACCACAAGAGCACAGAAAAGAAAAACGGGGTGAGGGAGAAGGGCATCTGACCACACCTGTAACCCTATATGTACATGAACAGCTTCCACTACAATCAGGGCAGATAGCAAAAGCTTTCCAGGAACAACCTGCCACTGAAATACATTCTGACAGGAATACAGGATTAGGGGTGAGGGAGAACAGAGAGCAGATCTTACAATGCTCCTTGCCATCCTGATTTTGTTGCCTCTTGGCATTTCCCCCATGACTTCTGACACCTCCTCAAAGACAGTTCCTGGGGCCAGGCCATACCACATAGCTCTTAGCATGGGGAAAAAGCCCGTGCTGGAGGTTGAAGCAAAGAGGCACAATTGCTCCCCATTTCGCAGTACAGTATGTTACAGAGGGCTGTTGCAAAGCTTGGCCGCCTGACAGTTTCGTTTGCAAGAGCATTGGCTCCTTTCCAAGCAATTCTTTCAGGTCTCATTGTTTGGTAGGAAACAAACAAGGGGAACAGCACTGGGTGGGCACACCAGAAGAGGGTCTAAATATAGCAGGGCAGCATTGAGGGAGCCAGGCTTCTTAGCAAAAGCTCACTCTAAAGACGACAAAACCACTTTGCTAGTCTACAAAAAAGACACCAGTTCTGCTGTAAGCACCCCAGTTACACAGAAGAGGGCTCTAGATGTCCCAGTTGTATTGGCCAGCTACAACAATACTACAGTAGCCATGAAAGTAGCCTGTTAAGCTGTGTAAGTAAACGCAAAGCACAGAAAGAATATTACTTGTTCCAGCCTAAAGTCTTCTGAGTACTTTCTGCTATAATTCACACCCAGTATAACTTCAGCATGAGTCAGGAAATAATCTGAACTACAGATTTAGACAATGAGGTGTCAGAGTGGTGGCAAGCCAAGCCCTTTTGACCTGTGATGGAAAGAGGATAACTGTGTGCCACCTTTGCCTGGAGGTGTTGAGAGTCAGTAGGATTCAAACTAAATAATGTTGCTGACAGCACTGCAGGGCTGGTGACATTTCTGAAAGCAGAGGAAAAGAGAAAGCAAGTGTGCCAAAGAAGTTTAAAAACATCCTCCACAACTTGGCACATCCCCACTGAAAACACATTCCGCTAGAACAGCCAGGACACAGGTAAGGAAATGTTAAAGGAGAAACGTGGCTTTTCCTGAGAGAGTATATGGGAGTGTACGGAGAACTTTAATATTACGCATCCTGAGAGAGGGGACACTTAAATCTCAGGCAGAAGGAATCTCCCCACATAGCTGATTTTCCTGCTTGGTACCTTCAGCATTTGAGAGCACAGTAGAAAGACAAGTTGTTTTTCCACTTCACCTAGGCACATGCCTGACCATTAAGAGATGTGTGATGCAAGGCAGGAAGAAAAAGCCTAGAAGGAAGAGGGGATATGATCAGCCTGCAGAGAAGACAATAGAAGATCATTTGTGCAGACCCACCAGTGTATTTCCTACAGGGACTTAGCTCAGTGAGTAGAAATAAGAAACAACAACTGTGCCTGAGCCTGCCACTTGCAAGAACACCTGGCCATGCTTGACGCAGCTGTGAGCACTCCACCCATCACAGCTGACAGTCCTCTTGTAGAGGTGTTTGCAAAGGGGACGTGTGGCTTTTGCAAACTTATATTTCCTCTCTTCCCCTTTCCTGCAACCAAATCATACTTTGCCTTGTAAGAGACAGAGAGAAGGGGTGAGGTAGCAGACTGTCCTAGCTGAAGATCACCACCACAGCTGGTGATTCTTCATATGAAATCATCCTTGTCGTAGATGTTCAGACGTAACAAAAGGAATCTTAGTTGAAAGCTTGTGCTAAAATAAGACGTAGCTCTCTCATAGAAAAGATGATTCTTGCAAGTGATCAAGAGAAGACCTTAGAATAAAAGAAGTCAAGTTTTAAGTGACTTCTAAAAATAACATGTAACAGGCTAGCTTTTATCCCTAAAATAGTGAGCATCCCCTGAGCTATTTGTTGGGGGTTTTTTCCAACAAAAAAAGATTATTATGAAACAGCCCTTATTTTCTACAGAAAGTGATCAAAATGGATGATTGCTTGAGTGAACCCCTAAACTCATTTCTTTTCTCCCTTTCAGCTTAGTTCTTATAATATAAATTATTTCTCAGCCCTTAGCCTTGCATCACCATTAAAATAATGCAAGTGCAATGGACTGCTGTTTTTATGCAGTCAGATTAACCCACAGCTTCCTTCTCCCACGGCAACATGATCAGCAGAACAGATAATAAGAGCGGTACATGTGAAAGTAGAAATACAGGCAGTGAAGTGGCTGCTGGTGTCAGTGTCTTCTGAGTGGTGGTGAGCTGGGCTAATCAGAAATTATATATGTGAGGTCTTTTACAGAATACTGCTAATGCTGTTGTTTGGCACAATTGAGAGCAGGAGAGACTAAATGACTAAATAGTTTCTCTTTTTGCTATATAGGCCTCTGGCTCAACAGATTTTTTATTACTGTTAGAACAGTGTCTGTAGACTAAAGGGCAGGGGAAACTGCAATAAAACCAGTGGGTTGCAAGTGTGGAGGAAGAGATTGATACTTGGAACTCTTCTGCCATCCCTTAGATTGTGGAAGTAAAGCTGCTGGACATAGTGACTAAGCAAAGGGTGTCTGAAGGGATAGATAGATCTCCTCAGGATTTTCTTCCCCAATGAGCTGAGTTTTCTCAGCTCCTAGAGATTCTAACTATGCTCAAGAATCCAGGTTATCACTTGTGTTTACAGGCCAGTAAGATAAGAAAAGAAATGGACTGATGGTTAAGGCATTTGACTTGTTTGCAGGTGCTGTTGATTTGGCTTTTCGCTTTGCTGTAGAGTCACAATGTAGTTTTAAGCAAGTTGTTTAATTTCTGTAGTCCTCTTTGGTTAGCTGGTCAGGAGGGAAAAAGCAGGCAAAAACATTTCCTGGTTTCGTGAGAATCCTTATTTTTGTTATTTGCATTGAGGCAATGTGTTGAAGAAATCATATCTTTCTATGAAATACTACTTTGCTTGTACTCAGCATAGACTTGCCAGATGCCTCTTCCATGTTATCCCAAAAATTGCTGGCAGGATGCTCTTGAAAAGGCCTCTGTGATTTTGAAATGGCTCCATCATGTGAGGTTTGTGGTCTTCCTGCCTCACCAAATGGGTCATCTTGTTGGTTCTGAACCTTGGAGAAGGTTCAGAACATGCCTCTGAGATGAAGGAATATTTTGCTAGCTGTCTGATAGATTTTTTTTTCTTTGAAAGTTTGCTTTATAACACTACCATATATTATTGAGCTATCAATAGAGTTTTACACAGAGAGACATAAACCCTTTCTGTAATGGTCTTTATGTCATTTAAATAACAAACAATTGGAGATCCTAGTCAAGAATTAGGGTTCCTCCATGCTAGATGCCGGACAAACACAGGATTAGGCAAACGTCAATGCAAATGGTTCAGACAAGTTTGTGCTCTGAGAAAGGGAATGGTGATATGTTCCTCATCTTGTTTTCTGTATGCAAGATGTCTCTGAAATGACTCTGAACAGTAAAAGAAGGCAATCTGGCTAAAAACATATTTGCACGTTTTGTAGTTGTGCTGTGTATGGTCAGTACTGAATATCATGCTATTTTAAGCTACTTAGAATCATAAAATCATTCAGATTGGAAAAGGTCTTCAAGATAATTGAGTCCAACCATTAACAAAGCGCTGCCAAGTCCACTACTAAACCATATCCTTAAGCACCACATCTGCATGTCTTATGTACCTCAGATTTCATTTCACCTGGGACAATAATCAAGGAGGTATCCAACTCAGAATATTCTGTGATTCTGTAAATGTATGTCTGCTCCCAGTATGTCAGTGGCTACATCTGATCCTCGGCTGAAAATCCTTGCCCTATGCCCTAACCAGCAAAGAGGGAGAAGAGTACCTTCCTGGTAGAAGGGGCGTTCCATTTATTTTCTGGTTGCCTTTGACATGACTGATATCACATCATCATGCAGGTTCATAACTAGAACCTTCTGGGCAAAGGACTGTTAACTCCTGGTTACACTGTCTTGTCATGGGCAGGCAGCCAGCAGCAAGGAGGCTCAGTAGCATGTGTGAGGTGCCTCCTTCACTTTTAACTGAAGTGCTGGAATCTGCAAAGTAGCTAACAAAACAGTTGCACAGGGCAGATAGACACACAGAGCAAGGTGTGTCATGATGTGGGTCAAGAGAGTCCTCTGAAAGGCAGAAAGGGAGGTGAGAGCTGAGAACTTGGGGCTTGTGTGGCTGGGAATAGGCGAAATTCGGAACAAAGAGTGGTGGGTGCCCTGTGCCAAGGGTCAACCTCATAGTCTGTGGTCTGAAATGTACTCAAAGAAACAAAAGCCTTCACACCAGCCTTTGGCTTCACAATACACTCTGACTTTGGCCACAGAGATGGGAGTAGACAGGAAACTGGGCTGGAGAGGGGCAGGAGAGGAAAGAGAGTATGTCGAGGGGTGGGGAGGGAGGGTGAACTGCCGTGTCAGAGTCTAACAATGAACTGTCTGTGTCAGGAAAACAGACGTACTTGGCAGGGCTATTTTTAGGGGCTCAGATCTCCCCCTCCCTGGGTCTTCCACGCCCCCTCTTCTGTGCTGAGTGGCGCCTGGCAGATGGAGATTTAGAGGACACAGATAGGAAAGAGCTCAAACACAGTGAAGGAAATGCATCAGGGAGGGGAGAGATGGGTGCCCAGAAATAGCCTGTGCAATGCCTCTGTCATGGCCCCCGACTCTTGGAAGGGGAAGAAATATTTAGACCCAATGGCCAAAGCTGTTCCCCAGGCTCTCTGATTGCCTTGGGTGTCACCAATACCTTGTCTGTGAGAACAGAGAGAACTGTACGGTAGTTATCCATACTGTGTTCATTCACACACGACACTGGCTCACCACATCCGTTCTCAAGCCGAAGGGTGGGTGAGGCACCACCGATCAGCAGTGAAGCGGGTTGGGGAGGTGCCCCACGTTCTTGTGTGAACCTGTGGCCCTTGCTGACAGGGAGGCCTTTGTAACTAACTTAAAGTCCTGACCTATATTTACAGTTTCAAAGGGAAGGAATTAAAGTAATGTCGTGGGCCATGCCTTCCAGATTTGGGCTGTAGTACTGCGGGGCAGCTGGCCATCACACTGTGCATACAGCAGCAAGGACAAGGAAGGAATCTCTACAGGGAGATGGCTGTTAGAAGAGCTCTGGCTTGGCTTTGTGTTGCTCTTATTCTGCAGACTCACTTTTTTCTTTTTCTAATTTTTTTTAGCAGGGAGAGAAATTCCCTCTTCTTTTCCATCTATTTCAGCTTTGAACTCTGTTTTGCTTTCCGTACTTCTTGCCTGAGCTCCTTTCCTCTCCAGCTTTGCCTGATCTTGTCTGTGAAAGCTTTTCCAGGAGGGACACTGGCTTACTCCTTAGTCCTGCTCACTCAAACTAGTGCAGAGACCTGGGTTGCACAAATCCAGACTTCTTATTTTTTCCTCTCTGAAGGAGAACGTCGCCCCTTTCCCTCAGAAAAATCCCTTGGCTCAGCACTGATTTCAGGCTCCGATACGAAGTGCTTTGTTTGTAAAGCCTCCCTTGTTTGGTTCCTGCTCACCTTGCCTGACCTTCTCCTCCTCCTCCTCCTCCTCCTCCTTCCCTCCTCCTCCTGGCCACGGGATCCCTGGGCAATCCTGCAGGGACCTCCCCTCTGTCCTCTTGCTGAACCTCATCCTGGCATGGGAAGAGCTACCCCAGTAGACCAGCCTGCCTGGCAAGAGCTATCCTGGAGCTCGTCATATCTTCTTTCACTTGCTGCAGCACATGCCTCTTTCACCACGCTTGCCATGCCATTTCCTTTCTCCATTTCTCTCTTCCCTCCATGGGAATGAGGAGCTGGGCATTAGCACAAGGCAGCAGGGAAAGCAAATCTACAGCGCCTGAAAGAGTCTCTGTGAATAAAGTAAGAGTGTTCCCTGTTTTCTTTCTGACTTCTCTTCTTTACTTGTGCTTCAAGTACTGCTTTTTCTTGTCATAGGGGTGGCAGTCTCTCTCCTTTCCCCACCACAGCACCCAGGTGGCAATGGTGGCTGCTGGATTCTACAGGCTGTCTCTGGATAGTCATGGTCCAGGGTCCTGGCTGGGGTCAGGGCAGCACAGCACCGTCCCCAGATAATCAAAATCAGACAGCAGCACTCAATTTCTGCAGTGTTCATCAACCACCGGGACCCACCACCATGGCTTCCAAAGATGGCACCTCCCTCGGTGGCTGCAGGCAACGGCCACAGAGCCAACTCCAAGAAATGGTGCTTCCAACTGAAAATGCCTACTGGCCTGTAAGAAATACCAAGGGGCGAGGGTGAGAGGGCAAGGAGAGGGCTTTATCTTCTTACAGAAGGCAGCCAGCCACCCGGGCAGTGAGAGGATGGCCTGGCAAGACATCCAGGTCTGAGCGTCCTGTTGTCTGTCCAACCCGTCTGAAGTCTGCCCTTGGCAGACAGGCAGGATGCGCTGTGGCACGCGATGGCTTTGGCAGCACGCCGGTACAGGGAGGGATCCCATGCGCTGACTCAACATCAAGGTGCTCTGAGAATCCCAGAATAAATTCAAGGAAGTTTTAAGTGTTTCATGAGAACTAAGGATTCCTGAGAACATTCATTGGTCTGGTGGTGAGAGCTCAGTTTCCTCCTTAGCCTGGGAGCAGAAGAAGAAGACAGGGAGATGACAGGCCAGACATCTCTATGACACCTTCTGCAAACCATTTTCCCCTCAACCCATCAGTCAGCAAGCTGTAAAATAGGGATAATTATGATAAATGACTCCAAAAATAAAGGGGTGCGAGTTTGTAGAAGGGATGGCGAGTTTGTAGAGGTGTATGGGAGGAGATGGAGTTTGTCTGCTGTGCGAGGTTGCAGAGTTCAGGGTTGTGGAGGGAGGTGGGTTAAGGGAGTCCTTTGCCCTGTTCCTGGAGAGTTTCGAGCCAAATTGCTTTCCTTCAAACCAAATTACTGTCCTTGTCTTCGGTCTGATTTTTGGTGAAAATCTGCAATTTCCTGGTTTTCATTTGTTTGTTTATTTTTCCACCCAGACCCACACAGCTACATTTGGCACAGTGCAAGAGGGATCAGTGACGCCTTAGCAGAGTGAGTTTTGTCTCCCTAGGTATGCTGGTGGGCATACCCAGCCCTGTAAAAAAAGTCTGGATTTCCAGGATTAAAAATGTGGAGTAAGTGCAAGTGACCGTTCTCATGAGCAGAGATAGGCATGTACTGAAAAGTGGACTAGAAAAGCGGTTCGTGAGGGAGAGGGGGGAGATGACATGGACAAGACTCAGGGCCTGAAGGCAGACCTATCCCGTTTCCCTTCTTGCTGCTACTGAGTCATTTCAGCTCCTTATCTAAACCCCTTTGTTGGTGAAGGGGAGCCTTTTTTGGGAGCTGACTCAAAAGTATGTGAACTTAGATGCCCGGACAGCATCTGTTTCTGCTTGCTGGGGAAGAGGGACCTCAAGGTTTCCCTCCTCCCCCCTCTTCTTAGTTTCCCAACTTTCTGCCCCCTTCTTGCACTTAAGTAGCTCCAGCCTGCACCTTTGTAGGGGAAGGCAAATCCTGAAGTCACAGGGTCATGTTTGAGGGGAGGAAGCCGCCTTGTGACTAAGAACGAGATGAACAGAGGCAGAGATTTACCGTACAGGCGCCTGGTCTCTTTCCTCCTCTCTGGACCCTCCTCGGGCCTTTGCAGAGCTGAGCGCTGGTAGAGCAGGAAGCGTCTGACCACTCCACAGGCTGTTTCCCGGCTCGCAGTGATTTCCTCCCAGGCAGTCCGTTATCTGCCGACTGTCAGGACGAATTTTCCCTCTTCCTCCCGCTATCCTCATCCCTGTCCCCCAACTCCTTTCCCTGCCTTCCCTCAGCCTCTCACGCACGCACAAACACACACACACACACACACACATTTTACTGCCAAAAATCGTCCTCCGCCCCCCTCCTCAGCTAACTTCCTTTCAGCATTTTTTTGAGCTGGATAATCCTAGGATTTGTAAAACGGGGGAAAGGAGAGAGAGCGAGCGGGAGTCAGGACAGGAAGCTGGTTTCTCATTCCTCTAACTGTCCAAAGGCAGGAGGAGGGGAAGGGGGGGGAGCCAAAGAGGAGCCTTGTGCAGACTCTTCCCCAGTCCCTTTTCATTAGTCCGTTTGAACTTCCAGTCTCCTCCGAAAGCCAAGAGGAGGACGACCAGACTGGGACGCTTTCTGCTGGAAGTGGCGACAGCGCGACTGACGAAACCCAGAAGGTGGCCGTGGAGGGTCCCGGGACTGCGCTGAGGGCAAGACATCCCCCCTCCATCTCCTGCCCCCAGCTTGCCAGCTCTGATGCGGGCACCCATCCACCACCCACTTCCCTCTGATGAGAACCCTTCCGGGCTCAGGCTATGATCGCTGCTGCTGCTGGCTGTGGAGCCTCTTCTCACCCTGACCTTCCTCTGCCACAGGAGCAGCCCAACATCTGGTGGGGATTAATGTTTACTTCTCTGGCTGGACGCTGTACAGGACCCCCGATGTTGCTCCCCGGGAGCGGGACACGGGCGGTGGTCTGAGGAGAAGAGCAAGATTTTTGTCACTCAGCGTGAGGTTGGGGGGAGGGGGGCAAGGCAGGAGGGGAGGCGAACCTCTTTTGGGACTAACCTCATGAAGAACAAGGGAGCCAAACAGAAACTCAAGAGGAAGGGAGCTGCAAGCGCATTCGGCTGTGACCTGACGGAGTATCTCGAGAGCTCTGGGCAGGATGGTAAATGCTTCTTTATTCTCACTATGGTTGCAGAGAAGCAGAGCGCATGTCTCCCTTTTTTACTGGTAGGACTGCAAACCAGACCTTTCCCAAGGCTAAGGGTTAGACAACCTGGAGCTGGTTTGTCTCTGGGAAGTGGAGTCACTGTCCCATTACTCACAATGAATGAACGATTGCAAGATTGCTTTGGTGACGCGTCTGCATGACCCTTGCATGAGTAGCACTGTGTGTGGGGAAAGGACTGGGCTAGGGCTCTTGAGCTGTCTAAGTGTGTACAGAGGCAGCCAGACATATGTTGTGATGCCCTCTCCCATCTGCCTGGCTGTGGAAAGGAGTAGCAGGCTTTTAGAGAGTCAGGTTTGAAAATCTGAGCTGTGCTTAGTGTTGTCTCCTCCATGACTTCAAAATCCTGCCGAAGTCCATGAGACTAGAATTTTGTAGGATCGCAGGGAGTTCCCATGTTGTCCTTTCACTGCTGGATGGAGACAGGACAGAGATCGGGGTATGGGGTGGAGTAGGGTGTGTGTAGGGGGCAGCTGAGCCAACATGTTCACTACCCTGCCTGTTATCTTTCTCTCCTCCTCCTCCTGACCTCAATGCCTCCAGGTATCTGATAAGAACACAGTAGCTCAGACAAAAAGTAACTCCAATAAAATCAGAGGGTCCTGAGTTTGAAATGGTTAGTCGTTGATGACGGAAGGAGCAGAATGATTTTTAAAGTGGGTTGGATGATGAGAGAAAGCCGTTGTGAGTTTGGAAGGCAGAAAGACCTGCAGTACGTGCCTGTTACCATCCCTGATGTTAGCATTATGATCCAGGCTTAGCATTATGTTCCAATTCGAGTTAATTAACTTTTACCAATGTCAGGTTACTTTGAGCAAAAAAAAAAAAAGACTTCTATCGAGAACATCAGTTTTGTACAGGCAGGGCTGTACAATCAGGTCTTTCATTTGCTGATGAAGTGCCGTGTGGAACCACACTGGCAGAGGGATGGACTACATAACAGTAGTCCTTTCCATTGCACAGTAAAGAGGGCAGTAAATGTAACTCTAAGATAAAATGTTATATTGTGCATTTACTTATAAATGGGGGAAAATCAGTCATTCTATTTCACTGTGCATTGTCCATAACAGGTACTGTATCTTTTAACTTATGTGGCCCTTAATGATTATTGAATTGAGACAGGAAAAAATAACACATCTAATGAACTGCTGTCCCTTTGCCAATGTGAGGTGCAGATAGGTGAATTCCATCCAGTGCTAACATGAACTGCCGTGGTGGAGGAACTATTCACAGCTGTTTACAGGACCACTGGAAAACAACTCAGGGAAAGCAGGCACAGGCAGTATATTCACTTGAAGCAGCAAGGGGAATTTTAAAGGGAGAAACATAGTTACTGCAGTAGAAATTAGGCTAGAAGAGCAAAATCTATGTTTGCCAGGGAGGAGGGATCTCAAGGGTTCACTCCTCCTCCCTCTCCTTAGTTTCCCAAGTTTCTACCCCCTTCTTGCATTTCAGTGGCTCTCATAGTTTTTTTTAAATAGCTGTTTTGAGCACAAGAAAGAAGGACTTTGTCTCAAGTCTCATTTGTGGGTTGGTTTACAGTTCCAACCTACTTATGTCTCTGTGCTGAGGAGCAGTGCGGGAGAATATGAAGTTCCTTTCCCTTTATGCAGTACTGCAATTTGTTAAATAGCACATCCCATTGCCCAGTGTGGTTGGATCCAGAAATGAAGGACTCACTTGTTATCGGTTTATTGGGAAAGGTGTAAGTTAGACTGGTACTATTCATCAGGACAGCGAGAGAAGAAATGAAAGTATTAGAGATATTAATTCCATTGCTAGTAGGGCTCTCAGGATCAATAGGAATGTGACCAAGTATGCCAAAATGATGTCTTGGGAAAAAATGAAGGTTCAGATGTCATAAGGACATCACAAACGTAACCTGTAACTATACAAAATTAGAGGAACATATAGGGTATGAGATATGGTTGATTTGGGGACAGCTGAATTTTCCTGCTAAGAATTATTTCCAGTGACAAGTAAGTGTTCCTGCAAGCAGGGGACTTTGGTAAAGACATAAAGCAGTAGTTTTCTTTCTGCTTAGTACTATGTGTTTAACTGGTGAGATACAGGCTCAGGTTGTTCCCTGCTGGGAAGCAATGAAGTTATAAGACTGTTCACGGTATCTGGAAGTGATGAGGAGCAGAAGAGCACTTTGGCTGCTGTCCAGAAAACATTTTTTTGTGAAGTTTTCTGAAAGCAGGTTTTAAAATGCGCCCAGAAGGGTTAACTGGAAAAGAAGATGCTGTAGGAGAGGCAGGACACGAGTCATGTTAGTTGTGGTTTCGTGCTCGAGTATGCTTTACGGCATCCGGCAGTGCTGTTTTGTGTGACTTGTCCTGCACAGGCAAAGGGATGCATAGACATGCTTTGCTGGTGCTGGCAAAGGGAGCACATGGGATGACCAAAGCTAGTGTAGACAATTCAGTCTGACTTTGTTCCCTCTGGATGAGCACATGGCCTTTACAGTTAGGGGGTGCTGTACTACTTGCGTGTTGCTTTGTGCAGGAGAGGCACAACTTGAGTCTCTACATGCTTGTGGTTGTTGAAGAGCAGCTTGTGCTTTCTGCAAGGACCTTAGTCCCTGTGTTGTTGCCAAATTCCAGTGGAGCGAATTATGTTCTACTTAAGGTATCAGCATTTCCTCTCCTCTCATTTAACTGTTTAATAACTTGCTATGGTCCACTTCAGAGACGGCTGAAGATCCTGCTGTCTCCCCTACCAGACACATGTACCTAAGCCTCTATTAGAAAGAACTTTATGATAATATAGTAAAAGCTGCAGCAGAACTACAGAGTATTTAAAAGCAGCCAAATGGAAAGACTTTAGCAGGTATGGTGGGGTAGCTCAGGAAACACAAAGCCTTTAGCTCAAAGTCGATTCTTCAGATCTGACACAGGTCAGTGGTCATGGACAGATGTTGCTGTCTGGTGGCTGGTTAGAATCTCAGATGTGTTAAATTTACTGTGTTTCAAGTCAGTTCCTGTCACTACCGCATTTGACCCTACTTGGCCTTTTCCTGCTGGCGATCTCTACACAGACACTGGTCATGCTCCTTATGGGGGCAGACTGCTATCAGTGCTCACAAGCATTTGAAATCATGACTAAGGCCACAAACCCTACAACATTAAATAAAAATCAGTGCTGGGTTCTTTGTCTGCTTTCTGTTTTCTGAAACTTCAGTGTGCATCATAGTTATTTTTTCAAATCTTTCTCCTGGTAAGAGGGCCAGAAACTTGGGGAAAAATCATCTTTATTTCCTCCCCACTGCAATTATTAAACAATGACTTGAATAGCAGTGTGTTTGAGGCCAAGCTCACGTAGGACATAAAAGTATGATGGCTGGCAATACCAATGAGTAAAAGTTGTCTGATTTCACATAGTCCCTCTTCTGTTGCTGTCACCACTGAATCCACACACAAAATCAAGTGATTTTTTGGAATATCAGAGCTTCACTAGAAAGCAGTGTCTACGCCCAGGCTTTGGACATTGATAGGCACCAATGCAGGAGGAAGTTAATACCCTCTTCTAAAACATTTTCCTGTGTCAAACTTTATTGAATTGTACAGGTGCAATGGGGCTGACAGATATAAGCCTCAAAGGATTAACATTAACATCATGTTTTGGCATCTTGATAACCAGCTTGGTTTCCCAAGGAGAAAAGTGCATTGTGCCTCTACTGAAGTCAATGGGAGCTGCACGTCACACCTTCAGTTTCTGTAATAACAGCAGTATAATTTTCTAGTGATGGATGGGCCAGAAGAGAAGACAAGACACAAAGTTGTGCACCGTCTTTGGTTGGAGCAGAACAGTCTGAACTGCTTCAGAAAACAGTCACAGAGAGCAGTCTTGCTTCTGGTTATATCAGAAAAGTGTTGTAAGAGGAGGCTGTTGTAAGAGTTCAAAGCTGTTAAAGTGAGAGGGACTAAGTCAAAATGGAGTTTAATATTCCCATGCTTCTAACTGTGAGACATTGAGACTGGGATTTCAGATACACAAGCAGGTACAACTTCCCTTTTTAGAATGGTAATATATGCAGCATCTACAATAATTGGATTGTGCTGGTAAAAGATAGTCCAGTCTTTCACATAAGAACTTCTTCCAATCCGCAACTTCTTTTGCTTCATTTGCTTAGAGCCAGGTAGAAAAAGGCTAAATTGTTTCCTTCATTTTTTAGTGTGGTGGTGTCCCAGTGCTGTGCTAGGAGATGCTGCCAGGACTGCAAAAAGTCTCAGATATGATGCCTTGTTCAGATCGGTGCAGATCAGCTCTATATGTCTGAGATTCCCCTATTTGCTGGAGAGTTAGTTCTGCTGTTGCTGTACCCCTCTGTGGTTTCTTCCACATCTGTTTCCTGCCTGATGTTGTCTGGTTGGGATGCAATGAGCTCAGCTTTTCCTCTCAACCCCCTCCCACACTCCCCACAGCTCCCTCAATGACTCTCGTCCCGAGCCTGTAGCACCCAAAGCACTTTTTAGCCCTTTGTCTAATGCTGCTTATTGGCTTTGTTTGTTTTTTTGCTTTAGAAAAAGGAGCGCTTCATTTGAGAAGCTTTGAAACCACCAACTCCCTTGTGCTCCCCACTTGAGGGCCCTTCTTGCCATGGCAGAGAGCAAGGCCAGCCAGCAGCGCTCCCTGAGTCTGGGAAGGGAAAGGGAACTGTTGTCTGCAAATTCAGCACGGAGAGACATGTGAGGAAACCCTTGCAAGTCCCTGGATTGTAGTATGGGAAAGAAGACAACAATATGGCTAGCCCATATGATACTCTTCTATGCTGTACAACGACTGCTTCTGCCTTGTCACAATTGCATTTGAATGAAAGAATAAGGAAAGTTTTAATTTAGTGGTAGTGATCTCAGAAACATGGTAGCACTGGCTCCACAAGTAGGATCTTAAATGTTGTTGAGAGCTGCAGTAGGTACTTTTCTGTAGGATAGGCAGGTAGTTCTGAGGGAAAATTGTAACAATAATTTCAGCAATAATGCGCTTTGTAGGAAGGAAAGATGGTATTGGATACTCTTTGGCTGTGCTGGTGCAGCTCCTTAAGCACGCTATCTTCTGCCTGGTTTTGACATTTTGTATTTCATAGTGAAGCTGCCTTGTCCATACTTGAATGGATGAAAAAACCTGTCACTCAGGAAAAGAGTAGTTTGCTTTGAGAACAGAGTCCCTTTGGAGCCAATCATTAAACCTGCTACCCAGATGCGAAGCAGCTTTTCTGGGTCGTGTGGCTTTCCTTCCTCACACTTGCATGTGCAGCTGCATGTGTTTGTGGGATAAGAGCATGCAGATACGAGCAGGAGGGTGCTTGCAAGTCCATAGCACAAGTAAGTGAGTACCACACAAAGGTGCATTTCTATTCACTTAGTACATTCTTTAAAGCTGCCTTTCTTGTGGTGATATTTCAGAGTGAATGCATGCCCATACTTTTGGATAGGTGCTTTTGGTTAGTGATGCATGCAGAAAATCCTGGGAAAACTGCTGAAGGACCATTAATGGCAAAGTGGAGGAAAAAGATGCGTGTTTTTTTTTTTAAAGTCCCCTTGGAAAAATGAAAATGCCACACGCTCATTTAATCTGCTGCAGAAGAATGAAGGGCTGCATTCATCCTGCTCTCAAAATTAGAAACTGTGGCACTGGGGATTTCTGTCTCAAAAACTGATCAAGCTGAAAAGAAACCTTTTTCTGTAGCCAAATTGCTTTCAACCTAGATCTCTTCCCTGACCTACCTTACTCTGTGGCTGTGCAAACGCTTGTCTCCATTCAAGGAAGGAAGTGGCAGGGGCTGGGATGAGAACAGGACAAGAATGGCCTCTTGGGCTGGCTTGGAAATGCATTAGTCCTTTTTTATTGTGTGCTGTGCTGCTGTGGTCTGTTCTACATTTTGACAGTGCTGATATGCTGAGAAGCCCCATGACTTGCTCTCTGTGGGGTCTATTCCTGGCTATAGTCATGCAGGCTGTGTGGATATTTAAGGATGCATCCCTCATCTTTGTGATAGGAGTAAAAGGGACAGCTCTGAAGTTTGGGGGCAAAAGAAGTGGGATTGTACTATTGTACAGTATAGGAGAGCTGTGGCAGAGGGGCACTGAGAGGTGAGTACATGTGGTGAGTACATGTATTGGCAGTGAAGAAGCTGGGCTGGGCTTGGAGGGAAGACAGCTCCTTGCTCTTTCAGAGACTGCCAAGGCATGTCCAGCAGACAGGAGAGTGAGAAACTCTGCCGCCAAAATGGACAGTGTGGGGGAAATTATTAATAATGTAAATCTTGCTTTTTCTCCACCTGCTCCCACAAGCAGAGCGTCACATTTTGAGTCCCAGATACCAGCCTCTATGGCAACAAGTGAGAGCAAAAAGACTCTGGGAACAACGGGAGCAGAAGCCATCTGTTTGCCTCTGTTACTCTGCTGTTCCTCCTTGTTTTGGATGATGTTTGTGTTACTTGCTCAATCTGTTTCTGGTTCCTGGGAGCTGGATTTTTTGTGTGTCTGTAGCACAGTGTTACTGCCATTTAACATTCATGTTGCTAGCTCAGCTCCTTGTTCTGGATTGACTTTGCATTGCTAGCACTGTGTGATTAGCAGAGAGCTCTTCCATGTTGCCTCCTGCTTTACGTTTCCCTTACTGAGAACCACAGGAGGCACACGTGTCGTTTGCATGCACTGAGCCCCACTTTGATCCTGCCTTCTCCCCCACCCCCTGTGAACAGCATGAATCACACGTCTTGCCTGCACATATGAGATTAGAAAATATATTTTGACTTAGCACGTTTTCTCTTTGTTGGTAACAGCTGATTTCATCTGAACGTGGAAACCAAGGAGTGAACCAAACTTCACTGCTTGTGGTATCACAGCTCTCAAAGGTGGATGAAATGCTGGTACTGCACAGGGTGGATGTACAACACAGGCTGATTTAGATGTGATGAAAAAGTCTGGGAGATCCCCATTGGCGTGAGTGCTTGGATCCAAAGTTTTGGTTTTGGAGCGCTCATGACACAAAAAAAAATACTGGAAAGCTCACATCTGTAACTTGGGCTTTGCATATATGACGCAGTGCTACAGCAGCAACATTTGCTGTCAGTCGGGGTTGTGCCAAAAATTTATGTTCCAGTGTTTCTCCTTTAACGGTAATGAGGGAAATGAAAACAGCCTGCCAGTAATGGCATACCCAGCCCCGCTCTGAAGGGCCTGGGTTGGGGTGGCTGGCAGATGGACTGCCCACATCATGGCTTGGACTGGATCTCTCATCTGGAGAGTGATTAAAGGATGGAGAGCTACCAGCATCTGCCTCCAGTCCTGAACCACCAACAAGGCACCAGACACACTTCAAACAACCAGCTCTGCAGCCATTTAGCAGCCTTTGCATTTTAATAAGGTATCTGCAGGTTTCCATGTCAAAGTTTTAAGGGCAAGCAGTGTTGCTAGCTGCCTACTAGTGGCTCCTCTCCATACATTCCCAGAGCCTCAAGCCCCAGCTGTCTTTTATTTGTATGCCAGAGCCTTCAGCTTCTCTGCTGATAACTTCACTTAATATGTTTTGCATTGTCAACAAAAAAAAAAAGAAAAAGAATCTGCAGCATGTTTACAATGGCCACAGACAGAGAACAGTGTAACATAAATTGAATTTAATGTTAAATGAAATAACACTGTGCAACCGTACTGACTGTATTATTAACTTTCATACTTAATTCAATAATGTAGACCTCTGTTTTTTATATGTATCTGAAACCACATCAGTCTGTCTAATCTTTTGCACCAGTGTGATTGCAGATATGAACGTACTTACTATGGGCTTAAAACCTAGCTTATTGTCAGATGTTGTGGCCTGTGCATATAATGAAGTTCAAGACACCAATACTAAAGTTCACCCTCACTCAAGTGCCAGATCAATGCTATCCTTGTGTGTGAGGGTGAGGAGTTTAGCCCCTAATGCTACAAGTCTTTTGGCACATAAGAAGACAGGAAAGTCGCAGTCCTCTTCTGTTTCATCCTCCTGCCTTGAACGTGACACTGCAGCTGGATTAGATTCCCCATTTTCACCCCAGCGGAGGCCCTTTTGATTTTAACAATGCACCAAAAGGGTTAGAACAAAACTCATGCTTTTTGCATTTGCCTTCAGTTCCTCTACTTCAGCTGCTGTGTTTTCATTTGGGAGCAGCAGCCTGGCCTAGGCTCAAACCAGCCTTCCTCCATTCTGCTGTCAGCAGCTGATAGTGTGTGTGACAGATCGAGTTGCAAGCAATGTTGGGTTGGCTGGGTGGCTGCCTCGACTTAGGTTAGTTAATATCCATATAGGAAGAGTTACCTTAACAGCAGCAAAAAATGTTACAGAATCATATGACTACAGAGGTGAGCAGGGACTTCTTGAGGCTATGTACACCAAAACCTCTGCTCAAGTAAGGTCGTCTTGAGCCAGTTGCCCAGGACTTTGTCCAGCTGAGTTTTGAATATCTCCACAGATGAAGACTCCACAACCTCTGTGATTACCATCACAGTAAAAAAGTGTTCAGATGGAGTCTCATGGTTTTTAATTCGTGTGTTTTGTACTGTCAGTAGGCACCACTGAGAAGAGATTGGCTTCCTTTTCTTCATTCCCTCCCATCAGTTATTCATTCACATTGACAGATCCTTCCTGATCCATCTCATACCCAGGCTGAACAATCCTAGCCTCTCCTCATATGAGGGATGCTCCAGTCCCTTAGTCCTCTGTGGCCCTCATCTGAGCTTGCTCCAGTAAGTCCCTTGTACTATGGGGCCCAGAGCTGGACACAGGACTCCGGGTGTGGGCTCAGTGGTGCAGAGGGGAAGGATCCTCTCAGCCCCCCCTCCTTCTAATTCTTCTGATGTTCTTAAGTAATTGATACAGTTACTTATCAGAAATTTGCCTTGCTATCCCAGCTTAGGCTGTAAAATTTAGTCAATAACTAATGTGCAATTGGGACAGTGTAAAGATCCTTTCTGCCCTGGTTAATGCTTGAAATGAATTGTCTTTTCATAAAGAGCCCCTGTTCTTTAATGCTTTCTGCAGTTTTGCTGCGGGCCAGCTTAAATGAATTAATGTATGCTTTATATAATACATTGATACGCTGCATCTTCTGAAAGCTGAGTAGAGCCTTGGCTTAATAGAAAGTCTACAAATAATGCTTTGAAGCAGCACACTTTTCTCAAGTGGTGATTGTAACAACTCCATTCTCCCTCCCCAAAAAGCCACTGTGCACTGAACATTGTGGCCAGGCTTCTTTCTTTTGTGGTGGCTGTGTTACAAGCACTTCTCCAGCACAGGGATTGAGCAAGGGGAGGAGAAATGCATCGCTCTGCAGGATTCTCAGCTGTGGCTGCTGCTCCTAGAAATATGCCCTGAGCAGCTGAGTTGGTTTCATAGCCATTTATCTGTAGCTCCTCTCTCTGCTCTCTTCTACACTCAAGGCTCAGCTAACTAAATGCCTTTGGAAATGCTATTATCTACTGTGCTCTCTGGGGCCAGGAGCAGCGTGAAGATTTATCATCTGGTACAGGAGGGTTTGTTTAGTTCTATAAAGCACAGAACAGTTAAAGAAAGAACAAAAAATAAACGTCAACCCAAATGCAAAGGTCTCTTTTTAAATCTCATGTCCTCTCTTTGCTCTCTCCAATCTGGGAACTTACACGTATTTGGTTTTATAATGTCATTAAATACTGGCACATGAGGAAATGGTTAGCGGAGATATACCTCCATCTCTAAAATAGTGATGGAACATCCAAATGGCCAGAAGACATTCCCGATGTAACTAAGTTGTTTAACTTATTTCCTAAAGAGCATTAGACAGGAGACCAGGTCAGATTCTCCAGTACAAACTTCATTTAAAGGATACCACTGCTGGTTTTCACTAAATACAGCAGCATTGGTACTGCCTTTTATCTGAAAGGTGCTGTACGTGCTCACAAATTTTCTCTACATGTGGGATCCAGGGCTGAGAATCTAGGCTAGATCTGTGCCTGAGCTCACCATCTATAGTCACTGGCTCATAGAAAAATGCTGATTTAGCAGACACAGAACATTGGGAGAGAAGGATGTGTGTGTGTGTGGGGGGGTGTGTGTATGTATCTGGGTGGGAATATTTAGGATGGGATATTTTTCATACTATTGTTATTCTGAATTTTACCATCTCAGCAGCATATGTGACTGTCAGTACTATTGCAGACAGTCATCTTGATAGCACAACAGGGCCATCCAGCATGTGGAAAACCCTTTGCTCCATGTGCAACCAGTGCTTGTTTTTCTATTCATCTCTCATTATGGTGCCACTGCTAGTGGTGGCAGTCATACTTCAGGAGGTTCAGAGGTGTGATCAGGCAGGGTGAGACTCCTTCTGGAGCCCTTGCATCTGTGCTGCAATTTCTGTGAAATAAATAAGCTGTCAGTGGGACTGAATTGTTTTCTTTCCTTGTGAAAAATCAGAGAGGGAAACAGCTTCAGTACTTTGCTCTTTCTCTTTTTATCTTCTCAGTGTGCTCCACTTGGTACTGCATTTTCCTTATCCTTGCCCTGGTCAGGTAGTTTCAGATACACAAGAGGCTAAATGAGAACAAACTCTCTTGTGAGATTTATTGCATCTTCTGCTTCTAATCAAGCCAGAAAAATAGAGCAACAGACTTCCTTCTATAATCCTGTTCTCTCCATTCCAGTCCCAACTGGAAACCAGAAGTACAACAAGGAGGAATGCAGGGAAAAAAAAAAAGTTAAAACAAATGTCCTGGAATCTCTAAAAAGAGCGTGGAGGCCTGAGGCGATGGCTCAGGGTTACAGTGGGGCTATGGAGGATTTTCCCTTCTCTCAAGTCTTTTCACTTCCCCCTATTTAGTTGAAGATTTTTTCTTATCCCCTCCTGTCCCCCTCCATTTCAATAACTTTATTGCCAGGATGGCAGTATGCACATGTTGCCAAAGTCAATACATCAAGTGTCTGTGCCTAAGGCAGGCTTAGGAGGAGAAATGAGAAGAGCTGGTTTTGATCCATTGAGTCCATCATTCTTCCCTCCTGGCTCAATAGTGGGTTACATAGTGCTGCCCAAGGTTTGCTGTGTAAAGCCACAAATGGGGTCCGAGTCAGGAAATTCAATTCTGTATCCCAATAAGTTTAGTTTGGGCTCACCCTCCAGACTTGCCAGAACCTAGATGAGGAATGAGATACTCCTGCAGCCTAGATCAGGTGGGTGCAGGTGACCCAGTGCCTGCTGTCCTCGGGGTGGCAGACAGAGCACAGTGATAGAGGCAGCCCTCCATCGCTGCTCATAAACCTGCTTGAGGCGGGTAAGAACTGATGTGATAAATACAAAGAAGGGCTAGGAGTCCTAATTAGACCTCATTTCTAGCCTGCTAAAATACCCATCTGTCACTCTGCTGCAATAATGAGATTTGAGAAGATTAACTGGATACTACTTAGGCTCCTCAGCATGGCAGCTCAGTAAGTGTGCTGCTGTTCAGCTTTAAGCCACACTTGCAGCAATTACACCCTAAGCAGGTTTATGTCTGGTTAGTGCTTGTATGGGAGTGGCCAAAAAAAATCTGCTACAGGAATGGAGTGAGTGATTCAGAAGATGGCAAGCGTAGTATCGATTCAGTCAACTTGCTGCTTTGGCATCATTTGGAGAAATGTTGCCATTTGAGCACAGGGTAAAACGAGGACCTCAATGCTTTTAAAAAATCCCTGGCTTATCTTTTTTTTCCTAGGGGATAGGGCTTTTTTAGACCTGTACATGCTGTGCTGTGTCTTTTCCTTCACAGAAGCAGTTTCTGCTGGAGCTAGGATTTGTTTTTTCATCCAGTGTCCTAAACTGTCACGTAGCATTGCTCTGCCTGGCTCAACAGCTGCCACCTCCCAGCCTAGAGTTGGGTGGAGTGAGTCTTGTTTTTGCCGTTTGTGAAATATTTCAGGATGTAAGGCACTCATTAAATTATTGATGTTAGCTCTTGGGCATTAAAGACAGACGTGAACTGTGGCTCTGCATCCTAAGTGCTTTGGAGGCTTATTCCTGCCCTAATAATGGTTCCCTACAAGGGATTTTTCATGCATCTCTTACTAGATTTGAACTCACTGCAGGATGGTGGCAGGATTTAATGGGTGGACAAAGGGTGACAGCAAGGCTTTTATTTCCAACATTATATACCTATGAAGCCAATCTAATTGAGCATTGGTAGAAAAAGGGGAGAGACACATGCATGTTTTCTTTAGGAGAATGAGAAAAAACAGAAAAATCCATTCCTGCCTCTTGACAGAAAATGTTTGCAGGATATGAAAAGATTTTGTATAGTTTTGATTAAGAAATAGTGCAGGTGCACTTGACATCAGTCTTGTGCTCAAGGAAAGATATTTTATCTTGTAAAGTGCCTCGTTTCTATCCTTTTCCCCACTCCTGCCTCCTTGGAAAGAAGCTGACAGCAGTAAGGCTGCTTGCTTTACCTCATGGTGATGCCGGTGTGGAGATTGGGACATTCAATGCAGTCCTGTCTCTGCAGTATTTTCAGCTCTTTGGTCGAACTGTGATGGGGAAAGCAGGACCTTGGCTGATGTGGGACAAGGAAGAGAAGGCAGCAAGCATGGCACTGTGTGCTGCTGAGATCTCTGGGCGGCTTTGTGGGCTGTTATGGCAGGAAAATCCTCTCCCATGTTTGACATGGGTTCCTGTATTTGTGTTTGAATGGGATGCGTTCAAGAGCCTTCTCCCTTCACCTCCCCATCTCCACCCATTCTCCCTTCTCTGCTTTGGGGTGTTGTGGTGGTACCAAATCCTCCTGTTTATATGGGAGAGAAGAAGGGGTGAGGGCCATCTCTGACCCTCTCCTTCCCCTGGCAGTTTGCATGTTAATTAGCTCGTCCCTATGAGACAAGCCTGCAGCCCAACAGAGCAGCGATTCAGTGTCTGAACAATGTCCAATTATCCCAGCCTGGGGAGCAAGAGGCCACTCCCTGACACGTGGGCTCCGTGTCCCTGGCCAGATGGCTCCTCGAACTCACTTGGCCAGGCCAGTAATGCTGCCTGGGGAATTTGACACGTGTCAGCAGTTTTGGCTGAGTGCTTTTGTGAGCTACCAGGAGCACAGTTGTCTGAAATATTGGGAAGAGCTCCACGTGTACCCTGAGCAGTGCTGTCTTCTCCACGCCCTGTGCTGAGGCAGCACTGGTGGCTACAAGGGAACGGGGATGTTCACTTGTGAAACGAGGTTTTGCACCCTCAGTCCCACATCCAAGTTGGTGACCTGGTGGAGATGTAAGCAGCTTAAAAGTACACATTTTGCTTTTCTCTTTGGATTCCAGTGTTTGTACACAAATGAAGGCCAAGTTTCTCAAATTGGAGTTTGAATTGCATAAAGGAGGTGGCAGGAGTCACATAGATGGCATGCCACAGGCTATGGCAAGCTCTGCTCCTGATACTGCCTGACTCAGTGAGACATCTTAGGCCACTCCTTCATTTTCCACATCCTACCCCCCTCAGTGATTAAACGATGCTGGTATCGTCTTCTTTTTGGTTCAAAGTTCTCAGTACTATTGTTGCTTATTATTATTATTAAATGTGAAGAGTCATAGATGTTTTCATCACCCAGTACTGAAAAGTGGGCTCTTGCAGCTATGGAGTGCCACACTGGATGCCAGTGAGAGGAGAGAAAGGCATAGTACTTGCCCAGCTTGCCTGTCTCAGGCAGGCCTCATACCACAAACCTCAGAGGGAGGTGTGAGTATCACCAGAGTGGCATTAACCCAGAGTGGAAGGTTGCTAGGGCTTCCTTCTGAGCTGTCTGTCCCAATATGCGACATTTTAGATTTTAAGAGAACATGACAGCCATTTACCACCTAACCTCTGGGGCTAGGAAATGGAAAAAAACAATGCAGCATGTATCTGAAATAGCAGAAGAGATTACCCTAAACAGGAATTTGGCCAGGATGCTGTCCTTAGTTCTGCTAATCTTGCAAAAAAAAAAAAAGAAACCAAGCAGAAAAAAAAGTGCTACAAAGAATTTCTGCAAGACTGCAGTCTTCATTTTATAGTCTCTGATTTAGAAGGGAGCATATGCAATAGCACAGCTTTCTCTTTGCACACCATGGGACATGGTTTATTACTGGCTTGTGAATAGGACTGCCCCTTACGAGTCACCAGCAGCAACTCCAATTGATTCTGGTTTTGGGACCAGGCCCAACCTTAATTTATGGATAGAAGCTAATGATAATGCATTCAAAGAAACAGCTGGGAGGGAAAAAGTGTGTCAGAGAAATGGAAAAGGACACCGGAGGCAATGGATGGAGAATAAGGGCAAAGGTGGACTGGAGAAAAGCATGTAAGAAAATTCCAATATGCTTGAAATGGAAGAGGGGAGGTTGGAAAAACTGGTCTGAGAGCAAAACTTACTGTATTGGAACAAACGGAGACTGCCAATGAATGGTAGGAGAGAGAGGGCTGTAAGTGGGAACAGAATTCAAAATCCTGGCAGCTTTGGTAGTAGGGGTAGAGCAGATGAAGAGATACTTTTCTGGGTACAGTCAGCTGGAGGATAGGAGTAAAGGAACATGCTCACATTGCCAACAACTCTTGTTATCCGAAACTCCTCTTCCAGATTCTTACCTAAAACTGAGACAAGGCAAGAGGTAAAATAATACTTTCTGACTCCTTTCAGCCCTTGAAGCAAGCTTGGCTTTGTAAAGTGCAAGGAGAGGCCACTGAGTTACTACATTGTGAGCAATGCATTTTTTCATAACCTAACTACGTTTTTTCATTCCCCTTTTGGTGCCTAACTGATGTTATAATGAGCTTCAGTCTCAGATCAGTTCCAAAGTCTATGGATGCGAGCAAGAGCAGCTTTGTCTCATTTGATTAAGTTTTCAATATTTATGTTTAAATATGCTCAGCTACATCACCTGCTGAAGGATGCAGTGCCTCATCTTCCTTTGCTTTGGAAGCCTATGTTATGAATCAAAATTTCTCCGATTTTACAGTCTCCAGCAAGTTCCTGCTTTTAGATCATTCAGTTCATCCCCCTTTGAGATAGACCTGTGCAAGGGAACGAACTTAGCCTGGCATTTTTTTCCCTCTGAAACACATTGGCCATGTACTAAAATCATGATACAGGTCATGGACTGAAGTGCATGGCTCCACTGTGTTGGCTGTAGAGAACTGCAAAGGCAAAGAGATGACTGAATTGTATAGCAGTACTGTAGCTATCAAAATGTAAGGAAGTTTGATTAAGTATGATCTCAACGCCCTTTTCCTGCAACACCCCTTCTTGTGTTTGCAATGTGTTTGTTAGTGTCTCAAAGCCCTTAGTACAGCAAGATCCAGGACTAAGAAAGACAAAAGAAACACAGTCCAGAAACACAACTCCTGGGCATATGCCTTTGAAGGAATGTAATGCATTAAAGGATTTTTTCTTTTGTAACTTCCTCTTTCCTTGCTTCCTCCAATCTTTGTTATTCCCAGCAATGACTGTATTTACTTATTTGCTTCTTCCCAAACCAGTGGACAGACAGGGGCTTCATCAGGGAGTGGTTTAGCCGGAGTGGGCAAAACAATGGGGCTTTAATCAGGGTGCTTCCAGCAGCCACTACTGGCCAGAGGTTTCTCTAAATTCCCCACATGGAACAGTTGTCTCTTTCATGAAGTGCCTGTGGGATGAGCACAGGATTGCTACACCCAAAGCATTTTTATGCAGCAACAGCTCTCTGAAAGAAAACGCTACTGAGGACATTGCCTGCAACGCCCCAAGCTACTGGGGTGACCAGTATGAGAGAGTATTTCTTCCAGGCCTGAGCTGTATTTGCCTTCTACATGCAATCTGTGAATAGCTCAAGTCTGGAAAGTGTTTAGGAAAGGATTTAACTTTTCCCTTGACGGAGAAAAAAAAAAGGAGGAAAAAAAGAGAAGATGTCAGGGATAATGAAATAGTTTCCAGTGACTTGATGCAGTGTGGCCAAACTATTTGTAATTATTTCCTTTAAATTTCTTTTATATAGAAAGAATTAAATATGAAATCATGAATCAGGAAGCAGTCATCCTGCCAGCCAGTGACATGTACAGAGAGATCAGAGCAAAGTGAGAAAGACACAGAACAGCATGAGACTTGCAAAAACCTTTTTTAGCTCTCTCTTTTTCTTCCTTTTTTTTTGTTTAGTGTACACATCCATGTAGAACTAACATTTTGTACCCAAAAGAAGCTGTGGGAATCTCCTGCTGTTCCTTGTCTCACCAATGGCAGCCCTGAACCTTCCTGTCTCGATGTGCCTCATCTGTCTGTGTTTTCTGATAGATTTTGCAGTCCCCAGATGTTTGGATACCTGATTCATCTCAAAGGGGCCTGTGAAACATTAGGTATTTTTAAATGCCTAGCCTTATAATTGCTTTGTTTAACTTTGCAACATTCTGAACTCATATAAGACAATAATAAAAATCACTGCTGTTTTCCTTCAAAGTTTTTTGCTGTTGCTGCTTCTAAATTTGTGTGCGCACAATTGGTTTTGCCTTTGTGTTAGCAAGGTTATAACATTCCTGTTTCCTGAATTCATATTCTTCCAATGCTTTTTTTCAAACCCTCTGTAAAGATTCCAGTGAGAAGTGCTCAGGCAGTTGTGTAAAAGAAGACTGAGGTTACCCAAGCGCTACCAAATTGATGTTAAGAAAATTCCCCAACAAGACCTGAAACCAGAAGAAACAGACCTTACTTGTGTTGTCTGTGAAGGTCTACAGGCCTACAAAGCTGACTTGATTTGCACTTGAGTTTTGCATATCTCAAAAGCCCGCTTGAATTACACTCTGGAGCTCTCGCACTGGCCTCTGTTGTCTCTTGTCCAAAGTGGGAGTTGAAGGTCCCTGTCTGGAGCCCAGTTCATTTTGACCTGATTTCTCTCAGACTGCTCTGATCAGGGTTGAATATAACGTACATATGCCTGAGTTTAATTTCCCTGAAATACAGGGTGTTCAGCTGCAGGATTTTTATCTGAATCTGCCTCTAGCTTGGCTCCAAGGGAAAGGAGAAAAAATACTACAGGCCAGGAAACTACAGATGCAAAAAATTATAGGCTTTAAAATGTCATTAGCTGAGCGCATAATAGATATTCTTCACATTTTATGATTAGCTGTTGTGTTCTTTTGGCCAATGCTGTCTTCCTGATGCAATTTATAAAGGAGTCTCAGGTCATGGTCAGACAAGCCAAACTCAAATGTGGATTCCCTGGGAACATCACTATCTTTTGCTACTTTTCCTTTGTTTCCTCTAGGCTTGCCTATGGACACCTGACTCCCAGCTTCTTTGCCATCTCCCCTTACAGCCCTAGTCCAACAAGACATCATCCACCCAAATATCTGCTTGCATACTGCAAAACCAAGGGGTTTATGTACCAGGCTATACAGCTGAATCATGCCATCATGCCCAGCATTTCAGATCAAGGGGCATGCATTATGTATAGGATTCATACAACTGACTTCAATCTCTGCCCAGAGCTGTCCTAGAAACTGGGATGGCCTAAATGCTGCATGTGAAGCCAGGCTCTAAGTTTACAAGGGACCATCTGTGCCCAGGAGACCAGAGCGCTGGTCTGTAGACCTTGACAACTATGTCTGCACTTTATGCATTTTTATTGATGTGTCTCCCTGCAGACTCTTCCCTACTCTGCTCAGACAGGCCAGAGGCAGAGTTGGCCTCACTGAATGTCTCCTGCCCATCTATGTTTTGCTATATGAAGCTGTGGAGTAGAGGATAATGTGCAGAGCAATGTGGCAAAGCTGGATGGAGCAGGGCTGTACAAGCCAAGGGATCCAGTTAGGAACATACTTCTTGGCTGTACATTGTACCACAAGTCTTCCCTAGCACGTGGCTCTTGTCACCCCATGTGTCCTTTCAAGTGCTCCAACACACAGGTCTCTCACAGTGGGACACAAGAAGTATAAGAGGTTTGCATGCTGTCAGAGAAAGTGTCTTCATTTTGTTGCTGGGGCTCTGAAGGAGTTTTCTAGCACCTTGCAGCACTCTGACGACTTGCCTCCATTTCAGCACACTGCCTTTTACCATTGAGCTCCTCTGGAAGCACAGCATGCGTGGCATCAAGCCAGCTTCTGACCTCAGTGATACTAGTATAAATCTGGGACTCTGCAGCCAACTGGTATGGAAGTACTTCAACTCTGCATATACAGAAAGTATTCCCAGCCATAAAGGGGCTTAAGATTTAGGTTAGCAAAACAGCAGATCAAAAGCAACTTCTGTGTGATGTGAGTACTTGCAAATCTCCCTTGTGACAAAGTGGTTCCACAACATCCACACTTTCCCTGTTACCACCAGAGCGAG
Organism: Neopelma chrysocephalum; assembly: GCF_003984885.1. Classification (NCBI taxonomy): domain Eukaryota; kingdom Metazoa; phylum Chordata; class Aves; order Passeriformes; family Pipridae; genus Neopelma; species Neopelma chrysocephalum. The sequence continues at coordinate 14,187,570 of NW_020897715.1, read as the reverse complement.
CCATGAATTAGTCCCAGGGAAGTCCAAGGAATGCACCAGAAAACAACTGGTGTCAAGAGGAAAAAAAAATAACCAAATTTTAGGTGGATTTGTCAAGAGTAGGTAGCACTGTTGTTATTTTCTGCAGTTGACATTGAAGATTCTGGTACCATCAATTCCAAGGGAAGTAGGTTGTGTTGGCCTAAAACTCAGACTGCTGAGAAACTATTGGTGAGGCTGGATATGGATCAGAGGAGCACTCAAGTTGAAAGTTTCGATAACAGTGTCTGGATGGAAGGTTCTGGAGACCGGGAGACAAGGTATTGTCTGTTTTGAGAGCTCTTGACCAAGGAACGACCTTCCTTAAATGAAACCAAGCTACAGACAAATATGATCTTTTTTGAGACTTGCTGCAAAATTCCTCTTTGGCCAGGGCCCTTTTTTTTTGCTGCAGTTGAAGAAAATTGAGAAAGAGCATTGTGATAGGAAAAGACCTACTGAACCTGAGAGATGCAGAGCAGAGAGGAAGAAATACCTCTGCTCATTCCTAAATAGGATCACATCCTTACCATAATGGCTCCCAGGGAAGTGCAGTAGAGCAGTGCTGCTCAGGCTCTTCAGGCTGAAGCCAAACGTAATTTCAGAACAGCTGAGAGGCCGTGACTGAAATTTTGCAGCATATTGGTAGGCAAAGCAGAGAGAGAGAGAGCAGGATAAATGTCCTGGAAGCCCTGAAGATCCCCCTTGGTACAAACATTTGGGGTGGGCTGAGGAGTAACATTAAGGCAATCCTTACTGGGCAGTAAAGTGTTTCCTGTGATGGAGTGGAGAAATATGGCCTATTGTTGGTAGTTGACTCAGCTGATTTTCCCATTCCTCCCATGAACTGCTCTTGGATGCTGTGACAGCAGGCAGACATGTTTTGTGGGTAGTTCCCAGAGCTCAGGCAGAGTCTGCTGGACTCTGCACGGACTCTCCTGCAACCTTACAGGGAGCAATGTGGGTCAGGATGGCCAGCAGTGCTGTCTGCCCCTACCCAGAGGGCATCCAGTGCTCACTAAGAAACAACCAGTAGCCAGGAAGGTCTCAGGTCATCACAGAGCGGTCCAAGGGCATCTGAGGAGGTAACAGGAGGTGTCTGGTGCAGGACATGCCTGTCCATCCCATCCCTACCCTGCCACGCACACACACACATGCAGGCACACACACTTGGATGTGAGAGAAACCATTTTCCACATGGAAGTCAGCAGAGAGCTAGAACAGACGTGAGGTTTGTGCGCTCTGACAGCTCTGCAGTCTGTTGGCTCAGGAGGCAGCAGTAATGCACATATTTGGAGACTTACTCCAGACAAGGCAGGGAATGTCTGAAGGGGTGGATATCCATCCCAATATCCAAGGAGAGCCCGGAGTTCCCAGCATGGTTTCCTGTCCTCCTGGCAGCATCAGCAGCTGCTGGTTTGGAACAAACAGTCTGCATGTCCCTGTGTGAGCCAGGGCAGCTGGAGGCGGATTTGTTTTCTGTTGATTTCATGGCAGTGTTGCTGCTTCGGGCCACTGCCTTGGTGTGAGGAACAACAACATCCTAGAGGAGACACCCAGTGAATTGCTGACTGCTCCACAGCTACCCAATCCGCATGCCCAGCGTGGGAAGCGGTCAGACCACCCTGACGGCATCAACAAAGCCATCATGTTTGCTGACATTTCAAGGGAACAGAGAAGGGAACAAAAGCTGGGAACAAACGCTAGGAACAAAAGTCTTTGATGCAGTTTAGAGCTGCAGTTGGAAGATATGGGCCTGAATCATAAATGCCAGATCCAAGTGCCTTTTTGCTGAGGAGGGATTTCATACCTCTATCCAGGTCCCAATGGTAGGGTTTGTGTGATTTCCATGGAAAGAAAATTCTGCTGAAAACTGAGTGCCCTGTGAAATTAAAATGAAAGGTAAAGAAAGGAAACCAATGGGTGTTGAGAAGATGGAGGAAGTCAGTAGACAAGGAACGTAAGAAGTTTTGTATAACTGATCTGGGATAAGACAGGATATCTTTTCAGGGAATTTGGACCACTCCTGCCACCCCCTACCAACTTCCCTTCCCTGAAATGATCAGAAGTATTGCACTTTCTCCCCAGATGACCTCTTGGTAGCTTCTTGCTATTATTGTGGTATTTAGTTATGAGACAACCATTCAAGAGGAAAGAAAAAGAAAAGAATTACAGAAGTGACGCCAAGCCACAAAGTGTGGGTCCAGTTCCAAACATTCCCAGGCACGGGCCTACTGAAGTCTGGTCTTTTGACAAACTAACTTTAAGGACACACAGCCCAAAAGGTTGCTCCACAATCTGATCAGTGGTCTCTGACTCAAATCTCCTGAGGTTTTAGCCTGTGTGTCCACGTTTTGGCTAGAAGTTTGTGTAGAGAGGCTCTTTATGGCTTGGTAGAAGCTTGGGGGAAATTGAGCCTCTCCCAGAAAAACACATTTATGTGAGATTTTCAAGTCAACTCTCTAGGTCAGTGATTCTGACAAATCAGGTGCAATCTCTGCATGCTTTACCAACTTCTGAATTTTTGAAGGTAAGTTTCTATTTGCCTGGAGTTCAGATACAAGAAAACTAACCATTTTGATTAGTTACAGACTGGAAATCAAAGCCATGGGCTCTAACCTTAGGTCTTCCACTATCTCAGTGCATGACCTCAGGCTGCCAAATAATTTCTGTTTCTCATTGTTTGTACCTATGGAATGAGAATGATACTTATCCTCTCTTAATTAATGACTCCTTGCCAAGGGCTTAGATTTTTGCTGACAGAAGCAAAGCACATTCTGTGAGACTGTACTGGGGTTTCATCCTCACAATGGGGGACGTGAGATACAAGCAGGATTTCAAATGAGGGTCAAAAGCAAACCATAGGGCACTAGCCTCCTTTTTCTCTCATTCATTGACAAGAAATACAGACAATATTCTGGACTTCAGCTTGCAAGGAAGATGACAAGAAATACAGACAATATTCTGGGCTTCAGCTTGCAAGGAAGAGTGCTGCTGTCCTCAGAAGTGTACAGAGAGCAGCAAACACTAGCCAGTCATTGATGATATCACTTGATATCCATTAGAGCTGGTTCCTGTTTCGCACTGTACTCCACTTCCCCTACCACAAGACTTGCTTTCACCCAGAATTGGAATAAAAAAGTAGAAACTCCCCTGAAACAAAAATTCTCCAGAAGGTTATATTACACTGAAAATAATGATATGGGAGTAAACACATTTCGCCTTTTAGAAAAACAATAGATTTGAGTGTTTCTTTGGTTGAAAAATTGAACAGAATCCCCGCTTTCTGGTGAAACAGTTTGATTCTGTGAAATGTGAAACTTTCCCACTGGAAAATTATTCTGTTGGATAATTTTCAAGTAGCCCTTCTTCCCGCATGCTGTAGTATCCAATTTAAACTCCAGCTGCTGGTTGTGGTTGTCCCTTGCTGTAGTCAGTGCTGGCACTACATGCTTTCCTTTATAATTAACTCAGCAAGCTCTTCCAAGGGATCTTGCTGTAGCTTAAAAGGCATCACCTGATAACAGCATGGGAAAGCTGGGAAGATTGTTTTGTCTTTGTCTCCGGCCTGAGCAGGACCGTTCTCTTCAGAGTAATCTCCTGACTGAATTTAAATATCCAGGCAGTATGCCTCCCATCTCCTCCCTTAAGAAGGCAATTCTACATGATACTATGCCTCAGTCTTAGGAGGTTTTTCCTACCATTCTACCTAAATATCCCCTCAACATTTCATTCGCTCACTCGTAGTTACAACCCCTTGATCACCTAGAACAAGCCATTTCCCTCGGTAGTATTCATCCCTGTGCAGACCACTATTGTGTGCCTTCATTTCTTTCCTAGTCATTCAGGCCATCTGTGCCTATTTACCACCACCACATGTTCTTCCTTGCTAGTTAGTCTCTGTAGATCATTAGAGTTTCTGCTCCTTTTCTCTTCCTTCTCCCCATATGCAGCATAGTATCCTGTTTTTCTTGTAACTGTAGCCATGCTGCAGGGCTGAAAGACTCAAGGATTTTTCCGTTAATAATCCCCACGCCCTTTTCCTGGTCAGTACACTGCTTAACAGGGATTGAGGTAATTCATTCACAAATAGCAAGCCGTACTAAAAGAGAGGGAGAGGGCAATGGGAAAATGTGGGCTCAGTGGAGCCTATTTCTCTTGCACGATCCTTCGTCAAAGTGCGGCTTTGCTCCCAGAGCAGCTTTGAAAATGGGGTCCCATCCTGCAAAGTACTCACAGGTTTTAGCTGGCACTGCCAGCTGCTCAGCACCTTCCAGAACTGCTGGCACTGTGTAGGCTGGAGCTCCCTAAAAAGCACAGGGAGGTCTCCTCTCCTAGTCCTCCATCCCACTGCCATGCGAGAACAGTGGCACAGCTCCAGCTGAGTTTGGCTGTGCTTGTCACACCTTCCATGTCTGGGAACGCTTGCTTCAGTGTTAGCAATGCAAACTTCAGCAGCCCTGGCCAACTCTGCTGTGAGAATGTAGGTGGGCTTTTCTGCTTTGCTTCTTATACCCACACCAGCCATTAAGACTTTGCAGTTGCACCTTGAAGAGGAATTTCTTCTTGGGAGGAAAATAAGTCCCAGTTCACTCTCTTGCATCTCTGCCGTCTCTGCCAGACATGGGGCCACATCTGCTGCTGGCTACAGTTGCATACAGCTGGAATAATTTTGTCAGCCTCTGTGGCAATTTACTGCCAGAAATTGGAAGTGTAACCCTTTGCTTAGTTCCTACAGTCACACAGGAAGGTAACCAGGCCACAGATAGGAAAAGAAGGAAAAAATCATAACAGTAAATTTTATTGAAATATACCTGAAACTCATCCCACTAGGAGCAGTGGTTGGCAGGTCTGCTAAGGGACAGGTCCTGTTCTGTTATTGTTAGGCATCTCTTAGTAAACCCCCTTCCCACCTCACCTTTTTTTGGCCATGGTGGTACAGATGTGGCATAGAAAATGCTGGGGGTCTCTGTTTCCTTAGTCATGGGAAACCTCTGCTTGCAGGAGAAGATGTCCTGACTCCTTGCCCTGTGCAGGAGGCCATGGGACCCTCGTGGCTGAAACACTGTAAAGGGCAGGCAGCACTGCTGTGCTTCTCATCCTCTGCCCTGTTTTGTGTCCCCACCAAGATGATGGAGCCTGTAGTCACATGTCCCATGACTGTTTCTTACACTGTGCAGCAAACTGTTAACCTCTGTTTTCCTCTAATGGGAAAAGTGCAAACCTTGAATGCCATGGACTGGGGGAAATGGTGAATATGTGAAATGGTGTCTGGTTAGGTTTTCCCTTCTCTGCTGTGGCAGTGGCTAACACAATGGCAGTCTGTAGGGCTTGAGGGATTTAGCTTGGTGTGAGTTGTGTTCTGCAATCGTCGCCCAGTTTCTCCGCTGTTGATGAAACAGTGCTGGCAGTGGAAGTGATTCCTCCATTTGAGAGAATAAAAACGAAGGCAATAGTCTGGTGTAAAGGTCTTGGCATTTCCCACAGCTTATGACAACGCTGCTGGAACGAGGGGCTGTGGCTGTAGCTTTTCTTTTGTGAGCTTACATTCCTTAGCAGTGGGAAATCAGCAGCTGTAATTAGTCTCTGATGTTCTCTGCTAATAAGTGATTTTCTAGTACTCACAAATACCAGCATCCCTGAGACACAGCTGGATTGTTTTGACCTCTTATCTATTCTCTCTCCTCCTCATTGCGAGGGGGTCCCAGATGTTCTCCAAGACTGCTAGGAAAAAAACCCATCCACCCTGGCTCCTCCCTATTACATCCCTTTCTCCACTACCATTTTTTTTTCTTTTTTAATTGCCCGACCACTGTGTAGGAAAATGGCTCCTGTTAATCCTCGTGGAAAAGGACACAGATGCCATCAGGAAGCCCATTTGCTTTAGGAGGAAGAGGAGACTGACATCAACAGGAAGCGCTGTGCAGCAGAGCTGCTCCTGCCTCCAAGAGAGGGGGGCCTTGAAAACAATGTCAGCTCAGAGTTTAGGACTCGTTAGCAGGAAACGCATGCACGCTGGTGTTTGCTGTGCAGAGGAAATGATAAGCACTACCTGGCCTGACTTAGAGCAGAGATAGCATGGTGGAAAAAAAAAGTTGGGGGGTAGGGGCAGCAGGAAGGTTGTTTTTCTTCATACTGGTTCAGAGCCTGTCCTTTGCCAAATGGAAAACAAAATAAAGAGTGAAATATGGAATATATCAGGAATCTGTTGGGGAGCTTGGAAACTGAGGAGCACAATTGTGAAGTGATTAGATTTACTACTTTAGTAACAGCTTGGTATTGCTTTTTTTTCATTGTTAGCACTGAGAATGACCCTCAGCTTGATAACCTCTGAGTTTCACCCTTATTGAAAGGTGAAGGGAGGGGGAAGCTTGTATCCCATGTGGAAGTGGAGGGATTTTCTGTGGAGGAGGAAAGACATGGGGACAACTGCTACCACTGGGGGGTAGGAGGGTCTTGGGAATATAAAGAAGAGTATTGTATAGATGGATATCTCTCGTGACTTTTCCCTGCTAGGTGAGGGGATAGAAGCCTTTTGGGGAATAAGAAGACACCACCATGCTGAATATTTTGTTCAGCTTTGTTTCTTTTCCTCTTTTACTAGGGTCTGTAAAAGCCATATTGTGCCTCCTTTTGTCACTGACCTCACAGAACTAGTTTCTGTTTCTAATACTCTTACCTCTCTGGCAAGCAGTTGCAGAGGTACAGTCCCTGCAGCTCAGCCTTGAGAGAAATCATTCCATGTTCTCTGGGTGCATCTCAGTAGTTGTGTGCTGACATCCTGAGGTGGAGGTAGACACAAACAACATGGCAGGAAATATTTTCTTCTGAACAATCCCAGCCCAGGATCAGCCTCTAGAAAGTTGGGAGGCATTGTGACACAATCTGCAAATGTTGTTCTGCCTCCTCTGCTGTCCTTGATGATTCTCTTGGGCTCTGGAGAGTGAGCAAACTGCCCTCTTGCAACATATGTGAAGCACTGATGTGCCACAAGGCTGGCAGATGGAGCAGTGCTGTGCTCCCTGCTGTTTCTGAAAGAAGCCCTGAAGGAGTAACACCACATCCAGATGCTGGAGCCAGGCTGCTCAGCAGCTTCTTTTAGAGCTCTTTAACCTCCCTGATGTATGGAAAGGAAAAATATGATCCCTCTGATCAAGGCTGTAAAAGTACACTTTAGAGTATTGCAGCCTCTGGAAATGAAAAGATGTAGCCAAAATGACCCATATCCCATGGGCTGCCCTTCTTAACTAAGCTACTGTGTTAAACCAATCCACTGAGGCTGGTTCTGGACTTGCTGATGTAGAAATCCATGCATGGTTGAGGAACACACCCCCAAACCAACAGCTTTGCTTGGCTGAGAGCAAGTACTTCACCCAGAAAGACCTTCAGCACAGTAGAAGGGAAATGCAGTAGCTTAATGCCCTTCGCCTGGGACAGGAAAGCATTGAAAATGTCTGGCAATGCCTTATTCTCTGGTTGGCTGAGCAAGATTCAACAAGCAGGAGATACAGCATGTGGTGATGTATCCCCAAGACCTATGACATCAGCCTAGTTACACTTCTGCATCTTTTGACTCTGTTAAGCTTTGATTGACACCTTATTAAAAATCAGCTATTTCTCTAAGAAGAATTTCCTGGTAATGCACATGAAACTTCTCACACATACATATATACATCCATAAATGAATATAGTTGTATATGTAAAAATACATGCATATATATATATATATATGCACACACATATATGCTGATATATACATAGATATACATTTATTTATGTGTAGAATTATAGATGTCTGACCAGGTGCTGCTTCTGGCAGAATTTTCTTCGTGCTTCACAGACACAGAAACTGAGCCCACAGGCTGTGGTGATCATATACCCTGGGCACTACTTAGGGTGGGTAGAACAGCAACTTGTTTCAGCAGGAAAACTTCAGCAGTCCGAGTCACCCACAGCTTCATCCTCTTCAAAGAAAGACTGACCTGTTTTCAGCCTCCTCTGAGCAGAGCTGGAAGGAGAATTTCTAGGTGACCTTCCACTGCCAGCAGAACTTTTAATTCTCCATTCTATGTCAAAACTCACACCAACATTTTATGCTCTTGTAAAGCTGGTGAAAATGCTTCTATCATTCTTATGCCTCCTTTGCTAGTATTTGCATGACACAGTCAAAGGTAAGAGGGTGTAGAACAAACCAACTTTTTCCTCTCTTCTGGAAAATACTGCTGAATTCAATGGGACTTTTTGTATGAGTGTGGTTCTTTGGGTCAGGCCCAGGCAACCTTGAAATGAAAACTCTCAGTCTAAATATATGCTCAGGAACTGAGCAAAGATGGAATGGATTTGGTGCTGCTTGGCTTCAAATTATAATGATTGATTATTGCTAATGCCTTCATATGTTTGTTTTCAATCAGATTGACATCATAAAGCCTTATTTACTTTTACTCAAAAGTCTGTTTTCATTTGCCTTTCACTTCTCATTTGCAGCTGTTATGGGTTTGTATTTAAGCTCCTCATCTGTCTGTCTGTGATATATAATGATCCCCAGTGATTTTTACTGCTTTCTGCCCTAAATTGTTGACTATCTGTAAAACAGCCCGTTTGGAATAACCTCTGGAAATTGCTATATTGCTCTTCACTGAGAGAGCCCTAGAGGCAAGATCAGTGAGAGGCCTGAGTGAAAGTACATTGCTGCACAGTCTAGTGTCAGTCTGCATCACTCCATCAGTGTGACAGAGGGCAAAATAAAAAAGGAGAGAGAAGATATAAATATGTGCTGTGAGATTCAACCATGCAGTTTTTAATCCACATGAGAGCTTGGTCCAGGACCAGTTTCTCTGTTACTTTGTACCTTGCTACCAAAGAATAACCTGGGCTCTCAGTGAGGTGATGGGCCTCTGTTCTCCCTTTCACACCCCTGAGCTCATTGGCACTGCCATTCTGCATTAGCTGGCACAGTTGGATGTGCACTTTAAAGCTTGAGAGTGGCTGTCATATATGCTTGTAAATGACTTGCTGTGTGGCAAGCATGGTAGGACAGCCATGCGTGCTGATGGACCTCCATCCTATCTTTGCACGTTTGAAGGGACAACAGAAACGTCCTGGGAAAGAACAGCAGAGAGAACTGCAGAGCAGCCCACTTTTCTGCAGCATGAGCATGTTCATGACATAACAACCCAGTTCCTCGCTTCACCCTGTCTCTTTACCTCCTTCCTGAAGTCTTCCAAGAGCATTTATTTGGGAGTTAGTTTCTTTGTCACCACCATGTCATCACTGCAAAAGCGTAGTAAGGATCTGTCAAACAGAGAAGTATCATGACAGAGCAGCACAGAAACTACAGACAAATATTATATCCTCTAGAGATTGCTATAGATTTCAGTGTATGGAAGTGGTGCTTGTGAAAGGCACAGTGCAAAAGACTTCAAAACTGTTTAACTAATAACTGATGTTTTTCACGTGCACATGAAGATCTAAGTACTCAGAATTTCTTTGTAACAGCCCCAAAAGTCTTCCTTATAAAGAGAAACTTGGAATCCCTATTGCCTGGCACACTAGAGTCTAGGTTGAAAAGAACTAAGAGACAAACTAACACTGACAGCCAGGTAGGGAGTATACGTTGATCCCCTTGTATTGCCTTTCTCCAGATTCTGGGATCCTAAGAATCCCATGTAAGGATCCCCATGTGTCAAGGGAGACGTTGGTTTCTACACCTTTTTGTCAGTTAAGAAATGGGTGTAATGGCTTTACAAGCTGCCTCCAGAGTAATTTTGGGACTGCAAGAAACTGAACAAGTCAGCTAGCAGGCTCAGGTAAAAGATGGAGACTTTGCTTTTTTTCTGACTTGCTTTGGAAGTCCTTGTAAATGAAAACATGTAGATTAAAATCTGTTGAGAGGAGGAAAAAGCTTATGAAGTCTGTGTATTTTCATCGCTTTGTTGCCAGCAGTTAAGTAGGTTAGCATGGCTTTCATAAGTATCCATGCTTAAAAAGAGAGCAGAGGAAGAAGGGAAAACATGACACCTGCAGTCCATAAGCTTGTTTATTGATCTGGATGAAAGACAGCAGACGACACTCAAGAGACTTCATATGAAGCCTGCATCACTGGTTGTCCACTCCAGCACCAACACTTACCTGCACTGCACTCTTCCCTTGCAGGCTGCTTCTCCCAGCTCTCTTGAGCTGCAGCATCGGCATTGTCCCCTACTCACTCCTGCACTCCTTCAGCTGATGCAGTCTTTGGATTTGTTAGTGTGTTTAGTATGTGTCATCAGAATTGAGGCTAATGACAGAATCCCTGTCTTACGGTCTACTTATCCTCACAGTATCTAGGCATTTACGGAGACAGAGGTCAATTCATGACATGCAACTTCAAAACTATTCTGATATTTTCTAGACTTACACCCGAGTATGTTTCCTGAGACAGCATAAATTGTCCTGTTGCTCCTACTTCCAGAATTATTTACCCCAGTTGTTTGTGCTGTGGTGAACAAAATGCTGTACAATATCCAGCCTAATCTGCTGTGGATTAGAGTTGTTAGGATTTAAATTATTAGATGAGGACGTGCACAGCTCATTGACCTGCCATTCAGAACTTAAGCTTCTGTTTTCCAAGGTGGTTGTACCACAGAGCCATAAAAGTTAGGAGTGGAGATATCCTGTTCGGTTATCTGGTCTTTTTTTGCAGGAAATTCACAGCAGGATGTTTTCCTAACACAACTATTCTCGTATTTAGTACAACCTCTTTCAAAAGTGCCTGCGTGACAGAATTTGCCAGCTATGTCAAGGTAAAGTCACGTTTCAGAGGGGCACAGTGACCGCTGGGGCTGAGAGTCAGCATTCAATGTCTGCTTTGGCAGTGCTTTCTCTTAGGCTTTCTTTGATGTCTGTTGTCTATGAAGTGGCCAGGTCTGCCCTGGGCTCTTTCATTTCTGTCTGGAACACCACAACTGAGCAGTTGTCAGATCTGCTCTGGAAAATCAGATGTTCTGACATGTATTATTTAGGTACATCAGATGTAAGCAGGGTATAATATCAATGGGAAAAAAACCCTTGATAGTGGTGTGGTAGACTTCATTCAAACTCACACTTGGCCTGCAGGCTGTGTTGAAATGCATTTACTTGAAATCAGAATGTCACATCTCGAACAGCACTCAACATTTTCACTTCTCAAGCAGGGCATGGAAGGTGATGGTTCACAGCATCTGACAGATTTGAGATCCATTTTTCCTACATTTCTGCCCACCAGAATCACGACTGTGTACAGGACGGTGCTTTCATTGCAGGGAATGGCACTGTTGTGTTAACCTTTGTGACATTGCAGGAACGTTTCCTACCAAAGCAGAGGGGAAAACAAATATGAAACGTGTGACTTATACAGTGACTCAGTTGTGCTGTCCATGCGGACAGGATCACCTTGGCACCAGTTATTCATCTTTTTTAACTATGTTTATGGCAGCTAAGGGGGAAAGGACAAGGTGAACTGCAACAAGTTGGTTTGTTTTTAGGCCTGCTTGGTGTTGTTTAGCTATCTCATGCTATTTAAATACAGGCGTGTGTATGCATGGAGGGGTTGTGGCAGCTCAGCACTAACAGCCAGACTCAACACTGGAATTTGAGGGTGAGACAGTTTATTTTTTTTTTAATTCTATAAAATTGATCTAGTGCTGGTGAAAAGTATGCATGGGCATCCTGGAGACTGAAGCCCTCTCTTTGTCCTTGTAGCACTTATGTCCAGACAGAGCAAACCATCCCATTCCCCAGCTCTGCCAACTTCATCTCTGAGCAGGACAGACCCTTTGCAGGGATTTTAGATGCTATGTTCCCTTTCATCCCCATCTGCCACTGAAAAGGGGACAGTGGAAGGCAAAGGAAGTAATACCTGGGGGCAAGGCAGGATTTTTCCTTAGCTGCCACTGGTGAGGACTATGCATTGGGAGGCAATCTGGAATTGTGACTGATGTACTGGACCAGGGATTGGGCAAGCTGCAGGGAGGAAATCACAGTTTGATCTGCTCTTCAATCTGTTTCTCAGCCAACCTTATGCCTAGTGAAAATCAGGCAAAGTCAGCAAAAAATAAAAATAAAAATATCTAGTGAATCAGCTTTAAAACTCGTGATTTACAGTAGAAAGTCAGGAAATGCAGAAAAATGTCCAATCAGAGATACTGACTCTCAAGTATGTTGCCATTTGAACAATCCTGTTCCTTTCCTGTGATTAGGAGATCAAGTTAATACATTAGTTTGTTCTGTTTTGTTATTTTTTGCTTGTGCAAAATAACAACTCTTGCTTAGTAGACTGAAACACTTACTTTTGAGAAGGAAATATTTCCTACTTTAGTCATTTTAGTCATTGAAATAAGAGACTATTTTGACCTTTATTGTCATGCTATTGACATAGCATGATAGGAAGCATACACTGCTATTGAGGGCAATTGAAGACAATTTAAAAAAAATTCTAATATATAAAACCTCCAAAATGATGAAATAAAAATGCCCACAACATTTTTTTTTATAATGCGGTATTCATTTTGGGGGGAAATACAAAAAAATAAATCCAAACTATTTCTTGCAAGTCAAACATCAAAAAGGTGATGTTCCAGGTGAAATGAAAGGTCTGCATTTATCCTACCATTACTTGAACTAAAATGAAAATAAAATTAGAGAGGACATGAACCTCCTCCATATGACAGAAACCAACTAGTAAGGAGGTCTTGAATATCTCTGTCACTAATGTTTATCCTTACAAGGAGCTCTCTGAGGAAACCACAGAAGGATAAGTGAAAAATGAAGCCTGCTGCTATTCAGTCCAGTTCAGTGCAGTGTACCCCAAACACATGATCCAGTAAGACAGTAAGATAGCTTACTGTCTTACTGGGCAGTATTCACACTGACTGGTTGGGGTGTCTGACTTAGCAGCCGCCTCCCTGGGGTCCTTCTGGAGCCCATGGAGACTCAGTTTCTTCTAAAAGGTGGCACTGAAGGCCACAGGATATTGCCTGTATCTTCTGCTGGCTTTCTTGCTCTTTGCTGGCTTTGGTGGGAGGCCAGGAAGCCATCCTCCCAGCAGTCATTAGAAGGGATCACTCCCTCCTTCCCTACTGTCCTCTCCTGCTTGGGCTGCCTGATGATTTACATGCTTAAAGGTCTCCCCAGCTTAGCCAAAATGCTCAGTCTAGTGCCAGGTGAAGCCTTTGTTAGACAGGCAAAGAATGAGCACCTTCCTTGCTGGTGGGGAAGTTTGGTGGGTGGCACCACTATGGCTGGGAAGGGGCAGAAGGGAGAGCCCCGGAAGGGACAGAAGGGAGAGCCCCCCTGCATACCAGCAATGCTGAGAGATGAGAAGTTCAATGCCCATTGCTGGCACAGGAAGCCAGAGGGATCAGCAGGAGGAAGACACTGTACCTGACCTAGCAGGAGTAGCAGACGTGTAAAGGAGGTGGCATGAGCTGTGGTCTTGAAAAAGACCCTGGCAAAGGTGAATGTCTGCGTACACTGGGCTTGGAGGTGATATCCAGTGAGTGGAACGAGTTACTGTGACTGCCTTTATGTTTTATTTTTGTCTAGGGGAAGAGAAGTATTGTCTTTTGTGTGCAGTATGTTTATAACTCAATTTCCCTTCTCACTGATGCCTTGCTCCATGCTCTCTTCTCCTCCTCCATCTGGTTTCTATTGTAGTTTTAAATGAGGACAGTTTGGCTGTCTGGCAGAACAAGTGGGGTCTGTGTGACACCAGCTGCCTCTTCCAACTTCTAAGCCTTCAGAGCAGTTTTAATTATAGAAGTGTCAAGATTGGACATCTCCCCACCCACTCCTTTCTGTGTTTGCACGTACAGACCCTGCTACAAATCCCCATCCACGTCTGATCTTCCTTTGAGAGAAACCCAGGTCTGTGATTTACATACGCCCTGTAATGCCAGTAGAGTCCTGTTGTAAAGCACATGCCAGAGTCTGTACCTCCCTACATTCAGGATTGATCACAGCCTTGGTTCATGGGAAGTTTTGTCTGAAATAGTCAAACCACCTCAGAAATGCCTGGAAATGGTAGAGAGCTGCACACTGCTGCTCTAACCTCACCTCCCCCAAGTGCCCAAAAGACTCAGCCTTGTAGGAGATCAGAGCTGCTCAGGAATGTCAGAGCTACAGGTTCTGCTCAAAGAAAACATTTATTGTGCTCCAGTTTCATACAAGAGCTGCATTTAGGGGCTTGATTTGCAGGAAGTTGATGCAGTCCCTTCACCTCCAGGGACCTGAGGTCAAAGTCTGTAATTTTCAGTTGGAAGTGAAAAGTGTCCTATGTGGGATTTTTTTTGACATCGCAAAACCGCCACAAATTTTGGCGTAACTGGCTGTTTCTCTTCATACGAGCCAAAGACCTGGTATGGCAGGAAATCTTGTACATGATGAGTGAAGGGCACCGTCAAAGATATGTGAGACGTCCTGGACTGGAAAAGGAAAAGTTCAGGGCTGCAGTAAGAGATGCTGGCAGAGGTTGCTGCATATTGTCTATCCACAATCTATAGGTTGTCTCTACTGTGGAGTCTTCACTCACTTTAAAAAATGGGTTGAATTTTATACATTTGCTACAGATTGTTCCCCTCAGGTCCCTGTTTTTGCTTACCAGTCCTCAGCAGACGGATCTAGCCTTCTCTGGTTTGTGTATGGGGGGTTTGCTTACCTACCTGAGGCCTCTTGACCTAATTTATTACACGGAAACTTAAAACTCAGCCAAAAAACCCAGTGTGATTTAATAGGTCTTATTTTCAAGAGGTTCAATTAGTCACAACAAATATCAGTATATGCATTTTTTGTTGGTGTTCTTATTCTTACCACTGAGGTTTAAAAAAGTATCTAAATAAAGTATGTAATAAAGGACCCCATTCTTGTGGCAGCTAGTCACCATCATATGAAGCTTGTCTATATGAAAAACTGTTAAACTTTTAAACAAACCTGTCACATGGCTATCCTGATCAAATATGTTTTCTGTTCAATTAATTATTCTCTTTTCAGGTTGCATGGTTTCCATTTTCCCACCCAAATAGATCTGAGGTGAAAGCGGATCTGCCTAACTTTCATTTTTGCTGATTGCATTACATGTATTTCTAGAGACCCCTACCAAGAAGAAAATCCCAATATGCTGCGTATGCATAGCTCCTTCCATAAAGAGGTTACAGCCTGACTACCCAGAAATGGAGTGAGGCCTGAAGTAATTTGTCTTTCCCCTTTTTTATTTCTAGCATGCTCATCATCATATGATCTGAGTCCCCTACTGCAGTTCCAGATAATCAGAACTTACTCAGAGATAGGAAGGTCCTCTTTCTTGATGTGTCACTTGGACTTTTCTTGGCAGGATATTAAGGAAATTTCGTACTTATTTTTTTGCTCTGACTCCTTCCACACCCTTAAGTCCTCCTAGGAAGCAGGTGTTGTAGGCACTGAAAGGAATGTTTCCCATGTTTGTTCTGGAAGGCACTGATGTGATGCCTCCTCAGAAATCCTTGAGGAGAAACTACTATAACTCTGTGACTGTTGTGGACAAAGTTTTCATTCTGTAGACTTCACCTGTTCTCTTGGTGACCTCATGGTTACCTCTGAACATTGCTGTAGTAGGCTGGGGCCTCTGATGTGAGCTCAACTCTTAGTCTTAGTCCAGCAACCTACAGATATTAAAAATCAGTGCAAGGGCTTTGAGTGTAGCATAGCATGACTAATGTACCTGCATTATGAGTCCTTGCTCAAAAAAACCATAAAGTCAAATTTTCCCTGTTGTTCTGGAGAGGCTACTTTGACTGAGAAGCATTAGTCTGTTTGGATTGTTTGGGCTTCCAAGTAATCACTGGCACTTTGTGTATTCCTGCATTTGGGTTTGCCAAAAGGGAAGAGAAGGGTCACACAAAAGGATCTCTTTACTTCCCTAGGTAAGAGTCAGGAGGCAAAAGGCTAGCACTTCCCCGAGTGATTGGGATTGGTAGTAGTGTGTCACTGAGGTAGGAACCAGCTTGGGAGTCCTTCTCACCAGATTCTGTGCCCTGGGCTGCTTGGTAGGGGCAGGTCTACCTGTGAGCTGGCTCTGGCCTCAGTGGCTCCCAGGAGAAATACAATAATGTACCAGCTGTTTTTTTTCAGGCTATCATTGGATGCCATCTGATGAAGCACATGTTAATATGTCATTATGGTCCTGAACTTCGAGCAGAACTCAGGGAAGGTCCAGCCAGAGGCATTGTCTCTGTGGTGCCACAAAGCTGAAGCAATTCCTATGCCTGGCTTTCCAGTCAAGTCTATGACTTACTCTGTTTTCTTCCATACAGCTTTCCAAATGTGCAGTGCAGCAGAGTCAGCATTACAGTGGGGAACTTTTAAGTTCTGCATTTACTGACTTTTGTGCCTATGGCTGTGTAAAGCATTGCATTAAATACACAGTAGTTTCTAGCACCTAATAAGGAAGGGCTTTCTTACTGTTATTGTTATAGCTAGGGTTGTTATAGCACTGTGGACGGGGAGGCTTGGTCTGACCAAGAGAATGGGGGGTTCTTATACCTATATAATGGGGAAAAAATAAACATATACTTTGGATCCAGGTTTGTGCCTCAGGCTCCTCTCAGCTTTAAGACTGGTTAAGTCTTTGTCTAGTTATGTTGCTGGAGTTCTTTTGAAGCAGATGTCAGGTTTAGTCAGTGTGCAGATCTAGTCAATATTTGAACTTTATAACCCCTCTGTGGGAGTTTATGAGCACTAAACTGTGGGTATGTAGGCTTATATGGAAGTGTGAATGCTTCTCTGATTTTTATCCAAGCCAATCAGACCTTTTGGCACAATTCAGCAAGGCTACAGGCCTAGATTGGGGAGGGGGGAGGTTCCCAGGACCTCATGCTTTACTGCATGCTTTCAATTAGAATGAAATAGCTTCTTTTACTTTTTTTTTTTTTTAAGGAAAAGAAAAAGGAAGAGAGAGAAACCCTACCTTACTTTCTACAATGTTTCTGTGACTTCAGAGTTAGTCATTGCAAATGAGCATGGTATGGCACAACCATAGCATATCCTCACAGTCACTTTTCAGGGTCTACTTTTGGTTTGCCCTGTATTTCTCCCATTGTTGTACCCTTGTCTGCATCTGCAGAGACCCTCTGCTGTTTTTTCGTGTAACTGTCTCCTCTGTGGTGACTTGTGGAAGTTGTCAGTGTGTATTCATTGGGCATCTTGCCTTGCTTTCTTCTCCTAGTCCCCTATGTGCTGAAGAGCTGTGCGGAGTTCATTGAGACTCATGGCATTGTGGATGGGATCTACCGCCTCTCAGGAGTGACATCCAACATACAAAAGTTGAGGTAAGGGCGGCGTATTTGAGTGTCAGAGGAATTTAGTGACATTGCTCAGTACCTTTTCAGTGTTAATCCCTCAGACATAGACTGTGGCCAACAGAGCTCTATACTGATGCAGAAGATAAATTGTCTCTGAAGTTGGTAACAGGGAAATACAACGTTTCAAGGATAAGCCCATGACAAAGTAAAAAACTATTTCTCTCTATTAATTGGAAAGGCATGGAGGGGCTCAGCACAAATGCTGAGTTGTTCTCTCTCACTTTAAGAGAAAGCAATCTCTTTATATCAGTTTGGGGTCCCCTCATGGGACTATGTTAGGGATAATGAAGACTAGTTGAAAACTCAAGGCCTGAACATGGCAGACGATCTGGGCCAGCCTGCAGAGACATTTCTGCTTTCCAGTTTGTTTTTTCTCTAGCTGCAAAGCAGTACTGAGGGTGGAGTACTGGCCTGCTCTGGCTCTTATTCACCCATATTGTTATGTTTCCATATTGTTTCAGACAAGAGTTTGTTTCTGACCAATGCCCGGATCTAACAAGGGAAGTGTACCTTCAGGACATCCACTGCGTGGGGTCACTCTGCAAGCTGTATTTCAGGGAACTGCCCAACCCTCTCCTCACTTATGAGCTCTACAAGAAATTCACGGTGAGACCCTTGGCTGTTCTTGTTCCTCTACAGCCGTGTGGATGTGCTGCAGATTCCTCCATGACAGCTGCTTGGGATTCACTCCAATGTCCTGGCTTCTGGTGCATCTATCCATATAAACACTTCTCAGTGTTCTTCCCTTCTCATCTTGTGTTGGCTCTCTTTCCCTGTCCTTGTTTCTTTTCACCATTTAATGTTTATTTCTCTCAGTTTGTCTGCTGTTTCCTCCCCTTCATCTTCTCATTTTTTCACTGCATTGCTTCCCTGCTGCCTCTCTCCCCACTGTGCATCTCCTCTCAGAATTACAAATGCTCGCTCTTTTCCTCATTACTGTCCATCACTGAGAGTCTTCTGTGTCACCTGGGGCTTGTGATCATAATCACAAGGGTGTGGTTTCCTCATTCCTGTCCCTCCAACTGTCCCTGACATTTGCACAAACTGATTTCTCAGCCCATGTGTAAAGCATCAGCTTTTCTGCATCTGTAGCATTTTTTACACAGTTTGTAGGAGTGCAAATGATGACGCAGGTTATACCAGCTATGGCATATCAGGTCAGTCACGATCACATCATAAATACAAATGACAGAGGAAAATGGCAACTGGCCAAGCAGAAATCTTTAACTTTGTTTAAAGAGATTACAATTCAGGGAGTAGTTACTTGATTCTGTAAAACAGCCATAGATTATACGTGGACGGAGTTGGAGTTGGAGCCCAGGAGCAGATAGCAGGGGAGCAGAAAAATAACACCACAATGCCTGAATTTTTTAAGCGTGTTGGCTAATTTTGATGACAGATAATATTTTATTAAAAAGTGGCACAGCAAGCTATGCTTGTTAAAGGTATCTGCTTCTTACCCCTCTAAATCCACTTTCAGGTTTTTATGACACCAACAATTTTAAATCCCATCACTGGGGTTGAAATCTTATGTGTCAAAGGTATGCATTTGCAGCTAAAAGAATTCACCAACTTCTATGGATAACTGGGGTGGAGGGATAGGAATTATTGTGTTCTCAGTGTCAGAAACATCCATCCTTTGTTAAGAATTTCTGTTGTCCTACTCCTTCCCATTTGCTGGGAGGAGGAGGGGGCAGTCATTGCCAAAAATGTCAGATGTTGCAGAGAAGACATTCTGCAAAATCAGGTGTTTCTGTCTGCGTTGCCTCTATCTTGAATTAAACACTTTCAAGTGATGCTGCTATGGCACAGGAGGCACTGAGGGAGATCCACTGGGTCCACACAATAAGACAGTCTCCAAAGAGAATTGCCTGTTGCCTGCCATAGGAAGAGGCAGGCGTATCTGTGGATGGGGGAGCTTGCTGTGGGGCAAAGCCACATGGAACCAGCCAAGCAGCAACCTGCTATAAAAAGTCAGGTAGCTGTTAGGACACAGCTGTACTGGGGAACAAGGGGTGGGAAGTGGCTCGTTGTGCTGCCTGACAGATATGCAATAGTGCTAGGTGTCTTGCTGTTTCAATGCCAAATTTTAAGTAAGATTGGTCTATGTTTCAAGGTGATGTATAGCCAAATATTCAGGAAAAATTCTGAGCAGATTTGAAAAATTGACCTGTATCCTCAAGATATAAGCATTCTGAGGATATAGGGTAGGATCTCTGGAGATAGTCAGGATGAATAGGATCTTGAAAATACAGGGCATTATTCAACCATTCACTGTAACTGATGAGTTTCATTCTTGTTGAAGCTATTTGGCTGGTGTCTTTCTGACCATCACTACTGATTTATGAAAGAAAAATGCTGTAAAGGAAACATGACGATTTAGATGGAAACTTTTTTAGGAAAGAATGTTTGCTGAAAGGTGCAGTTTTGGAATGATGACTTGCACATTTTCAGTAGATACATTTGGTAAATAGCTTTATTCAAAAACAAAAGGAAAAACATTTCTGTAACTAAGTGTTTCTTCTACAAATACTTTCTAAAGGAAATGTTTCAACATTATATCAACACATCTAACTCATATAAAATGTCTTTCAGAAAAGGGTTAAACAGTCCAAAATTTATAATATAATTTCTTTAATGTGTGGTTGAGTGTGATGCTTTTGTCAACCTTGAACAATTGTTTTCAAAAATCTTATGCCAACTCCCCAAAATGTTATCACTTTGGGCTGACCTAAAGGGTTTTTTTTCTTTTAATCTCTGGCCTTTCAGTTTGTCCACTCAGCCACAAAATCCATTATTCATGTAATCTACTCAGTATGGATTTATAATTGGTAACCCAGCTGACAGGAAGCACAGTCATATACCAGGAGGAAAGAAAGAAAAAAGACCAATTCCCCAAGGACCAACCACTAGGAGTGTGTGCATGCATGGGGTGTCTGAACAGGGAACAGTGGTAGCTGTACCTCAGCGAGTGCTGGTAGGAATAAAGAACACTTGTTAATCCCAGCCTGACTCAGTCAGAGCTGTCTCTGAGTTGGGATAGGCTGCACTTTGAGTCACCAGAGTGATTCAGAGATTTTTGTCTAAGGAAAGTCGAATTCTTAATGACTAGGGAGGGAGTGGCTATTTGGTCATCACTATGTCATGTTCACAGGTGTAACTCCCCAGTCATGACCTCACTGTCTATCAACATTTGCTAAATGATTGCCATCTTGTATTCTAGTGATGGATGGTTGTTTCTCAGGATAAACTGACTCTTCTTGGCTTGTTCTAGCCTGGACATAGAGGGATCAAGTACTCCCTCAGAGCAAATCAGCTCTAGGAGGCCAAGCTTACTTTCTCTCTGGACTCTATTCCACCTGTTAACCAGGGCTTATGAATCATGCACTCCCAGAATCACTAGTGGAGTATAAAAAAATCCTAAATTACATAAATTCATACCACGATCAACTAGTATGTAGTAAATGGAATTATTGGTTCTTCCTTGAATTCTGTATTCTGCTACTGTGATCCACAGTTTTGGAGGGGGCCTCCGATTTCGAAGGCACAACTTGTATGAGTCGAAAATGTTGCTCAGAGGTTTGAACAGGTCATGACTTCAGAGAAGTTGGTATTCACTTGCTGTCAAATCATTGGGTCTTTGAGACCTGGAAGTTAAATATGGGAATGAAAATCAGCACTGGGGGAGAAAATATCATGTACAATCTACTTGAAATCTAATGCTTTAGGTGGGCCAGTTAAATGTTTTATTTCTCTCCGTCTCCATCTTTAGACAAGGCTATTGAACTGGAAACCTTATATCAAGATCATAAGGGCTTTTCTACGTAGGATTTCTGGGCTGATGGTAATAGGCTTTAAAAAAAAAAAAAAAGAAAAGGAAAAAGACCTGTCGTTATGTGTAAAAAACACTAGGAGTTAGCCTACCTTTAATTTGGGCAAAACAAGTACCTCTGCATCTCATATACACCAAACTAGTGAGCTCACTTGTTTTTCTTTGCCATCACATCTCTGTCCTTGAAACTGGTGATGTTTATTTTGCTGGTCCTTGTACATGAGAAGTGATCTGGTGGGAAAAGGACAGTGACAAAAACAGAGAGGGTAGCATCATCAGTGTGGATGTTACAAGAAGATGCTTCTTTGGTTGTGGCTGGCAAATTCATGTTCATAATGTTTAAGCAACGAGTGGTTGGGGAAGGGTTGTTTCCTTCCTTTCCTTTCCTAGCAGTGCTGACGTCTGTCTGTAGGCACAGATTCTGCTGGCAGTGTGGGTCGCAGCATCTTTCTTTGAACTTGCTCCAAACTCCAGTGGCAGTAGGATAGGCAGGAGGTTCCCAGACAGTCATGCATTGTTTGAACTTTCTGGTGGTTGGTCCTCCCCCAGCACACATATTGAAAGGGAATGGCTGAGCAGATGAATACCAGTGCAGTGAACTCCTAGGAATGCAGACAAAAGTCTATCGTGACTCTCTAAGCTCTTGGTCTGTAGAGATTTGCTCAAGACCAAAATGTATAGCCTTGATTTGTCTAACCCTGAGTATAAGAATTTATTAATCTACCTAGACAGTGATTTTGCTAAGGCTTCTCCCATCATAAAAGACGCAAACTCACACAAACAATCCCTATAGCTATCTTCATGCGACAGTCAAAATACTGCTTTTTTGAAAAATATGAAACATGTTCTCATAACACAGGACTTGAAAAACCTGGTTGATTTTTAACACAGTTTGGGGAGTGGGGGAATGTATCACTGTTTTTTACTTTTTCCATTGTTTTCACTTCTCTTGTTCCCTCTCTTTTTATTTCACCCATCACTGCCCAAGTTAAAAAAAGGGAAAAGAATCACAAAAAACCCCCCAAACAAACAAACAAACAAACAAACTCCAATTCCCCATATTTCATAATTGAAAGTCTAAGTCCTTAAATGCCCCTCTCCCCTAAACACTGACCACCTTGTCTGAATGTCTGTGGATGATGCACTGAGACATGAAGTAACAGTGCAGGAAATCTCTGCTGTGTTGGGGGCACAAAGCAGCCTCTTCTACCAGTGGCTCTGTAAGGTAACAAGAGAGCATTCCCTCCGAGACAGGCTGTCTCGTGTGACCCTTTTTAATCCCTTTTCCTCTTCCCCTAAGTCCATTGCCAGGGTGTATTGTTTCCTTGTATCTCTGCAGGAAGCAGTATCACGCTTCCCCGAGGACGAGCAGTTGGCAAGAATTCAAAATGTCATCCAGGAGCTCCCACCATCACATTACAGGTAAGAACGTGTCCCCTGAGGTGCTGAGGATCACTGTGCTGATCCTCACCATCAGGGAATATTGCCTGAAACAGCACTGGTATTCATTTCCAGAAATCAATTCCCCAAAGCTGACTCACCATTTCCAAATCTGACAACAACTTGTCTGGCATTTAAATGTCATTGAACAAACTGTTGTTAGAGACAGAACAAGATCTCCCTGCTGCAGTCTATCATCCTCCTTCCCCAGCTCTGACTGCCAGGGCACCCTTGGCCAGTGTCCTAGGTGTGGTAAGGAGAAGATGATCTGCTGGAGGTGCTTGAGCAACAGCTCAGTCTTTGCATAATCCCACTTCCTCTTCCATCCACCTCCCATCTTCTTTGCTCCCATCTTGCTAAGGACAGTTAGGTTCATGCTCCAGTCTTGGCAACCCCAGAGCACAGTTGTAGGTGTTCACTGACATCCCATGCAAATGCTGATGCTGTGTATCCTCTGCCCTGTGGGGTCTGTTGTGCCATTGCAGATACTGCCTTCCTTGAGAAGGGGACAGAGCTGGGTCTGAGCCTTGCTGTCCCAGTGGGCAGGCACTGATAAGTTGACACATTTTTCTTTCTTTATGTGAAACCACTGCAGAACGCTGGAATACCTGATCAAGCATCTGACTCACCTGGCCTCCTTCAGCAACATGACCAACATGCACACCAGAAACCTGGCCTTGGTGTGGGCTCCAAATCTCCTCAGGTACAGTAGAAAGTCCTCTTGTCCAGAGCACCATGCTGAGCTCCAAGGTGAATGCCAGCACCTGAGCCTGAAGACCCAATCATCTGAGGAAAATGCAAAGACAGGGAAAAGCTGAACAACTAAAGGGAAGAGCAGAGCAGAGCAAACAGCTCTTCCAGGTTGAATAATCTAAGGTTTTACTGCCAGCATCCAAGGAAACTTGTGGTTTTGTGTGTTTCTTATTAAAAAGAAGTTGCTATTTGCAAGTTGAGCATAGATTTAAAAATGAGGAGTTAGCTCATCACTGGGGAACGTTAATGACATTTTTCATGGTGTGAGTGCTTCTGCAGCGGAGTGGTGAGAGACAGCAAGGCTTGGAAGGGAGAGCAACAGGGCAAAAATATGGCAGACCGGTGCCCAGATCTGCTTGCCCAAAAGTGAGATGAGCTTAGTGGGCTTAAAATGGCGGTCAGTGTCAGATCTGAGATCACCACCTAGTTTATCATGTTTCTATGCCTGGCACTCTGCTGGGAAGAAGCCTGGATAAGATTCAGGCAGAGGTCTGGCTGATATGTTGTAGAGCTAAGAAGAACAAGAAAAAATAGAGTCTGGGAAGAAAAATAAATGTTTTATATGTTGTTGAAATTGTCTTCGCTGTCCATCCAATATGCCTGTATTTAGAGGAATGCCTGTATTTAGAGGAATGAACTATGCAGGGAGAGTCCAGGATAGCAGCTGGGCAGGAAAGGTGTGATGGCAGAGCTGGTACTGGAAGCCCTGGGTTGGCAAAGGACATTGGCTAGAGAGGTACAGGCCTGAAAAGCATTCTCTAAAGAGTTATCTCACCCTTCTAAATCACAAAACTAGCAGAGCAGGTTCTGAAAAAGAATCAAATGTTGACTCTATTGAATATAATAAAGTGGGCCTTTACTACCGAAACAATTTCATTCTAGCATCTATCCTTGTCAAAAAAAATAGTCTGTTTCTCTTTGCAATCTTTCATAAGTACAAGTCCCAGGGAGGAAAAGGAAGGAGCGGGCAATGCAACTGCAGTCTCCTTACAGGGTTATCCTCTTGGCAATGCCCCAAGCTATTATCTAACACACCAGTCATTAACTTTACAAAGGATCCATTGCCCAGAGATAATTTCTTCAGCAACACTTCGGCATGTCAAGATAAGGAATGTTTCTTTGCTGAGAGCAAGAGTGAGAATGTGGGAGTACAGGGGGGCAGAGAAGAGACTACTGGGGCACACAGCAAAGCGTTGAAAAAATTGACATGGGGAAGACCTGAGCAGGGTTCTAAGGGATTTCACTAAGAGATATTGAAGCATTGAGTAGGGATCTAGAAGCAGCATTTGAAACGTCCTGTGTTGTCTTTCAGGCCCAATTTTGAAATAGCTAAAAGAGGAGAGAGACAAGGATGGAGCTTGAGAGTCACAATCTTATCTGTGTTGAAAAATGTAGAAGCCAAGTAGGGAAAATAACACAGTCAGGAAAGAAAATAACAGAGGTTGCAAAGAAAACAAGGAAAATAATTTTTAAAAGAGTGAAAAGGCAAAGAGAGGATGAGGGCCTGGGAGGAAAGGAGAACAAGAAGTGCAGCAAGAGTGGGGAAATCATTCCTGTTCCAAAGCTTGCAGGAAGAAATCTGGTCTTTCCTTCCCAGGGGCTTTGTGTGGAAACTCTCAGAACTGATAGACCTCTTTCCTCATTCAGGTCAAAGGAGATTGAGGCAGTTGGCTGCAATGGGGATGCAGCTTTCCTGGAGGTGCGAGTGCAGCAACTGGTGATCGAGTTCATCCTGAATCACGTGGATCAGATCTTCAACAACAACAGAAAAGCCAGCTCTGCGGAGAACATTGGTAACAACCTCCCTGAGCCACTTCACACTCTACTTATGTATTCCAGCTCTTCTTTCAACTAATATTTCAAGCACATTAACCCTTACCAGCACCACAGACTCCCCCAAAGACACCCTGAGCCCAATACCTTATTATTCTTGTTCTCTTCATCCCTATCTTCAACATTTTCTTTTTGAATATTAGCCTCCTTCAGTGTTTTCTCAGGTTGTCCTATGTCATCTTTTGCATGATCTCATCTGGCTTAATCCTTTCCATAAAAGGAAGATCACCTGACAGATTCTCAGTTCTGGTCTAAGCTCTCTCTCCAAGTCCATCAGCCACAGTCTCAACTCTTCTCTCAGGCTCCCCCAGTTACAATTCCTCATACCAACAATACCTGCCCTCCAGCCACCATATCCACCCAAGTCAGAGGTCGCACTCCCAGGACAAAAGTTAATTTTTTTGTTCCAAGAACTTATATCTTGTTCCTGATGATGTTTTATGTAAGAGATTTCTTTTTTTCCTGGGACATCAACAGTTTTCAGAGATGCTGATTTTGTTGTTTAGAGATGGTTTTGTTGGCAAAGGCTGTGAAGTGAGAAGGTTTGGATCCACATTGACCTCAAATAATTTCAGAAATATGCACCTTTCTGTTTTACACACTGTAGAGACTTGTAATACCTTCAGAACTCAGGGAGTATCTACCTTTCTGCTTTCCAGCCCTGTGTCAGCTTGTCCTGCCCATCTTTACCTTAACATGTGCTAGTCTGTCCCTATATCCCATGATTCTGGTGTGGTGCCCTGCTCAACTTGTAACACCCCTGCACTGTGGTGAAGGTGTCATTCCTATGCCCTTATTATGCCCTGGCAGAAGGCACGGAGTGAGCAACTGCTCTTTTACTGCCTTAAGCATTGTAGTGAAACACTGGCTAGTAAATTCCAAGACTTCTGGTTGTACTGCAGGTCACAGACCCAAAACTGGCCCAACTTTGAGAAGTGCTGAACACTGCTGGCATTTTAATAGCCATATGGAGTCAAGAGAGGAACATGCTGAATAACTCGGTTCATTCTTAGTGGGAAAGTGCCCCTTCAGCCAGCCCCTCTGCAGAGGCGGGAACTTGCACCCTGCTTCAGCAGTAGGGCTAAGTGCCAAGTGGACTCCAGAGCCCGCGCTTCCTTCACACGCCTCGGGGCAGTCTGTTCAGGACAGTACTGTTGCTGGGGTGGCATATGGGAGGTTGGCTCTGCCACCGCCCCTGTAAACAGGTGCTTTCAGTTTCCCGGACTGTCAGTCCCACCATTTCTGTGGCCTCGAAATGGATTAGAAAGTTAAAGTATTGCTGGCTTTTAGAACAATTCTCCTTCCTGGAGAAAGATGTGGAAGTGAGAGAAAGAACTAGGCACCAGATTTGGATCAGGGACTGAACCGCTCCAGTATCAGGTTAGAGTGGGAGTGGGTGGAGGAGGGAGGAGAAAAGGGACTGTGTGAATCCTGGTGGTTTTCAGAGACACCTCTTTCACACAGAAGTGCCTTTGGCTGGCAAGCATGGCCCCTGCTGGGAATACACTCAGATGGATAAGGTTGCTGGGGAGCTGAAAGACTTATTGAAAAAAAGCCTTTCTCCCTGCACGTGCCACTCCTTTCTCCCCTCCACAGGAGATGTTCCAGTCAAATAAAGACATGAAATTCTTTTTCTCGTCTCTCCTCACCCCGGGCTGGAATGTATTTTCTTGCTTTTCAGAGAGTGCATCAGTTGTGAAAAGTCTGACCCTCCCCTCAGCCTCCCTGCCAATGAAACTGGTGAGCCTGGAAGAAGCACAGGCACGGAGCCTGTCTGCATCCCACCCCGCTCGGAAGGAGAGGAGAGAGAACAGCTTGCCTGAAATTGTGCCTGTAACTGGGTCCTTCTTCCACACAGTTGTTGACCTTCCCGACAGCAAGTGAGTGTCAAGAGGAGTTGAAGTGCAAATAAAAAAGTGCAGGCTCCCTAGCGTGATTGGGAATGATCCTTTTGTTAGCATGGTACCCCCACACCTGCACACATGAATCTACAACCACCATCAAGAGAAAATTCTGTGCTTTTCTCAAAAGAGGCACAGATGCTACTAAGAAGTATTGCAGTTACTGGGTTCATAGCTCCACTAGTCCTCATCCCTCCATCAGGGCAGAACTACATAGGCCTCCTGTGGGAGGAATTAGTTGCCTTTGCATCCTTATGCCAGCTCAGAATTTGGCTAAACACGGTATGAACGTGGAGCAGGTTGGGGCACAGCTCGCCTACGAGTTCCACCTGCTGGTGGCTGATCCACGGCACACCTGGTGCCACTGACCTGCTCAGCTTCATCATTCTCCAGGTTCCTCTGCAATTATGGCCAAGT
Source organism: Neopelma chrysocephalum (assembly GCF_003984885.1). NCBI lineage: Eukaryota > Metazoa > Chordata > Aves > Passeriformes > Pipridae > Neopelma > Neopelma chrysocephalum. The sequence continues at coordinate 14,160,028 of NW_020897715.1, read as the reverse complement.
AGTAAGGCTAATTTTCACTCCCAGCATGGAGAGATATTTAGATAGTAGTACCTATGCCAGCTATGTCTATGCCAAGAGAAGAGTCCTATTTCAGCTGAGGTTGCTGCAGTTGTTGGCACAGTGGCTCAGCCTAAGTATTTATCTATTGGTCTAACAGTTAATACATGGCCACTCTACTGCCAGGTTCAGATAGATTACAGCCTCTGCAGCAAGAGGCTCATTAATCTACTGACCCATAAAGCACCAGAGAAAAGATATTTATTGTCACTTGATATATTAAAGCAAAAAGGAGCCGTCTAACAGAATACTGGCAAGAGGATAACCAGCTTAAGACAAAAGGATGTATTGTCCCTCTAGAGTGCCTTTTCCTTTCTCATTTGAAGAGAACAGTCCTATCCCCAAGATATCAATCCTGTTTGTAGGACTGATTTGTACTCTTCTGAGTACTGATCTGAAAGAAAAGTAGAACTATGGGGGTAGAAAGCCCATTATGGAGAGCAAGACAGAGAGATAAGAAAGTTCTTGCTCTGGAAGAGGGGAGATTGAAGGAGGAATCAGAATGGATATGTGAAGGAACTAAAACAAAGCTTCATGCAGAAAAATGCATAGGAAAAAAAATGGCTACATGACTGGCAGTTTCTGTCTGCATAAAACTGTGATTTCCAAAGAGACCCAGAGAAACGATGTTCCACTTCCTCTGACAATAACGAGAAAATTATTTAATTCCCTTAAGCCTCCTCTTATTTGGTTGGTACATTATACTTGCATAAGAATATATAACACCTATGATTAAATTAATGTTGGCTTGAGAAGCATTAATAGCTAGTTTTATTAAGGGATCCTTTTACTTTCATCATAAGATGTGGTCTTTACAGGATAGCTTTTTGCACTGAGCAAGTGTACCGGTTCCATCCATTCTCTGGAATTTATCATGCATTGTATCATTAAAACCTGTTAAAAAGGCAATTTTTCTTTGGTGTATTGCATGATAGTCCAAGCCTTGGAAACCTCTTCTTTCTGGACAAAAGCATGGGTGATTGCTCAGTCAATCACAGTTGCTGTAGCATGATGCCAGACCCAACTATCTGAAGGTTTAGGTGACTTTCCATCCATGAAATGATTAAATCAGTAATGCAGATAAATCACTTACAGAGTAATTGCTAGCTATATAACCAAGAAGAGTTGGTTGTATAGCAGGTATGCCTTGCATGCTTTAGAATTAAATGAGATGTGGGAAGAAAAGAGGGACGGTGTTGAGGGGAGACATCTCAGAGGTCTTTGTGGGATATTAAAAAGATAAAAGTCTCTAGGGTTCAGTAACCTCCTGAGCCTTTTTTCATTCCAGGAGAAAATTATCCACAAAGTCCAAGAAATGGAAGTCGATATTTAACTTGGGCCGCTCTGGCTCAGAATCAAAGTCTAAACTGAGTCGAAATGGGAGTGTCTTTGTAAGGGCACAGAAGCTCTCTGGTAAGAACACACCTTTCAGTTAAGTGTTTCTCTCTGAAGCTTTATCCTATGATGTTGATAGCATGGGGCAACCTGTATCCACATGCCATTAATACCATTAGACTTGGGATAGTCTAATGGGGTCATGCTTGTTGTGTGGTTTCACACACATCTCGTTTTCATGTGATGGCAAGAAGCAGCCTTTCAGGAGGATATGCCAGACAGCTACAGTAAATATTTCATTTTGGTACCTAAACAGGCTCCTCTTGTCCAGCTGTCAAGTTTGGGAACTGGGACATTCTATGTAGGTTTGGATTAGTCCATTCCAGCACAGCCAGCCTCTGCCTCCTAATGTTCCTTACATGGCACTGGGTGAATGGCTGTCCTTTTAGCCTGTCCTTCTGGGTTGTCCTTCCACTAAAGGGCAGTAAGAACCAACTGTGTTCAATGTCTTTGTGAAAACAGGGCACAAAGAGTTCCTGTGGCTCCTGGCTTTCAGGACTTTGAGGGAAGCCATTGCTTTTGCAGAATTTCCAAGAGGGAAGTTGTCTTTTCTGCTGGCTCTAATCCCAAGTTCTAGCCTCTTTTGAGCTGCAATCTCTTAAACACTGCTTCCTAGAAAATCAAATGACAGTGCCAATTCCCAGTGTTCAGAAATTATGACTCAAGTTCTAAAAATCAGGAACTTGACTTAAAAGTAATCACAGTTATTAAAAGAAAGCATACCCTTTTTTCTGAGTTCATAAAGAAATGTTTTAGGTTTATATATCCTAGACTTTTTAGTATCTCCAAGTCAAGGAATTTAGTTTTTAAAAGAAGATGAAGATGGAATTTTTATTTATATAATCTCATGACTCCAGAAGCTGGTGTCTGGAGGACCACTACCAAATATTGCAAGACTTAAAATAAAATAGTTAATGTTGGCAACATTACCTACCACCACATATATGACAGTCTGTGTTTGTATCAGAAATGAGCATGATGCCAAATGCTGGATCCAGCTTCTTTTGAACCCCTGCCTTCCCCCACTTTTGCATGTACAGATGGCTTTACATAGGGTGCCTATGGTAGACCTCAAAATAGCTCTCTATCCTATTTTGATCACGGGATCACCTTCTCACTTTGATAAGGAATACTCTGTCTCAAAATAGTGCTAACCCAAGGATGCCCAGGAATGACTGGAGCCCAGTGATCGTGAAGGCTGAGCCTTGTTTCAGGAACAACACTGAGCAACAGAGGGCTGTACATTTCCATTAGCAGGACACACAAATGGAAAACTGTGCACAGAGTTTTAAGTACTGAAGTAGTGCCTTTCAGAAGCAGTACTTTTGCGCTGCCATGTTATATTTTTGTGTGCTCTCTGCTTACAGCCTAATGTGAGGAAACACATGAACTTGCTGTTGAAACTAAGCACATGCTTTAACACAGCTTGTGTCCATGCACACAAGTCTGTAAGTCACACAAAACGCAAGCTCCACAGCTTGAATTCTGTTCCTCCTGGAAAACTGAGCCAGTACTCAAGACATCATGCCATATAAATGTAAAAAGTAGCCAGGACTCCATATAAATGCAAAAAGTAGCTGGAGTTTCTCCTATGCTCATGCAAAAGTTAGAGCCAGAAGCCTTAATTATATAAACAAATGAAGTCCAACAAGCCTGCTTATTTTCTGCTTTACCTACTTTGTGCAACTCTGTAAACAGCAAACTTTGCTCCCAGACATTTTCCAGATCTCCACAGACCCTTTTTGGGCTGTCAGAGACTAACTTGTCTTCCTTGCCAGCTACATTTCCTCATCTCCCTTTTTCAGAGAAGTAACAGCTACAAGCTTCCAAAACCTGTCAGGAACAGACCTGTAGAGTGTCGAGTAACAAATGGCAGCTTGTTTCTGGACAAGCAAGTCCAGCTAGAATGACCAGGAAAATAGGTTTCTTATTGCCCTCATAAATTTCCCCGAGTGCTTGCCGGAGGCAGGGCATGCTCACATCAGCAAAAGAGCCAGGGAGTGCAACATAAAAATAACCCAACATTTGCTATCAGGAATGAGAGGTGAAAGGCATTTATGTCAGTTTAGTTAAAAAGTGCCCCACAACCAATAGCCTGACTCGATCAGGGAGGGCAGTGGAACATAACAGCTTTTGGGATGCTTAACTGCTTCACAGTGGAGATGGTGTTGACTGGCTGGGTTAAGTATAGCTCTCCACATGTCCAGCAGGTGCAAAGCTGTTGTTAGCACTAGCAGATCCCCAGCTGTGCGGACAAGTGTTGTGGGTAATAAGCCACGTGGTGCAGATACATGGGGGGAATGCTTGAAAACGGAAAATTTAATTTCTGCCTGGCATGCCTGTCTATATGTGCATAGTCTTTGATCTTTATGGGCTGAAGCCTGCAAAGCCACAGGATCTGATACCTGCTTCTAAAACTCTTTTTCCACAGAAAAAGCAACTATTCGGCCTGCAAAGAGCATGGACTCGTTGTGTTCTCTCCCAGTGGAAGGTGAGACATCAATAGTGTAACGGTGAAGGATTGCAGCTCTGCGTTCTCAGCATCATGGATCATAGAATAATACAATGATTCAAAGGGACCTTAAAGATCTAGTTCCAATCCCCCTACTATGGGCAGGGACACCTATCACTAGATCAGATTTCTCAATGCTGCATCCAACCTGGCCTTGAACACTTCCAGGGAAAGGGCATCCACAACTTCACTGAACAGCCTGTTCCATTGCCTCGCTGTCCTCAATGGATGCAGCAGTCTGTATCTTTGTCCATCTCACCATGTTGTGTATTTTTGTACGGTGATGTGTGCCCCCAACTTTGTGTGCATGCATTTTTGACTCTTTTCTGTGTCATTTACCTCAGTGCATGCCCCTGAGAGTTACCACTGTGTCTAGCTGCATCTTTATTAGCAGTTGGATTGCTTTGATTTCTTTTTTGGTTGTTCTGGGCACGAAATTCCAATTCATAAGTGAAAAGTGCTTGCAATAAGCCAACAAAGCCTAGCATGTGCATAGCCCTAGACTTGGTTGCATCTGGTTAAGAAGGGTATCTAATAAAAGTCTTGGGTGATTTCCATTGGAGGGCATTCTATCCAGTCCTGCCTGCCCATTTTGAAGGAGACCCCAGGGCTAGAGGCTGGAAGGTCTTCAGTACCTACTGTCCCTATCTATCTGGGGAAATGTGTTAACCAGGGCAGGACTCTTTCCTGGGGGGATTGATGAGGGCTCCTTAGAGACTAAGTTTGTTTGCTAGTGCTTTGTTTCCCATTGACTTCCTCCTGTGTTCTCATCTCTAGGGGAGGATGAAAAAGGCAGGTTCAAACGGTCAGTGACTACTGGAGGGTTTTTTGTTCCGACAAAGATACGGACAGGAGGAACAGGCAGCACATATGACCTCAGCAAAGAAAATGAGTGGGAGCGGGAAGGATCTGCCATGGGGGCCAAAGGAAGCTCAGAGCTGAGTGGGGAGAAAGGTCCTCCCCGGACACTACAGGTGAAGTCACCCCCTGAGCAGCTGAAGGTTTTCCGGGTAGCAGAGGATGCTGAAAATGAGCAGACTTCAGCCAAAGGAGCGCTCATGTTCTACACCTCTGAAACAGCCACCAAATCAGGCTTCCCAAGCAGCCTCTTTCCCTTGGAGGCCTCTCCTCGTCACCAGAGGAAAGCCCTGAACATCTCAGAGCCATTCGCCGTCTCTGTCCCCCTACGGGTATCCGCAGTCATCAGCACCAACAGCACGCCCTGCCGCCTGCCCACCAAAGAGAAGCTTTCCCTTTCCAGCCTAGAGGAGCTCTCTTCCCTAATGGTGGAGAGCACAAGCCCCTCTGCTCTGGAAGCAGGGACCCACACAAGGACAGACCTGGCAACGGAGCGGAAGGAGAAACAGCTGGAGCCCACTCTGCCGGTGGCAGCATCCAGAGGTACATTGTGTTAAGGTTGGGGGATGTGGATCCTCAGTCGTGCTACTGGAGGTGCCCCACAGCTTGGTGGCATGGAGGTTTCTCCAGCCTGCTCTTGTGGCAGAAAAGAGACCGAGCTGTGGCAGGGTGGGTGTCGACTCTGAAAGCAGGTCAGGTTGGTGTTTGTTGTAGCAAAGAGACCGGGGAAGTGCCCATGGCCTCCCAGAAACATCCTGTTGTGCCTGGAGGGAGCTCTTCATCTTTTTTAGTTGGTATTGGCTTTTAGCAGCACCACTTTTTCTCGGGACACAAGTTTTCAGCCACAAACAGTTACATCTTTCATTTGTGTTTCTGATCCAGGCTCTCACTCTGAGGAACTGGTGGCAACCAGGAAAACTGAGTCCTTAGAAACTCCACAGCCAGCTGCAGAAAATCAGAAGACATGTGGGCAAAGCAGCTGCACAAGCAGCACCAAGAGCCCCCAGCAGTCCTTAGAGCAGAGAGCCACCTCGGAAGAAACACCAGCGTCGGAGTTCCATAAGGGGCCACTCCCGGAAGACAAAGCAGAGCAAGGACAACTCAATATGAAGGATGTCTCTTCAGAAGGAAGCTGTCATCATCAGGAGATAGAGACAGCTAAGACAGAAGAAGGATCATGCCTAAGAGATGTGGTAAGCAAGAAGACGTGAGAATGAAGGTGGGGGACCATGCCATGGTAGTGACTGAGAGGTTGTTTAAAGTTTCATTGTGTGTCTGTAGTTGTGAAAACTCAGTCCACAGCCTAGGCAAAGCAGGGTCAAGAATAGACCATGAATTAATTTCACTTCTATACGCAGCATTATGTGGTGATTTACCTTTACATAACTACCTACTGTCCCTTTTTGGTCTTCTTTTCCTGTAACTATACAATTTCAGCCCTTACAATCTGTCTGCTCTGAGACTCTCCAGATGTGAGACTGTCCGGATGTCTGAGCATTTTGACCCACGGTCTCTGAATTTCCCTTCTATTTTTGCTGTCCCATTTGTCCTGGACAGCCTGAACAGTCCTTTATTCTTCCATTCGCTGCACACAAATTTTTTTAAATTCTTACTATTTTTGCCTCCTCTGTATCTCTAGCAGAGCCTTTTCACCAAGTTTCTTACAGTGATACTCATCTCTGGACAGCTATTTAAAGATCTGTTGGCATAGCTCCTTGAATAGATTATTCATTCGCGTTTGTGTGCATTTTGGGAATGCGTATTCTCTGGCAAGGCCAAGCGAGCCTGAATGGGAAGAGCTGAGAAATGGGCTGAAATATTCCAGCTACTCATTCAGCTCACTGTTTCAGTACATCTGTCCAGACCTCCTTTTGGCTGCACCTCGGATCTTCTCCTCCATAACCCCACTTGTTTATAGACGTATTTCCTTCCTTGACTGGTAGCAGTATGTGTGTCTGTATTTCTGTACTCATGAATGTGCTCATCTGAGACCCCGTTTATTCTGAGAGGGCTGTTTGGGGAAAATTGAGGGGTATTTACTGGTAGTGTTGTGAGCTCCCAGGTCATGGCATTTCTTTTGCTTTTCAGACTGAGGAGGATGCGGCAAATGCCCTTCTAGAACCTCTGTGGCCAGAGATACAGCAGGAACTGAAAATTATTGAACCTGAAGAGGAACTCTTGCTCTTGCCAGCAGCTGTCCTCAAGACAAGCCAAACTTCTGAATCTTCTTCTTCAGTACAAACAGACCATCTTTCCTCTGGTCCAGGGCACAGTCCAACACTAGCTGAGCAGACATCTTCAAGCAGAGCATCACAAGTAACTCAGGTGCCCTTATTTGGTGCCAGCAGCATGGAGCGACAAGACAGCCCTCATGACTGCCAGTCTGATGCAGTTGCACAGCAGAGCTGTGGCTCAGCCCTACCTGAACTGAGTACTCTTCCAACTGGCACAGCCACTCCAAAGAACCACTACCCAATGGTGGACAGCAGGAGTGAATGTCTCGCTCCTAGCCTGGACCAGAAGATTCATAGTCACTCGGAATTTAACAAGATTGCCCCAAATGATGGATTTTCTTGTTCCAAAGGAGCACATCCAGAGTCAGGGAAAGAAAAAGATAGCACTTGCCAGCAGCTGAGGGAAAAGGATGGTCTTACTGGAGTCCAGACCCAGAGGGGGAAGCAAGAGATAATGACTACTGATAAAAGGGACACATTCTCCTCCAAGGCACTGAGTGGAGCTGGAATCCCGGAGGTGAAGGAGGGCCATGCTGTTAGCAGAACCCAGGATGCTGGTGACCAGGATGATGAGGACACCTGGACAGATAATGTGCAGAGCTTAGAACTTGTGGAGCCATGGGAGGATCACCAGTGGGTTACAAGCCCTCTCCATTCCCCCACCTCTAAGGACATTCAGGAGAAGATGATACAGGAGTTTCATCCACAGAGCCAGAGAGCAGAGACAGGCTTTTCTCTTAGACCACGATTCAGTCGCAGCCTCTCCCTGGACAGTAAAGACACAGTGATGAGTTTATGGACTATCCCATTCTCTTTCATAGATGCCACTGACCAGCAGCAACCACACAGTGACATTCTGTCAGTGACTTGTGAGCTGTCCAAAACAAAACCCATCTCTCCTTCTAGTTTGGGCAAAGCTATGAAAGATGAGAATGGCCCAAGTCCTCCAGAAGAATACCCAAAACCTGAGAAGCTGAAGTACACCCTCAGCAGAGAGGAAGTACCAGCTGAGAAAGCAGGACCCTACAGAATACCTTTTTCAGAGCCAGAGGAAAAGAAAGTGGATGTAAGCAAAGAAAACCCTTGGACCTCAAAGCCTGAGCTGTTTTTGCCATACCAAAAGAGCCCAGACAGTTCTTCACAGACAAAGAACACAAAGGAGGAGTTATCCATCTCTCAGGACACTGCCCTGGGAGGAGAGAATGTCACCAAAGCATTGTGCTCTGCCCCTGAGTCACAGCTGAGTAATAAAGGTGAAGAAACACCTCGCAAAGTAAAGACTAGGCCTTCATCCCTCAACTTGGATTCGCTCCTCCCAGCCCCAGATTTCTTCACATTCGAGAGCCTGTCTGTGCCATCTGCCCCTGGGAACCTCCTGTATGGGCAGAAGGAAGTAAAAAGCAGTGATTCTGTCCCATCCCTGCCAACACACTGCCCTGCTGCCAGTAAAGGTGTTCCTTGGGGGTCTTGTTTCAATCCCCCTGTGGATCTAGACTTGGATTACCTGGCAGTGGCCCATGCCAGCACTGGCCGTCGTAACTCTGCCCCCGTCAGTGTGTCGGCGGTCAGGACCTCCTTCATGATTAAGATGTGCCAGGCCAGAGCTGTGCCTGTGATACCGCCCAAGATTCAGTACACTCAGATTCCCCAGCCCCTGCAGGCTCAGAATGCTGCTCCACCTGCTGAGAAGAAGGAGGCAGAAGCCAAGCAGACCGTCAGGCAAATGCCACAGGTGGCATGGAGTCACCTGGAGGCCCCCAAGAGCCCACTGACAGAAAAGAAAGCCAAAGCAGAGAAAGAAAACAGTGACCCAGCTCAGAAGGACTCAGTCTGTCCTTGGCATGGCAGCCTTGGCCCTCCACTGGAGCCATCTCAGTCCAGTCATAATCCGTCTCTGGATGCCCCCGTTCTGCGCCGAAAGCGCACCTCTGGAGGGGAGACAGCTGGAGATAACCCACAGTCTTCAAAGATAGAGAGGCCATCAGGGTTCTCCAAGCCTTCCTATAGATCTAGGCCCGGGAGGCCCCAAAGTCTGATTCTCTTCAGTCCCCCTTTCCCCATTATGGACCACCCCACCACTTCAGCAGACTCCAGGGTATTATTATCACCCATAAGGAGCCCCTCTCATACCACCTCTTTGAGCCCCATTTGTGGTGATCTGTCTGAGACTTCGCAGACGACACCTGAGGGGGTGACACTGCGGAACAAAATGACCATCCCCAAGAATGGCCAGAGACTGGAGACCTCTACCAGCTGCTTTTACCAGCCCCAGAGGCGCTCCGTGATTCTGGATGGACGAAGTGGGAGGCAGATTGAATAGCAGCTGCTTCTCCTATTCCTTTTCTGTGATGGTTGGGATGGGAGTGTCCAAGACCAATTCTGTTGCCATTTTGCTGTTGTTATTTTGTGCAAGATGGACTTGAATCCTTTATGGTTTCCTGCAAAGCTTTTTGCTATGGAAGGTCATAGTCTCTTTGTCTTGCTTTTCCTTCCCTATCTCACCTCTGCTTAGTCCCTCACTGCCTGCTTTTTTTTTTTTTTGTAAGCCAGTCCCAGGGCACTTGCATTTTCTCATGCTTATTGTCTAACAAGCCCTGTGAAAGTCTCATCCTCCCTATGGAAGAAAAGGAAAAATAAATCTCTGTATAATTAGAAAACAGGGCTTGAAGAAAACCCTGTTACAAAACACTGCAGCCCAGGGTGCAGGGGCACATCTGCTGAGGAGGTAGATCCAGATGTTTAGGAACTCTTCCCATTTTTTCCCAGACACCAGTGAAGGACTGTTTGATTTAGACAGTGTAAATAAACAGTGCAAGAGGCTGGGGATAGCTGAAGGGGAAGGTGAAGCTGGCATGAGCAGATCACAGTCACACAGGGTGTGAGACACTCAAGGATGTTCCAATGACAAACATACAACCTGAACACACTACCCCAGCTCTATCCTTGCATCAAAGATGTGCTCTTTCCAGCATGTGCAAGGGCTGGAATGAAAGCAGCTGTACAGGAAACGCCTAGTTGTTCTTTTAATCTTCCAAGTCTTGCTCATGAGTTTTGTGTGCTCAGCCACACCTTCCTCGGGCAGACAAGATCCATGTGGCTGAGGAATGAGTGTGCAGCTGGCTGCCCAGTGTAGAGTCTTCTCAGGCTGGTATCAATGAAAGCCAAGATATGGTCATAACAAAGTCCAGTATCAACTATTTTCATCATTGCTTAAAGCCAGGTGACACCTCTGCAGCTATCTCCAGCTGAGCTCCACACTGCCAACAGGAGAGAAAAGAAAGAGGATCTCCTGATCTGCATGTCCTTGGGCTATTGCCCTCTTGCACCCTGACTGACATATCTTTGACCCTTGGTCTTTCATTGCCACTGTGTGGCATGTCCCCAGGTGCTTCTTATTCCTTTAAACTTCTGCTCCTTGCAATTTTACACTGTTCCTTTGAGAGCATGGCTGGTTGTCACCTCCTTGGACTGATTAAAAGTGTGGTAAAGAGGATGATTTGTGGGACTGCAGAACAGATCATGAACAAGTCCTGAGAGGGAGATTTGAAGTGAATTGAAGTCTCTCCTGAAGGGAACATTAATGTTACAGGAAAATACATGTTCAGATATGCAACAGCTACTGTGGGAATAGAATTAAAGCTTCCTTTATAAAGCCTCTAACTCTACATTCACCACAGGCTCATCTATTGACTGCTTTGTGACCGTGGGTGATTGCAAAGTCAGGCACAGCCTAGGCTGTCTCTGCAATTTAAGTGTCACCAGTGACTACAGAGGAGACAGGTACACAGGTGTTGCTGCCAGCACTGAGATTGTCCCTGTAATGGCACTTGCAGGGGCCATCATTCCTGGAGATGTCTGAGTCTGTAGGCCCTCTGTTGGGTATCATGGGCTATCGTTTAAGCAGTAACTGAGCATCTGTTATGAAGTGCTATAGCCACCACAATGAGTGTCAGCCAGAATTTCCCAAAGGATGTATGTTTAGGGCTTTTTTTCTGAAGTACTGGCAGTTTCAAATGGTTAGTAAACTCAACCCATGAGCTCCTAGTCTGTCACTTTATTAGTGTTATTGTGGCTGGAGGGCCCTGAGCCTGTATGGTGCTTTCTCCACACTCTTTGATTGCTAACGGGAAGAGGTGCCAGAGTATTTTTTAGAAGTTTCGGTTCCACAAATGCAAGTAATACATCTTCAGCAGAATTTTCTCCTGCCATATCCAAAGGGAGTGTGAAAAAACAAGAGGGCTTTTCCCTGTCACCAGCTGCAGTCTTTGATCCTCCCCACTGTACTCCTCATGTGTGCATAATGCCATATAAGAGGGAACAGAGCAGAGAACTAAATCCACGCTGTCGGTTTTGTTAAGGGAGAATAGTAAACCAGATGAGAGCCTGGAGTTTTTGTTTGGGTCTATTTTCTCTCACAGATGTCAGCCTATGCTTTACCTGGGCAAGCTGTGGACAGCAGGCCCAGAATATGCAGCTTCATGACAATTGTATTATTCTACTCCCAGACCATAAGATGCCTGTGCAGCCTCCTATAAAAACTAGGGAGTTGCCAGTCCTCCATGCTCCTCATAGTTAGCACAGCTCTAGGCTGCATTAACATGGCACCCAAATGCCTTTTTTACTGCCTCATGAGAAAGCTTTTAATCACCATGGCTGGGTTAATGGCAAATGACTCGGGAAAGTGCGATATGAGGTACTGTAAGAGTTTTGAGGAAGGCAAAGTTGTGGAAATGATGCCCAAGGGGTTTTTTTGCATCAACAAAATAGTTTACTTTGGACAAGGATTTCTTCTCTTAGTTCCTAGAAGTTTTGACAGCCAGGACACCTGGAAGAGAGGTAAAGAAGCTCACAAAATAATGTACCAGAAGAAAAAGGAAACCTTGGCATGTTTAAACCACTTTCCCCCCCCCTCCTTATTCTCATATAAATTGATGTATGAACAAGAAATGAGGTCTGGCAATTTGTATATAATACACTGTCTCAGCTCTTAACAGCATTCCGGTAAGTAATAGCGCTTTTGGCATAAGCGGTGAAACTCCTGCAAGAGAAAATTATTAGAAATCTTTACTTAATATTAAAGATCAACCTCAACTAAAATCTGTATCCAGACCCTACTTTTTAAGGATGTTTCAGCATTTGAACTCAGAGCCGGGTCCTGGATTTTAATTAAGCAGAGATGCTGTAATGATATGTCTATTTTGTAGCTTGATCCTGTTTCTTATCTACAATTTCATCTCCAGCCTTCAGCTGATGTTCCAAGAGCGCTTAGATAAAGCCTCAGGTCCTGCAGAGCTGAAAGTACATGCTTAGTTGCAAGGTGCACCGTTGGACAGGTGTCATGATTCCCAACTCCGGACTCAGCCTTCTGCAGAGTCTGTAATGCTTGATGATGGATCCACGTTGATACTGGTAGTTGCAGTCAGCTTGAAGGATCAGAGCTTGATAGTTGGCCAGAACCAGAAGACAGATGCCATCTCCCACTGAATGATGCTGACTGTGTGGCAGGAGCTTCCTGAGATCCAACTTCATTAAGCTATCCCTGATGTCAGTTTCAGGGTCAGTCCTGATCTCTCTAAGAAAGGATTTATGGGTTTTTCTCCTTGTTTTGGGATTTGTGTTTATTTGTTTGTTTGTTTGAAGTTTTGTTTGTTTTTTAATTGTTTGTCTGTGAAGCATTATGAAGAGGGATAGATCAGATTTATGGGAGAAGAGTCTGGCCCAGAATATGAAGTTTTGTGTACCAGAGAGCTACATTGGTTGTTCTTGGTATTGAAAAGACTAAATAGACTGGCTCATCCTCTGCAGCTCCACAAAGATCATTTTAGGGACCCAGCAGTACATTTCAATTCTCCTGAGACTGTGAACAGTGTAAAGGCTATTCCCAAGTTTGCAGATGGCCCCAGTATCAGACATGACATATCACCAGCATATGTTGCTTGTGGACTTTTACCAATGGAAGACAAGTGAGTAAATTGCACTTATTCTTCCCATGTAGTCGGGGGTTTGTGCAGCTTCTGTTAAATGTAGCTCAGAGTGAAATGGCTGAGCTGGCAAAGATGAGAATCCTCTGACAGAAAGGAGGGGCACGGTTAATGTTAGCTGGTGTGGAAGCTGCCTTATTTGCAGGAGAGTAAACAGAAAGGAGGACTGTGTTTTACCTTATAAATCCCAGTCCTCTGGGATGTCCTTCTCATGGCATCACTGCAGAAAGACCAAAGTACTTATTTTTCACCTTTAGAGCTTCAGAGGAACTTAGATCTGTATTAGAGAGCATCCATAAAGCCTGCAACATTTTCCCTCATCCAGAGTCCAAATGGTGCAATAAAAATCTTTTTTCTTTCTTTATTGATTCTGAAATGCCTGTTGTGGTGAACACTTTTTAAATTTTTATATATATATATAAGATCATTCTAGATAAATATATTAAAAACGAAATGTAATTAAAATGAAGGAATTGCCTAAATAGTATTTTACACATCTGTGAAACTTGGGCTGATGCACGGAATTGTTTTCTGCTGCAACTTTTGCAGCACTGAGAGTGTGAGATCAAATGTGGGCTTTTTGCCCACGAAGTAGCTAATTAGTTCTGGCTAATCTGTGGTGGGCAGAAGGCCTGAATACACCTTCCTGCGCAGGATCTTGTCTGGGGAGAGGAAGGATAAGATTAGGGGAGACCAGAGTGCAAGGACTGATTTAACTTTCCACCATAATCTTCTCCTAAGTCCTTGAAAATGCAATCTACTGAAGCATATGTTATCTTTCAAGCATGCCCAGGTTTTGCAGTTGTCACTTTTGCTTGTCTCCACCTCTAGAAAAAATGAATAAAAATCTCTAAGGGTGGGGGGAGAAGCTGTAGCTGATCCCTATTTGTTTTAGCCTTTGCTTGCTCTCAATTGATGAAAAGGCTTGGTGATAACTAGTTCTGCTCCAAGCAAGGAATGGAAAGCTTGCTACTGAGTTCAACTGGAGATGGAGTAGGACTGTAACAGCCCCAGAAAGGAAGGATGGCAAGAGGCAAGAGCTTTCTGAGGGCTCTGTGCAGCAGTCCAGACCTTAATGTGCTTGTGGGCACTGGTCCCCTTTGAAATATTATTTGCTGCCAGGTCAAAGGAAGGGCTGGAAGTCAGACACTGTGAAAGGGACTGTCCCAATCCCACTAACTCTGTGATTATTTTTCCTGCTAGCTCTGATGAATTGAATTTTTGTTAAGCTTTTTTTCTCTGTATGGACTTGCCTGCCCCCGTGCCTAATTGTTTTGGGTTTTTTTTTTTGTTTTTTTTTAAAAAGGAAAGAAAAACAAAAGCCACAAAAGAAAGATGTTTTGCCAGATCTCAGCCATTAGATTAAACTAGAGTTTTCATAAAAAACAGACCTGTGCCCTAGTGATGCTTTGGAACATTTTCTTTTTCCCAGATTTGGTTTATGAATGCAGTGCAAACATTTTTGTCTTCCTCTGACATGGAGTTTGAGCCCCTCTTTTGTTGTGTGAGTGGCCAGGGCACTGAATTGTGTTTGTTTGGGTTTGGATGGTGGGGATTAGAGGTTAGGGCCCGACCACACACTTTTCTGATTGGAGGTTATGAGGACTGCAGCTGCTTTGCAGCTCTGAAGATGAAGTGAGGGCTTGGAGACTTCTGTAGAATTACTGTTACCTGACATACTTCAAAATTTTCGAGGGTAAAATTATCTTTTTTCTTACCCTTTCTAGTTCTACCATGCTGAAGTTTCCGTGACGTACAACCGTGTCATCCCATTTAGCAGATCTGCAGAATTCTGCCTTTCCTGTAATAATGCAGAGCAATGCAGAGTGCAGTATGGAAAAACTTTGGGATCCCAGTGTTTGTATAGCAGAAGCCAAGCTGAAACAGAAGTTACTATGAAGCCTCTGGTGCATCATATATGCACTTCTTTTGCTTTGTAAAGGACAAGCAAGAACTTAAGCAAATTATTGATTTAGTTCCCTGACTCTCATTAATCCAATCTCTGAGCTGTAGCATGGAAGTGAATATTATTAGTATGTGCCCCTTCTATCCTGGGAACAAAACAAAAAAACAAAATAAGGAAGGGGAGGGGTGTTCTTGTGGCTGTAGCCTCAGTGGATGTATTTGCAGTGCAGCTTGTTCACTGTTCTCCCTAAAAACCAGATGAATCATTAGGTTAAATGAAATACTTTTTTTTTTCCTACTCAGCAGCTGAACTCAGGGCTTGTCTCCCTTTCCTACCTCCTTCATGACTTCAGTTTCCCTTTAGGGAAATGCCTGGGTTGTGCTTCCTGCTTACCATGGCAACTGGCACACAAAGTGAGAAAGAAAATCATGTTTGTTGAACTCTGAAATTGTTGTTAGCCAGAGCCAATTACTAGTTCTGTACAAGAAACAGTATTTTTCTATTCTTTGTGCCACAGAATCTAGCAATGACTTGGCCATAGGGCAAGAGGAGAATCTTAAACTGCCCCACAGCATTCCCATGGTTTGAAATATAAGTAAAAGGCACACTGTAGACCTGCTCATGCTCCAATCAGCACTGCTCCCTAAATCAGGGTGCTTAAACACATGGAAGTCTTTGAACACAATTTCACCCAGTTGCTTTTGCCTGCCTGACTTAGGACAATTGTCTGTGTAGGTTGTATTGGAAGCCACAGCTACAACATCTTGGATACTTTCAGCTAAGCCAAAACCAAGATTAAGCAAGTTCCCAAACTGGCTGTTAATCAGGAAGCAACCTAACCCAGTGCCAAAGAGCATTTGATACTGGTGTCTCATGCATCCTCATTGTGCCCCAGAGTCCAGAAGCTATGGGCAACAGAACATCTAGCTGCTATTCCACTGGATGGGGCTAAAGGTCACCTGGCAGCAAAGGAAAAGGCAAGCAGTGCATAGAAGTGAAGGAGGATGGCACAAGACATCAACAACAGCAAAAAGAACAGAATCATAAAGGTCAAGACAGAGAAAGATAGTGAGATTTCTGAGTTAATTTTCCATCTGAGCAGAATAAACTTTTCAAAGAACATGCCTCACCACATGCGTTTAGTGTTTCAGTGGTGACTAGAAATGAATGGGACCTGCAAAGCTCAGACCTGCCCAAGTCGTGATGCCCTCAAAAGTTAGATACAGTATGAGTGTTAAAACTTGAATATTTGCTTCACTCCATAATTAAACAGAATAGGTATTTTCTCATGTCTTATTAGCAAACTGCAATGTGAGATGAGCATTCTGCAAACCTAGAAAACTCATAGGAATTATGTCATCCATCTTAAAATGGGACCTGTTTTCTTCCATAGCACATCTGCTGCAGGGACTACATACTTGTATAATTTAAATCCCTTATCTGAAAAGACCAGGAAATATTTGAATTCAGTGAGAGGAAATGATTTCAAAGAAAACTTTGTAGCTGCTTAAGAAAGAACCACAAAGCACACAAACATGGGAACAACCAGTTCTGGAGAAAGGAGAATAACACATGATAATTATTAAACAGAGAAAGTTTCTAGGTAAGTAAAACCCAAAAAGGAAAAAACTCCAACACCCAGACATAAGATAGAGTTGAACCAGTATGAAAAATATCAGGTAAAATTTTCTTTCCCTCCTCCTTCGTAAGAATCAGGAAGACTAAATCAGAAGAAACAGGCGCTCTCAAACTGCTTTACTAATTGGGGGGGCTTTTTGGTTTTTTTGCATTGTGAGATAATTTACTTAAAGACTAAGGGTGAGATAGTGGAGGCAGATAATAATGGCCCATCTTCGCGAACGAAGATTTGGGGAAAGGTCTTTTACCTTTCCAGCCTGCGCAATGGATTTTTTTTAGGTGAGACACAGCCTGTGCTGAACTGAGCCCACCCTTTAATCCTAAGGTTCATCTGCCGGGGCCAAGCAAGCTTGGACAATGGCAGTGAGGTCCTCAGGACGTAGGTTTGTTTAGAGTGACCTTCTCATAGATGGATGGCCTCACAGGCCTAACGGACTCCATCTGCCCCGGGGACTGGCTGGATTCAAACCTGGGTTGCAGAGGTGAGAGTCCTGCACACTAACCACTAGGCCACCAGGGGTCCTCTAGTGGAGGCAGAAGAGAGGTGTAAAAGGACTAGGCTGCTCATTTGCAGAGAGTTTTTTGAAGTAACTTGGCTTTACAGGCTCCATACTCTGTGCCAGCTACAGTACCGTGCTAAAGGTGAGTGTTGCTTCAAGAAAAATAGAGAAATCCTGCATTCTCTCACAGTTAGCAACAGCCCTGGGTAGCCAGAGCAGCTCACTGTTCATCACTTAGCTCTCTTACAGGGTTTATCTCAACTGGTGAATGTGCAAGAACTGCAGATGACATTGCCTATACTGGAATTTCACCTTGGTGCAAGTTAACACAGTCAGAAACACCCTTACCTTTTTTTCCAGTTGAGGATTAACCCTCAGCAGTCATCCTCAACTCCTCTGCAGCAGAGTCTCCTAAAGATAGATGGCCGAGATTACAGGGAGAGTTCTTGCAGGAGGTTCCCAGCATACCACATGTTGCAGGGGCTTTCCCCAGTTGTCAAGGAGGGCGGGGCTGCCAAGGGTTGGGAGTAGGAGGCTTCATTTATAGCTAGTTTTAGGTCATTCCTGGTCCCAGGAAACATTTGCTTGGCACAAGTCCCTGTTGTAAGGAATGTGAAAAACTAAGATGCCAGGTCAGTGAGCAGGATGGGGAATAAATCATCTGAGTCAGAGGATACCGAGCACTACCACCAGCCTGGTTCCTGGTTTTCACAATGAGGTCGCAGCCAGATGCAAGCATGGCACATAATGGTCATTGTACATCATCCATGAACCAGCAAGGTAAATTAAAATAAGGCCTAAGAGAGTCTGTGCAAAGAGATCTCATGCAGAAGAAGTGAAAGGAAAGGTGGAAAGGGTAGGAAAGCCTGCTGGAAAAAGGGAGTCAAGGCACAAAATATGCAAAGGCAGCTCTCTCATTGCTTCATTGCCTGAAGGAACAGAGGCCTTCAGTACTGTCAGCCACAAACATTTGGCAGTGTGAAAAACATCAGGTTACATTTCTGACTGCATGGGAGAGGAGCAGATGAGAATGTGGGATTCTTGTTGGCTTGGAGACCACATTACTCCATCATGTCTGAACAGAGGATGCTTCTCAACAAGACTATTTCTCAGAGCTGGGAATATTACAATAAATTAATAGTCC
The DNA here is from genome assembly GCF_003984885.1 of Neopelma chrysocephalum. Classification (NCBI taxonomy): domain Eukaryota; kingdom Metazoa; phylum Chordata; class Aves; order Passeriformes; family Pipridae; genus Neopelma; species Neopelma chrysocephalum. Next base: position 14,141,803 of record NW_020897715.1, on the reverse strand, counting down.
AAAAATTTGTTTGGTCACTCTATGGGAGAATTGAAATGCATTTTTATTGCCAAGAGAGAACTGTGAATAATCACTCCTACAGAGAACAAATACACAGAGCAAATCTGCAAACAAACCATACAGCTTCCACCTGGAGATTTTTTCTTCATCCTATCTTATCAGGATGTCTTTGTTCAGTAGTTTTCATGCACATATACGTATTGCCTGCTCTGAAGGCCACATACATCCATACCTTCAGGACACTATCCAAACAGCCAAGAATGACCAATATTTCTTTACAAGTCTCAGCCGACACATAAACCTGTTCACCACCATTCCTGTCATGGACTCCATCCCTTCCTCACCCTCCCTCTGGCATCCCAATGAACTTGCAGAGATTGGAATCAACCTTCAGAAGCTGAAAAACCAGAAAAAGCTGTGCAGGATTTTTCATTACCCTGCTCAACATCATTCTGCCATCAGTCCAGTCTTCTCCTTCCTCCTTAGTTCAGGCCGGATAAAGCTGGCATTTTCTGGTTGCATTGAGGCATGTTTGGCACGTCTGCATAGATCCACCATTGCCTGGATCACTTATTTACTGCTTTTATTTTTTGAGAACATGAATCATGAAGTGCAATGGGAGGGAAAGGCTTAGGAAGCAGAAAACAAATGTGAAGAACCCAAACTTAATCGACTGGAGCTGCCATTTATGTAATAGGTCAATGGTATCATTTGCAACTGGTTGGAGCAGTTAATACTGAAATAGTCTATTTAAAGTAGTTTCAGTTTCTTTTGTCCTGCAAAATCTTGCAGCATTTTCCCCTATACTGAGTGCAGTGCTATAATCACACCACATTTAGATGCACCAGAAAGGAAGAGACCTCTCGGTCTGAAGCCAAATACCAGAGAAGGAAAATAATATTTGATCTTACCTGCTTCTGCAGTCCTAAAAGTTTTTTCCTGGCTGTATCTACAGAGACATCCATATGCAGAAGGCACTACTAGTCTCTAGAAAGTCCCATAGCCAGTTTTTTCACTCATTTGCAGAGCTACTTGAGTTTCAGAAATAACTCAAGCAAGAGGCCCTTTCACAGGAATGCATCTATCCACAATGGCTGCCATGGCTGAGGAGTTATTGGAGGGGTTTGGCCAAGCAAGGACAGAGGCTGTGTGCCTGCATTGTCCTTCCTCCCCCATTTCTCTCCTCTCTGCTGGCTGCAGTTGACAGGCATTTGCAGTTCATGTCAAGTAGCAGAGAACTCAGTCTTTGCTATTGCTCCTTAATTTGGGCAGATGCTGATTCTCTTAAGATTTCTTTACATTTAGGTGTTACTGTAGCTCTCAGCAGCATAGACACAAAAAAACCCAACCCTATCACCAAACTCCCCCCTCCTCCCCTTCAAAAAAAAACTCTAACCACTGACATACATGGCTTACATGGTCTATTCATGACTCATGTCTCACAAAAAAAGCAAAGACTAATTTCCTTATGGAATTTCTGAGAGTCCAGGGTCTCCAAGACAGTCACCACCCCACTGAACCAGGGGAGTGGCTGAACCATAAGGACTTTCAGTTCTGAAGGCACACTCATACAGAAAACTTCTATGTTGCAGTTCCCCATTTCTTCCTCAAGCTATTCATCCTCATATCTGCCTCTTTCTCTTCCCCAGCACATTAGCAAAGGATTATTCAGAGTTTCTGTAGCACCATGCATCAGAATGGCATTACAGGATATTAAAGCCTGCCTTTGTCCTGCCCCAGACGTCCCAGATACAGACCTTTATTATTTCCCCTTCCCAAACACATCATCTTGAACAAGAGAAAAATTTACTTCCACTTCTTTTTAATTAGTATTTTGGTGAATATACAAAAACAAAGAATCAAGGCAGATGGCAAGTGTCAGGACCTGAACCAGTAAAACTTCTGAAGGATTCATCTTAAAATCCTCTACAAGAGCATATTTCTCATGATACATTTAACTGCTGAAGTGTTCACTAGGAAAGACAGCAGATAAGTCCGGGCCAAAATAAGCAGCCTCTATTGAACTGACTGAGAACTATAAGTGCGGATGCAAGGACTGGATTTGGTTCAGTTAGCTCCTTGCTTGCATTTTTCACAAGAGATACTCACTGCCATTATTTGCCTTATGTCCTACCTGATCCAGGGATGTGGAAGGGGAATTACATAGGAGATGTAACCATATACATACAGGTAGCCGAAGCAAGAAGCACAGTAAACTAGGAGCATGGGACAACCACTTTTGCAAAGCCAACGACAGCACAAGACCCTTTGTATTCTGCACGAATTCTAGCCTGTAGATGTGTGAAATCTTGTGTGAAGTACAGAACAGCTTTTTGAAGGAGTTGCTTGTTAGCAAGTGAAGATTTTCCTGGACTGGCACTTCTGAAGGTAGGAGTACATGCAGTAGTTTCATCAGCGACAGGAGGTAGGCTTGCTTATAGGCAGCATATTGCTGAGGAGTGAGCTAGCCTTTTATTGGGCTTGACTAGCAACACTTTTTCTCTGTGACATGTCTCTACTGCCGACACACTAAAACTCTCAGGAAATCTGCCTTATTCTAAGGCAAGGGGTGACAGAGACCAGGAAGAGAAGTTGAACAATAAAATATATTAGAGAGGTCTGCAGTCTTCTCCCTTGCAGCATCCATCTTTATTGGTCACGGGAGGTTACAGTTTTGGTCACAGGAGGTTACAGTTTTGCTCACACAGCCCTTGCTGGAGCCTTTAGCATTACAATTTAAATTCAACCTTACTTTAGAGAGCCGTGTTTTGCAGCAAGTGTATATGGAGATTTTCTTTACTGATATCATCAGAGAACAAATCAGATAACTTCTTATCTTATGCTCCAAGGATTTCTTGCACCGTGAAAGGATTGTGCCTCAGCCAGGAGACATAAAGGCTGCAGAACAAGGGGTAAGGAGGGACAAGAAGATTCTTTCCTGCAGTCAGTTCTGTGTGTCAGGTTTTGGAGCGGCAAAAGTATATATGGGAGAGGTAGTGGGAAAACTTCAAATCCTCCATGGCACAAGGAGAATGGAGCAGAAGACAAACGCAGTTTCATGCGGCATTTCAGGACAGCAGTGAGTACACCGGGCCTTCAGTATTCAATTCCACTCCAGTAGAACATGGTACCAAGGAGGACGCAGAACTGAAAAGACAAGACTACTAAAGTTTCTCTGCTCCCCATTCCCTTCTCTCCACCTTTCCCCCATCCTCATTTAGTCCCATTGCTAGGAGGGACAACAGAAATTCTTGAAAAGCAAAGCTTGTTCAGGCAGAGGAAGCTTAAATTTTTTTATCTGCACAGAAACTACACAGTGAAGGAAGAAGATATGCACAGTCATAACTATCTGACTATCACTCGTCTTACTAGGGATTATCTCTCATGAAGCTGCTGAACCCTGAGAGTTTACTTTTAAGAGTACTTAAAACATTCCTACAAAGTCTTCAAACTACAAACTGAATTATCTATCATGATTGCTGTTTAGATGATCCAATACCCTTCACAAACAAGTATCTGCAAGCTGTGTTTGCTGAGTTGTGTTGCTGAGATGGCAGCAGGACTCATCAGGCTAGAAAGCCATCTGGTTCCTCACCTCTGGAAGCCAGAATGGAGGAGAACTTGTAAATGTAGCAGTTAGTGGAACAGGCTACAGGCAGATAGGTGAGGAATGAATACGATAATCTATGAACATTTTAAATGCGTCAGTCCTGTCATCCACCTCCACCCAGCTGGGCGTGGAATACCAAGAAAAGAGAAGAGGAAATAAAGGCAAATATAAAGTACTTACAGTCCAGCAGAGGATGGCAAAACCAAACCAGGCAACACCCCAGGCATGTGTGTTTACTGGCCCAGAAATAGCGTCATAACAACCCTGTAAGACAAGCAGGGATGACTCAATACCAGCTTTGAGGTTTTACTGCAAGGCAAGAAGCTCATCCACTTCTGAGAGAGACTGAGGTGACATCTTCCTCTCCTACTGCAATTTGGGCACCTCATAGGGTCTGAAAAAACCAAGCCAGAGCTACACTGCTTATTGACAACTTGTAGATAACCTAGCTCCAAATGCAAAAATCTATCTCAGACACTTCAAGGACAACTTCCTGTGCCATCCACTTGCCAAGTGCACTTAGATAACCAAACACAGTTGACACAGAATTGACCTCTAGAATTCAGAAGCTACAGGCGAAACTGGAAGCTTGAATGCCTTCTAGAAATGCATGCTAATGCAGAAGCTGATGCTCATGACCCAGCAACCTATTTGAATAGATTAGTTGTTAGTCTACTGAAAAGTTCTACCTTGAGGAAGAGAACTGCTGATTTGCTCATATTATATGCACTCATCTTTGGGCTAAGTTTGATTCAGCTGCTGTCCATCTACATGTTACAGATGTCACTCCTTTCTGGTGGCATTGGGAGAGTTTTCTTAATAGTTCTCTATCCATCAGGAAAGTCTTTATCCTAAAAAAAACCCCTATCCTGTGTTCAGCAACATGGCCAGGACTCCACTCCAGGCTCTTCTCCTCCAGAAAACTATTGAAACCCAGAGATTACAGTAGAGGAGAAAGGCTATTCACAGTTTCTTTCCCTTCCAGAAAGGCACTGTTGACTGACATACATTAACTGGAAAAAGCAGGGATGATCTTACATTGCTGTTATAATAGCCAGGGACTCCAAGTTTGCAGCCATCAAGGTTGACGGGAAGCCCTTGGGCATCCATGGCACAGCATTTTCGTGGCCAGGGGAAGTCGGCATCGTTGTGTGTGAGGCGGAAGGCAGACGTGTACTCCTGCCAGTCGGAGGGGCCCAGCACCCCACAGCAATGGTTCTGCAGGGTGAGAGAAGAGAACAGTCTTTATGGGCCCAGGCCACAGCCCCGCACATGTCTGGACACTGCACATGGCTGGTTAGGCATTAACTACAGATTTATGGGAGAGATTTTTGAAGTGCCTGCCTTTGACAGTCTGTCATCTGATAAACAAGCAAAAGGGGGAGTATGTCAGAACTTTCTTTAAGGTTCAAGGCAGATGCCATCTTCTTTATTACTGAGTGGCCCCAAGAAGGACTTGAAATTCCAGACCTGCAGAGCACTTAGTAATTAGTGACTTTTACTATTGTTATTATTACCTGAAGCATGAGTTTATCCCATGTCTTTGTGACCCCTTCAGTCATCCATTTGTCATGGTTATTAGCTGTCTCTGCCTTCTGATACTTCTCCAGCATTTGCTTCAGGAAGAGATTTGGAGTGAGCTACAGAAAAAAACCAACAGAGTCAGTTGATGCAAAAACAGTGTAAATAAGTGGCCATGTAAAGCAAATATAGGGTTATTTGGAGAGGGTTTGTTTGTTTGTTTCAGTGTCTTGATGGAGAACAGAAATGCTGCCTCTCCCCTGGTTTTACACAAAAGAGAATAAAGAGCAGGATTTGAGGACCAGGAGCAAGAAAGATATAGATCTTAAGCAGGCACTACCAGATGTCAGACCACAGGAGATGTGCAGAAGCTATGGGTTGCATTTGATATGTTGCTTGGAACTAAAGTATCACAAATCATTTTGCTCCCCACCAATATCTTCAATAACCCATGTAATCTTTCCCTCACTAGTAACATTGCCTGGGGCAATGCTGAAGATTTGTCTTTGACGTGTATAATAGATTAATCAGTCTGTAGCTGAAAGACTAAAGACTGTATTGATGATTCAGCTAACCCACGCTATTATTTCCTTAACTGCAAGGTTGTAAACATTTTAAAATGTTAAAAATAACAAAACTATGTTAGAAAAAACAAAGTTATTTCCTTGATTGGAATAATGATGTTGGAGTCTTTCCCTGTAGGGCTGTCTTCTGCTTAGCAGTAGTCCTATGAGTTTACACTGTACTATCACATAGGCCATTTACTACACTGAACAGGACAACTGTGTGCCCTAGAACTGCATTTCCCAGTGCAGTTAAAAGAATACATCAGAAAAGAAATACTCACGAAGTCTCGGTGAGTCGCTGCGGTGATACAAGAAGCCATTTCAAATGCAAAAGTAATCAGCATCAGAATGATGTACTGTGGGAGACAGAGAGAAGAGTTAGTTCTTAGAGAAACAGTTACACATTTTTTTTCAAGATTAAGCCTGAAACCCCACTCAAGGTAAAGGTGGCCAGGCTATCATAGTTTCTTCAGTGCCTCTCTGTGCCCCTTAATGTTCATGTAGCCTTTCCCTGTGCTTGTTTCAATTTGCAATCTGCTTTCTTGAAGGTAAATGGCTGGAATTGTTCCCCATCTCACAGATGAGATTTCATCAGAACCTCATGGCATTAAGACTACACTGCCTCTACGGAAAACATTTTGCCCGATATGTCCTAGAATAACATTTGCCCTTTTCTTTGTTGCAACTCATTGGCAACCTATGTTTGTGTCATGTTTCTCCTTCCACTTGACATCTATAGGCTTTTCAGCAAGAAGCTGTTTGCTCCTCGCAGGAGAACTTGTACTTTGGGGAAACAGAAGGTGCAATTTAGAGTATCATTCAGATCCTCCTGATTTTTCATCATCAGATTTCCTTAATACTCATACATTGTGAGCAAAGATCCTTCACAAAAACAGATTCCAAGGGTCACCTCTCATGGTCTATTTCACTCCTTCTTTTCCCTTTTCTGCACAGTCCCTTTAACATTTTCCATATTCCCTTTGGATTTCTCGTGTCTATTTCTCATCTCACATTTTATAATGTTCATCTCTAATTCAAGTTTCCTTCTTACCCAAGCTTCTGTCCCTTGTACCCTCTCGTATCTCCTAAATCAGAGCCTTGGGATTTAGCCAAGACACCAAAATTCAGAGTTAAGGGAATTCTATTTCCTCAGCTGTTCGCCGGCGAATTCCCTGGCACAGGAGTTCAGATCTCCGAGTGTCTCTTGTCCAAAACAGACACCCTGCCACCCCACAATAATCCAAGAGAGAGCTGATTCCAGAGTTTTCAGCTCCACCTTTTGTTCATACAAGCATCAATTAAGTTTTGCCACTAATGTTTTGCCAGACCAAAGGACTAAGTAAGACACTGTACAAGGATTTGTTCACATCTTAACATTGTCCTCGGCTTATCCAAATCTCTGTCCCCACCCCTGCAATTTCTGCCTGCCTGCTGATGTCTAATGTTCTCAACTGCATCCATATTTGGTATACTGACACTTACTAATGCCTTGTACAGAAGTAATTACTTATCAGCTCCTAAACTGAATGGTGCATGACAGCTGAAAAGCAGTAAGGGGTGGGGAGAAACAAGGATCTAAACCACATCCCAGATATATGTGATTGCACAAGTGCTTCTGCACTGCTTAAGGGCAAAGTCAGGGTCAAGCTAGTCAGCTTAAACCTCCACTGTGGCCACCTCCATCCATTCCCTCAGCCTGGTCTGGGATCTTCTCATGCATGCGTCTTCACAGGAGTAATTTCCTGGGACACTACAGCCATGATCAAGAAGAACCTTTGGCTCCTCATCACTATAAAAGCTGTCTTTGCTCATTGGTTGATTACTGAGGTGATCAGGGAAACTAAGGCAGCATTTCTTCAGTTTGATAGCAATAGGTAGGCAAACTTTGGTATACTTACCACCAGCAGTAAGGTCCTGTCGGACTTAATGATTCCAATGATACCAAGGATAGATAGAGCAAACAGTGCAAAGCCAACAAAGATGCCAATCCAGGCAGCAGCATAGATGTCTTTATTTTCTGTGGCTTCCAGCAGAGGGTAGAGACCATGTGGATCAGACACAAAGTAGATACATTCTGCTGTCAGGGCAATGCCACACATCTGAGAAGCACAAGTGTAGGAAATGCATTAGATCAAGCTTCCCTAAAGAAATAGGAGAGACAGAAGCAGGCATAGACTGCTTTCCTTTCATTTGATTGCCTGACAGATGGGAGCTACTCAACTCCTCCTCTGCCCAGCTCTACAGTTTCTTGTGTTGTGACTTCAGAGAGGAACTGCAGGCAAATCTCACCCAGCCTAGACCTGAGAGGTCTGGCCTAGGACCTGAGGATGTTGTTATGAAAGAATGAACAGAACTATTCCATCACTATAGGGAGGGAGGGAGGGGGCTGGAAAGATGTTAGTCAGCTCCTGATGACAGTTCTAGGACTCTTCCCCTAGAACTTACCTTGGTCTTCTGAAACAGCCCCTGCTGTCCCTTTCCCACCAAACTGATCATCTAGGACAGCTCTCCTTTTCCTCTTCTCTCACACTGTATTGGACTATTTATGTGTGGACTTCACATGTGAAGAGGGATTTCACATCTGAAAACTGTGTTTTTTAAGAAGTGTCATATTGGAAGGAAGCCTCCACCATACTTGTTCCACTTCACTTACCCCAATGACCACATTTCCAAAGACTAATAGACCCTGCAAAATGTGTATGCAGTCCTCACTTTTTGCCATCTTTAGTTCTTCATGCAACCTAGGAAAAGCCAAATACAGTCTTCAATTAGACCACCAGTACAACAGGGTTCACAGAGAAATAGAAATTATGCTTGAGGAGAAGGATAGATAGAACTTGCCAGCCTGACTGTACACCTCTCACCCCTTATTTCATAGTAGTTTCAGAGGAGAAACTTCCCCAGTTATTAATCTGGTAACTCAAACTCTCCCTGATACTTGAGCTACAGAAGACTGGGACCACTTTGAGGGCATAGTGTCTTCATCTCTGTTTTGCGTAGGGTTTTCATCATCACAACAGCACCCATGCCAACCTCAGCTCATGGTGTTGCATTTACATCTAGCCAGAAACACCAGCTACATCTGGATGGACAGTGGATAAGTTCAGTGCCCTCACCTCTCTCCTCTTCCAAAGAAGCCAGTGTTACTCCAGAGCATGCTGTCCACTCTGCTGGCTGTTTCACTACCATGGGACTGAACTGGTAAGCATGATGTCTTAGCTGTATCCCACACACATACCTTTGGTGCAGGGCTTGGCTGCACATTGCTAAGGGTAGCCCATATCCCACCCATGCTGGAAACTGGGGCTGAGCCCTGCAAGTCAGGTGTGAGGGAGGGAGGAAGGGTGGAAGGGAGGGAGGGAGCAGGTCAGGCTGCAGCTGGCTCATGGGAGCCAGGCCAAGTAGCGTTCCCACCAAATTCCTGAGAGTGCTATATCCTGCAGTCTGGAGTCAGGTGCCCCGTGTCAAATTCATCCCCTTCCAGAGAGAGGAGCATAAAGGCACTAGTCAGTGGTGTGAGACCTCTTAGAGAAAGAAGCTCAAATGCCAGCTCCTATGAAGTCCTTCTTTCAAAGGGATGGAACATGTGTCTGCATGGAGAGGGGGAGGGAAAAACCCCAAACCCAGAGACAGCTGCATTTGCCAGGTGGTTAAGAAAATATAAACCCAGAAAGAAAGGCTGAAGTGGGCCCCACTTAAGCAGACAACAGGAAAAGCAGCTTTAACATCCTTCTTCTGCCAGAGTACCTGCACTTGCGTGTCTCCTGCTGGGACCACTGACTCTATGATTCTTCAAAGAAGCTGACACAGGTGTCAATGAAGGGGACTTTCCTGAAGAACAGAGAATTGTGAGACCTCTCTAACAATGCCACCTCTTGCCATCTAAGCAGCTGCCCTATTTGGGGTATGCAATACTTCCAACAGTGACAGATGGAAAACAGGTATTTCCTACTACTCTTTCTGCAGTGGTTTGAGGGTTAGGCATAGAGACATCTCCAGTGCTCTCACCATTACACCAGCAGAGCACACAAATATTTTCTATTTTCCTATGATAGCCTGTGTAGGCATGGCCATTATTTCTAGGGTGAGAAGCCATTTTTAGTCCCAAACAGGTATTTGGAGGCCAGACCAATATATATGAAACTGTATGGCTCTGTATTTGAAAATGGCAGGCTCATGAGCACAACTTGAAGCTCTGTCACTGCCAAACTTCCTGACCAGTGAGTATGTCCAGGGGGTCACATAAAACTGTTTTACAGGTCAAATCTGGATCTGGGCAATGTTTGGCCACATGTTCAGCAATACAGTGCTGCAGATTCTGGCAAACCTGAGATGGACCCTGGTCCTCTACTCATCTGAAAGCTGGAGAGATTGCTGTCTGGCTCATGGACCTATGTGCTGCAAACTCCAGAGATTTTAGAAAAACCTTTAGTTATTGAAATCTAAGAAACATGACAAGCCAGGGAGCAATCCAAAAGGCAAGGAAATCTTTCCTGCTCAAATGCAGGCACTTGAACTCTGACTACCACACTGAAAAGCGGGTCTGCTCCAGCTGCCATGTAAATACCACGATTCAGTGTGAGATGCCTCTTCAGTGTAACAACAGTGCTCACACCTTGTATGTCGGCCGTCCATCTGGCCCATGCTCTTGCCTCCCCAGAAGCTGGCTTTCTTCTCCTCCTTGGCAGGCAGAGCCCATCTTACTCCTGCCTCCCCCTGGGCAGCTATTACTGCAGTCACATGAGTTGGAGAAAGCAATCCTCTTCTCCTGGGGTTAGCCCATCTCTTAGGCTACTGTAGTTGTGAAGAAAACTGGACACGGTCACCACCACACAGGTATCAGCTGGAGAGTGGCAAGTTTCTAATTCTCCTTAACTAAGTCCAATAGGATTGCAGCATGGAGGGAAGCAGACAGACCAAGAGGAGGAAAAGGGAAGGAAAAGCCTTTACTGTAGATCTAAAAATAAAAACTGTAATGATGTTTCTGTATTTCTGTGAATTCTCCCTCTGCCTCCAAGTCATTGGCATTGAAAGAGTCCATTATTTGGTACTCACTTCATTCCCCTGTGCCACATATGGCAACCCTTTGTCCGACCCCTTCTGCATTTCAGGTGGTCCAGTATCATCATCACCAATCAGAGACCATGCAAGGCCATGACAATAGCTGGGCAGCTGGAGACCCAATCCTTCAACAGGCCCCAGAGGAGAAGCTGTGGAAGATCTGGAGCTTTCCACCTACTATCTGCTCCTCCTGCCTCAGAGGGAAGCTGCATTAAGCAAGAGCAGATAACACAGCACTTGGTCCTGGTACATGAGTACAAAAGCATGAGGCAAACCTTGGCCAACTTGCCCAAGGCAAGCTGCACAGAGGTGTGACTCACAACCACCCTCGGGTGTGACACTGGTAGGCAGCCCTCCTCCCATCCCTCAGAGGCACAGGTGCATCAGCCTCTGCCTGTGGACACAAATGCATTTGGAGGTAGAGGAGCTTTCTTCCTGGGCTGGTTAAGATTAGTTTTATGACCCAAATACAGTTTCCTGGGGCTTCAGTGGACTCCCAGAGGAAACTGGAGCTTCAGCTGCAACCACTATCCAAAAGCTCCACATAAGAAGGCAACCAGGTCCTGGGATTTCAGCCTTGACCCAATGTTTCTCAGCACATCCCGAAAACCTTGCAATTTAGCTGAGGTATTCAATTGTCACTACCAGAGACTTTGCTTCATACTCCAAGCAGCTTTGGAAAGGTGTCTGTTTTTCTCGTTGTATGAAAAAACCCTTCATCCCTCCTGAAGCACATATCTCTTCCTCTTTCTGACGTACTGGTCTCAACCCAGACTGCAACTTCTCCCCACTCCTCTCCACTCAGACTCCTCAAACACTCCTGACACTCCCTGGGTCCAGCTGAGCCTGTTGGAGTTCAGAAGCAGTGGTAGTCCTGCCTCCCCCTCCCCCTTCTCCTCCACAAGTTGCAGACAGATCTGTTATTTCCATGCCCTTTGAGCTTTTGTGACCTCTCCTCACTTCCTCTACTCACAAGGGTTCTGTGAGACCTGCAGCACAACTGTGGGAGATGAAAAGGAAGCCTCTTTCTGCAGAGGGTGGCTTCTGCCCTTGTGTTTGAGGTGATAACCTCATGCAGGGTTTGAAAGGAAGTCCTTCTGCCAACAGTTCCTGGATTCAAGTGGAATTTGGGCTCTGTTGTGCGCCTCTCACACACATTGGGCTGGTTGATCTTTTGAAGCCTCCATACCCTATTTCTATCGATCAGGACAGGATTTCAGTGGCTTTACAGATGAATTCCCCTTTTTAGCCTAGCTCTACTCCACCTCTTGACAAAAAAGCCACGGCATAAGAATTGATTTGGCATTGTCACATGCAGAAGCCAGTGGTATTTTGATTGTCTTGTGTTTTGTGGTACTTGTCAAGCATTGTGACAAAGGGATGTCCAAAACCACCTCTGTGAGTATTATTTGCTTCTAAACCCTGCTCATGGAGGTTTCTCAGCATGGTGGTGGGGCTTACAGGGGCCTCACATCACCCCTTGCTGACTCAGCGTCCCCGTGCAGGGCGTTGCATTCCCATCCCCTGGTGCAAGGAGGCAGAGACAAAGGACGCATTTGCCTTATTACTCATGGGCTCCGCACGCCTTGGCTGAAGGGCTCTGTACCACTCGAGCGCAACTAAGCAAACCCAGCTGTTCAACGGCAGAAACCTGGTCCTTGCCCGTACACCCCTCCGGCACAGAGGCCCGGGCACCACACCTCCCATCCCCTGTGCTCACCCCGCCCTGGGGGAGAGCATGTCTCCACAGGCAGAAAGGGAGATGCCTGGGCTAGTCCTGTGGTGCTGATGGACAGAAGTCATCGAGGTGGAACTGCTGCCGGAGGTGCTGTGCCAATGCCAGCACTGGTGCCGTGGGAAGCCTCTGTGAGCCACAGACCTGCCCACAACCGGACCTGCTGTGGAGTCTGATGCATTAAGCGATAAACCTACTTTTTTTTTTAATTAGTTACAGTGGAAAATTTAGCCCCTAAGGGACTTAAAAAAGAAGGTGTTTTCCAAGTGCTTGGGTCATCATCAGAGTTACACAGGTTTTAAGAGGATGTAATTTAATCTGTTAGTGATGAGTTGCTTGGACTTCGCTGTAAGAAATCTAATGCTTTACAAATATCAATTCATCATATGTTTACTTATTTTAAAGCAAACACCTCCCGTGCACACAAACTCATGCACTCCTCCTGCCCCTCCGGACTTTTCCCAATGCTCCACCTACCCCAAAGTGCAGCCATCTCTGACAGAGAACTGCTTGTATGTTAGGAGTCAACTACACTCCGAAAAGGAAGAGCCAGACAGTTATTTTGTGCTACCAGGGAGAAAAATAAAGCAAAACCAAAGCTTGGCATCAAGAAGGGGTCAGAGACTAATTAAGTTTCCTTTGGAGAGAGATTGCTACAAAATGAAGCCTGTGTGAACAGTGGAGTGGCTGGTAAATCATCATCAAGCATAATTACCTTGGAAATAGTGCTGGGAGGTAGGTTTTTCCTCTCTCCCTTATTAGTTCAGCACAGCCAAAACAAGAGGGTTTTTTTTCCTTTCCTATATTCAGAAGTGAGGGGGAATGACAAGATTCATCTTCCTCTGCAACATTTTTCTTTTTTTCTTTTACACTCAGATTTACAACAGGTTTAATTCTTCCATTCCTTCCTACCCAGTCTTTAGGAGAAAAAGTATGAAACAAATTAAAAGAGCCATAGAGAAGCCAGAGTAAGAAAAATTAAATACTTGATAATTTACTGCAGTTAATCTTATCCAGGTACCAGACTCCCATATACTAAACACAGTCCAGGAACTAAAATAAAAGACATTAAACATAAGAGCTGCCTTTTCTCCTAATAGACACTTATGGCTCACATGCCTCATTAAGAGGAAGATGATGACCAAAGCAAGGCACTCACCTCTCTCTTCTTGTGATGTTTCCCAGCAGAAATCCCAATGCACCTGCAAAGCCAACAAAACCCCTTTCTCCCACCTCCACTGGGCTTTAAAGAGCCCAGGTCGCTTGAGGAACGTGCTGTGTGATTGGTAGGGTGCCCATCACATGAGTAAAACTTTTTTTCTAGCCAAACCTGTTCCCCAGTCCTCCTGAGACCAGAGGGTGTCTCTGTGATTCTTAGATCGTATTGGAATGCTGTTGTGCCAAAAACACAAAGCTTTAAAGAATTTCTATTATTATACTCTTGAAAGGGTGGATGAATGAGTCACTCATATGAGGTACTTGAACTTTAAACATGATGGGTAAATTGGAAGGACATAAGTATTGCTGGACTAAAAGATTACTGGACTGCTGTTTGAACATGGGTATAAGAAGAATGTACTGAATAGAAACAGAGATTAAATTAATTTTAATATTTCCATTTAATTATGTTACATGGGAAAAAATCCAGTGGTTTGGGTTGGGTCTATTTTCATCTTATTTAAATTGGGATTTTTTTTGGAAACAGAAGTGTAAGCATTGGCCACTATGCAAGACACTGTGGATAACACAAAAAGTGGGAAGACCATCCCATTTCCTTGGGCCCTCTGGATTTTTAACATATTCAGCCTTATTAAGACTGAGCAAAGTCAAGCACAGACATATATATTAGTTGGCCTGTGATGAACTGAGAAGGACTAAGGCTGAGGAACATGGCAAAAAAAGGAATGTCTCTCACCTTCCTCTCCCTCACTCATTTCAGTCCAAGTCTGCCAAAAGACATGATTCATGTTACTGGAGCCTTGAGCATGTCTCTGGCAAAAGCACAGGTGGTTGTGCTTGGTGTTCTTCATCTACTGGTGCAAAACCCAGCCAAATAAATAATGGGCTTGGGAAGGGCGAGGGGAGTTCCATGTTGTTAGAGCCTTCACAAGTCAAAAACAAACATGAAAATAACATATATATATCCCATTGGCAGCCATCCTGGAAAATATTTTGTGTGAAATTAGTGAGAACTGAAATAGTTCTAACATTGTATGGATCCTTTGGTACCTGGAGAAAACTGAAGAGAGATTCAGCTCTTGCATGAGGTCCCTGTGAGATTTCTCCCTGAGGAAAGGACAGTGCTTTTGGCATTTCCAGCGCCATGAGGTATCACAGCAATAAACAAAAGAAGACCCAGCCATTGTAGTCTGATCTAGCAGACAGGCACAAGAAAGTGGTCATTTGGCTCCTCAAGCATACAGATGCTTATTTGTCTAGACCTAAATAACTCAGATCTCCTTGCCCATTATTTGTGCTCCTTACATGTGAAGTCTATTTTGGTGCAGCCGCCACCCCATATTTTGGCAGTGTTGGCAGGACCAGGTGTTTCACACCAGCTGGTGTGTTGAGCTCCAGGAGGGCAGGCTCCCATTGTCACTGTTGGACACTGAGAGCAGGTGGTGGGGAAAAGGCAGTGCACCTCCTGAGCATCTCAGTCTGGCTGATCTTGGGGCAGTGATTAGGCACAAGCCTGCTGTGGTAAGACACTCCATCACCTCTCATCTGGAAATATTGTTTTGGGAAAAGCAGATGAGGAAAGAGGAGAGAGGGAAGCGGAAGCTGGCAATGAAGTTTGTAGTTCTGCCAATCACCAGCACTGGTGCAGTAGAGCTCTTGCAGCTCTGTAGCCCTGTCCAGGACACTGCAAAAGGCTGTTAGAGTGAATCCTTCTTTGGGCTGGAAGAGAGGGTAAGGCTGGGGTGGGTGGTGGTCACTCCTCAGCTGCCATCACCATTTGTCTGCTCACAGTTTGTTAATCTGGCTTCAAATCTGGGTAAGAATATTTTTGGTGATCTCTGGAGTGAAATTTGGTATGGAGAAGGAGAGAGCAGATGAGAAGTTTTGTTTGTTTCTTTGCACTTCTCTTGGTGTGTGCTAACAAGGTCAGACTGTAAGTTTGCCCGAATGCCCATGCAGAGGAGTCAGAGACCTTGTCCGAGCAAGGGAACGCAGTGGGGCTGAAAAGCCATGCAGTGGGAAGTGCCCCCAGGGGTACCTCCACTGGGGTGCCTGCAGCTCTTTTAGCCTCCCTGTGTCTGTGTCTTTGTCTGTGTTTGTGTTGGCATACTGCAGGTGGACCAACACTTCTATATTGCCAGACCCATACATTTGTGAAAGCTCTTGCATTTGTGAAAGCTACAGACTGACAAGTGTGCACACCCTCTCACAGAGCCACACGAACACACACGAGTATCTGCACATGTAGAAATCCATACATGCACGTGCTCTCTTTGCATATCCAGACATAGGTCCACATATGCACACACCTCTGTTGTGTGTGAGTTAAAGGCAAAGTGCAGGATTGGGAGTGAAGACACAGTCATTTGGGATTTCATCTGGAGGGACAGTCAGATGCTGAGGCCACAGCCTGGCCTATTTTCAGATGGAGGTGGAAAATGAAATTTTTCAAATCTATCACTTGGCTACTGCAACGTGCTCTGTGGGTGACAGGGCAATGTGAGAACATGCCTGTCATAAAGTATGCCGTGTTTATTCAAAATTGGCATGGAAGGCATGCTGGAGGATGCCCAAAGTTGCTGAAAAAGGCTGATTAGATGTTGTGGGTAATTCCAGTGGGTTGGCCCCATTCTTCACCTCTAAGAATACTTTTTCACCTTCCTGAATCCTTTGAATTTCTTTTCTTCATACCGTGGAAATAATGGTTTAAGATTGAGAGAATATGAGAGGGTGGATTTAGGAAGGGAGAGAGCACACAGAGAGGAAAGGAGCCTATGGTCAAAGTAGTAGATTGCCAGGAGTCATTTCTGTCACTGTCTCATGGCAGCATCATGGTGGAGCCACTCCTATCCATGAACAGGGGGCTCTTGACTGCATTTGCAATGTTGCATGGGAAGATCAGATCTCATGGTTGAGGGAGAGGACTTAAGAAATCCTGCATACCCAGCAGTGCAGCTTCAGCGTTGGCCAATCTCATGCACCCATATGCAGGTTCAGCTTGACAGGCACTGTCTGTTTGTCCCAGGGAGAGGAGTTTTTTTGATGATCGCCCCTCCAGCACACGGTGGCAGTGCATGGCAGCCCTGCTGGGAGTGAAGACAAGCATCAGTGCTGCAGCAAGCTGCAAAGGTGCCCATGAGTGGAGGGGCTGCTGCCTTTCCTGGCAGAGTCCCAACCTCACCGGCGACCTCCTCCTGAGGGCACTGCTCCCCGTGGCTGCAGCCCCAGTTCCTGCCACCCAGCTCTGCTCCTGCATTCCTGCAAGGGCTGCAAACAGCTGCTTCCCAGTCCGCAGTTTGACCTTCCTTCCCTGGGCCAGATTTGGGTTTGAGGCTCATGCCTACCACCCAAGCCCCCCACGTGCCATGGCCGGGAGCCAGCTCCTCCCAGGAGAAGGGAATTCCTCATGGCTGCCTCCTCTCCCATCTCAATGCACCCGAACAGGGGGCGAGGATGTGGGCTGTGGGGGACAGATGTCCGTTGTGCCCCTCGGGTTTGCAGCTGGCCTGGCCTCCTGCCAGGCTTGACTCCTGCCTCCCCAGTTGAGTTGTGTCTTTTGCTACAGCTACTTCCCTCTTCTGGCAAATTCTTCCCCCTTTTTTGCCACTTTTATAACTCTCAATCTCAAGAGACAGGAATAACTGTGGGGTGCAGAGAATAAATAAATGAACACCACCTAGTGAGATCAGGGGAGAGCAACTCTGTCTCTGAAATTGTTTACCAAACAGTGCTGAGTGTGAGGAGACAAATGGCATACGGTTAGCAACAACCATGGGCTAATTATAGTGGGTTAGGATAAACCACCGGGTCACTGGGCTGGCCACCCCGGCTAAACCTGCAAACATATAGGCTGAAAAGCCCAACTGTATGTATATATTTAGTATAATGTGGAATGTGGTAAGTAACTTCTCTCTAAAACTTAGATACCTTGGTGAAGAGTGTTACAGAGAACAAGCATTGTTGTGACTCCGGTAATCCTGGTGTTTTGCATTTAGCAATAAATATGGCATTGCATTCTTCATTCCTAAAGAGAGAGCTATAAGGCACACTCTCAACAATGGGGTTTTTTAATATTTTGGGGAAGGAAAGGGACACACAATATTTTTCTAATTTTGTAGGGTAGCTTTATTAATGAGCTTATAACCATGCCTGTATTTTGGTGTCATTAAGACTCGCAATTTTGGGTGGTTGCATAAAGCCTGAGCTACTGGAATCATGAGATTGCATGAAAATCTGTGCTTTCAGCCTTTCAGAAGAGACTGTTTCTCCTGACACGTGAGCAAGCAGAAAGAACAACTTGGAGGAAGCTACTCTGTGTTGTAAAGAACTGAGTTCAGGCAGGGAACTGCTTCCCCAGGGACTTTTGGGCCAGTGCATATAGTGATATTTGCATGCGTGGATAAAGGCAGTAACAAATTAAATCTTGGTACCCCACTGCTAACAATTAGACCAGCTGCTTAGGTTCCCTACCTCAGTGGTCTCAACCCAAAAGCTTAGAGAAGTAGTGGATGTATATAAAGGTTAATCTCTATTGGCTGCTACTACTGTTAATAAAGAAGACCCTTAGGGTGCCTTCTTGCACATACTGAGAGAGATTTAGGCTCTAAATCTCACCGTAAGGATGCCTCTTTTACTCTGCTGACTATGAAAGAAACTCGTAGGAGAGCCTCAACACAGGCCTGAGGCTAATTTCTGCAAAGGAAAATGCAGACCAAAATATCTGCATCGTAGAGTAGCTGATCTCACCTGTGTTTTTCAGCAACCTACAGGTCACATTTTTGTACACGCAGAGAGCAGATGATAAAACACGCATGGAGGAGCCTGATGTCAAGCCCTGCCCTAACTCCCCTCCCACTGGCAGGAGTTTCTCCTGGCAGGGAAAGGGAGCCAAGCCCTTCAAGAGTGACGCTCCTTAGCCAACACCCTTGATGGCATAAAAGTGCCAGTAAAGGAGATGTGGCTTTCTTTTCAATCTCATCTTCTGATGAGATTGATGAGGGCAGGCAGCTCACTCTGAACAGGAGCCTGACCAAAGGGAATCATAGAATGGTTTGGATTGGAAGGAACCTTAAAGATCATGTAGTTCTGACCCCCCTGCCATGGGCAGGGATGCCACTCACTAGATCAGGTTGTTCAGGACCCCATCCAGCCTGGCCTTGAACACTTTCAGGGATGGGGCATCCACAGCTTTTCTGGGCAACCTGTGCCAGTGCTTCACCACCCTCTGAGTAAAGAATTTTTTCCTGACATCTAATAAAAACCTGTCCTCTTTCAGTTTAATACTATTGCCCCTTGTCCTATCACTATCTGCCTGTATAAAAAGTCCCTCTCCGTTCTTTATATAAGCACCCTTTAGGTACTGGAAAGCCACAATGAGGTCTCCCCTAAGCCTTCCCTTCTCCAGTTTGACCAATCTCAGCTCTCTCAGCCTGTCTTCATAGGTGAAGTGCTCATAGGGAAGACTCATAGGAGGAGAGAAATCTCATTGTGTCTTGGCAAAGGATTGTCTGGGATTTGCAAAGAAATCTCTAACAGAAGAAAGGACTTTTGAGAAGACAGAAATTTTCTGCTTGTGTTTTAAAAAGCTGAAAATGTTCAGGGAAGGTCTGCTAGACAGTGTCTCTGTATTGCTCTTGGTTATGAATGTGAGGGCTTCCTGGCCTCTAAAAGACTGCATATGTCAGTGTCAATATATCCATTAGGATGTGGTCCCAGCTACCAAATGGCCTTGGCACTGTGATGGTCCTTTGCTACTGCTGGTTCAGTTGAGTTTCATCTAACAGACTGGGAACAAGCTGTTCTGTCTGGACTTAGTGACTGCATTGTTCTTGCTTATGGTTAAAAACCTCTTCTCCAAAATTCTGTGCATCAGTCATGAGCCACAACATGCTCGAAAGAAGCGGTCTTTACTGCTTGTTTGCAAGGGGGCAAAGAAATCCATTCACGTTAATTGATTCCATCCTATTATTGAAGGGTGTTTTGGGATATCTCATTCCTCCCAAATCCATCCTAATGGAGCTAATGCCTCCTCTGCATTAGCTGCCTCTGATGTGGGAGGCTGTAAGGGGCTGGCTGTGGAGCACTGCCATCTACATATGGTTGGCTGTCACTATCCAGTTTCCAACACACTTGCTGCAAGCCTATGTCTCATTTATCTCAGCATCTCCACCATCCACCTTGTCAGAGGGCTGGAGCACCCAAGGGAAAGAGGGAGGACAGTCAAATGAAAGCTGCATCACAAGAGTCTTGGGAGCATGAGGAAAGGGGAATAGCAGAGGGGTGTTGGCTGGTGCAACACTGGGATGGAAATAAATAGTATGCACGCCTTGGGCGAGTTTATAGTGCTCCTGGGGTGACAGCCTCTGGCTTGGCAAGGGTGTGGTTGATGTCTAACACCAACTCATTGCTTTGACAGGACTGTAGGCACTGTCCAGTATTCTTCCTCTGAAACTCTCTTAAGGTTTCAGTAACTAACTGGAACCTTCCCTGAGACCCTTCTATGCACCTGGGCTTTGACTCAGTCAACCCAGTACCCAGCTGCACCTGAGTTTTAGTTTCAGGTGGGGGATGGATGCAGTTGTGCTTTGGGCAATTCAGACCTTTTACATGGACCGTTTCTTCTCTACTTGTAGCTGCTTCATGGCTGGACATAAACTCTTCGAGTTAGTCCCCCTGCCTCTTAATAGCCTTTAGAGAAGGCTCAGTCGGTCTGTGCTGCCCTCTCATGGGCACACATAGGAGAGGTTACGTTTCACTCTTTTTTGTTTCAAGATGCTTTTTAACCTGCTACTCAAGAGCCGTTTTTTCACACGTGACTTCTGAAAAGACACTAAGGCTTAGAACTTCTAAGAGGTGTATGAAATGTAGCTACAAAACGTGATTCTGTTAGAGTTATGCTGGACCTTGCTTAGCTCTTACATTTCTAAAATGCTTTTCTCTTAATTTGGAAACATTTAGACGCCTAACAATGCAAAATGTAGGGAGCTGTTGCTCCCAACAATAGGCTGAGTTTCTACTATATGCACTCCTATCTGCCATACCAAACACGTATCAGCATCATGGCACCATACTACAGTCAAGGAGTCTCTCAAGATATCTCTGTTATTTTACCAAGGATTCAAACCACAGGGCCAAAAGCTGGGTTGTCCGGTGGGCAATACTTGCTTTCAATACTGTGGGGTTTCAGCAAACTGGCAATGCTGCCCTCCCCTGAATCTCCTTGCAAGGAGGCAGGATATTATGCTAGACCCAAGGGGATAATTAAACAATAGCAGGATAGGGCCAGCATCGTTCTGCTCCTCAAAGAGGCTGTGATGTTTGTTCATGGTGTTTATGTAACTTTGAGCCACTATTAAAAATCTTTGGGTCTCTGATTATTTGCCTGAATGTAATATAGCCTTCTCCCTAACGTCAACTTATCTGTCTGAACACCAAAAGCTCCTCAGGGTGGAAACTGTTTTTCTTCAAGGGCTGGTATGACATGCATTTTTTTCATTAACAAACTATTGTGCTATTACACATGCCTGTATACACCTCTGTTTCCTGTTTTATGCTAGAAGGAATGCTGGGGGACAGGAAGGAGGAAGGACAGAGGTCATCTGTTTTTCCTACAAACTCCCTAACCCTAATATAGATCCTTCCTCCTAGTTAATAATAAGGATTTTTAAGGTTGGACCAGGTGATTCCAAATAAGGCATTTGCCTTAAAGGCTTGCAAGTTCATAGTGAAGTTTTTATGGCCAGTGTAAATGGAGAGTTGCACTCCCCTAGCTACAGTGCCTTCCTTTTTTGATAGCCGTGCACCTTTGTAAGTCCAGCTCTGTGTAGTTCCAAGTTCCTCCATCTCTTGCCACTTTAATGAGTGACAACGAAAAAGATGCTTATTTTTGGTCTCAAAGTAACAATGTAAAAAAGCAAATGAGTCCGTCTCATAATTCATTTCTTCCATGGTATTATTTCACTGCAGTTTATGAAAGTACACCAGCAGTTTCTCCTGTTTTCTACACTGGAAGATAGAAAGTTTACCCCAAACTCCTGGATGAATAAGCCAATGAGATGCCCTTCCTAGTGCCTGAGACCAGCAAGGTCTGACAAAGGAGGGTGAGCTCTTCCCACTTGTGAGAGGAGTTGCATGGGGAATTGAGATGATAGCCTTAAGGGGGAAAGGAAAAGCCATTCTCCTAATTCATACCAGCTGTTTCTAAAACAGACCAACTACTGCAGTGTCTGCAGTTAGTTTCCAGTGTTGAATTATGTATATAGAAATCTCTTGCATCTGCTTCACCTAAATTCATCTGTTCTGCATTGACACTCCAACCTGCCACCTTTCCCCAGGAGAAGATGGAGAGTGAGTGTTCATCCAATCCATGTCACCCCAACAACTCAAAGTTCTCCTTTTCATTTCTGTATGTTGAGCTATGGCCATGAACTTTTGGTGGTGCTGCTACATCAATTCTGTCCATGAGGACAGTCCCCAAAAAAGGAATGCAGCCATGGATATTAATGTCTGACCTTCAGGGAATGTTTCTTCATTTTCTTCTCCATTTCCTCTGGCTGAAAGAATGGTCAAGAGCAGATTTCCCTTGAATACAACCCAAAGGCATGTCAGATAGGGTTTGATCAATTTGCCCTGGTGTATTCCTTTCCAAGCTCTTCCACATTCTCCAGTCTTCAGCTGGAGCTTTCTCTTGAGCTCTTTGTCGGACTTTACCCAGAGGTTAATTTCTTCCATTTCAGACATGAAAGCCCTGAATAGTTGTTGCTGCCTAAAAGTTTCACATGATTGTGAAACTTTGAAATCAGTGGCATTAAACTAGCTTGAAGTTGGTGTTATGTAGCAATGATTCATATCCAATGAGTCACAATGAAATGTCTCATGCTATAAGCAGCTGGCCATTGAAAAATGTGCCCTCCACCTAACTAAGAAGCAGAGAAGAGTCTGTGTGAACTTTTCAAAAGGATCTTTAATCAGCTGTTGCAACATTGCAATTTTTTTGCATTGGTTAGAAGCAATACATAGGCAACTTTGGTATTGCTTGGCGCATCTGAGTAATTTTAACTTCCATACAGAGATGGCAGAAAAAGAAACTGATGTTTTCATCCAAGAGACCTATTTCACAGTGATTACACTTTCCTTCTGATTGCTCCTCTGCATCCTGCTTCTGGAGTACAAGGTTCACAACAGAAACATTCTATGGGCCATAAGGTCATGCCATTTGGCAGATGAATTGGATGTCACGCTTCTGTGCCTGTCCATGGATTGGCAAAAAAAAAAATCTGTTCCTTCAAAATAATGTACTTTCTCGGTGTCCAGCTCATATTGAGGAGTAATCATCCTTGGGAACTACAAATTACCTCCAACTTCCACGCTTTTCACTCTATGACCTTTCCTTATCCATTAGAAGCACACAGCAACACACAGGTGTGGGTAAAAAAACCACAAACCACCCTTTTCAAAAGAATGTACTTCAGTGCACAGACATCTCCCTTGTGGAGAGGAAAAAGAGCAAACAACAGATGTTAGTCACGTTGCTTAGCACACTCTGGAGGGCATTCAAATATACTGTGACCAGTGTGCTATAAGGACTTATATGGAATAGTTTCAGTTACACACAATGAACTGCTAATTCCTTCAGAGCACTCAAGGCAAGAAATTTAATGACAGTTTAGTGTCATGTTGATAAATGTCCACTTATGAAGAAGAAATAAGGATCCAATGGTTTGAGAAAGAAATGATGGAAAAGGAGCAGTCACTCTGGAATTGACTACAGTAAAAGTTTCCATTTGAAATCTAACTTGCCTCCTTGCCACAGGAAAGCCTTCTTATACACAAACAGCAGTGCTTTTCTATAAAGTAGGATTTTTCTAGAACCAAAGTGTATTTTTCAGAAGAACTCTGAAGCAAATAAAAAAGCACAGCTGGGTGACACTAGCTTAAACACAATAATCTGCCAACATTCTGGAGAATGCTTTTTTGTTTTCATAAAATTAAGTTCCTGAGCTTCTTTTTGCTTGAAAAACTGCAATTCAAAATACAGTTCAATCATCTGAGAGGCTGAAGGTGAAGGAAGTGACATTTCTCCTCAGCTCATGGTGTGTTCCTGAAGATTTCTGGTCAAAGCCCTTGCTCAGAGCTGATCAACTCCAAGTCAACGAAAGCTGAAGGATTGTCCTCAGCCTACTGTCTTCCCCAGTTTCTTGCCATCTACACATGACAAATCTAGGCCCAAAGAGCTGTCCTGAGTACAGCCTCATTCATTTCTATACAACTGCTGCACCCCAAAGGAGAGTGACTTCTCCTCTGAGGAGAGAAATGAACAGAAAACACTGTTTCACTTTTCTGAGAAGCAGAAAAGACAGATGCTCTCTCTTATGTGCAATGGGAAGACTTCTTGCTACCACACAGCAACTTTGTTGGCATGAGATAAGGTAGCCAGGCCACCAAAAGAATATTTTGGCCCTGAGTTTGCTGAGGAACACTGGGTAGGGCCTCTCTTTCAAAATTTCTGTCATCTGTAAGAAGAATGCTTTCCAGGTCACTTCAACCTACATGAAAGAGGGATTAAGGATCTTTCCTTGCATAACTCCCTTAATCATGACATGAAGTTGAAGGTATACACTTATAGTCTGAGAACATATTACAAGTCAAAAGCTTTTCATTAGTAAAAGAGAACAACAAAATTCACAAATGACAGAAGCAGGAAACGCACAGTTAAGGCTGTACCAAAAGCACCCTAATCCTGTTCTACAACATAATTCAAAGACATGCCAACTTCTCCATCTTCTGGGACAACATGATGACAAATGACCATAGAGATGAGAAGGCTTCAGCCACTATCTTCATCTTCCATATGCTTCCTGTTTCACAGAGACACGTTAGGACAGGGCATATATACACAGGGCTGCTTACAAACTCTTGATCAAAAATATATCAGGCTGAAAAACAATCTCAGTGTTTGATTCTTCCAGTTGCCAAGGATAAGTAGGGATTTCAAAAGCATCTCACCACTTCAGTGGGACCCAGATGCCTAAGTCTACACCTAGGTTCTTATAAAACCAACAAAGATTGAATCTGAATCTTGAGCCACCTCTAGGCTCAAAATAACCTTAAAAACCTCCCTGCTCTAAGAATGACAGGGGTCCTTACCTACCTTCAACCTGGAAACACATGAGCTACTGATTTTTTTTTTGAGAACCTTAGATAAAAAGGAAACTCTTCTCAGACATGGAATTTGTATGTCAAATACTTGCCTCTGTTATTCCCAGACTTTCTGGGCCCAAGCTGTGCTGCAGAGAATCATACAACCTAATCATCAGACTTTTAGCTAAAAATAGATAGATGAAGTTTCTATGGCATTCTCTTCATAGTCATAGAGACAGTCATTTGGGAATACACTGCCATCCATCAGGAAATTAGAGCACTTGCGTAAAAAAAAGTCTAGTGACAAAAAACCCACTATCTGGCATCTACTGCACATACACAATACATGAAGCCAAAACAATAGTATGCTCTGTTGCACATTTTCAATAATCTTCAGGCAAGATACAAAAAAAAGAAAGACAAAGTTTCTTATCAGGGTGGAAACAGACACTTGGATAGTATGAAAATGAGAATTGTGTTTTAAGAATCAAAAGCTGCTCAAATGACGTGTTTGGGAAATGTACCTCGACTCTGAGGTACCAGTGCTTGGTTTTGGTTTGTTTAGTTTTATTCACTCCCACATTCCTGAGGGACAATGTTTTCTGAAGCCATTAAGGGTGTGTGCAACTGTTGCTTTACTGTGTTTGTTATCAAGGTAAACACTGTATTTGCAATGATACAAGTAGGGCAACCCCAAGAAGCAGAGTGATTGGTACCCAACAGGGATGATAAGGGTGTGGCAGCTGCACCCAGTGTGTGGAAGAGGCAGAAGACAGCTTCTTGCATCAGACGAGCTCTGGGGCCAGCGGGAAAGCCCAGACCCAGCCCATTAAAGTATTAGATAGGCACTGGCGCTGCTGCATAGCTGCACAGCTGTGTGCCACCAATGCAGCAGGAAAAAAAGAAAGGGCTGTGGGTTATCCAGGGCTGCTCTTAAATTCTACTTGCTTTTCTGCTCGTGTTGTCTGAGCTGTGGGATTTCTCTGCATGGAAAAGCAGAGTCTAGGAGTGGCCTAAATATGGGACTTATGTACAGACTACATAGGAGTTCAGCAGACCTGACTCTTCAAGGTGTGCCATATGTGCATGCAGATCTGAGTTTGTGATTCCATACCAATATTTGGTTGCAGGATTTAAACCCAAGGGGAAGCAGAAGCATACAGAACAGGGAAAACATGAAAGAGAGATACAAGCAGACCTTTTCCAGGTTATTGCCAATGACTATAAAAGCATGATGCAATATCACAATAGCAAGGTCAGCAGGGGCCAAAAGGAGTGTGCAGGCCTCTTCTAGAAACACCTACACATCTTTGTTCTCCTCTGATATTCTCTCCATTTCTGCCTGCCTGGCATCTATCATAGACTGCACCTGGACAAAGGAAAAGGAAAAGGGTCATTTGGGAGCTTATTTCCTCACACACTGGTGCCCAGAACTGCCCTGCCATTCATCTGCAGGTTTTGTGTTCAGTATGCCATGAACCCAGCAGCAAACCACAAAGATGGTGCTTTTCCTGGCTGACTAGAGGGCAATGAAGGAAAAGACTCACTCTCTTTCTCTGTCTACTTTTTTTTCTCTAACCTCCTCCTTTTCCCAAGAAGCAACCCACACTTCTAACTCACTCCTAAACTATTGTCTAATTTGACTGACTTTGAATTACCTGTGTTTTAATATCCTGCAGGATCAGCAGAGACAGCTCTCCTGAATAGAGGTGTGTGGGCAAAAAAAAGTGTTCCCTCCCAGTCTAGCATAGAGGTAGCTGGGGCAGGGTCACAGAGGGGCCCTATATCTGTCCTTAAGCTTCCCTCATTTCTCAGGTAACTCCAGGGCATGTTTACCCCATCCTTCCCCCAAACCCAACTCTTCACCCACACTCTCATACCTTCCCTCCCTCTCCTTTTGGAACACACATGGCCCCTTGCATCCCAAGCACTCTGCTCCTGCCCTATGCTTTTCCTTCTCCCAAGAAGATACACAGTGAGAGAAACAGTCCTGGGTTGACCCTGATTTTGGTGTGCTCAGCAAAGCTGGCTTTCTGTTGTGGCCCTAACAGGCAGTCCCCACTGAGCCCCAGCAAGACCATACCTGCATCAGTATGAACTGCAAGGGGTCATCAGGTTTACAGTACACCAATTTTTCTGTGATCTCCTGAGACAGAGACAGACAGAAGGAAAGAATTATTGACCCCTGTGTAGGTGGGTGGCTGCACTTTCTGCTCCAACACTATCTGCATTTTAAAAAGCAAGCATCTCTTTCAAACCCCAAAGATGATCAAGGGTCCTTTTTCTACTGCTTTTCCTAAGTTTACACTTAGGAAAGCACAGGACAAGGAGGGATCTGGGGAAGGGATAATTTGGCTCAAGCTAACTTTAGGCCAAGCTTCTCATCTAAACTTCTAAAAGGAGAAGGAAATATATATTTCACCTGAAATATCTGCATAATGTTATGTTTCTCCACGTAATCAATGGACATTTGATAGGCATTTTCAAATATTGTTGGCTCTGGTGTTTCATACGCAGTCTCTGCTACCGATGATGCAGCCTCAGATGTGTTACCATCCTGCGGGGAGTCAGACATGTACATCTTGACTTCAAAACTTGACAGTTCACCCACAGATGATCTGATCTCAGGTGAGCTTTCCCTGGATGTGGACTATTCAATGAGCGGTAACTGGTCCTCAGAACCCGGTAGTTTCTCAATAATCAGCTCGTCTGCAGACACTGGCAATTCCACTACAGATAGCTGGTGTTTTAAACCCAGGTAAGTCATCCAGTGATGGTGGGGATTCAACTACAGGTGTTTGGTCCTCAGATGATTCAGCAGCTGACGGTATGCTAGATTCCTCCACTTTGGATTCTGAATGATTGTTGTGCTCTTGCTAAAATATTTAACAAATAAAGAACGAAGAATATTTTAAACATGCATCTCCACAGATCAGATACATCACATTACTGTAACCTTCTGCAAATATGCTGCAACCCCTCTTAAAACATGCACTAATAGGCTTTAATTTCTGTGACTGGCCCCACCTGCACCTTCTGCATGATCCCAGGAACTCCATTTAAGCTCAGGCCCAAGCCTTCAGAATTGGTCTGTGCCTCATCCTCGCTTACTGACTAGTTGTCCTAGGGGGACTCTATAAGTATATATTGTAGGTAGTTCTGTCTCTATGGAAGTCCCTTGGAAAGATCCCAGACCCGATTCATGACCTTTCCTTGCCTGGGGCCGTCGGTGATCCCTCTTACCAGCAACCTGCCTGTGCTGGGGTTGCCCTCAGCTCCCGGCTCCTCTCCCTGCCTGGCACAGCCCCGGTCTTGCTCCCTGGCAGCAAGCCACCGAAATTTGTGTAGGCTTCACCCATTCCCTCCTTGAGCAGCCGGCTATGGGCTGTGCTGTATCCACGCCCTGCTCTCCCATTCCCAGATCTGTGACTAAGCGCAGGCAGAGTACTGCCCGGTTTCTCCCTCCCGTTCCAAACCCGCCCGGGGCAGGAGGCAGCAGCCACGGCTGCTCCAAGGTTTTGGGGGTCCCGATGACAGCAGCGTTGCCTGAAGCCATCCCTGTAATTGGGAAGGGGGTGTTGTGCCTGGGGACAAAAGATACCGGGCTCTCGGCGAGGAAGCTGATCGGGGGCAGCGCGGGTCGCTGTAGCCCGGGAATCACGGAATCATAGAATCAGCTGAGTTGGAAAGGACCTCTGAGATCATCAAGTCCAACCCTTGATCCGCTTCCACCGTGGTTACTAGACCATGGCACTAAGTGCCACATCCAGTCTCATCTTATAAACCTCCAGGGACGGAGAATCCACCACTTCCCTGGGCAGCCCATTCCAATGCCTGATTACCCTCTCTGTAAAGAATTTCTTCCTAATATCCAACCTAAAACTCCCCTGGCAGAGCTTAAGACCGTGCCCTTTTGTCTTACTGAAAGCTGCCTGAGAGAAGGCGATTCCCGGGGCCCGGGCTCTCCCTCACCTGCCCCCGGGTCCGCAGGGCAAGGCAGGGGGCGCTTCGCCCCCCGCCCGCCCTTTTGCTGCTCCTCACTGGCCGTAGTGGGGGGGGCGGTGCGAGACGCCGGGGCGGTTGCCGAGGAAACCGCCGTCACGTGTGTGGGAGGGCGGTGCCGCTGGGTCACGTGGGCGGCGGATGCCGCGCGGCCATGTTGGGTCAGGGCGCAAGCGCCGGGGGGAAGAGGGGAGGGCGGGTGAGGAAATTCCAGAATCTCGGAATCAGTCAGGTTGGAAAAGACCTCTGAGAGCATCGAGTCCAACCTGTGACGGAACACCATGTCAACTACACCATGGCACTAAGTGCCCGTCTAGTCTTTCCTTAAGCAGCTCCAGGGATGGTGACCCCACCACCTCCCTGGGTAAGCCCATTCCAATGTGTAATCACCCTTTATGTGAAGAACTTCGATCTAATATCCAAACTGAACCTCCTCTGGTGCAGCTGGCATCCTCTCATCCTGTCACTAGCTGCCTGGGAGACTGATGCCCACGTGGCTACAACCTCCTTTCAGGCAGTTGTAGAGAGCGATGATGTTCCCCCCGATCATCCTTTTCTCCAGGCTAAACAACCCCAGTTCCCTCAGACGCTCTTCATAGGACTTGTGCTCCAGACTCTTTCAGCTTTGTTGCTCCTCTCTGGATTTGCTCCAGCACCAAAATGTCCTTCCTGTAGTGAGGGGCCCAGAACTGGACACAGGACTCGAGGTGTGGCCTCACCAGTGCCCAGTACAGGGGGACAATTACTGCCCTAGTCCTGCTGGCCACACTGTTGCTGATCCAGGCCAGGATGCCGTTGTTGGCGGTGCCTGGCCCTGGCCCTGGTCCTGGCACTAACTCTGGTCCTGGTCTTGGTTCTGCTTCTGGTCCTGGCGGCCGCCTCCTTGCCTGTGTTATTGTTCCCCTCTAAGCAGCCAGAGAGGTTTCTCGGTGTGTGCCAGAGCCAGAGAACCGTCTGTGGGGCATCCCTTGGCACAGGGATGGTTGGCCATAGCCCAGCCTGCCACTGGCCTTCTGTTTTACAGGGAGCTGAGATACTTCACTGTGAGTTCCAGTGTCCTTTCGACATTGCCACGCTCCTATGAGGGATTCAGGAAAGCCCAGGGAAGCCATTTGCTGCTGTCGGCCCTGTTAATAATTGCCATGGTAGTGAGGAAGCCTGGAGGAGAAGGGCAGAGAAAAGCTGTGCATGGAGGGGCAGATGGAAAAGGACATGTCAAATAGCTTGTAAAGGGAAGCAGGGAAGGAAGAGGTGGGGTAGTAGAGTGCCAAGAGAAATATTTACATGTGCATTCATGTGAGAGGTACTTTCTTCTCTTCTCAGTTTTACACGGACACAGACAGTTGCTGTGCTGCATGATGAACTTTGTCAGAAAAAGCAAATAAACAGATTGCCAGTTTCCCCAAAGAAGAGATGAAAGGAATAGAGATAAAAGCTGTGCTAGGTTACTACAGTAACCAGCTTCTGACATATTCTGATTCTTGCAAGAGCTGGGATTGAAACGAATGGCTAAAACTGCCATGGGGGCTTATGTGGGGTGAGAGGGAGGGAAATATAGGACTTCAAAAGCTGTTCTAAACATACAGATGTCACTTCCATTCAGAGCAGCTCAGTTTGTGTGTGTTTTTCAGGGTATGCTGTTGAGCTTTTAAGATGAACAGCTGCCTCACTGCTCCAGTACAGGTTCATGACAGTGCTGTCCATCTCCTCAACCATGCTGACCACTCAGTTCATCTTGCACTGGAGCATAGCTGTTTGCACTCAAGGGATGCCAGGCCATTACTTGAGTTCCCTGAGCCCATCTGGCCTCTCCCACTTTGCCATGTGACTGTGATAGTTCCAGACAGCATGGGACTTCTGGCTCTTTGAGTGTAAAGGTTTTTTTGGTCTGTGTTCACTTGGGAAGATCTTGAAAGATTCTGGGTAAAATTGGCAAAATTGTTGAAGGGTCTTAGGCAGTTGGGTGGGTGGACTTTCAGGGAGATTTCAGGATTTAATTTCTTCAATCTCCACTGATTATCCCATCCTCACATGATGGGAGAGGGTACAGCATGCTGTCTGGTGTTTGAGGTTGTCAGTCTTTGATTAGTGGACCCTGCCATATTTCCTCTAGGAGTTGTGGACCAATGGATCAGGCTTGTGTTTGCAGGTAGAATATTCACTGGTTAGTCTTCTGTGCCCCTTAAAAATACTCTGATTGTTCTGCAGTGACCTGTGCAGGTATAAACCCACATTTGCAACACTTATAGCTGTGAAGACTCTTGTAACTGTCAAGAAGTTTTTGCTTAATGAGGTTTTGCAGCCAGTCACTCTAGAAACTTAAGACAGCAACATCCAGAAAGACTTGAGGTATGAGCTGAGATCTTCCCTGCCCTCTAGCTGGGTGTTTCTGCAGTTGTAATGCTCGCAGAGCTCGTTTATCAAGGATTTGAAAGGAAAGCTCTGAACAGTTACATCCCTGTTATACTCTATGGGGGTGGTGTTTGCTCTGGTAACTGCAGTTACAGTTTTATCTGAAGGAGGCATCTTGATATTAATCTTGTGTATGGGTAGTTGTGTGCTGAGCCATCCGAGTGCTGTGTTCTCCACAGCATGACTCCCTACAGAAGTTTTCCCATGGGTTTCTCCTCTCTATCCTTTACTGGACGGGACTAAGCGGTTCTCAGCTGCCTGCTGGCTTCAAATAGTGTTGTGATGTGGGTAAATTTAGAGCCCCATGTGTTCCTTTCATCTGTGCCTCATTGGTAAACAGCATATCTCTCCATTTCCAACCCCACTGCCTACTGCAGGGATCTGGCTGCTGGGACTGGAAAGCTAGGATTTTGCACAAGGAACTAAGATGAATGACTCTATTAAATAAACATCACTGCTCTGTTTATTCTTTCAACAGAACAGATTACAAAAAGCAGAAGCTGCATTTTAAATGCATTAAAAATTCTGAGCAAAATAATGCCTTAAATACAATGCTCATGTAAGATAAATCACATGGCTTTTTTCTACCCAGGCACATGGAAAGCAAAAACGTATTATTATATCATTATTTATATGGCACCATATGCTAAGTCTGGAACGTAAAGACTTTGAAATAAATAAGAAAACACCAGCTGCAGATCAGCAATATGCTCCTTTATTGGGAGTCACTGTGTAACTGTGGCTATCATTCCTGCTGTTAAGTTAAAACTTAAATAAATTGTCAGAGAAATAAGATAGCCATTAGAGATTCAGTGTCTGTCTCCTGAGGATGCTTCTTCTAACAGCTGTAACAAAGACCTGCTGCTGGTTTTGTCCTATCTCTGTAGTAACTCATTGCATTTGTCCCTGCAGTATCACACAGTTGTTCAGTAGAAATGGTTGAGACATTCACTATAAATAATGTTGGTTAACAATGCGGCCCCTTTTGGGTTAATAAATTACGCTCAAACCACTCCCGACCCTCTTTGATTGGTTTCTTGCAAGTCTGCAGTGGAGAGTTGGAAGAAATCACTTTCCACAGTCTGTTTACTTTGAATATTTCTTCTTATTTTATTGAGCTATAAATATACATATATGATAGCCAAATCCTGAAAATGCCTATCTAAAAGTCCTGTAGCTTCATCTGCTACTTTAAAATCATAACAAGATGCATGAGATGAAACATATTAGAAAATTAAACATCATTGCTTAAGGGAGCAGAGGGCCTCAGTCAGCACCAGCCTGGGGAATTCGTTCCCCTCTGTTGTGTAGGAGCTGCTGTCGGGGCCCACGCTGAGGGTGCTGGCTGGAGCAGTGAGCTCACCTGCTGCACAATCCGTGAGGCTGCAGCAGCCCAGTCAATACCTGCGGCCATGGCCTCGCGGTTCCCGGCACTCTGTGATCCCGAGACTCTCTGACCTGTGGTTTTGCACAGTTGCAGACAGATGTAGTTAAAGCCTTCCTGAGGTCTGGTAAACAAAGAGTAGCTTTGTGGCATGGAGCAATGATAAAAAAAAACAAACAAACAGGCTGTGAGGAAGAGGCCTGGGGTCCTTGGTGAGACATCTCTGTGCATCCATGTGCTGACTGCTGACTCTGCATAGGTCATGTGGTTGCCCTGCACATTGGTTCCTTACCTGTGTGGTGGGGTAGTTGCTTTGCCCTCTGTCCAGAGGGTTTTTGAGAAAGTAACCACATAACAGCCTGGGAGGAAAGCAGGCGTAAGTGCAACAGAGTGGAGAAAGCCAGCTCCCGCATGAGGTAGAGAGGGCTGGGATGCAAGGGGAAGAGAGGTGGCTGAGGCTGCTGGCTTGCACCCGGACTGCTCCTGCACCATCAGCCTTTGATGTGGGTCCGATTTGGACAGCAACGTTGAGGAGGAGACTGCACCCAGGTGTCTGCGTTTGTACAGGTGGCTCTGAGCGTTTGCATGCAGACACCGTGCCAGAGCATGCTGGCAAATCCAGCTCTTCCCTCGTTACAGCTTCCTACTCGGGCTCTGCCCGCATTTCCCAGCAGAGAGCAGCAGAGCCTCGTAGCTGCTCGGAGGGGTTCCGGGTGCCTCATCCTCCAAAGACCTTCTGGCAGCGCTTGCCTCCACAAAGCACAGCAGTAAACCTTCGCTGAGCTCGCAGACACACGTCAGACTTGTCAAGAGCATTGGTGTGGGCAAACAGAAAACACATGCTCTCAATCCCAAAGATTCAGTGCTTTCCTGAAAACCAAGGTGTTCGTGAAATCAGAGAGCTTTCTTGAGAAGATGTTCTCCGGATCGTCTTTGTGCTCAGTGCCAGAAGGAAGTGCCTCAAGTATGGCTTCAGAAGGTGGGGAGATACCTGTAGCAGATTAAGCAAACCTCTTTCATAGATGGCTGGCACAGATTAGGTAACCCCTTGAGGTCTTCTTTAGCTCAGTCTTAGGCAGTGCAGGAAAGAAACATGTTACTAGCTTCTATGTTTGTAAATATTTGCTATGTGAACCAGCTAAGCCTACCTTAGTTTTAACCCTTTCTGTTAAAAATAAATTTTCAGCTGACTCTTTCTTGTTCCCTCACTTTATAATGTTACCATGAATGTTGGTGGTGATAAGGATGAATGAAAAAAAAAGTGAGGTACTGTTTCTTTGCCAAGGTGTCAAAACTAATTAATCTGTGTCTAATTTAGACAACATTCTCAAGAAAATCAAGACTTCATTCCCAATTTGGAAATTTACCTGCTGTTCCCATGGCATTTAAATTACCCAAATTTGGGATTATACTGGAAGCTCCTCAGCAGTATTAACCGGGTCAGGAATTCTGTCTTTCCTTAATTGTCCCATTCTAATTCCTGAAACTATTATGATTTTATACTTTCTCTCAGGAAATAATCACAGACCTTCTGGGAGGCCCAGTCCTTGTAAGGGAGAAGGTTTCAGTTAGGTCTCACCTTCACATGGCACCAGAGGGAGAGGATGCTGTGTTCTGACTGAAGTCCACAGTGAATGTTCGTCCTTCATCCAGTCCTCTCCCCATCAACTTTGAAACCCCTGAAGGAAGGAAGAGTCCAGGTGTGATGTTCACCTGAGCAAGTGGTGCCTGTGAAGGATGCTGGGGATAAGGACAGTAGCTGGGTAGTGGGAAGACTCAAGTTTGCCATTTTACTCCACCTTGTGAATGCTGCCTTATTACTGTGCTCCCCTCTGCTGTGAACCCATCTCTTCCATTTTAACAGGGAGGCAGGCATGGTACAGAACAGGATTTTGGAAGGCAAATGTGTCATGCAGTGAGAGCAAGACCCTGGATAACCCTGTCAGTAGGTCCCTCTTGAAGAAGCCGTAATCTGCAGATGGCTGTGGGTGGCTTTCTGCATTCCTCAAAGCCTTTTGTGGCCAGAGTATCCCCCCCATCCTCACTTACCCACACCTCCTCATTTGGCCCATATGCCAAGCTGATTTAAAATGTGATGTAGACCACCTAAGCCCTGGGGTCACTCAGCTGGCCTCCACAGTCTCCTGCCACTCTCCCTAGGTAGGATCTGTCCTTCTTTGTTGATGCAAAAGATGCTTTGTCTTCTGAATCATAGCTGTACATGGGAAAGGTGCAATTAGCTGCTGCAAGGAGCTGGGCCCGTCTGCCTTCCCTTGTTTAACAGAGGCTTTAATTAAAGACCCCCTGATGCTAGAAAGGCACATTAATTATTCATCTGAAAACATTTACATAGAGTCCCCCGTTTCCTTTCTTCAATAAATTATCAACTTCATGTCTCCATAATTCATCGAAATGACTAAAAATACATTGTCTCAGCCTCCATCACCTCCCTTTTCACTTTGGCTTTGTCTGTTCCAACTGTGATGGGTTCAGTATTTTAATGTGAAGGTCTCCTACTACTCTTAAGTAAAAAGGGAGGATGGCAGAAAAGGGAGAGAGGGAGAGTGAAAGATTTGTCCCTGGATAGGAGTCATGCATATGGCAGTAATTTTTATTTTTTCTTTCCCCCACAACTGGCATGATCCTGAGGTTTGAAGAAGCTCATTGACTATTTCTAATGAGGAAAAATCCACTGAGAGAAGGAGAAAAGACGTTTCCAGGGGCCGAGGAGGCCTGGGTTTAGATGATTTCTATGCTCAGATGTAGACAGCCTGTGTAATCCTTAGCCCAGCAGTTAATCTCCCTGGGTCGCCTCTGTACCTCACCTGTAGACCAGGCCAGCAGTTCCCTATCTGCCTGGTAGAGAAATACTGCTTTACTAATTATAAGCTGATCCAGTATAGGTGTTTGAAAGAGGAAAAGAACAGAGAAGCTTAGGCAGAGACAGAAGTTCTGCAGCAATTCACGATGAAGATGTCACTGTGGGCACAACTGAGGGAAAATTCACTGAAAATAGTTTTTTCCAACACATTTCACTTAGTGACAAAGTGAACCATCACATAAGAGAGGAAAAAATCAGTCCTCTGAGGGCTTTTTTACATGGGGAGTTAAGACAAATTAATGTGAGGTGTGAGTTAAAGTGCAGAAGTTGAAGTGCATTAAACCCCTGTGTGAGGGCTCTGATATAGAAAGAAAATGGCCTTGGTTCACTATGGTGACAATTAGACAAAAGCAAAGCAAGGTCACTTTATCCCAAAATATCCACACAGGGCTTAACATACTGTAATTCATGTGTGCTCATTTCATATCTTTGGTAATTACCCTTAACTTTCATAATGTCCTAATCTGCAGGGCTTGGACAAATGTGCACTCCACCTGACTCTGAATAACTACTGCTCTCTGCAAAACCAGGAACAGTCTTGATGCCTACAGAAGTCAGACCTGATGTGCTCTCCTGGGGGCAAAGGAAGCCAGATGCTACAAAGGTGTGGTCTTCTAAGATGGTGTGTGGAAGGGGGCAGTATAGATACTGGCAACCTTCTTGGGATGTGGTCAAAGAGGGCATTAGAGAACTAACCAGGAAAAGAGAGCGCTGATTCCAGAGAAGTTGGCCCACTTACCTTTAAAGATACGGGTTCAGTGTTTTTGGAAGGAAATATAAAGGTTTCTATTTTGGACCTATGCACACACAGGATATGTGTGTCTCCAAATCTGAGACTAAAAATGGGGTGGAACTGATTACAAAGACAGTGATACACTTATCTGAAGATTTACTCTGTTGAGTTCTGTGGTTTTTTCCTTTCCCTTGCCCTTGTTGCTGTTTTAGATGGGCTGTCTTAGCTCAGCAGTGAATAGCATGGTGACAAAACCCCTGTCCAGGATGTGTCTAAACCTTGGGCACTGAAGTCTTGGAACTGAGAGACTAGAAAAAGCCCCTCTCACGTCCAATACTTTGATTAAATTTACTAAGATATAAATATCATCTATTGCTTACTAATTAAATTATAGTTCAGACTACATTACTAAGGGATCTGAATTAACACTCTTCTGGATATAAGAGAAACTCATCTTTGCAGGCATTAGTTAAAAGCTCCCATCCTTCTCTTCCATCTAAGCAAATTGGATTAAAATTTTCTGTGTTGAAGTTTTTTAGCACTTACACTGTCTATGGAGACCCCTTAAATATTGTCCAGGCTATGGCTCCCCTCCAAATATTTGCAAGTATCAGGCTTTAGATACTTCACTCACAATCCAGCATTTGCTGTTAAATTTGAGTCTGCCTTAACATACTTTGAAGTAATAATCAGTGCTGTCTCTCCTGAGGGATAGGACAATATGTAATTGGCTTAAACAGAAGGAAGATCTCGTTAGACATTAAGAAGCCTTTACTAATGGTACAGTAATTAAGCACAGGAATAAATGGCTAGGGGCCTTCTGCCTGTAGAGAAGTTTGGATCTTGTCTTCTCCCACAAGGAAAGCAGAAATAATTCTTTGCAGTTTCTTTCAACTTTGTTTTCTATGATTCTGCATATGTGCACAAAGTTTTCTTGTCAAAAGTGGCAATAGCAGCATTTTCATTGCCATTGCATTGTCATTGAAAATGCTACCCCATCAGTGCCCCAATGGAAGAACAGGCTGAAATAACACAATGCCAAAGACAGCATCCTTTCTTTCCAAGCTGGCAGGAGCAAGCCATTTTGGAAGGTGATGTACATCTCCCATAACCCATGCTCCAGCTTCCTTGGTTGAGCCAAATTGTCTTCCCAGCTTGTCAAATGGGAGAAGTGTTAACACTGTAATTAGAAACATTAAAGCAATCAAAATGAGCATACAGGCATAATTAAGGCACTATTGGTTTATGTCTCCTGCAGGCATTCTTTTAGAATAAATGACTTTTTGGTTTAATTTAAGCCTCTTCCAAAACATCACTAAAACAAAGGGGGAAAGGAATTTGTATCCATATATTCACCAGTAAAACTACTAAGTTTTCAATCTCATAACCTCGTTTACATGGGTAAAATTTCCCTGCAATGACAAAATCTAGGGGGTATTGCTGAATAAAGAGCTTAA
The DNA here is from genome assembly GCF_003984885.1 of Neopelma chrysocephalum. NCBI lineage: Eukaryota > Metazoa > Chordata > Aves > Passeriformes > Pipridae > Neopelma > Neopelma chrysocephalum. The sequence goes on along the minus strand of NW_020897715.1, from coordinate 14,104,123 downwards.
CTTTAAAAGAATAAGTTGGATCTGGACAACAAGAATCAAAGAGGAGCAGGAGAGGCTTCCCTGGCTCTGGATCAAACCCTTCATAAAAGAGGAATTAGCTCTGCTGTGACAGTGTCTGACATGATGTTATGAAAGTGCCATTTTTCCCTGTGAAGAAAAGGTACACAGAATGAATAATAAGGCTGGAAGAGTGTTTTCCAACTTGGGCGAACAAAGAAGAGATGAAGATCAGGAGCATCTAGTGAGTATGGAAGAGTTGCAACTCTTCTGCCCCTCTGTAAGACTTGGAGTAGTGTTGCACTATGAAAGAGATTGAGCCCCACTCATAGTGCTCACTGGGGGTTAAGCCTTGCAGAAGTCGATGCTCAGCTCCGACTTTCTGAGGCTGAACTATCTGCTGAAATTAGCCACAGCATGTCTGATTGAGAAATATGGGCTCAGCAGCATGTGTGCATGTATATGTGGGGTGGTTTGGGTGGTGACAAAGAAGCACACTTGCCACCCATTAAAAAAGTGCTGCCTCTTGGTTCCTCATTCTGCCAGAGGAATGCTTTTCCTTGTGAGCTTGGTGGTTGTAATGGCCAGTTAAGCCTAAGGAAAGGTGCTCAGGGTTACCCACGGGTCCAGGCAGAGTTGTCGTACAGTGGCTTAGCAAAGAATGAGTATATGCACATCCAGATGCGTGCATATCTTTTGATCAGACTGCCTTCAGCTCACAGGAAGGATGAAATGCTGGAGAACTGGCAGATGGACTTAATTTCAGGTTGACATTAACATTCCCACTGGTGGGAGGTCACAGTGTCTACTGAGTATTCCTGATGGTCTGGGAAGAATCTTCGAACTTGACCATCTCTACAGGGATTTGACCCTACAATATTTTCTCAGAAATATCTTCCTTGTGTCCAGTCTTCCCTGCTTTACTGAACTTAGGGTCTTTGGTTTATTATCTGATGAGATCCCACACAAACCCTCAATCTGGCTGATATAGGCGTAAACATAACAGAGCCAGCTAATGGGAGGACATGGCCAGTTCCTTTGAGGACCTGCCTTCCCAACAGTGTTAACAAGGCCTCTGTTAGCACCATAGAGTCACTGTCCCACTCATGGCTATTCCAGACTCAGCTATTTGCCCACAGGCCAGAAAAGTGACAGCTCCACAGTTGTCATCTGCCACCACTGGCACCTGGACTTAGCTGTTCTGAACTGCAGGCTGAACTCATCACATGTGTTCCTTCACTCAGGTAACATGACAAGCAACAGGTCATGGGGTGCTGCTGCAGCTTCCTGATCCTAGCACTGCCCTCACAGGTACAAAGTGCCATCCATCAGGATCTGAGTATCCCTGTGCTGGACAGATGAGATGAGCAGCATAAGCCGCAGATGTAAATAAAAGATGCTGACTCCAAGTTTTCATTATAGTTCTTCATACTAAAAATGAGTCATGGTAAGAGTCAATGGGTGTACCCTCTCTCCCCAAAACTGACTCAGAAAGAGGTGTGAGGATGCAAGGGTAATTTTTGGCTCATGTTCGAGTGTGCCCATGAAGATGAGAACTGTGGAAAACACATCTGTTTTTGCTACCTTCAGCTCTGGCTAGGACCTGCAGCCATAGAGTGACTGGAGTGAGCAGCTATCTTATCCTAAATCCTTGTCCTGTTAGCGAGGCTGCTGCTTCCCGCAGTTGCTTGGCTTAGGTTGACAGGCTTAGGACTGCTGCAGTTTCTAAAAGGGAGGGAAGCACAGGAACTGGAGGATCTCCTGCAGCTCCTCTGCAGAGGGGCACAAACACCACTCCTCTACCTCACTTTTTCCCCCCTGTCCCCACTGGGTGTTGCCACAGCTATGTGCCATCTGTACAGAACAGACTGACGGCCCTTGCCCTTGCCCTACCACAGAGGCAAGGGGCTGGCAACTGGCTGTGACAGACGTGCAAAAGGACAAGGTGAACGTCACAGGCAGCACCAAGAAAATCCATCCGAAACCCTGCTCCATATGGAGAAGCACAGTTCCAGCTGTTCAGCCTTCAGCCAGAGTAAGCTGGCTCTGAAGCTGCTGCTACTCTGGCTGTAATGCTAGGCAAGCACAGCCCCATCAGAGCTGGTGAACAGGGGAAAAGCAGCGGGGGTATCAACATTACACTGGTAAAAGAAATCTCGTGGTGCTATTGCTCCCCATGAGCATACTGTTAACAGCCATGCAGGGTGGAGTTTAATGAGCAAAGGTAGATGAGAAAAGGAAAACAACTGAGACAAATGATGTTTAAATGTGATGGTTCATTAAACAAAAGCTCTCTGCCATGTTTCTTTCCTTCGTAGCAACAAAAGGGACAATGGCCGTAAGTAAGAGGCAACCCACTGACAACAGGAAGGATTTATAGAAAGTAACACACTTAATTTAGCAGCTCCAGCACGAATGAGCAGAGATATTTTGCATCAAGTAACTCAAGTGAAGGGTTTTGCAATGTCTTTGCTTGAGGCAGAGAGCTCTTTTCTGCACAAACCTTAGAGCATCTCACTCTTTGAATATCAAGGACCAGTCCTGCTTTTCTGCATATCTGGACTCCTGTTGTCTCCAGCAGATGTTTTAGAATGCAGAAGTCAGTGCAGTGTGGGCTGAGGGTCTCATACTAATGCATCCACCATCTTGTCTGGCCTGGCCTATTGATGCCTGCCTGTGGGGTTTTGATCCTGATGAGATACTGTAGTTTTTCCTGAACTGTAGGCCTTAACAGATTTTGAGAAGTTATCCTAATCAATCCCCCTCCAAAAGGCAGGAACAGCTTCACAATGTCCTTCCTGCCAGCTGAATGACCTCTTCCCAAAGCATCTGAGTAGTAGAGGCTTTGCACCCCCCAAACTGAGCAACTATTCCAATGTTTCATTGTTGTTATCCCCCTTGTCAGTATATTGCCCTATTCGATCAGGATATGGAGGACAGATTATTTTCTCCCTCTTTGCCAAAGCCTTAGTGTGGATTTTGTCGTAGACTGCCTTTCAGTTTTCCAACAACACACAAGAAAAGATCTCCATAATGTTCAGCTCTCTTACAAGCCAAATGGCTACTCTGCATTCATATAAATTGCGGAATTGTGTGTGATTTTCTTTCTGAAAAAAGGATGCAATCTATCATACAGAAGTTTCTATTGTGTTATTTATGAGATTCATGAAGGCAATAGTCTTCAGACATGAAATACGTGATCTCCCATGAGCTCCCACCAGTAAGCTCTTGAGCTGAGAAGTTGTCCCTGCAATCCAGCAAGACTGGAGGATGAGGCCCTGAACTTCTTTGCCGGTTAAGAATATGTCAGGAATGAGAAAGACTGAGTACACGGTTACTTCTGATGTTGGGACATCTCTGATATTAGGACATCTTGGGTAGCAAGAGAATGATATCTTTACTGTTCTTTTCTTATTTTCTGTATGGGCAATTTAGCCTTATCAGAGATTACATTGTCCAGTACTGGAAAATTTAGTCATTTGGATGCTGTAGAAAGTATGCTGCTAGCTCTCTCCATAATTAAAAAAAACACTTAGAAGCAGATGCAGAGAGATGAGATTTAAACACCTTATACATTGGCCTTTTTGAAGATCACGTGCCAAGGAACTAACACAGATTCTAGTATTCCTGTTGAAATGGTGGTGCACAACAGCAGTGGTTTTCTTGGTTGTGTTCTGCACATGACTGCGCTGACAACGAAAACCACAGTAAAACAGATAGCTCTGTTCTGACTGATCTAACAGAAGGTCTTCTGTCTCCCAAATATCATTTGATCCAAGAGGGATTGAACTGATTTGAAAGCAGCTTTCATCAACACCCTTGCTGTTCCAAGTGAGAAGCTTGCACCGCTGGAACTGCCTATTCACAAATCTCACAGGAGGACAGCCAGCAAAATACAGTGTCCATACGGAAAGTGCTTATTGGTTAAGAGAAGAGGACAAGAGGAATGCTGCTGAGACAATTTATCTACAGTGAGAAGTTTAAATACTCAGTTCTCACTTCTGTACCACCGCATCTCCTGTTTCACGGATGTCAAAATGTTGCAGTTGAGCAACATCTCATTTTGTACATAGAAATCAATGGTCTGATTGATTGCCCTCAGACTGATTTTTGCTCAAAATTGCTGAAGCGCCATTACCTGGATGACATGAGTCGGAGAAATTAAAGTCTCACTGATTATGATGTTATAAAGCAACCTGAGTCTGCAAAAGAATAACCTACATTTTGACATCAGGGCACGTTGTGTTTGCGGTTGACACTTTGAAGGCAGATACCTAATGTTAGTCAGAGAAAACAGAACACAATGATAAGGCAAGGCCAATTGGGCATGCAGTGACTGTAGCATGTTTCACCTTAGAATCTGGCAGTGAGTGAATTTCCAAAATTTATTACTGACAGCAAGATTTACATCCAACTGCATTGCTTATGTGTGGGTATGTGGAAAGGTATGATATTGCAGTCAGCAGAGATCCAGTCAATGCATGCAGTGTAGTTTGGAGAACTGTGCTGCTCTTGCTGAAGCAGACACAGCTGATCAGCTGAATGGCTCTCCAGAGCCTGCAGCCTGCACTGACTTGTTTTCTCTTGACTGTGAGTAGATGTTTGGACCCAAATTCACACGTAGGTACCCACACTGCGGACAGCCACATCTCACACTGGCTGTAAGTACATACAGTTTGTCTCAGTCCTCAGCTGCAAATCTCGCCTTGGTGTGCACCATGTCAGTCAATAACAATGTCAAGAACCCGTAAAAGATGGTTGCCAAAACATAATCTTCAACTCTCTGGGAATTTCAGCTTAGTATTTAAGACTGGTCCTTCCACTTAATTTCACACTGTAGGGATGTGGAAAGTTTTGGGAAACTAAGTCTTGAATAGGAATGTCTTCTGAAGGGTATGTTCACAACACATTCAGTCTCAGAAGTCAAGAATATATAAATGTGTATATATATATGTATATATGCATAAATGTATTATGTATGTATATATATAAATGTCTTTCTCTTAATCCTTTCACCCATTGTGTCTATCTTATAAATGACTTCTTCTCATGACTTTGCTCTGATGGATTTCCTAGAGCGTTCTTTGTTCTTTCCAGGTGGCCTCTCTCCAGTTTCACATCTACTGATGTCCACATTTTCTTCCTATATCTATTGAAGGCAGTAACCACTATATCTATTCCAAAACAACTCCCCATGGACAGACCCAGGGGACTTCTGATGACAAACAACGATTTGATGTTCATACACATTATGCTGACATGTAAACCCACTGAGGATGGCCAGAACAAATGGGACCTGACTGTCTTCATAAATTTCCTTAAGTGCCTGGTGGGAGGCAGAACATGCTCTTGCCAATGACCTCTGAGACTGCAGTATAAAATTAACCTAAAGCATTTAAAAAGCAACAAGAGAGGAAGGATGTATTTTATGTCAATTCAGTCAAAAAGTCCTCAGAATTAGTTGCCTGAAGTGTTTGGGAAAGCTGGCAGAGTATAATAGCACAGAGACTATTTTCTTGCTTCTCAGCAAAGACAGCATTAATCGTCTGGGCTTAATATAGCCTTCCACATGCCAACTGGGTGCAAAATTATGGCTGGTATTAGAAAACCACTTACCATGTGGACAGGCTTAAAGTGCAATAAGCTGTGGGGCGTGGTGCAGATGGAGTATGCCTAAGGACAAACAGTGACCTTGAGAATTGTATGCCGTGTCTCTGGAGATATAGTGCCTCTTCATTATGAACCCTGACAGAGATGGAGCTCTTCATCAGTAGTGGGCAAGGAAGGACTTAGATTTGAAGTCAGGCTTGAATTTTGCAATCCAGGTATATGTAGAGATGTCTGAACACAAGAGATTTACTGGAATTGGTTGTATACACTGTTATAATAACTGTATTCATAATACATAGGCCACTATGCATCAGGAGTGTGTCAGAGAGAGAATTCGCAGCTCTGGATGTTTGCAAGAACACCATGTATAGAAAAAAACCACTGACCACCAAGCTTTCTCCATCCTCTTCTATACCCAGCCTGGCTTGACTGGAGTATTTTCTGCCAAATAGCTATGCTTATTTTGATAAAAAGGGAGCAGAAATGTGGCTGAATATCTCATCTGAGAGTTTGTCTTAGCACTTGAAGAACGCAGATTATATCAAACAAGGTCAAACCCTTTAACACCCTGTATTGTAACATCTGTACAACACAGCTTAGAGATTGTTGTTCTGGTATTACTACCTAGTGAAGTGGGCTCAATGGCACAGTGCTTATATAATACCCCTCTTTTCTTTTTTTTCTGAATTGTGTCTCAATCCTGTTTTTATCCCAGTAGATTTTCTCAAAAGTTATTAATAAACAATTTTAACTAATAAGTTACAGGTTTTGCTGTGCATTCTTTGTCATTCTGTCTGTAGTTGGCCTCCTTTGTTTTGCAGCAATCTCTCTTGGTGGTCTGTGATGAGAGGATTAATTTTGAAAGCATAATAATAAATATACTGTTGTTGAAGTCTTTTGGACAAATGTAAATCTTTGCTAAAATTAGAAGACATTCAGCCAAGCATTTCTGTGACTGTCCAGACACTGACATACAACAACATCACACAGAGTGAGTTGAGCAGAAAGCTGATTCATGAATCCGGATTTTTGATAATCAACCAACACCAGTATTTAGGTAATTATGTCTGTACATGTTGTTATGACATCTCTGTCTTACATGTAGTGCTACTTACTGAGACAGCTTCTTTTTATACTAAAATATACCTTTCCTGGCTTAAAAAATTATGATAATTGTGGGAATTTCTCTTATTACTGAGCCACCTGCTGCTTGGTGAAAGTGACAGAGCTCAGCTTGTGTGAATTAATGGTGAACTGAAAACACAGACTATCTACTGCTCCTTGTCCAACTGCTGGAAGTGTGAAAGGCATGGCAGCAGAGCTGGAATTGAAAGAGGAAACTAAAAAGAAGAAAGGGAGGTGAGAACATCCCAGCATTTCCAACTGTCATCTTCTAGTGTTAGTGACCATGATGACTGCCACTCAGATCCACTAAGCTGAGGGGCTGATCCATGTCTTGCTTTCCAGCTAGAAAAGGGACCCCTGGGAAATGGCTGGATACTGTGCCACTGCTTGGCTATTGCAGCCATCTGGAGGTGTGAGCATCCTTTACCACTGCGCACACTGGTGCAAATCCCTCTCCTGGCCACAGTCAGGAATGGAGAGTTGACTTCACAGGAAGCAGCTACTGTGCCCTTGTGTCATCATTACCAGGTGTGTTGGTTGTTAATTATATTGGGGATCCACTTTCCTTCCCAGCCTGAAGGTGGGAAGCATAGCTGTGCTCCTCACTGGTAGGCCACCATTTGGGCTGTGAATGGAGGGTCAGCCTTGTCTCCAGACCACAGACACATGTTGATCTCTGACCCTCTCATAGGCAGTCTTCCAATAAACTATGTCCCGTGTTCAGATCTGGGGAGAAGTAGCCTTAATTGCCTGCCAGACCTCCAATGCACACCTTGCAATGTCTACTGGGGTCTATCTGAAGGGCTAAATAACAAGGTGCAAAGTGCTTGCTCTGAGGTTGGAGTGCTGTAGCTGTGCTGGTGTTCCTCTGACAGTTCAAGACTGCTCACTGTGCTCCTTCTGCTGGAAGATGCCTCAGCATTCCTGATTCCTTTTCCCTTTTCCCTTCCACCCCCATGGCAGAAAAGAGTCCTTGGCTTTTAGGTGGGGGCAGGTCACGGCAGATGTGTGTTCTCCTTTGAGACTTGCCCACTGCTTGGCTTAATTAATCCTGACACATTGCAGTTGCTGTTACAGAAGAAATGTCAAGAGAAATTAGACCAGCTGGTAGCATGAAAACTGGGGAAGTGCGGTGCCTCACTTTCCTGGACAAATTTGATTTGCTTTCCTGGCAGGGGCTGTGGGGGATTGGATGGCTGAGCAGAAGAGGCTGAGCTGTGTCACCCACTTTTTCCACAGTCCCCTTGCACTGAGATCCACTAAGGGGACAGCAAGGAACTATTCCCCAAACAAGCCAAGCAGGAGCTCAAACCAGCAGCAACTGGCATGGCTGGGCTTTCGTGAGAGCTGGGACAGCCCTGGGATTTGGCTGTGAGGAGCTCTGGGGCTTTGTTGAACTCTTCAGGGAGCAGAGAAGCACTACTGCTTCTTTATCTTCTTTTATTCTATCTATGAGCACCTTTAGCAGCTGTTTCTCACCATTTCCTTCACCTTTATATCTATTGACTTCAATGTTTTCATATACTGATCAATTTTGTGGGATTTATCAGCAGCTGTCATGCTTTTTTTTTCCTTCAAGCAAGTAACCTTCATATTTTGATGTTCCATTAGACCATCACATCTGAGCTCTTTCCTTTCTGCAGTGATCTGATTTAATAAAAAGAGAAGCTAGTCTAATAATACACAGTGCAGCTGAACAGTGTGGATGCATTGTAAATGTATATTTCCCCCTATATGAACATCTTCTCTGTGCTCTCCTGTGGCACATCAGCTTTTAAATCTCCAGATGCCACAGGCCTGGAATAGAATTGCACTTGCAGAGAACTGGCTTTGACACTTAAATATCACCCAAAGTTCAGGAGCGTTTTTTGTTTTGTCTTGGGATGCAAGCAACTACAATTTCACTTTTGCTTGATGATTGGCAAAAGAATCTCATTGTTCTACCAGACTGACACTTACTTGCCAAAGGGATGTTACTCATAATTAAATATTAAGAACAAGACCTTGCCATGGCATAGTGTCTCTAGCTTGAGAAGCTCAGGTGCTGGAGATCTCAATCCTGATTTCTGAGCTGGATTTCTACACCAATTTCAGTGTAGGAGTGCGTCTCTGGGATTCCTCCAGGGAGCAGATCATGAGCTACACTGCACCAAGAAGCAGAGAAGAGACCGGGGATTCAGAGAGGAGAATAGAGAGGAGGAAAAAGAAAGATGGTTTTTTGAGGGCCATGCCACTCCACAAGGGACAAAGGCCCATCTGCAGCAGAGGTTTTCACAGCTGTGATGAAAGTAGTTGCTCTGCACTGCCAGGCTCTTTGCACTGCACCAGCAAGCTCCAAGATCAGGGTTGATCTAAGCACAGGGCTACCAAAGGTTATAGGACACAGCAAGACAATTATGGTCTCTTGCCCCCTATACCTATTTGTGCAAAAGAAAGCTGGGCTGTTGCTGGCCAGTGGCAGCCCTTCTAATCTGCAGCAATTGCACACAAGCGCACACAGGGCCCCTTGGTGCTCCCATAGTGAGCTCCATCTTGTATGTCAGAGTATTTACCATGCAAGCGGGTGAGATGCAGAAATCATGGGACTCAGAGCTGTCTCAGGGCTTCTCAGCCATGTCAGCAAGATTGCTTCAGGGTTAAAGGACTGAGACTAGACCAGGACTTTGAGGAAGTCCTGCCATTGCTGTACTGTTGGAAGCATTCATCTTCTCTTGCCTTGCATGTGGACAAATCTATATCCTGAAAGTCCTCCTTAAGTGCAGCAGTAGCCAGCCTGGGTCAGTAACTTGGCTTAGGCGAAGCAGGCAGTGGGGTCAGTGTCCTGTACTTTGCACCCCTTGGTCCAGCCTACTTGGCTCAAGAGCCAGGCACTGCACCTGATGGAAGCCCTCCTCCTTCCTGTCCCTGCTGTTAGGTTGGGCACAGCAGGTGACAGGGCTGCAAGTGGTGTGGGCTGTCATGGCATCCAAACAGGTTTTGGTTGGAGTGTGATGACAGGTAAGCAAAGGCATCTGTACTGATGGAAAGAATGGCTGTCCCAGCTCACTGGCACCGCTGTCCTATTGGGAGTTGCCAGCCCTGCACAATCTGCCCAGGAAGCTGTGCAAGTTTCCCTCCTTCATCCAAGTTGTACAGAATCCTCAAGCTTAGGTCACATCAACCATTTTGATGGCTTCAACCAATCTGTTTTTTTGTTCTGTGGCTTGGATTTCGAAGATTCCTGGGAACTGGTCTCCCAGCAGTGCTGTGTAGGTTCTATCCTTGCAGAGGGAGGGAGAGGAAGCTGAGGTACATCTGCTCTTCCACTGGCATGGCTGAACCTGAGGGAAGGCATCTCTCAATTGCCTGAGGCCTTTCTCACTCACAGCCTTACCCTGGGTTAGTTAAAGCAGCACAATCCTCTCCTTGAGCTCTCTCATGTCAGTATAAAAGTGTTTTACATCTGCTTTTTAATTCATAATTTCCTTACAGACTTAACTTGGATAATCATAAGCTTTTCTCAATCCTACAGAGTGCGAGAGAAGCTGGGGAGGGGGGACACCTTCAACTAAATGCATGTTATACCAGCACAATTTTATGGGTGGGCAAGCTCTGAGCAACGTGACTAAGGCATGTGAATGTTCACAGCCATTAAAGTCAAAATGAATACAGTGGGTGCCCTAATAGTTTCAAACAGTGAACATAGTAGCAGGAACTGCTGTCAGTGTCCATGAAAAAGAAAGACAAAGTTCATTCAAAGAAATAGAAAAGTATATTCACTCTGCATTATTCACCAACCACAGCTTCTCCTCAGGGAAACCAAACTGTTAATGGCTGGAATGGGGGAAAGCAAAGTGGAAAAGATATGGAAACCAAGCATTTTTTCATATTTTACATTTTGGGGCTAGACTATTAAATGCATTTGCTCAGGGTGGAAGGATATGATGTCTGTGAGATGTGGAACCCTTAGGCAGGAACAGTGACACACAGAGATACCCCTGAGACTTTTCACTTTGACTCTGAAAGGTGCTCTAAGGATGGCTTTTCACTGGACCTCCTAGAAGGAAGGAGAGAGCCCCCCACCCTTCACTGTAGGTCTGCAAGGTAGTATAGGAATGGAAGGATTGGCATCTGGCTGGGTCTGGAGGGAAGACCTGCTGTTGGTTCTCCTGTCCTTTTACTTATGCACTTGAATAAATCACTGGAAGTTAGCTATCATTAGTGTCTCAACAAATTACAAAAATGTTTGGGGACCAGCTCCTTTGGGCACTTTAGTAAACCTGGACCTTATTAGACATCTTCCAGAAAGTCAGCAAAGTCCATGCATATTTGCTTCAATGTTATTAATTTACAAGGGCTACTCAATTAGGCGAGTCCACTAACTTGTAAAACTTTACTTATTTACACTGTTTCTTGGAGACGGATTTTCTCAAAGCGTGATGATGATAAGCTTAGGCATTACAAATCCTCTTGCTGCTTTTGTCAACAGGCAGCCTGAGAGCATTAATCAGAGAGAAGCACGCTACCCGGCAGTGGCTTCACTCCAGCTCCTCTCCGCTTCCCTGCTGCTGCGTACGGCCCTGTGAGGCACCAGCTTCCCTCCAAGTGTGGAGGAGCTCTGCACACCAGCATTATTTTTTAGCAGGGCTGGATACCCCATTGGAAAGGCAGCAGGAAATCAGGATGTTTCTTATGACCCCTTTTTGGGTAGCGGGCAAGACAAGGCTGTCTTTGCCTCAAAAGCGAAGCACTCTCCCTAAAGTGTGCATTTCAGCTCAAGGCAATTTTCTCACACCATACACATCTCCACTCCGTGAAGCTTCATCAGAGCAAGATGCAGGGTACACTTGGGCTTCAAAGCGTGCTCTGAATCACTTTCCAGACAAGTGAAAATTGCAGTTCAACTTACTGCTGTAGAGAAGGGAAATGGGAGTGAAGGATAAGGAGGACTGGGAGTGTTGTAATCTCCAAGCCCTCCAGATCACCTTTAGAGGTGTCCCAAATGCTCCTTGTTTGTCTAGGAACCTCCAAATTATTTCAGTCCAAGCCAGTTATGCAGCTCTGTGTTAATGCTGCTGCTCCTCCTGGGAGGTGCTGGTATACATTATTGGTATGAGGCAATTGGCACAGTTTCTGCCCTGCCCGAGCCCAGGGTGTTATTTTTCCATGTGTCACTGCTGCAAGTGAGACTTATCAAAGATGAGTTCCTGATAGTGAGATTTTGCTCTGGGTGCTTGATGAATCCTCATCTGTGTGGTGTGCAGACACTGTTTGTGCATGAAATGTGAAGTTTCAACTGACCTGGGACAATTCCTTCCTCCTTGATGGATTCACTGAGATGGTGCTGGGGAAGGTGAACCAATGGACTAGCTGGTGTTGGCAAGAAAACCACTGTCTTGGGCAGTGAAGAAAAAAAGGGTAGCATCCATCTGCCCGAACAGACAGATATTAGACACATAGATAGTTTGACACAGGTTGTGTAGAAGAGAATTATTGCATGTGTTGACCCTTTGCCCAGTGTCTGCCTGTCTGGCTACTCGGACTTCTTTATGTGTTATTCAGAGCATCATGCTGTGTATTGACATTTGCCTCCTTTGAAAGCTGCAGGGAGAGGATAACCCGCTGTTTTCTTACATGGAAAATGCCAATAATGAAATTGGATACAGTGGGTTCTTCCTTCACTAAGAGCTCCATGGTTTCACAAGCATGTCATAAGCATGTTGGTAGCCTTTGCTGCCGTGAATGGGTTTGCTTCTTGAAGTAAATTGATTTCCCCTCCAAGTCAACATAAAAGCAAAGTTTTTCAGCTCTGACTATTCTACAGGTGCTTGCGCAAAATCTAATATATGTGCTAATGTGCATGCAAGGATGTTGCTAGGAAACTTGTGAGAGCTAAATGAGGAAATGCTGTTAATAGAGACAAGCGACAGGGCCTCAAAAGTCTTCCCTTGCAGTCCTGCTGATGGTCTTTATTTAAACAGGGCCAACTGTGACATTGGGTTGGATCATACGCTGGTGTCAGTGGGTCTGCTTAAACAGCAGGGGAAAAAAAATGGAAAAGAAAGGCTTGACTCTTGTGATGGGGTTTTGATGTGCTTCCATCTCAGATAAGTTTTACTACACTATCTGCCTCTGGAAAGGGTGAGTAAGTGCTTTCTCCCTTGATATGCTGGTGAGGACTCTGCTCTGCCTTGTTTCACTGTGCCTATTTGACACTCACTGATGGCCAATCTGAACCAGCCTGTTGCAGACCTGTCTAAGCCCCAGTGGGGCAGTGCTTTCCCAGTCAGCCTGAAAAGTTTTGTAGTAACTAAAACACTGAGGGATGTGACTTTTTGCCATTACTTTTGTCTGTCTCCAGTGGCCTCTTTGAATTTAATTCGGCTCACAGGTGATCTTGAATGAGAGGTTTCCCCCCACCTTTGAGGTGTTAAGATGCCTATACAGCCCAAGGGATGCAAAGTTAGCAGGGACTGCTAATATCTTACATTTGGAAGAGACTAAAGAACTTTCGGCTCAGGTTACCTGTGGGTACATGTATTGCATGATCTTCCCAAGTTAACTCCTCTTGCCTTCTCCTCCTAAAGACATGTTATTTCTGTAACAGGTGTTGTTCTTTCTGCCATTAGTGACCTTAAGAAGCAACATATTTTTCTTCTTCCAAAGGTTAAGGAGTGTTGAGCTTGTTCTCTTTTGGAGAAACATTAAATTGTGTATGTTATGTACTTTCCAGCTGCAGTGGAAGTTAGGACTGGCCAGCAATCCTTGCTTGCTCCAAGCTGAAGCTGTGACATTCTGCTTCTTTAGCTTCTCTCTCAGCTTCTTCAGTACATAATACTTCTCTTCATGTCATCACTTGTTGCATTAATGTGGTTTTTTGTTTGTTTGTTTGTTTGTTTTTGGTTTTGTTTTTGTTTTTTAGAAATGGCTAGGAAAAAAAACCCAAAACAACTAAAGAAAACAACAAAACTCCATCAGCAAAGGTTTTCTTTGGATATAACCATTTGTCTCTCAGCTAAGAGTGACCTGAAGGTGCCTGCTGTCAGCTGGAAAGCCTTTGCTGTGGTATGATGTGTGGATGAGAGCAAGTTGCATGCCAGGTAAGCTTTTTTTGGAATGAGTTGACAAGGGAGTTGTTCCTAATGTGTCCTGAAGTACAACTTGTTTATGTGGCTCATCCTGAAGAAGCCATGATAACTTTTTAGCCTACTGCATGCCAACTGCTGGGGAAAAAAACACCACTGAAATAATGTAGTGAGCTTAAAATGTTTTTTGGAAGAATTCTCTCCTCCTTGGCTCCCTAGTGTTCAGATCCAGAGACTTATTTTTTTTTTAAATCTTGAAGACTTTGAGTGCCTAAAATATTGTCTGATGTATTTTTTTAATCTCTTAGCTTATCTAATAAAAATTAATTCCTTTCCCTATAAACTTTGTCTAAGCTACAGCCTAAAGGGTTCACAACTACAACAATACTACTACTGTGAGCAAAGTTGCCTTCATTTCAGTGAATCCAACTGCATAGAATTCAAAGGGAATTAACTGTGCAACCATTTAAAAATTACTCAAATGCATTTCTATGCAGAAAAAGTCATAGCATTAAAATCTCGAGTCTTTTCAGGACATGTATCCCCTTTGTGCAGCTGGGAATTACCCTTCCCTAATAGCATGAAGTTCCTATTTCTATCCCTTCACGACCATCAGGCATTAAAGATGAGAGGGTTTTTTTTGTACAGGGATTTAATGCCTGGAAAAGCATCACTCACCCAAGGCTGAATCTGAATCTTGTCTGTCCTGAGTGGGGATAGTTTGGGGAGAAATGCCTTTGAAACCAATGAGTTATTTGTAACACTGGAATACATCTCGGTGAAGAAGAATTAATGGGTATAGTAGAGCTGAGCTGGTGAAAGGTACATGATTAATTCAGTTTTGACAGGACTGTATAATTTATAGCCTGGATCACACCTTCAATTAGGCATATCACATTCTTTATTTCTACAACTGTAGAGCCTAGGAATACCATAACTGAATGTCAGCCATAGCGTGCTTTGTGCTGTACAAACAGAAATAAAGGTACAATGTGAAAGAGGAAGAGCACACCTGAATATTGTTGAGACTATTTTGGAGGGCAGTGCTGCTCACTAGTGAAATACTAGATGATTAAGCTTTCATGCTTAGTGACTTCCTCTCTATTTCCATAAATGTCCCAGTTTCTGTCTTTGCAGCCATTCCTTCATGGAGGCCAAGTTTGATTCCAAGGAGAAGTAAGTTGAGAGGACAGGAGAAGCATTGCAAAGGTGGGTGCCCAGTGATGCTGTAGATGATAGGTTTTGGGTGCCAGGGTTACTGGAGTTTTGCTCATGAGGAATGGATGGGTTCCTGCCTTCTGGTGAGCTGAAACTATAACACAGGGCTATAGAAGAGAAAGGGCATTTGCCTGTAAAGGAAGAGGTCTTTCCCAGGCAGGAACAGGTTACTCTGACTTGTCATAGGCATGGCCAAGGTGATGAGGAAATCTATCTGGGCTGGAGCTTATGGTTCCCGTAAGCTGCCCTTGTGGTGGGCCAAACTCTCAACATCAAATAGCCTACGGAAAACAGGCTTAAACTGGACTGCTGCCCCTTTACACTGTGGGGAAGGACCCCCTGACAAATGACTGAGAAGTGGATGTCAGTCAAAACACCATGCTGCTGTCGTGGCACTGAAGACCATGCTGTCATATGCCTACCTGTAGGATTTGCAAGGCTGCTGTAGGAGCTCTGCCTTGCGCCTCTGTGTCACACCGTGGGGCTGCTGTTCACAGCCTGTGCTCGCCTTGTTAGTGATTTAGGAAGTATCGCTGCATAAATCAATATGCAGGAAACTAACTTAGCATCTCTGCCAGGTGTCTGTTTTCCTGTAGCCTTCCCCAGTATTTCAGGCTGGATTGGTAATGAGCAGAGAGCTATATTCGTGCAGAAGTGAGATGCCAGCTCCTTAAGAATTCATTTATTGGGCTGCAGGCCAAGGCATATTTTGGCCCTTGATTGCACGTTATTTACTGCATTTACTTAATCAAATGGGGAAGCTTTTAAACTTTCAATCCAACAACATGAATGCATTATTGCACAGTCCTCTGATTTTCTTACTAGCAATATGTTAGTAATGAGAATGGGGCCAATGAATAAGAATCAACAATAGTTGATTTTATTGCTACTCAGTAGTTTGTCTGAGTAGGCTCTGGGCTGCAGGTATGGGTGAGATAAGGACTGTGTTCTTGTCTCTTTCATAACACCAAGATCCATTTTATGAGATGCCTCAGAAAAGAATGCTTTGGAGCTGTTTGATTTCCTGGAGAAAGCCAGATGCTTTTTACTCTTTAGGGAGAAGGATTCATCCTTGGAGATGACACCTCCTGGAAATCATTATAGAAAATAGTATCCGTGGTAACTGGAGCTGATATTTCTATACTCAGAAGAAATCTGTGCTGTCCTAAACTGGAAGTTGATTGGATAGGAGAGGATAACTTCAGAAAAAAAGCTTCTTTGAATGACTAGGGAGAGGATCAGGAGTCCATGTGAGGTGTCCAACACACAAGTGTAAACCCAGTCCCAAACTCAGTATACCTGTGTCATCTTTCAAATGGTGGCGTGCCCAGAGAAATCCTTTGGACCTTTTCTGCCCTACGTACTCTTTAAGTTGTTTGACTGTTTTAGTGCAGATACTACGCTGAGAAAACTTGCTTTTGTTAACATGCCCTGTTATCAGAATGAGCTTGCTGTCATCCTCTACTGATTAAACTGGATCGAGGTCCAATAGTGTTGCAGTGATGTAGAGGCTTTGGTTCACTACCTCATATGAAAACAAGGAGAAGCTGAGGAAGCTGAGCTTCTTCAGGCTGGAGAAGAGAAGGGATAGGGGAACAGACACCTGTTTTCCAATTTGTATTCGTGAAAGTCATCAGAGGAGGTAGACCCTTTTACTGAGGATAATTAACCAGTGTAGAAGCTCAGAGCAGTTTTGGAGTTTGTGTTCTTGTAGGTTTTGAAGAATTGACTGGTCAAAGCTCCAAGCAACCTAGTCCAAATTGAATGTTGGCTCTCCTGAAATTGTTAATTTGCTAATTATTTTTTGAAGTGAAGGGTGGATTTTTGGTTTGTTTGGTTTTGTTTTTTTTAAATTACTTCTTTTGCTAAACTTAGTTGCCTCATAGACAACATTTTTAATTCAAAACTTTAACAAAAAACCCTTTCAAACTTTTTCTATATTTGAGAAGCTCAAATATAGAAGCTCAGCTGGAATCTCTTGACAAAAGATGCAATGTGAAGAAAAAACTGTCTTGGTAAAAATTCAGTTGAAAAACTTGGTTTTGGTCTATGCTCACTTTCAAATGTGTCTAGGCAAAGTGATTAACACTGGGGACAGTAACTAGAACTAGAATTATTTCATATTCATATTCCAGTTGCACCCAAGGGCTCACTGGTAATGAAGCCCCCCATAGGTTGGTCCACACGCCTTTGAAGAACATGCAGATGAAGAAAAAAGTGAATTTTTTATTAAGAGCTTAAATTAGCTAAATTGAGTTGAATCTGTGCTACCACACTGAAAACTCTGAATGGTTTCCTAAAGGTCTGATCCTCTGTAGTCCTCCAGCTGACTGGCTGACCAACACTCAACTGCTACTACTTTCTATCTTTTGGGAGACCTTGTTTTCAAAAAGACAAACTCAGTGGAGGTCACCTAGTGCCTGCTCCTCATAATGACACAGGATAGGGAAATGCAGGGGGTGATGAATGCAGGGGGAAAGGCATGGGGTGATGAGAAAAGAGGTGCAGGATACCAGTGTAGACCCCAGCTGTATAAACAGATCACTAGTGATCAGATGAAGAAATGTGGACATGAGAGCTGAACAAAACAGATATTAAAAAAAAAGTATATGTAAGAATTCTCCATACGTAGTAAACCTGAATGCAGTTCAGACTTGCAGACCAAGGAAAGAGGAGTGAAATAAAAAATGTTACTAAAAAAAATGTATAAATTCAACTGCATACAGATCTTAGATGGAGTAGGAAGAATATATCAGTATTATGTTCCTCCCTGCAAAGAGAAAGATGGAATGTTTGCCAAGAAGCGTGGAAACCAATTTCAACAGTATTATTACTCAGACTTTTCCCAGATAATAGTCTTTATTTTTTTACCACTAATAATTAAGTCTAGGCAAATAATATTTCCTGATTCAACTGTTAGGATTTCAATTGCACTAACAGTAAATTCCTGGGTTTGCATATAAAGCCTGTTTCTGTATTGTATGTAAGCAACAATTTGAGTGCAACTCTGGCACTCAGCAGAATCACAGAATCATTTAGGTTGGAAAAGACCTCCAGGATCATCAAGTCCAACCTTTGACTGAACACCACTTTGTGAACTAAACCACAGCACAAAGTGCGATGTCTGGTTTTTTCTAGAACACCTCCGGGGATGGTGACTTCACCACTTCCCTGGGCAGTCCATTCCAATTCTTGACAACCCTTTCTGTAAAGAAATTCTTCCTGATGTTCAACCTTCCCTGGCACAGCTTGAGGCTATGCCCTTTCATCCTGTCCCTGGTTGCCTGGGAGAAAAGACTGACCCCCACCTGGCTACAGCCTCCTTTCAGGTAGTTGTAGAGAGTGATGAGGTCTCCCCGAGCCTCCTTTTCTCCAGGCTGAACACCCCCTGCTCCCTCAGTTGCTCCTCATGTGATTTACTCTCTACCTGCTCCATTGCCCTTCTCTGGACATGTTCCAGCACCTCAATGTCTTTCTTGTCATGAGGGGCCCAAAATTGAACACAGAACTCGAGGTGTGGCCTCACCAGTGCTGAGTACAGAGGGACAATCACTTCCCTGGTCCTGCTGGCCAACTATTTTTCATACAAGCTATTGGCTTTCTTGGCCACCTGGACACACTGCTGGCTCATACTCAGCTACTGTTGACCTGTACCCCCAAGTCCTTTTCTGCTGGGCAGCTTTCCAGTCACTTGTCCCCCAGCCTGTAGTGCTGCACAGGGTTGTTGTGACCCAAGGGCAGGAGCTGGCACTTGTCCTTGTGAGGAGGTGAGTGACAGCCACGAAAAAATAAGAAAGAAACAAGGAATGGAAGAAGTAATAACTCCTTAGGCCTCCAGCATGGGACATTCTCCTGCACTTAAAACTTGCTGTACTCAATGATACAAAGCTCCTGTTGTGATGTTTTCTGGGCAAGCCAGCAAGTGAGAGATATCACAGACACAAGTCAATCGGCACTAGGGGAAATTTTTCTCTAAGGCAGGAGTCAAGCAGACTTTTAAATTACTGCCTCTGCTAGTCCAGTCCTGAACTCAGGGCTTTGCTTGTTGCATCTTTATTTCCTTTCTCTTAATGTGAAAGGGACCCTGTCACGATTCCTGGAGACCTGATTTCTGCATGCAGTGGCCATGCCCAGCCTTGGCTGTACTGCAGCAAGAGCTACAAAACCCAGAAATGCTTTTGTCGGTTTGACCTGTTCTGTCCCAGAGCATTTTGCTAAAATAAGCAAAAAGAAAGGCAACTGGTGTAGCAGGTTTTGTACTGCTGAGAGAGGCACCTTGCTGAGACCGCTGCTCTCATTTCTCATACTGTAGCTGTATTGTTGTTTAAAGCATTCATTGCCATTCACCTTTAGGAGTTTAATTTGCATAATCATTTTTCTTGCAAGGCTTCAGAATTGGCTGATCTGGACTCTCCACTTCAAAATATCTTAACTCTGCTTTTCAATATGCACACAATGCTGTGAGCTAGAACAAAACGATCTTGTTGTGTTACCATAGAGACATCCAGGGTCTAAGAAGGGTTCCTGCTTGAAATCGGACTGTTAAAGGGACAAGGGCTGTTAAAATTTGACAGAGGGCTTAATCCTGCACCAGACACTGGTATAAATCAGTGCCATCAGGGTGAAATGAACTGGCAGTACCAATGTAGTGCTTTACAGACAGCACTCTTCAGTCCACCTGGCCCAAAGGGGCTGTTGTCTTGGTAGATTTAGGAGGGGGGGTGGGGAAAAAACAAAAGAGGTGAGGGAAGCAGGGGAAAGGTCCATGAAATTAACTTGGAAGTGTTAAATCACTTTAAGCTTTTCCTTCATTTTCCTCCTTCTTTTGATTTGAATGCTAATTAAGAGGCTTTCCTTTGCACTTAGACAACTCAACTTTGCTTTTTAAGCATACATTTTTTAAGCACTGCTAAATGAAGGCAGGCGTGAAGGAAGGTGCAGGGCTGACAACTCTGCTCTGGAGATTGAGGCCCTGCATTCACAATTAAGGACAAGTAGTTGGACTACAGATGCATTCCTGTGTTGTCCTGGAGAAAACAAGATTTGGACTGAGAGGACACTACTTTCTATGACCTTGTTGAGTTTTAAGTCTTGGTGCTGTATTTGAGAGCTATAATGACCATATAATTACCATGGAGGGAGAAGAAAATGTTTCGCTATGTACCTAAAGGGAAGAAGAAGTTGGTTGGTAGTAGATTCAGCAACAAGACCTTCTGGCACTTGTCTTTACTTGGAACTATAGCGTCTGGGCTACCTATGTGAGGATCAAAAGGGTGCTTAAAAGTCCTACTTGCCAAATTATTTAAAAGCTCTAGCACAGAATGGAAAGAGGGGCTGTACTTTGCCCCATTTTATATAATTGGTGTTGACCTGGGAATATAATCCCTAAATGAGCACAAGAAAAGAACGTTGATGAACACATCTTGAAAATACACCTTTTGTCATTGTCTGACAGTGCTGGGAGATGCAAATCTGCCTTATATTATACATGGAGCTATTCTCCTCTCCAACAGTGACTGCTGATTCAGGCTCTTAGGACCTTCTGGCTTTTGAGTCTGCTGAGGGCAGAGTTTAATCCTTCCTGCTGTCCTTAAGTCAGCTCTGATGACTTCTTCCTCTTTCTCTTCTTCCTTAACTCCCGGCTCTGATGGACTCACCTGATGATTGTTTCATTTTATAGAGTGCATGGTAGGAACTCAAGGAGAAGACAGTTCTTCTCTCTGTCTTTTTTCTGTGAAACAAGTCCTTTCCAGCCCAGGCTAATGTGAATTATGGACACCCTGCTTTGCATAGGCAGCCATGGCATATTGTACTGAAGCCATATGTTCAGCAGAGCTAAATTTGTGCATATCCAAGATACTATTAACTCTCAGGTGCCATATACTCTGATAAATACTGTGTGGCCCATGGCTAGCACTAAGCAACACCAGGCAATACTGTAAATAATAGCTTGGAAACTTGCATTCCCTGTCAGCAGTGATTTAGAGAATGGTTTAGACTCCTTATGGAACAGATGAAAGGGAGATCAGCTGGTGTGAGCTCTGGGCAGATTCCCAGCAGCATAGTAAATGCTGCAACAAGGAGAGGCTTGAGTCTTAACTGGAATATGGGCAATTAGAAACGTTAGCCAGCAGGTCATGTCAAAGTACAAGCTTAGTTTTCTTCTTGTGTTACTTTATTCTTATGTTGCTTCTAAACAGAAGACTTCAAAATCCACATGGCTGTTGAGATTTTGGAGAATTCACCTTGGGATGCAGTTGGCTCCCTGTGTTGAAGGATCAAATTAGAAGATGCTGAACACTTGTCCCATGAAAGCACTGACAGACAGGGTGAGGAGCATCCTCTCCAAAATTTAACAGCCACTTCAGTGAGGTGGTAATAAGTAGCATCATGCTTTACAGGTGAGAAACCTTACTCAAGCTGATCTATAGGGCAATAATATGTATCCCCCTGATCATTGCCTGGGGTACCTGTCTCATCCATGGATACATTGCACTATGGAAACCAAAGATTTCCCTTCATCAGTCCAACAGAGATACTTTGCTCAGCTTCAGAGATACACAGACAATACTGTGGTCCCTGAGCCAAGGAACCATCCTGAACTGGGAGCAGCCATGAAGGTGTTAGTAACTGCATTGCTCTATGGGCTTGACAAAGTTGGTGTTTGCTGAATGTGGAAGTTTCTGTCCTTTCTCTCCCGCCTGTCCTGTATATCCCCAGGGTTTTCACCATTACCTGGGATATCTCTGGCCTTTGTAGGTAATTTATTGGATTAAAAGTTGTTTTTGAAAGTTATTGATACAGGAACCATTATTGATACTAAGATTAAGCAAAGTGGCTCTATATCCACTGGCACAGAGATTTTAGCCTCTTGTTTTCTTGGGATTCCTTATTCATTTTTAGTCCTCATAAGAAAAAGCAATAAGTAGCTGAAAAACATTAAATGTGGTTATTAGTTGTCAATGAACATCAAAGAGTTAAGAAATGCGGAAAACTGCAATATCTTTTATTAGACCAGCAGATGTAATAAGGAAAAAAACCTTAGTTTTTTTAGATTAGAACACTTAGATTAGTTTTCAAGCATGTAAGCTCTTCTTCAGGTCAATGTGCCCAAAACTGTGTTGGTATTTTCAGCTACATCAGCTGGTCTAGTAAAAGTTATTGTTTCTCTGTAGAAGTTATTGCACCCCACATATCTTTAGACCATCACAGCCACAGCACCACTGCTACCAAACAAGATTCTCAAAGACCCATTTTGCATCAAAAATGGAGGAATATGTCCACATGAGTCCTAACTTTACTGTATTTCTTCTCAATTTTGTCATCTGTTTATTTTCTGTCAAAGCTGTGTGCAATAAATTTTTTCAGCACTTCTGGGTGTCGCAGGGGGGTAACTGTCGTGGGGTCTTGGTCCATGGGGGAAGAAAGACACACGACACGTAAAGGTAGTGAGACGAAGAGATGTCTGCCTGCTCAGCGTGGCAGGCAGCCTTTTATTGAGCTAACTAACTTCACACACAACACAAACATATTCCTACAACAACATCCAGGAATCCAGCACCTGCACATTATCAAACCGTCTCAACCCTGTACTCCCTGCAACCCAAGGCCGTGTCCATGGAAACCATCTAACCAGCTCCACTGCTTGCATGGAACACGGCCTCAAACTTTAATTGTGGGGCTTCACCCCACATCTGGGGAAAAAAAAGGAAGACTGATTGGTTTCCATTTTCTGAGCTTTATGGGGTGTGCTACTTAGAAGTGTTATCTTTACCACCATTTGCTGGTGTTTAGTGAAAGATTTAATTCACCTACTGTAATGACTTGGGGAAATCTGTCGATGTACAGTTTAGGAAGTTATTATGTAAATGGCATAATTATGAAATGCTTTTATGTGGATGCAGCATCCACTGTTTGCTGACAGGGGTGTCAGCGTGTCTCTGACAGGGTACAATGGACAGTTGTTAACCACAGAAAGAACACCATGTCCAAAGAAAAGATTTAGTAGAAGCCTTGGGGAGCAATTTATTCCAAACATGTCTGCATGGACTGGATTTGGGGGAGTGAGTGGGAGAGATGAAGGATTTCAAAATGTTGAATAACAAGCTTTGGTTTTGTAGATGTACATTAGAACACAGGGGTACTCCAGGCAGGAGGAAGAGGGAGACGAGAAGATTTTGTAGGTTTGTTGTGCTGTGGGAGCAGTCAAGGAAAACTCAGATGATGTAGAAATAGGCTGAGACTTGACAAGACTGTGGATTAGCTCAAAGTGCATTGAGATGCTCCAGGATAGTCAGAAATTGCAGAGGTGGGGTGCATAGAAATGTATTTATTCCCCATACTTCTGAGGAAAGGAGCACCTTGCAGTGCACTAAGCAAAATCAGCATGTCACAGGTACTACAGGCATGGTGATGAAGAAACCAGACAAACCAGTGTGCCTATGAGGGTGGAAACGTCTGAGGGAAGCAGTCTCTCAGCCTAGCTCCTGGGTGCTTGTGGAGCTTGGCTGTATGGGTCCCTTCCCATGAAGTAGGGACAGCAGAGAGAGATGACTCTGGAGGTATGGGTAGAAGTGGCCTTGGAAAAAGAAACAACGTGGTGGCCTATTTCAGTGCTGAGAAGTTTGAAAGTACGCCTAATCCACCCGGGTTTCCATGGACACATCCGCTTCTGCCATCTGGCATTGAAGGAGTGTGGAAATTTGCTTGTTGTTTCAGGGCTGGTTTCCCTCAGATATTCCTGAGGTATCACTACATGGGTGACATGCAAGCATAGGTCATTGCTGCGACAGGGATCAGATTATCCTGACCCGCACATGGACAGTGCTTGCCTGAAAGCCTAAGTTTGCCACACTTTGGATTCGTAGAACCTGCGTTGGAGTGCACCTGAGACTGGGCAGTGAGGCAAATGAGAGTAAAGTAATAAATACCCACCTCTCCTAGTGGTGATACTCCTGCTTGTTCCAGTGTGCAGGCTTTGAAAAACAAAAACCTTTGCACTTGGGACTATTCCCACATAACCCACCCTTTGGCCAGGAGAAAAAAGACTGTGACAGATGAGTTGACAGGGGTAGCACAGTCTCTTCTTCTGGCTAGTGACCTCTGTTTTGTATACACAGGTGGTCAGCAAAATAAATCTAGGGGTTTGGTTTAATTTGTTTTATTGAAAAGGTACAGATATAGTTAATTGGGTGTATCTTTGAATGTCTGTCATATTTCTTCTCAGATAGGATTAAACCAGTTCAATCTGCAAACTCTATTTTCTCTGTCAAAAGGAGATAACCAATTCCACAAACTGAGGTTATTAATGATCAACTGAGTGAATTTTATCCATCTCTTTATATCGTGGAAGGACACCTCACTGAAGCTGATTTTGATCAATTTGTAAGCAATGTCACCTTCAATAAATTCCCATCTGACAATAGATAACCCTGTAATAAGCTGGGAGACAGCAAAGGTGATGTAAGACTTGGCATCTCTTGTAGTTCTTGACCTCAACTGCATCCCCACTGGACTTTTTAGAGTCACATCAAGGGAAAAGGGGCAAAAAAAGTAGCATCATCCTGGAGAAAATCTTTCTTTTCAGATTTGATTCACAAAGATGTTTTTCCTTGAGACACGAGAATTGCATTACTTATCATAATTCTTTAAAAAGAAAAAGGTGGGAGTGGTTTCACTTTTCTTTTTCCTGTCCTTGCCCAGCCTAGCATGCACAGTCTTGGAAGTATCTTGGCCATTCAGTTTAAGGATCCTGATGTTCTTCTGAGCAATGTAACACAACTGAGTCTTGCAGTGGTCACCTGCCAGCATCTGATGCTTGGGATATTGCAAAGCACATCTTCTCTATCCATGATAGGTTCCACTGGGGCCTAGGAAGAGGTATAGACACTCACTGGGAGGAAAATAGACTGCCAGAGCAGCAAATATCTCTGTTCATAGCTCTAGCATTCAACCAACTGGAGTGTGCTGCACTCGCTGAATAAATGGTTGGCATAAGCCTAATTTTTTGGGGAAGGCTCAAGGGCAAGTGAAGTAGAAATTCAGAGTTCCAGGAACAGTATCTCCTTGTCCACACCCTTTCCGTACAATCTGCAAGCTATTTTTGGAAGTGGTGATAAGGTGAAGAGGGAGCCAGAGTGAGAGGACTGACTGGTACATCTGAAGATTATTATTCCCTGTGGCTGCTCCATCCTTCTGGAGTGTGGCCACAGATTGTTCTTTCAATTGCTGCAAGAAGCAGCTAAAGTCACTTGCTGTGTCACTGTGGTTTGTAGGTATGATACAGTATCTGCTGTGGTGACCAGATCCAAAAGCTGATTAAAATACTCCCCGCTCTTAGCAGCTTGCATCAGAAGGGAGTGATTGGGTCCATTTTGGGCAGAAATGCTTTCTCTGATCACCAGGATCTAGATTCACATTATGCTCACTGCACTTTTTAGGAAGCACATTAATTCAGCCACTATACAGGGTGAACTGATCTTTGCTGTTTACCTGCCAGCTGATGCACAGCAGGATGCAGGGAACAGTCCAAAGTGAGCTGGGATGGCATTTGCTAAATGCAGTGTGTCCTTATACTAAAAAACACACTCATTTCCATTAAGTCAAGACAGCTCCCAAGTCTTGGCAGATCAGGAAGCCACTGCAGCAGTCCTAAGGAGAACACACAATTTTTCTTATTTTCACTTGATTTGTCTTTGCATCTTTTCAGTCTTGGAAGCTATCTTAAGGAGTAAAGCCACTGCCAGGCCACTGTGCCCAATGTGCTCTGTGCTCTCTGCCCTCGACTTTGGTGAGGGAGATTATATATGGTAAGAAACATTTGTGGGCTTTCCTTGTAGGTAGACATACGCGTATGTGTGGACATACCCATTGTATTCCTGCAGGTGGTCACTGTATGTACCCACAAGGACTGGAGTTTCCTGGAACTGCTTCTAATCAGTAATATCATCATGTTCCTCTGTCCTTTTGCTATAAGAAAAATACAGCAAGTCAACTGGGGGAAAGAGAAGTGGTCTGAGAGAGTCTGAGAAAACTTCAATTCCCATATTGCCAGAGAATGAGGGAAACAGCTGGACTATGACTCTCCCTTTGATGGTTTTCTGAAGTGTTATGCTTCAGCTGCTTGAGCTTTTGCCAAGAGCTGGCTCCTTAATGGAGCAAAACTCTTAGTCTGCCTGCCCATGGCAGGGCTGGAGTGGAGGGTGTTTTGCAAGAGTGCTAGAACTGTCAGATATCCACATTGTCAGGTTTCATGCCTGAGGACATGCAGCAGGTACCTGACAAACCTTGTAGGAAACGGGGGTACAGCCCCTGAATCACCGTCTGGTGCCTTCTCACCCCTCTGTGCCACAACTTGCTCAATGAAATCCCAGCCCATGTGGTAGTCAGCAATTTTGCTTCCTGATAAGGACAGGTCAACCACTGCTCCTTATAAATAGAATTAGTAGTTTGTTTGGGTTTTTTTTTTAGAACAAAGATAATTGGTAAACCTGGACTGCTGGGGTGACACTTTCACCTAGTCCTCTAGTAGAATTGTGCCAAAGCTTGATGGCAGAGCTAAACCTAGGCTGGTGGGATGGTAGCTAGTTTGCCACATACTATTTTCGTGGGCACCAGCTTACTTTTTTCATGTTGCTTATAGTGATTTCTGTTCTGCTACCCCTGATGCTTTTCATTTTCATCCTGACTCCCAGGTACAGCTTCCTCTCACCCCCTTCACAGTGGTAGTGCAGCCATGTAAAGGATCAGTGCATATTTTTACGCAACTGAGGAGGCAGAAATCTGAGCAGTGCTGAGCAATAGGGTACGCTGGGCATGGGGACGCTCCCAGAGACTGTGACTGGGAAGGGAGGTAGCGAGAAGCAGGATGCAAAGGCTGCATGGCTGTGCTTTGGTGGGGAGGAAACTTTGGGCAGGGAAATGAAGCAATTGGACATTTGGCAGAATTGTTAGAAGATTTTCCTAGTGAAATTGCTTATTTTCACAAAGCAAAACTACTGTGGTCAGACTTGGACAGGGAGATGGACATGTGTGAGGAGTCAGTCTGTGCTAGTTTTCTGCTTTGATCCTTTCCAAAGATGACCACCCTAAATTCATAAAGGACCCCTTTGCTCCCCCCCCCCCCCATACATACTTGATGTGTGCTGATTTTCAATTGATTAATTTCTCCATGTAGTCTTAAGGACTGCAATTACTTAAGCTTGTGACACAACTTGTTGGTGACTCTTGCGTTACACAGCATTGTGGTTCCCTAGCTCCAAGAGCTGCCTTGCTCCCTTCAGAGATACCTTGGTCGGATTCTTAGGAGTGCTGAATACTCGTGTTTCCCAGCCTCTCAAATGGCAGTTAGGGTGGCTCATACCTTTGCAGTGTTTATACTGTGCACTGCAGCAGTGACCGGTGCCATGCAGCCCATCCCAAATATTTTGCTGTGTGCTGCTGCTGTCGTCTTCAATGCAGCTGTAGGCAGGCTCTGGAGAGAAGAAGCCCCCACGCTGCCGCGATGATCCGGAGAAGCAGTGGGGGTGCAATCTCCAGCCCTGTGTTGGACCGCACCTCCTCACCCTGGCCCGTGTAGCATCCCTACGGATGCAGCGGCACCGGGTTGGCGAGGAAGGGAAAGAGGGGGGGGAACCCCCAGTTTGTGCGGAGAGAGGAGGAGGGTGGTGGGACGTGCCGCTGCGCGCCGGGACGGTGCCGTGCGGGGGGTGACAGCCGCAGCCCGGCGGCTTGCGGGGGCGGCTCGGGGCCGCCAGGCTGCGCTCTCGGTCCGGCCGCCGCGCCTGCCGCCCTCCCCGGGCGACCGGGGCTTGGGGCACGGCAGAGCCTCGCCGCGAGCGGGCGGTCCCGGGACGGCGGCGGCGGCGGCACCACCGGCGGCGGCACCTGCGGCGGCGGGGACAGGCAGGGCTCGGCGGCCCGTCCGCGCCCCTCGCCCGGCCCGGCATGACGCGGCGGCGCCCCGGCGGCGGCGGGAGGTGGGTGCCGGTAGCCCTGGCCGCGCTCCTGGCCCTGAGAGGTGAGTGCTGCTAGGGTGGAGCGGGGCGCGGTGCCCACGGACGGCGCATCGCCGGGCGGCCCTGGGGTCGCCTGCGCCGGTCCCGCGGCGATGCCCCGTCCGTGGGTAAGTTTTGATTGCGGTCCCGCCGGTGATGCTCGGGAATGCGGCGGCGGGCGAGTGCTTTTGCAGGCAGACGTGGGGAAGGAGCGCTGCTCCGCTCGGCTCCTTTTGCTGCCTCCGCTGCACCATTCTTCCTACTATTATTATATGTATACATATTTCATTTTTTTTTTACAGTGCTGTAAAACTTGCTTTAATCTGGGCTTCACGTTAGGCTCAGTTGCCTGGGCCTAGCCCCTTGGTAAGCTCACCTGGGTGGAAAACTCTGGTCTATCCCTCAGGCCCTGAGGCAGCAGGGAACTTTCTGCAGAGATGGTGACAGGCTGCTCGGAGCCCTCTGCGTCCCCCGAGGGTCCTCCCCTCTGCCTCCTCCTTCCAGGCGCACGGCACACTGCTTCAGCTCTAAGATACGTGCCTGCCCCTGGGAATGCGGAGACACACACATCACTTCATCACCTCCCGCCCCCAAAGCCCTTCCGAAATAAGGTGTGTACCCTGGTCCCTGTGTGGAGAGGAAACAAATTGCATGTGACAGATGCTACTCACATCACTTAGTGCATTGCCGAAGAGCACCAGGAGGTGCTGTGATAAGGGCAACAGAAGAAATTACAAAGTGCAAGATGTTCAGACTCATCTGTTGATCAGGCGGCAATGACTTATTTCAAGTAATGCCAAACTTTAGAGCAGGCCTGCTCGGTTATGGTTTACTGAGGTCTATAGGGCAATTTTCTACCGATTTATCCAGAGCTCCACTAAGTAGTTTTGCAGAGGTCTGCTCCGCAGTCTGTCTCCGCACAGCTTTGAGATGACTGAGCACTGCTGCTGGCCACCTTCACTACTGGGACACTGTGAGACTTTCTGCAAGGGATCCCTGAGACTGGGAGGACAGTAAGAAATTACGAGATCTCTCATGAGAAGACCAGAGATGTCTCAGCAAGGTCTGGATGAAACCTCCTCACAGTCTGGATCTGGGTGGAGTCTGCTGCTTGGGTAGCTGTGCCTAGCTGTTACTGCCCTGTGAGGCACAACAGGCTATTCCCCTCTACCCAGGACCTGATGAGAAACAAGTCTTGTGATGGATAAGATCAACTTTTCACAAATGCATCAGCTCCAAAAGCACCCTGCGTCCTGTCCTCAGAAAATGTTTGGGAGTCTGAGTCAGATGTATTAACTGGAAATTGCACCTGCTGACTTCAAAGATATAAATTATGGGGAAAAAAAATTATTAGCATTTAATTGAAAGAAATCATGTCAGCATTCATACTTCACACTATTTGTTCGCTTTTTGTCCTTTTCCCATTTTGGAAAGGGAATTCAATTACTTTCAGGTTCTCAGTGCTACAGTTTTTTTCTGCAGACATTGCAAACGTGTAAATGTCAAGAAAGTTTCTGTGCTTACTGGATTTAGAGGCTTGTAGGTGGTGAAGTGCTTCTGTTGATGTGGTATTGCTGCAAAAACATACAACGGTGATCAGATTTAAGGTTAAAATTAAAGGAGCATTTAATTATCCTTTTAAGCTAGAAGATTGACTCAATATCTAGTTTTCTTTTTTGGTTGAGGGCATATGGGAGCCATGACATTGGAGACAACTGGGTACAGAAACACACTTTTCCATTAAATATTTCTCTGCAATAGCGTAGTGCTTTTTCTTGCATTTTCCTTCAAGACCCGAATGAAACACCTGTGTCTCAAGCTTGGCTTTTTTCTTTTTGTCTTAGCAAAAAGTCTTCAGAAGTTGGTGGTAGATGAAAATAGCTGCGGTACACAGTTATTTCTGTGTTACGCAGTGTGGTCATATTTTCAGTGGTTCTTGAATTTGAATAGAAAACCCTGCTAAGGGATAAGGAACAGACATACACTCATGAAAGCTGAAATTAAATTGGGAGAGTTTTTTTCTAAACAACATTTGCAGAAGATTAGTAAGTGTTTCTGCTCTGGGTTGCCAAGTCTGGTTAAGAACAGTGATTTCTGGTTTTTGTGGTTTTGATTTTTTTTTTTTTTTTTGAGGTTTTAGTTTGGTTTAGAATATAAGAAGAAAAATGAGGGGGTCATATGCAAAGTGATACCTAAATGAAAGGCTTAAAAGTTAAAGAATCAGAACCTGTGAGAGTGTATAATCAGACAAAATACTTAATGCCAAACAAATGAAAGGTATTGGGGAAAAAAGGACCTTGAAGACCATTTCATAATTTTCACACTTTATACCTATGATAAAATACAGTCGGACTTTGTAGCGAAATTTCAATCAAGTATTATAGTCCTATTTTCTTATGTGGTTGTGCAATTTGTAGACTAGCAATGGTTCTTTGTAACTGGCACTAGATGTCTGCTTTTTCTGGGCCTGTTGTATCCATGGTTAATGGTCTGGGGCAGGGGCAGCATCTATGTTTTCTCTCTAAAGCATTATGAACTTAATAACTTTGGAGGAAATAATATTTTTTCAAGCTCCCTGGGGAAGTTCAGGGAAAGATAGGAGGGAATTCTGTTTAGAGCTTTGAAACCAAACCTGTGAGTGCTAATTAATCCTGCTATGTAGCCAGAAATAGCATACTGCAAATTATCAAATGTGGTAGAAATTACACATTGGGTACAGTTAGACTGCAGAACTGACTTTTTTTTTAACTGCATATGTTTGGATCCTGTGACATAGTATTGCAACAGGGGAGATTTCAGTGCGTTACAGTCCACCACAGCTGGATCTTGCAAGAGCAGGGTAGGGTGTGGGGACGAGGGTGCTTGGCAGCAGTGTATTAATGCAACAGCAAGTCCACAACTTTTCATGTGACTTTTCTAGTCTTCACCTGAAGTCACCCTCCTGTCGGTCTGGGATTCTCGCAGCTGGAAGCGTTTTGGCCTTGCAACACCCTTGTGCTAGCCCGCGTACCCTTTCCAGCCCTGCACTAGGTCCTCAGCCCTTAGCAAGAGAATACTGTGTCAGTCCTTCGCCCTTCCACGCTTATGCAGTTTTTTTGGAACAGATTGCCATTTGTGTCAAGCTGTGTGGTTTTGTGACGTGTAGATAAATCATTTTGCTCACGACCTGACCTTGGTCCCCAGCGGTAAACACAGATGCATTAACTACTTCTTGCATCTCTTAAGTGGGCATCATTCCTTTATTCTGGAAACCAATTCTTTATCTCTGTTTCTTCAGTATTGCCTAAACCACAATTTTCTTTTATAAGATTTCATTCTCAAGGGATCTCAAAGTGCCTCAAGAGCAGCTATATTTAGTTTCTCGGTACTAATACGGATATACAAAGTACGGTATAAACAACTCTTTAAGAAACTTAGGGATCCTTTTTTCCTGCCTTCATTGTGGAGTAGTGTTTTTATTCTTATATCAATAGTACAGATGGAGAAAGTGAGACCCAGAGAGACCTCGTGACCCACTGAAGGTCAGCGGATGCTGGTAGTAGTCTTGAGTGTCTTGGTGCAAACTGTAACCACAGGAGAATGCTTAAATTTATGCAGCAGGTTAAGCAATAATGTAATGGTCCACTTTAGGGATGTTCACTACTAAATTGTGGTGAGTCATCTATATTTAGTAGGATGCTACTATCATCGTGCTTTTTAAGTAAAGTGCTTTTAACACAGTTATTTCAAGGAGAAGTGCATGCACTGAAAATCTGTTCTTTGTAGTTTTCTCCTTGTGGAGCACTAATGCTGCCTTCCCTTTTGTAAATGTTCAGAGGGAAATTTGGCTCTTGGTTGTTTAACAAATAGTGGTGTAACAAAGACTGTTCCCTGGTTAATACTACCTTGTGTTTGCACAGTCATTTACGAACATTAACTAATAGAGAGTCTCCAAACTTACTTTGTGAGGGCAGTCAGTTTGATTAATAGCATGGAAAACTGATGTGTGCAGGGATGAACTGATTTTCTTGCTGTCAGGTAGGGCATCTGCCTAGCCTCTCCTTATAGAGAAGTCACAATTACAGGGCTTCTAGTCATATGCCTCCCTGCTTTTTTCTCGCAAGTGTTTCATGTCTTGTGCACCAGGGAGAAAGCACAGCATTTTTAACTGTGCACAGGGAACTCTTGTGTCTTTTTTTTTTCTTACAAGTTTTCATCTTTTTGGTTTTGGAGGTCACTTGTGTCTTTTCTGGCTTCTGCCTTTTTTACACTGCTTGAGCTGGGCTGAGAACAAATGCTCTGTTTCATCCGGATTGAGGAATTTGGCTTCATTCTAAACGGAAATAGAAGTCAAATGCTTTGATGGTTTTAAAAGGAAATTTTTCGAGAGAAATTCCATCTTAGGACACTGATATTGTGTCTCTTTGTGGAATTGTATTATTACAATACAGGAAAGTACCCTAAGCAAAATGGTATTTTTATGTGAAAAGTCAAAACTTTTCATCCCAAAGATGCTTAAGTTGGATGTTTCTGTATTTTTTACTTTTTTCCCCCCTGTTCTTTCTTTTGAAACACAGTTATGATTTTACAAAACATTCAATGTTTGATAAGTTTTGGTTTTGTGGAAGTAACTGCAGTAAAAGCCTTAGTGGTTGCTACTTTTTATTTCTATGGGACGTTTACAAAGGACAGTGATAAAAACCAACTTGGAGCATTTGGTGGTAGTAGTGCACAGGCTCTGCCCATTATTTTAGCCATCTTGACACATGTATGCAAACATCATGTACATGTATGTGGCATTGCTGTTGTCCTTTCTGTATTCATTGTGCTGTAGAACATTGTCTGTACCAAAAGAGGCAATTTATGGCATATGAAGTAAGGAAAGTTTCTATTTAAAAAATACAGCCCATTTCTTAATCTTTGCTTCCCCTTCTGGAACAGTCACTGGAGAAGTCAGAATAGTACTAGCAGGTCAAGCTCAGTCTCTTATTATTATTGCATGTGCAGAGCCACAGGTCCTGGCAGCATAGCATACTTGTACATTGCATCTCTGCATGAAGTTAATTTCAAACGTAATTTTGGCATTAGACTGATCAGACTGCTTCCTTAGGGACAAAAACTTGTGCATTTATTTTCTCATACCCTCGTGAGCCAACCCAGCTATGAGACCATAAGCTTGTGTTTCACAAGCATGAGCAGGAGAAAGCCAGTGTTTGAAGTTCACTTAGTTATGTCTGGGGTTCGGTTTTATTTGGAATGCTGAAGCCAGGAGTGTCGTTTGTGGGGAGGTGAGGACACACTGTTTGCAATACGTGGTGCATTTCTGTAGCAGCCTGTCTAAGGAGTGCTGGGTCAGGTCAGACCACTGGTCTGTGGTGGCCAGAGCTGGATGCTTCAATGGGAGGTGCCAAAACCTCCAGAGAGAGCAATTGGTACCAAACATTTAGCAAAGAGGAGGCTGGTGTCGTGCCAGAGCCACAGGAATAGGCTGGAATAGTATGTATTGCTCAGGACTTCAATGTCTACACAAGCCAATTTTCTCTTAATTTCATGGCATGTCCACACTCTACTTCCTTGCCATAAAATAAATTAGGTCATATGTATTCCTTCTGTCAATATAAAGTGAATAAAATGTCCATCTCCCACCCTTTCCTCAGAGAAGCCCCTTCCACTTGCAAAGCAACAGACATAAAACTTCACGCCTTGCCAGGAGCCAGGTTGAGCTGGGCTAAACAAACCCCTTCTTGCAGCCTCTTCAGTTGGTGTTTGGAAGGGTTGGTGTGCAATCCCACTGGGCACCAACACTTCAGCCTCCCAAACAGAGTGGACTGCAGGCAGGCTGTACAGACTCGGCTCTTCCTCTGCCTGACATATTAACATATCTGCCAAGAGCAAGTGGGTTAGTACACCCTCTCTGCATGCTCACTGGGGAGCCTACTTCCTAATCCTCATTAATTAGAAGTTGGCTAATGCCTGGAAACATAAGGGTATAGTCCTGCTATGCTTTTTTCTTTCTATTTTTTCATTTTCAAAAAAATTTTCATTCTACCTGACATGTCTGTGGATATTCCCAGTATCCTTATAAATGCAGAGGCCTCCATGATTTCTGCTGTTTAGAATAAGCAGAAAAAGTAAAAACAGAAAAGGAAAATAATAATATTTTCCTTATGTCCAGTCATGTTTCCTGCTATTCAGTTATGTTGAACAACCTTTCATTTTTCTCTTGAAAAAACAAACAAACAAACAAAAATATAGAGAAGCACATGTTTCACATCTTCATTTCCATTTGATAATTTCTTTCTATGTAACTTGTCTCCAAATTTAATTGTCCAAGTTTTAACTGTGCTTGACCACTAAGGATTTTTGACGAGTGAATTTCTCTGCCTTCTGCATTTTCAAATTTGCCATCCATAAGTAACCACAGCAGTTCCAGCTGAGGGTGCACTGTCAGTGTTCATGGTGGCATTTGAATACTTCCAGCATCCTTTTCAGCCTCCGCCTTTATACATCCTAACAGCTTGCTTGCTTCTTTGACCACTGTTACATGTTGAACAGATGTTTTCATTTAGCTGTTCACAGTGATACCAAGATATTTTTCTCAAGTGATTACATTTGAATTAGAGCCCCATGGTATGTGAGTAGTTCAGATTATTCTCTCAAGTTCTTATTACTGTCCGCTTGGTAATGTTGAATTTCATCTTGCATTATGCTGCCCACTTGCTGAGCTTTGTCAGATCCCTTGAAAGTCTATCTCAATCTTCTTTTGTCTCAGCCAGCCCAAATCACTTTGCCAGCTTCCTGTCTCTCTTCCAGATATTAAGGAATAGATTAAACCACCCCAGAACTGGTATGAAACCTGGGCGTAATCCTTTGTAATCAGGGCCAGAGCAAGGACAGGGGGAGAGGGACTCCCATGCCTCTGAGCCTGGGCACTGAATGGTGGGGCGGCAGCTCTGGACTCAGTCTGACCTCGAGTGGCCTGAACCCCACTGAGTGTGAAGCAAGGGGGGGAGTTCCCACACCAGGCAAACATCAGACAGGTCTGTCACTGAACTGGCATCCTGCCCAGAACAATTTAGCAGGTGCACTTTGAAGTGGCAGAAAATTAATCACTTAGTCCTGTCCTTTTCCTTCCAAAATTCAAGTGGATTGAACGTCCACAAGTTCCCCTGAGCAGAGATGAAGCTGGTTTGTCTCCTGTTATGTACTTTTTGGGGCTTAGGGTATTGTTCTGGTTTAACCAAGCCCTGCTGCAATTTCCAGGCTACCCTATACCCTCTCTTAGGGAGAACATTGCTAACTTCAGGAACCACCTGACTTAGTAAGAGCTTGCTTGTCTTTGCTAGCAGTACAGCCACTTGAGGAATTTCATTCTCCCCCTGTTCAGCACTTCTGGACCTGTCCTTTGAATGTACTGAAATGATTGTTTTTTGACTTTTGCTCTCAGTCCTAGTTACCATTTTATGAAGCAGCTGCTTAGACTGAATCACTTCTTGTTCCTTTTGTTTGGCCATACAATGTGCTCTTGCTTCTCAGCAGTTTTTTGTTTAGGGGCACCTACTACCTTGTCAGTGTCGATGCTGAGATTGCTTCAACACACCATTGTACAGAGTGTAACAACTTTAATTTTGCTGCTTTTGGGGTTAGGTTGTTCTGACTGTTTCTACTTGTAATTGTTTTTTTCTAACATTGGAGAGGCACAGTGCAAAGTTCTGGTACCGTTTTTCTCACAGGGATGTTAAATTTGATTATGTAGCAGTCTCCGGTCCTTTGTGTCTTTGCCACAATTGCAGTTCCCGTTACTTAGTATCTTTGCATCAATTGCAGTGTTTTAGATTCTGAGTGCCCTGGGACAGGTTGTTCCAAGTCCTACCTACGCTCTTTAAGATGCTGCAGAATTGTAACCTGCTGTGACGCTCAGCTAATTCCTGAACATTTTGCTGAAGTCACTACTTTTTGTTTATTTTGACTTTGTTCCTTTGCTCTCACTTCACGTGGTGCAGTAGAGTTCCTTACCTGATCAGCAGGCCATTGATAAATCCAGGTTGCTTTAGTGAGATTTGGGGTTTAGTTAGCTTTTCTCCCTCTTCAGCCTTGGCTATCTAGATGGGATTTGTGTATCACCCATCTTGCAGGTTGATGTCTCTGCCTTTTTACCCACTCTGGATTTTCAGGAGGGTCATCAGTCTGTGATAAATTCTGCAGCTGTGGGCACACGGACTGCAAGACATGTTGGTTGGTTGGTATGGCTGTATAAAGTGGATGTTGCCTCATGTTGTAGGGAATGTCTCACTGCAGGCTTCAGCACCAAACCTGAAATGCTCCTTGGAGCCTTTTGCTCCAGCTTCACAACTGCCTGCTCTGACTTGTGTTCACATGTCAGCATTAGCTACACTCTATGAAATGTTTGGTTTAGAAATGATATCTCAGAAAGTACAGCCCTGTTTCTTGGCTAAAAAGTCCCTGGGTGCTCCTCAAGGGAGTGCTCTGAGTCCCTCCAGTTCTTGTGCATCACTAGTTCTGCTGCCTCTCACTGCCTGTGCCAGTGAATGGGGCCTGAAGCTCACCATGGCCCTTGGGAAAGGAGAGAGGGGTGCGTGGAAGACCCTGTTGTTTTAGTGAAGATGCTTGAGAAAAAGTGCCAGAGGGCTTCTGCAGGGCACTGCTTGGCTTGTGTGGCTTCTGGGCTGCTTCCATAGCTGAGTGTGTTTCACTGTTTGATGGGGTTTGATGTCTGGATGTCTCCATTGGTTGTGGAGCTGCTAGGATGCAAGCCTGCTTGGCTTTTGGGCTGTATGCTACAAGCTAGTGGCTCGGAGAGGTTGGGAGGATCTTGGCTACATGGCAGAGGGACAGAATAGCCTCTGTCTGTCTGCAAAATTATCATGTCCTTGGCTTGTCAAGGGCAGCTCTTCCTTTTGCCTCTGAAACAGCTGGTGTGCCCTGGGCCCTTATTACGGGACTCATCCGCAATCAGCGCCTCCCTCTTTTGCACTGAAAATGCCTTGGATACAGAGAGTAGGCTTGTGTTTCTAAGCTGCATGGAGTTGCAGCAAGGCTGCGTTTTGCTTGTTCTTTGGGGAATGCTGTTATATTAGTTAGCTCTACAGTAGCTTTTTTGCATAGTTTCATCTGTTCTTGCTGCTCTCATCCCTATTCCCAGTGGCTGCTTTGCTTTTTTTTTTCTTTTGTGAGACTGCATTTCAGCTGCCACATTGACAGCAGTTGTCTGTTTATCCACAGAATAGGTACAACGCAGGCAGGCTTCCCCCACCCTCTTAGTCCCCATCCTCCAGCCCTCCTGGACTACATTCCCCGTCCCCCACTGCTTCACCTTCACTGGGAGCTCCAGCCCTGAGCCAGAGGGCTCAGCTGGAGGGGACTGCTGCGGGTGAAGGGGGGGAGATGAGACATCCCACCACCACCGGCTTGTGTTGCATCCTAATTGCAAATAGCCCTTCCGGAGTCAGCAGTTTGTGGGAATAATTGACAGGAGGTGCCGGCGAGGTGCTGAGTCAGAGCGAGGTGTGCTTGCCAAGTCACTGCAGCAGAAGGAGTCCGCTCGCCTCGCGTGGAGGGAAGCCAATGGACGGTGGGTTTCCTAGCTGCCTTTTGGGCCTCTTTCTTTCTTTTCTCTGAGGCTGCAACTCAGCAACGATGATGCTATGCATGTAAGGGAGAAACCAGGGAGGCGGGGGAGCTCTTTATTTTTTGCTTTTTCCTTTTTGGTTTTTTTTGGCTGTGAGCGCTGGGGATTAGGAAATGTGGGCTCCATTCCCACCTGCTGCCACTGGGTCTCTGTGCTGCCATTTCTATGCTTCAAATAAGTAGAAGGGGTAGAAAACACATATTGGGGTTAGAGACTAGTGAGTGGCCCTAGTGAAAGATTGATCTCTCCTGAGAGAGGAAAAGCAGCATGTGACACCCTCAGCCAAGCAAGGGGGATAGCTATGCAAGCCAAAAAAACTGCAAAATAAAATGATTGAAAAGGTGGTTTGTCCTGTCCTTCCTGAGGGTTACTTCTGCTGCAGTGTCCTACCATTTGTTTAGGGGTTTGAAATTACTTGTTTGACATGCAGGAAGATGAGTGTTTGTCCTATATACATCTAGCACCTGATGGACCTCCAGGTCAGGCTTGTGAGAGCCCTGCCATTTATTCCTGACCTTCATGAGTATGGCTAGCATCAGTGTTTATACTACAGCTGAATCTGTCCCAGAGATCTGGATCCTTTCCTTGTTTCAGGGTGACTTCAGATGTCTTTGTCTTTTTCCCCTCTGTAGCACAGGCTACCATTTTCCTACCTTGGACAAAAGTTGGTATATGTTTGCACAGTGATCTAAATATATGTATCTGCTCTGTGCTGCCTTTGTAGGGAGAGCATATTATTTTTGCTTTTAGCAACCACTCTGTAGAAAGAGATAAGCATGAAGACAGAGGCCCATGTATTTTTCAGAACCTTTCATATCTATGCTTCATCCACCCACCCACGTTTTTAATGTTAATCTTTGTATAATCTTTCTCTTCACTGACTCAGGTAACAGCCATGTTATCTAGATCATCATGCAGCTGATGGGGAAAACTGAGGCCCAGAGATGGGAAGTGCCTTTCCCACAGTCATGCAGGATTCCCATGGGCAACCTGGGCTTGAAGCCTGCATCTCCTGAGTGCCAGCCCATGCCTTCCCCATGGGACCATGATGCCTGTCCACTGATTTAGTTAGTGGCCTGCTGGATACTTTTCATCCTGAGTTTTTATGGCAGTGGCTCCTGGATGGTTATCAACTTTGAGCCTTTAAAGAAATTCTGCGGTGACTAAATTGAATGCTGCTCTTCTCTCATCCTTGTCTCGACCACCTTCATGATGAATATCGTGCACAGCACCCCCAGAGGGGTGGCCCTGGGGTCACTGGGGATGATGTCTCACTTCCTTGACTCCGGCTTGCTGCCTGTTCACATGCTGGGTGCAGTCTGTGACACTGGTGGCAATTTTAAACCATCTGTGCCTTGAGGACCCTTTGGAGGAAATCTTTCCCTGCTTGGTTTTTCTGCGAGATCAACCAGGGATAGCTTAGAATTCAGGACTGGTTTGGGAGGCTTAGTATCCTTGCTGCCTTCTGACCTGCCTTCAATTTGTGTTTCTGTGTGAGCTTTGCAATGGATGGTGATGTGCTAGCCAGAGCACTGCTACAGAGGAGTCGATCTGGTCCTCATGCATTTTGAATTATTGTCTTCATTGCTCAAGGAAACCATAGTTTCCATCTGGTTTAATGCAGCCCTCCCTCCTTATCCACTCTCTACCCATGGTGTGGCTTCACTCTGGAAATGGGAAAAAAAAATAGAGCGCTGTCTGTTACAATTGGGATTTTATAAGGTACCTATGGGAATTAAGCACTCAATTCCCCCAGGTTCCTTTTGAACAGCCTAGCTGATGTGAATTTATGTTGCAAATAAGCAAGGAGTGGAAGCAGTCTTGTCAGCAGAACCACAGCTATTCTTCCTGTGTTTGGTGTAGCAACTGTCATGGTAAAGCTTATTTAGCTTTTAAGGTCTCTAGGTCAGGACCTAAGACTGGACTTTGCAAGAGGTATCTGATGTGAGTGGACCCTATACCCTTGCTCGCTCTGGCCCTGAGCTGAGGGTCTTTTAAAACACTCATAAGTACTGTGGAAATATTAGTGTGTAATAACACTGTGTGTAGGGCCCCTGTGCTGTGCTCAGGCTTTACAAATGCACCTGACATCCACTGGGCCAAGGACTGAGACTGCTAAGAGTCAATCCAGAATGGTGAAACTCTGCAAAACCAACCCTTTTTTCATTTCCAAGGAGTAAAAATGTGTATGGATGGTGAGGTGTAGCCTTTAGTTGCAACTCACAGCCAGTAGCAGCTGTGAGTTGCTTTGCAGATAATTGAGAGATTCTTTCTAAAACTGCAAGAATCTTTTTTTATTCTCTTCCTCCATAATCAAAGAATGACAGCTTACATCAGTTTTCCACAAATGGAGAAATTCAGTGACAATCATCACACTTTTAATTAAAAGTAAACAGTTATGATATTAAAAAAATAAACAACTGCTGGAGACCAAACAAGTAGTGGAATATAGCTGTCACTTAGATTAAGGCAGGACATGAACAAGATGAAAAAGCTGCCTTCATCCTTGCTTATGAGTAAGAACTCTATAGATTTTGTTTTCATGGCTAAAATGAATTTCATAGTGTATTTTAGTTTTTTTTTCCTGGAATTTGTTGCACTTGCCGTATAGCCAGGGCACAGCTGGCAACTTGTCTTGCAGCTTCAGAAGGGGAAAAGAGATTCAAGTGGGGATGCTGCTGACCCTGTGAGCCAGTGCAGAGCCAGCAGGTCCCAGAAAGCAACTGTTTTCCGCTGCCAGTGATCTT
This sequence comes from Neopelma chrysocephalum, assembly GCF_003984885.1. Lineage (NCBI taxonomy): Eukaryota > Metazoa > Chordata > Aves > Passeriformes > Pipridae > Neopelma > Neopelma chrysocephalum. Next base: position 14,063,739 of record NW_020897715.1, on the reverse strand, counting down.
CTTCTAGATCTTCCTCTTCCCTTGGCTCTCTGATGCGTGTCTCCTGCATCTCTCACCTTTATGAGAGAGTTCAATATGTGGCTTGATGGACACAAAGAAATGTCCAGCCTTCACTGTGAATTTATATGAAATGGACCCAAGTTGTGTAAATCTCATTAAATTAGCCAACTGTGTAAGACTTCCATTTGTTTTGGCTTTGCTTAGAGAACAGCTTGGATTGTTCTCTCAGATTTGAAGTTATTCAGCCTCGGAGCTCAAAATCAAATAACAGTCTAAAATCAGACCAGGTCTCCTTAGCTCAGGTTTTAAAAGAGAAACGTATTACACTCCAAGTCCATTAAAGTCAAAAGGCTGCCTTAATGCGTGTGTATATATATAATATATAATAATGCATATATAACTGGACAGCCTAAATAAAGCAGCACTGGGAAATGCATAAGTTAATGATGCCTTGTTATGTATCCTCTATCATTTATGGCACGAATCCTGTATCTTTTATGGCATGAATTTTATAGTCTAAGTGGTAGTAAGATTAGAGGTAGGTGAATAATTTATAGCAAATAATTTATTTAATGAATTCCTCTTCCATTTCTATTTGCAAATTGTTTGTGAACATCCTGTGGTTTCTTTGCATTTTACTTATTTGAAATTACTTACTGAATAGCTTCTACAAATAATATTTGACATACCACAAGCTTATGAGCAGATTTGGTGTTTTTTTTTAATTCTTTTGTAGGAGGGGTAGCAGCATTTCATCTCCAGGTTTGGTTGCTCACCAGTGATACAGAGCAAAAGTTCATGCCATAGTATTTCACTATCCTGACAACTAAAAGTAATTGTTAGAATTCAGCAGTTTCTGAAAGGTATTGAGAATTAGCTATTACTTTTTAATAATTATTCAGACTGTTTGCATGGATAGGCAAGTTCAAAATTCACTTTTGTCAGCGAGTGCTAAAATTGCTCAAAATGTGTTACTTCCTTGTACATTCACGTCACTGAATTAGAATAGTTGCAGAAATGAACAGAATGCTGTAAAGTCCACAGTGTGCTGTGCATATGCCTGACTTCAGGCATATTCTTGAGTAGATGCATAAGTGGTAGAGTGGCAAATTATGAACTTCAGCATATGTTTAAGTGGTTTTCTGAATTAGGGACCAAAATAGAGAAAAAAGCAAATTTATCTTTCATGAAAGTGAACATGCAAGAGATTTTTGTTTCCTCATCTGCAGTTATGAGGCATTGCATCTTTCAGATGGGGAGGGGGAGAGGGGAAGCAATGATTTAAATATTGCATTAACTTGCAGTATTTTTGGTTTCATCAAACACAAGGCAGTTATTCTGAAGTTTCCCACACATGTCATTCTGTGTATTTTTCCCCCTTAAATATTGGAGGAATTAACATGAATAAATGAAAAAAACCCAACAAACTCACCAAATAAAAAACCTTTCCCAAAAATACTCAGCCATTAGTTTCAGTAACTATTTTACTTATATCTTCATTTTTAAAGACTTCTCAGATTTCAGAATAATTTCCATGTTCTTTTATCCACTTATCATGACTCTTAAAAAAGTTCATTTGGAAATATTAAATATTGTTTGACAGAAGTGACCATCAGAGAAAGGAAGTTTCTCTGGGTCTGCAAGGAATAGGTATGAGTTACTCTAGCATCTTAAAGAGCAGTCATAACAATGTAAACCGTTAAAGGTTTACATTCTTCTGTGCAACTTTTGAAAGCTACAGGTTGTGGAAAGCAGCTTCTGAAGTTTTGTGATGCATCCTTCAGCTTTGTAACACAGGTGGTGTTTCGCTGGCCTGGCTGGAAGGCACGGTTAAAGAGTCCATTTTGTGGGTTTGTGAACCAGTGAGGCCTCATGTTCTTCCCATTTGTGCCTTCAGGCTGAACTTTGTGGGCTCTCTTATGTCTAGGAGAGGGTTGAGTGTGGCAGTGAGTACCTCACCTGTACCTGCTCATCTAATTTCATGAACCCTATGGAAAGACAAGTAATATCTTTAAGGTCTTTTCTGTCAGAGCAGGGATGGGTGCAGGCGCCTTGTGTTCCAAGGAAACAATTGTTTCTGGGCCACAATGCCCATGGACATATTGAGTCGAAGTAGCTAGCAGAAGACCACAGATGGCTCAGGCCAGTGTGGTCTGGAATCTGGGAAGAGAAAAAGCCATCTCTAGGTGATGAATGATGTGTGGGATGCAACTGCAGAAATAGGCAGTCAATTTTGGTTGAAGAATAGCGACTGTTCCTGCTGACTTGTAAGGGCTAAAACGACCTCTTTGGAGCAGAGAGTCAGAGGAGTAAGGTGTTATTTCTTATGCCAGAGATCAGAAATGCACTCAAGCCTTGCTCTGCACCAAAGCCCCCGACCAGACATATCACAGGGACAATCCTGCAAAATGTTGTCATCAATGTCCGCCAATGCTTGTATGCAAGCAACTTGCATCGTGTACATGAGAAGAGGGATTTTTCCAAAAGGAGGGTTTTTGGACCTCTGTAGACATGTCTTGGCCTTTAGGAGATGATCTAGATCCCAATCTTGCACACATAGAAATCAATAGGAGAATTTCAGCTTTGTGTAGTTGGGAAGGTGAGGAAACCTTTGTCAGGCAGAAGAAAGGAGTGCTGGAGCTGGACTAGCAGTGTCTGCTGCAGGGAGGACTGTGGAGTCCCTGGACTGTGTGTTCCCCAATCTGTATTACTATTTATTGATCCATGCTCCTCACCCACTGTCCTCCTCCATGTTCTGTCCTGTGATTCCAGCCCCAGGGCTGGAGAGGATCCTGTGAGGAAAAGCTGGCAGTGGAATTCCAAATTTTGCACCAACAGTCTTCTTTCCTCTTTCTAAGGCTTTCTGAACATTAATCACAGAAAATTTATCCACGCTTATTGCTCATCTCTGGCACCTTTTATGACCTCAGCGACGAACACTGTGAAATTAAAAAGCAATCACCTATACCAAACAAGATAAACAACAAATGATCCCAACAGTCTGCCATGTGTCCTGTCACACTACAGGGATGCCTTTAGCGGCAAAATAAGTAGCACTGCATTAGGTTTAAAGGGGCAATGATGCTATATCCTGCAAGGGCTGTGGGCACTTGTATCTATGACAGGAAAAGCATCAAGAGACTGCTTGAGGTAATTGCATCCTCATTATTTTGAGACCAGAGCCTGGTCAGCTCAGGAAGGTGGGAGATCAAAGACCGCTTCTGAATTTAGGTTGGACTCACTTTCATAGAGCCTTGAGATGAAAATGGCAGAGGAGGTTAGTTTGCAAAGAAGTGTGGATATGTCTCCATCCAGTGGCTAGTGCCACTGATGACGAGTCAGAATCCCACAGAAATCCAGCTTTATTTGGGGAAATGTCCCAAAAGAAGGATGTGGCAGAGGGGAGGCTGCCTTCCTAAAATTGACTTTTAGAGAGGTCTAAGATGCGTTTTAACTTGTCTTGTGCCTTTCTCTCTTGTCCTGTGTCCAGTGTTATAAACATAGACTTATTCATAGTATCAATAAAAATAAAATATAATAATAATCATAATCATTATTATTAGCTATTTTACACTACCTTGGGGAAGATCCTGGTTATGCCAACTGGTTCTGCTGTGATTCCAATGGGATGGTGCACAGTTTCATACCTAAATGACTGTGGCCATACATCAGGCTCACTCTCTGTCTTTCACAGTCAGCCAGGACAAGTTGAAACAGGCAAAAGGAAAGAAAATAGACAAATTTCCGCATCCATAGCAGCTGGAGTGAACGCCAAACAGATGGGCTCTTCCACCCCGATTATCCTAACCTCCTAAATATAGAAATACAGGCTTTTTTTTTTGCTTCTTCTCTTCTATTTTTTTTATAAATTTAAATTACCCGAGGGGGTGGTGTTAGCTCACGCTAGGGCAGTGCTAACGAGTGCAAATAGAAGTCATCTGCTGACAGAGTCAGATCACGGCTTCTGCTCATGACTATCCCCCCACCCTGCCCACACACATTTTTCCCATTGGTAATGTGGGGATGAGTAGGGGCTGAAGCCATTATCTCTGTGGGGTAGGAAAATTTGTATGTGTGCATGAACCAGCTTTCATTTCAAATCTTGTCTGTGATTATGCAGATACACAGAGTAAATGAGCACCAAAGAAAATGGTTAAGAACTACATATCCTCCTCACCTCCTCCTGCAGATGGTTTGGTAAGTAGATGGGGCAGCTGTACTCAAGTCACTGGAGGAGTTCACAGCTATTTCTGTTATCATTCCACAAGCACACTGATAGATATAGAGTAGAAAGGTGTGGGGTCTGTTTTTTATCACGTCCCAACTCATGGTTTTATGGAGCATGCAGAGAGATTGAAGGGATGTCTTCTGGCAGCAGGCTGGTTGTGCCTGAACAACCTCATCCTTTTTGTTCTGCAGTGGTTGACACCAGCAAAACAACGCCAGGGTAATTCTTTGTGTGATTTGTTTGGACTTCTTTTGCTGTACTGAGCGCTTGGATAGGAAAACTACACTGGTTTGTTTTTTCTCCAATGGGGAAACACAGCACTTCACCAGTGCTGTGTTTTCCATTCATCTTCCAGATAACTTCTGCTCTTTCTTGCCCGAGGGCTGAACTTCCTACCTGTTTTCAGGCTTTTGTTCCCTGACCAGCCTTGGGAAGCAGGTGGCAGGAGGAGGTGCTGCTTGCATAACATGGCAGGGGACTATAAGGCTGCATGTCTTCCCCCCGCCCTCTTTTATACTTTCACAGTGGAGAGTGCATACACCTGGGTCTTGCTTTCCTCACCTCTAGGAAGGGAATGAATGACAGGGGTTTGTCTGGGAAAAACATGTGGGTGCTGTATTACCATTACCACTGTAACTGTGAACTAAGACATAATGAGGACAAAGGTTAGAAGCAAAACTGCTCTGACTTGGGGCCCAGCCAGGCAGAACTGCAATGTTTTTGCCTTGTCATTATGTACAAGGATGTGTTGTGCTCTGTGAATGTATCTATGCTACCATCAGTGCAGATATACAAATAGACCATGTATAAGACTTCAGAGACTCTGTGAAGAGGTTCTTTATCTTATGGGCTGCTCTCCATGTAAGGATGTGTGTAGTTTATTAAAAGCTCTCAAGGCTCATTTTGCTTGTGTGCTCATGCTCTCCTGCAGAAACCCAAACAGTTTTAACCTTAAACCCAGGTGCCAGAGTGCCACATGTGCTGTTGGCTTCTATAGGATCTGCATCTTCCTTGGAGGTCTTTCACGTGCAGGAGAGGTTGCTAACTTTTGGAGGAGGTTGGCTGGGGGAGGTGTAGCGTTTGCACCGTGGAAGAAAGCCTCTAGGAATAAGTTCATCCAGCAACTGGCAGGGTGACAGAACTGTAGGAAATCCTACCTTGGGGCAGGAGGATGAAGGTGGTGATTTCCTGAGGGTTGCTGTGCAGGGAATTGTTACCCCTGATATTTCCAGGGTAGAGTGCTTCTCTTGTTACACTGAGGTCATGCAGAGTAGCGTTGTCTGGACCGTGAAGCACACAGATGCTATAGATACTGGGTAGTGAGGCGAAAGCAAATACATCTGGAAGCTTCCCCTGGAAACAGTCTGTGTTTGGCATGGCAGGGGTCATTCCACCGATAATAAGCCCTCCTGGGGCCATGCTTATATTTACGCTGTGTTCCCCAGAGCCTGGGTCAGGAGAGGGCTTTGCAGCCTGGGTGCAGTGCCAGACCTGTGCTACCTTCCATGCTTTTGCTTAGGAGTCAAGATAAGCTCTCGCAGATACTGCATATAAGGGATCACAGTGGAGAAGCACCTAATTGGCTTTGCAGCAGAGGAGCTTTGGCATGGTTTATTCACTCTGATTCACGAGTGGCTGTATCAAACCTGGCTGGCACAGTGCAGGGTCACTCGAGCGTCTCTGTGCTGTGCACTTGAGTACTCCTGACCAGCAGCAGCTCAGGGGTGCAGGCACACCCGTGCTGGCTCCTCTGCACGCTGCCTGCTTGGCAGAACTGCCTCACTCAGGCTTTGAGCCACTGCTCGCCTGATCTGTCTCTCGCAGCGGCTTCACCTCATTCATGCTGCACAGAGCCAGGGCTCGGCGGCCAGCCGGACCTGGATAACTCTGATGGGAGCCACCACCGTATTTCTGCACCAACATCATGGCTAATCGACAACCTGCTCAGATCCTCTCTAGGGACACTAACAGTATTTTTGGGATTTAAAAGAATAATGATACCTCAAGGAGAGACTGGTTGTGCTGCTCGTGTTTAAGGATACCTGGTATTTTCAGTTATGCTTTTCACCTTTTCTTGCCTCAGTTTCACTCTTGGTAAATGAGGGTTAACAATCGCCCTGATTACAATTGTTGCCCCCCTGAGTAACTGTGGTGGTCATTATTGTTATCCTGTCTTTGCTTTGAGACACTTAACAATCTTGCCAGGTTTGAAAGACATGGCCCAGAATTTTCCTATCCCTGGATTCTAGCTCAGACTGACTTTGGATGGAAATTTTTACCCTCCTCTCTCCTATTTTTGAGAATAAGATTGAGGGGGAAAATGGGTTCCTGCATGTTTGAAAATGAAATGATTTTTTTTTGAATGCTATCTTTCTGCCGTGTTGTGAAGCCAGACCTTAAAATGCAACAGAAGGGTGGTCTGTGTGACATAGGTGTGCCTTCTGTCACCTTTGAGAAAATCTACCTGAATTAGGCTAGATAAAGAGCTTTTGAAAAATCAAATGTGATTGTCCATGTGCTCAGCAGAGGCAACAGAGAATTCAGCAAGGAAAAAGCCCTTGAGTTTTCACCCGTTACAGCTTTGTTGTGTGCTAGGGATGTGCATCATGCTACCCCCGGCACGCAGACCATGCTGAAAAGGTACTGAGACAAAGCCAGAGCTCCCCTGCAGGTGCCATGAGCTGAGCTAGGGCTGATCTTTGTCAGTAGGAGCAGGGTATGAGTCTGTGTCTCCCTTACTTGCTGAGGGGCTTTCCTTTGTCATACTTGGAGGTGTGGAGAAGCAAGCCACTTTGTTCATGTTCAAGGAAAGAGGGAGCTGGTCAGGGAGGTGACCAAGGCAGGGGTGCCTGGGGACAAAGGGGCATCATGAGAGTGGGAACGCACCAAAGAATTGGGGGTGGGGAGAAGAGAGGAAGTGGAGCCATATGGGACTGGATGGAGATGGACTCACTGGGAGTGAGTCACATTAATGGGCTGCCCCCAAACCTTCTCTTCTTCAGGCTACACCATCTCTCTCAGCCTCTCCTATGGGAGACAATGGTCACACAGAGGGATTAAGACTGGGAGTGGGGCTCTTCTTTGTGAGGGACCCTTTGGCCTGATGATGCTCAGAGGATAGGGATATGATGAGACTGGCTGGGCAAGAAGACCACTGTCTCATCCCAGGGGAACTGAAAAATTGGAAGAACTGAGCACTTTAAAATCTTCCCCAGGGATTCAGTGATTCTATCTTCTGGCTGGGATTTGAAGGTATACCATAAATATAACCTGCAGTCACATATTTAGTGTAAAGTCAGTAAGCCAGAGAATTAAATATATGCTCAGTTTCTGTCTATCCTGGAGGTTGACAGAAACAGGAACAAAGTGATTTATTTATTTATTTGTTTGTTTGTTTTAGTGCATGATCAGCAGTGCCAGTGGATATGACATCTGTTGCTGTTGCTTTTCTGGCAGCATCTAGGCTGAATACCTGAACTGTGTTGATACTTGAGTGATTAGACAGTTTGCTTATAAACTACCTTGATGAAGGCTGGTACTTGCGCAGCAGGGGTTTAAAAGGAGATGAATTAACATAATAAGAAGGTTATAACTATTAATAATTGCTATATTACTAACAATAAGCAGCAATTAATTTTTAAAATCTGGATAGTTTAATTTTCTGCTAAGTAGATTACCCCTTTCTCCGTTCCTTGCTGGTATGTTATATTTCTGAAGTTTGTCCTGTCACGTTTCTGTTGAGAGTTCATTGGTGTGGTGGCCATTCACTGCCTGTTTTATGTTTCCTGCTGTTCCACTGATGAGGAGAAGAGTTTTAGTGCAGGAAACATCCAGGAAAACATAGTGTGGGACTTCTGCAGTATAAGTATTTCATCATCATTGCTGGCAGTACGGGCATAATCTGGTTCTTCCTTTGGGAAGAAAATTGGGAAGGAAAAGGAGAGAGATGATTCTACTGTAAAGTAAATGGCTTCAGTTTGTGATTTAAAATGTAGAGAGGCTGCTAGACAAAAGGGATAGGCACGTAATTTCCCCAGGAGCTGCACGTGCTGAGCAGCACATTTTTGTTACCCAAATGGGGGAATCATAGCTGGGGTCTCTGGCAGCAAGGATTGCCAGGAGTGATGGGTGAGCTCACATATGCCATGTTATCTGCAGATCTAGTCTCTCCCCCAGCATGGAACCATCAGGGGAAGAGGAGCCACTGAGTGAAATGGGGACACAGCAGTCAAAAGATGCTTTGGGGGCAATAGTGCTCTTCCCTGCTTTTGTTGTTATTCAAAAGAGTGGAAGTTGAGGACAAAGTGGTCTCTTGGCTGAATGTGATGTATATTTTGTACAGGCTGTCTAACTCAGCCTTTGGCATGGAAATGGCTCACAGAAACTGAACTTGGGCCCCTGACATACACTAACTTAGCAGGTTTTTGCTCAGAAGCCATCATTCAGAAACAACAGAGATGGTGGTGTGTTTCAGGGCTTGGGCAGAGAGATATCTGTATAGCATGAGGGAGCAAACAGGATGGAGATTGAAGTTACCAGAGCACCTCCCTCCTGCCTCTCGTGGTAGCTGGCATTGCAGCAGGTTGACTGGAAGGACAAGAAAGCTGGTCAAACATGGTGCTAATAACAGTTGATGGCGTAGCATTCTCCCTCTCTTCCCTCTCACATTTCTCCATTGTAATGAAAGGCACTAAAGCCTGTGAAACATATGCCAAGATCACCATGTCTTATCAGCTCCAGTGAGCTGAGTCGTGCTGCAGAGAGGGGTTTGTAAATATTCTTTATTTGCAGGGAAGATGCAGGGTTTGGCTGTCCTCATCTGCTTGCTCCTATGTCTTTGTACAGGCAGGTTCAGTTGTGTAAGTGTTTGGCAGATGGCTGTTTGCTGCACGGGCATTCCTGGGAGCAAGTAGAAAAATTTTCTATATAGATTTTCTGGTTTCTTGCTCTCAGATTGTGACAATACACAACACACTGTGGTCGAAGTCACTGGCCACAGGAAGAGCTGGTGCAGGCAGACTCTCTTTCTCTCAAATGGAAAGTGTTTCTTTCCTTAAATCATTCACCAAGTGATTGTGAATAGAGAGTAAATCATTTTCAAATGGATCATGAATTGAGAGTAAATAATTTTTTTAATCGTGTGTTGTGAAGCAATCACAGATAGTAAGAGGGCTAAAATGGACACAAGGCATTGCCTGGAGAGTAACTGAACTGCTTTCTCCTACAAAAATCAACGGCAACAAGAGAGCCTCCTCCCCTTCCCTGCCCTCTGATCTCCAGGTGTTTTACTTGCGCATAAGTACCTATTGAATATATGGATGGTGTTGTGTGAAACCCACAGGTAGTGGCTCTTAGTTCCTAGGAGTGATACACATCTGGAGAGAGGGTTCATTTCTCTGCAAAATATGTTAGTCTTTCCCAGTGTGGAAGCATAACCTTTTAATTAAAGCAATCTCCCTCCCACCTTGGTGAGCCTTGAAAAGATGTATTTTGTTCTGTCTGTCCACAGCACTCTGTGCTTTATCTTAATGGTTTAGATACAGGTTTTCTTACCTACTGGGGCAGTTTGGAGACTGTCAGGTTTCTCAGCAAATGAAGCCTTCCCCGTGTTTCTCCATAGTTTTGTTTCCAAGTATGTTCCTGTTGTCTATTAGATAGTTAAGAAACAGAGCAAATGAGAAATACTGTAAACAATTACTTTCTAAAGTGAAGGGTGAAGGTGGGCAGGACTCACACGTTTAATTTTTTCCTTTGTTCATTGCATTTCACACTTCCTTTTTGAATACCTTTCCTGTGGATTACTCAGGGGGTTCCTGGCAAGCGCAGTTAAAAAACAGAGTCCAGTGTATAATTTCCTTTTTCTTGTCATTTGTGATCTTGTCTTGTAATAATTGAACTTTGGAGTAAGTCCCAACCAATTACTCTGAAACTGCATCTTTGTTATCCCGTTAGCAACAGCAAACCCCAAAACCAATCCCCAACTTTTTGGTTTTGCTCCCATTCGAGAAAGGAATATGCCAACTAAAGGTTGTTTTTAGGTTCTGTCTTTTTCCAGTGCCCTGCCTAGACAAATCATGCATTAGAAAAGGATGCCATTAAGACTGGGGGAAGAGATGTTTCCCTTCCTGATCAAGCCTGATCCAAGTTGAAGACTGGGATGAGGAGAGAGATCTGGACCTCAACTGCTGGTCTCTGTAGGGCAGCTACTGTCTTCCAGGCTCTTGTTAAAGTTGTTCAGCCTGGAGAAGAAAAGGTTCCAGGGAGATCTTATAGCACCTTCCAATACCTGAAGGGGGCTACAAAAGAACTGGGGAGGGACTTTTTACAAGGGCACAGAGTGACAGGACAAGAGGCAATGGCTTCAAACTGAAAGAGGGTAGGTTTAGATTAGATGTTAGGAAGTAATTCTTTACTGTGAGGGTGGTGAGGAACTGCAACAGGTTGCCCAGAGAAGTTGTAGATATTCCATCCCTGGAAGTGTTCAAGGCCAGCGTGGGTGGGGCTTTGAGCAACTTTGTCTAGTGGAAGGTGTCCCTGCCCATGACAGGGAGACTGGAAATAGATGATCTTTATGTCCCTTTCAACCCAAACAGTTCTGTGATTCTACCTAGAATTAATTTCAACTGAGCACCACAGGGTAGCACAAGCACAGCTGTGAAAATAAAACCGCAGGTCGGTTTGTAGAATTTCCTGTGATTGAAGTCATAATGTCTCCTCTTAATTAATTTAGTTTAGGTTTAATTTATTTAGGGTTTGCCTTGGTTTATTCCACTGATGAATTGCTCTCTTGGACAGCTTTTGTGAAGAGCTGCTGCATTTTCTTGCAGATTGGAAAAGCATGTTATCATGTAATGATCTAGCACAAGTTCTTGATGATACTACCCCCCTCCTCTTGCCTTGTCCACCCTTCCATCAGGGGAAAAAGAAATTGTAAAGGAAGGGATGGATTCACAGGTTCTGCTGTTTAAAGAACAGTGAGAAATTTCTTAGGACTTGATAACCATTTTTGCATGGAGTTATCAGCATGTCTCTGCACCAGGCTTGCTGCAAGTTCATGGGCACAAGTCCTTATTCCTTGGGGCTATTATTTCTCCCTACACGGCTCATTTGCATTTGAGATGTGGTTTTGGGATCATGGGCATGTTAGATGCCCAGCCTTACCTAATTTGCTTTTCACCGGGCAAGTTACACTGGGCACCTCCCTCGCCTTCACTGGGAAGGCTGGATTCCCTTTATCCCCCCACCAAAGGGTTTTGTTCTCCCCCTTCCAGCATCCATGTGCCCTGTGTGTGCTGGAGAGCGTCTCCCCCTCCTCCATCCCCTTCCCACTGTATCTTTTTCCCTATCCAAAGTCTCCTAGCAATCTTCTTGTTGTTTGTGAGGAGACAGCAATCCTCCTCCTCCACCCTGGCTGGGTGCAAGGCCCTGATTTCCATTTGAATAGCAGGCTTTCTGCTGAGGCTTCCCCACTGCCCAGGCGAGTGAACAAGGAGCCCACTGTTCATGGATGGGATGTTCAGCCAGCCCTGACGTCCCCGCTGTCCTCAATGCGGCTTTTCAGCCCCTCCACTGGAGCCCGGGGCGCCGGGCTGGTGGGGGACAGGATCCCGGCCCTGGGCAACATGCCACTCATTTTAAGCAGCCCCAGCCTGTTCCCACTTTGGGCTTTATGGTCTGTCAGAGGCTTGTTTGAGTCGCAGCTGGTTTTCGTGCGGCGCTGGGGTAATAAAAAAGGGAGGGATAAGTCAAACTGGAGTGGTAGCGAGGGATGGTGAAGAGATAGGGTCCTTTGCCAAAGGTTGAATGATGAGCGGGTGCCTTCATGGGGGTGACCATGCGTTGTGGCCAGGGCTTCTTTCTCACTAGCTCATGCTGACACCTCAGATCAAAGCTGACCTGTGCCTTGAGCCTGAAATATCCTTCTAAAAAACACATCCTGCCATATAGGTAGCTTTCTGTATTGGCACTTGTTTCCGGACGTGCAGGTGCCCCTTCCCACCTCCAAGGTTTCAGGGTAAACGCAGGACAGAGGAGCAACATCTAACCTCCTGCCCTGGGACTGTTGAGCCTGAGCAAATCAAACACTCCTGCCCCATCCTACTAACTCAGAGCATGTTGCCAGGGCTGACCTTGCAGTGAACTGGTTGGGTTTGAAGCACTGGAGTCTCATTAACACAGTCAGACGTGGATGAGGGCTAACACGTCCATGCTAATTTTTTTTGAGTTTTCCCTCCAGATGATGCTGGTGCAGGTGTTGTGACAGATTGGTCTCCACCATGGGGAAGCTCCTCTTTCCAGTGAGGTGTGAAATAACTTAACTACTTCTACTGCTTTCAGCATCCAGGGGCTCTAGGTGGCATGAGAAACCCCAACTGGCAAGCCACGAAGGAGCTCCCAATGTTGTGATGTGCCAGGCTGACTGTGGGTGCTGCTTTTCTGAACCAGTTTCCTTTTTTATTTTTTTTTCTGTGGGCAGAGGTATGGGACTCCGGGTTTGTTTGTGTTTTTCCCCAAATAGTGTCACACTGATGACATTTAAATTCAGTGGAGCAGGCACAGAAGGGGCAGCAACAGAGCAGGCTTCCCTCTCTGCTGCTGTAGGAAGAGCCAGCTGGAGCGTGGGGACAGTGATGAGGCCAGGCAGACCTCTGCCAGGGCTGGCAGCAAACAAAGCCCACTGAAACCGGTTACAATGTGTTAAATCGCTAGTTCACAGCAGACAAGGAGAAACCTTTCTCTTCTGTCAGTATGGGTAAATTGCTCATAAGAAAAGGTAACGATTTCTTTTGGTAACTTCTTAAATTTTAGTTTATCTGCACCTCTTTTTACTTTTCTTGGTTTTTCCACTGAGTATTGTTTGTTTGCCACTTGGATGCTGACCTCTTGCAGTCCTGATTTCTGTCTTTTGATGAATACATCAGTTCAAACAAGCTACACCCCTCGGCAGCACTCAGATAACGGAGCATGTACAGGGCCCTGGGGGTCTTGCCTTCACCCCCTCCGCTTGTATCTCAGCTCTGGCAGCAAGGTAGGACTGGTGGTGTGAGGGCGGCACTGAATCCTGCAAGCAGTGTGGGGCTCATTCAGGTTGGTGGTGGAGACTTGGAGCACATCAGAGACTGCTTTTTTACTGTCAACAGAAATCCAGCATTCCCTGTTCCCCAGCTGTAGGTGCCCTGAGTGATGCTGTTTGGTTACTCCAATGCTCTTGTTACAGAGCCAGCTCTGTGTGAAGGACAGGCTGTTGTGGCTTCCTGCCTGTGCCCATGGGTAAAGGGGCAGAAGGGAGAGTAAGACACAGCTCTGCGGAGGTGTGGAGGGTCTTAGCTGCTGTCCTAGCCTCCACTGACTTTGTTGGGAATTAGGTACTGAAATATTCTTAGCACCTGGACATAATAAGTGGAGACTTCAAGCAAATTGGTGGCAGTACCTGGGAGAGGTACCAACACCTTCCCAGCTTGGTGATATAGCCACAGGATGATTCCTCCTCCTGCAATCAGTCTCCTGGCTGCCCATATCAGCACTGGGAATCTCATTGCACTCTCAGATTTCATGCACCTGTGACTAGTAAGAAGGGCTTTCTTTTTCCCAGCTCACTCTGCCTGCCATGCTGGAGTGGGGACTGGGAAGCTCTGGTGGACTGGCACTTCCAAGTATTCATCAGTGAAGTCAATTACTCCAGTAGAAGCTATTTCCTTCCCCATAGGAAGGAACAGCACCTTTCTGTTTGTTTTGCAGAGAGGATGCTGTGGCAGCAGTCACTGCTGCACCTCGGCAAGTCTGTGCAGATAACACACAGCAAGTCACAGAAAATGTATTCTTTCCGCAGGGGTTTAATTAGGCTGTGAATCACATTAGCAGAGAGGGCACACTTATGGTGCCATACGGTGGACATCACTCAAGCTGGGCATGAAAGGGCAGGCACTGCAGGGTGTACAGCAGAGACCGAGCCATCCTGACTCTGCTCCCTGAGACTTGCAAAGGCTGAATAAAGCACAACACTTATAGTAGTGCACTTCAATTGAGCCTGGTTGTAGGAAGCACTACCAGAACTGTGCGGGATCTCCAGAGACATGAATGCTCTGGCAGAGAATCCTCGCAGAGTGGGAGGGAGTTTGGGCAGTGTGCCTGTGCCTGTGTTGCTGTGTGTACTTGTGTTGTGGCCGGGATGTGTTTTAAAGGTGTGTGAGGAAATGTGGTGTTGGAAATGTTGCTTTGATTCTGTGAGTGGGCTCCAGGTTGCCCTCTGAGCCTGTGTTGGAAGACTGCTAAATATTGTGTCATCTGTCCTTTAAATTGCCTCATGAGCAGGGTACTGGGGATATGGCTGGGTGGGAAAGGGGGACATTGGCTGAGCTGTGTCTCTTTTCCTGCTTTTTACTTTGTCATTCTTCACAAAGAGTTGAAGTTGGATGAAAAAATAGGAAATAGATCTTCCCCAAAATGTCATCCTCAAAACCAGTAGTGATTGAAAGGGAGTATGCATAAACTTAGAGTGTGCAGGAAAGGGCCTGGACTGGTTTAGTCTGTGACTGAAGCCTGAGCAGCTGGTGAGTGAAATCATATAGGTGTGTGCACACAAACACACACAAACATAGAGCTCTACATTTGTCAGCAACAGTTGAGTACCGTGGCCTCTGCATGTGAAAGATCATATCTGTGCTAAAGGTGCATCACTCAGGGATGGTCATGTTGTCAGGGACTGCAAAGGAGAAAATCATTGATATATATTGCTGGAAGACCTAAAAGGTTGCAGAAGCAGAACTAACTGTGCTGTTTAGGCTTCTTTTTTACATTTTTATTTATTAAAATGCTCTAGATGCAGAGTAGCTTTTCTCATTATTTATAAGTGTCGCTACTGCCTTGAAATGGAACTGCAGGCACTTTGATGAATGTGGTGAAAGCCTGTCTGGTGTCCCTGCCACTTCTCTAAAGTGCCTCCTGCGTCCTCTGCTGAATTGCTGTTTCATCAGTTTGGACAGCAGTGTTCCTCAGCAAATTGCAGTAAAAGTCTGGTTGCATCATCCCATGCTGATGGAAATGGAGCAGGAGGGACTGAGCATCCTGTAAGTTCTAGGCAGAGCAGGGACAGAAGGAAGAAGACAGACCTGCTGAGCCCCACTCACTTCTCCATCCTGGGGAGTTTAGTGGGATAGAGGCTTCTGTTCAGTTTTGCTGTGAGCATGCTTTTCTTCTGCCTTGTGCTGACAGCTAGCAGTGGCATCCCTATTTGAATTGCCCATGCCAGAAAGCAGAAATTAGGTTGCTCCAGCCTCAGCCCCTGCTTCTGATCGTTACAATGCCCATGGTGTGGGGACAGACAACTGCTGGGCTGTACGTGGAGCTGTCCTGATAGCTGAGTGCAGTGAGCTTTTAAAGGGCTTGAGGAACTTCTTTAGGATCACAGAAGGCCAAAATATTGACATGGAAAAATCTAGTGACCAAAATGAAGGGTGAAAGTTTGTTTACAACACGCAAACAACAACCAAACTGACCAAAAAAACCCCAATCAACAACAACAAAGAAGCAACCTCTCAAAAACCTTGACTTCTTGTTTGGGCAGAGGGAATTGCTCTTAGCTCATCTTGCTAAGCAGAAGCTGCACTTGCACTGAAGCAAGTGCCTGTCAGGATGATGAGGCAACAGAAAGCTTGTCCTACAAGGGCAGATTAGAAGAGCTTGGACGGTTTAGCCTGAGGAAAATGGTAGGGGGAGTATGAGAATGCTCTGTAAATATGTCAGCAGGTAAACAGTGTGAAGGAGGAAGGTTTCTTTGAGGCTAAGGGAAGATGTTTGCATCAGTACAGGCTCCTATAAATCAGTTGTGGGAATCTAGCCTAGGAATTAAAACACATTTTCAAACTGTTAAGGGAGTTTGGGAAGCAGCTTCCAAGCAGAGCAACGGGGTCAAAACTCCCAGATAGGCTTTAAGATGAGTCTCGATCTGTCTGTGAAGGGGATTGTATTAACAGGGCCAGGCTTTGTGTACCAATGGATTCTATTCCTATGCTGTTTCCTATGTTTCTAGTCCCACATTAACTGTTCAGGCTTTGTGCATGAGATTTGCCTAAATAAAAATCATAGATGAAATGGAATGGTTTGCAACTTCAGACTCATCTGTTGGTTTGTGGGAGGTTTTGTTAGTTTATGTTTGTTTGTTTGTTTTTATGGCTCCTTTCAGGGTGTCCTTTTGACCTGAATATGCCACAGCAGCATTTCACCCAGTGCCCAGGTTTCCCCTTCCTCGTCCTCAAGCCGTCTCACTTTTGCGCAAGCTGTTTCCACCAATGCAAAGCACAACTCAGCACTTTTAGGGGCTGAAAGCTATTTACCAGCTAAGAGGGCAGGAGTACAAAACTATTTTCAGCACTGTGACCCACGTCGGCCAATTGGATTGTGTCTGGTAATCCTATTTGGTGGAGATGGGTTCACGTAACCTGAAATAGTTTCTACTCTTTGCCTTCACCTTCAGCTCCTGTGTCTACAGAGCAACTGGTTTGTGGTGCCTGTGCTGTAATACCTGACCTCCAGAGGGGAGAAGGGCAGTGTGAGGGGTTGGGCTGAAGCTCCTGCTCCCTGCCAGGAGGTTGCCCCTTTCTCCCCACTGATGCCCCATAGAGCAGTGTCCTCATGACACGACATGAGGTTGCTCTCTACCCCTCTGGAGTCAGGCACAGATGTGTCTAGCTCTGACCTTCTGATTACAGTCCAGGCACCAGCCTAAACCTTGGCTTGTACCTAGGGTTTTGGTGGGGAGTAGTGCTTTGGGTTGCCACTGCAGCACTTTCTTTCTTGCCTGCACTCCCACCTCCTAACAGTCATGTGTATCCTGGGATGGGCAGGAAGGGTTCAGGAATCAATTCAGGTGAAGAAAAAAACATCAATATTCTCTTATACAACTCACTTCAAATGTGTAAAGTATTTCAAAGTCATGAAAAATCTATTGCTCAAATGAAGCCAAGAATGGAAAAGGCTGTTTAGCCCAAACTTTCCTTTCCAGATGTGATTTGAGGCTCTAGTGTTTTTACTGGTGCAGTAACTAAAGACTGAACTTGCAGGATCCATTTTGTAGCCCAGTTTTACTGTGAGGAAAGAATTGTGAAGTTGCACTGTCTACTTCACCCTTATAGCTTTGTACCTTGTTGGCCACTTTTAGCTCTGTTTGACAAGAGTCTCCAAAATGTTGCATTTGCCAGAAGTCATCAAAACATACACCCACATTAAGAAAGGAAGCCCTACCAAGGAAAAGGTGGTCTACAATGTGAATTTAGGTAGATTATTAGGCATAAGAAAACTCAAGCCAGCAGGGCACTGAATCTAGGCTTCAGTCCTGCTACTCAGGGATTCCTTAACTATTTGGGATGGGGGTGGGTGTGTACAGTTAATGTCTCTGAGCTTGTACAAAACTGCAGAGCAGGAATGTTGCTGAGTTTTTTAGTTACCAGTTATAGCTCAGCTCAGCTGAGGCACTTTCCGGCCTTGATTGCTGCAACTTTCAGTGCTTTGATTGACAGAGGATGTCGTGCACGCTGAGCTGGGCTCACATGCCTGTGATTCTCTCTCATCAAAAATGAACAACTGTGGGCTAATCCCCTGGACAGCCCCAATGGCAATGAGACATCCTCTGCCCTCCCTTGAGGGGTAAGATGAGATGCTCCCTCTGGCCCCAGCATAGGACCATACCATGGGTCAGTGCTGCTTCAGGCTTGTGTCCTGTGTTCAACGAAGCCATCCCACTTGTTTCAAGGTATAAAACTTGGAATGGCAGAGGTATGTTCTCTGGAGGAGTGGAAGGAATAAGCAGGCTGTCTGAGGATGAGGTGCAGTCTGCTATGAGAGAATTTTGCATTTTCCTAGCCAAAGCATAAACTGGAGTTTGTGGTATGGCATTAAACCCAGTATCAACTTAGGCATGGGACTTTAGTTGCCATGGGTGCTGGCCTGGGCTGAGCCTGACTCCCGATGCTGTGTGTGGTGAGCCTTTGTCTGCCCTGTGATGCAGTGAAACACTTGGCAAGTGTTAGAAACCACCGTATGATGCAGTGCTTTGCATCATGGGCCACTGCAGATGCTGAGTTAAGCCTGGTAGGAAACACAGGAGATGGGTCAAGTATGCTACAAGCTGGGGGAACATGTGGAGTCACACTTGTGGAGTCACAGGATGAGCAGAGTGGGTCAGATTCCTGACAGTCCTCCTTTCTTTGCAGCAGTCAAACTATCAGCATTCGTTGCATGTTGCCTTGATCACTCCAACCTGCAGCTTCTCCCTCACCTGCTCTTCTGGTCTGTGCAGCAGCAGCAGCTGCTGCATGGGAGTAAAGTGCTTTTCCTGCAACAAAAATATCCAACACTGCAAAATTAGTCTGCATTTTCTCCCTTTCCCCCCTATCTCAAGATTCTTGTTCCTCTGTCTTTGCAGGGATGACACGAGCTCTCCCAGAGATATTCAGCAGTGACACGTGATTTATTGTGGTTTCTTTTTCCTGCCTTCTCTCAAAGTAAAACCTTTTTCTTGTTTCAGTGTTGGCAACTGCAGGGGCATTGGATTTGGATCCAGCATGAAGATGAGCAGCCAGCATAAAACCTGGGCAGGATTTTTGAGTAAATAATACACCCAATTCATCTCACTATGTCATTTGCACTAGGTGTCTTGGAAACAGGATCCTCAGTTGGACAGGAAAGCCTGCACCAAATGGAGTTGAAAGGATCTTTCCAGCCTGCTGGCATCCCTGGAGGGATTTCCTTCTAGGCTTTCTCAGTTTACCTGGACAATATTCATAAGCTTAGCCTTTCTTGCACATGCTTTAATCTCATGTTTCAGACTGTCTGTTAGTCATCTGTAGGGTCAGGAGGACATTTCTCCCTCTGATCAGCAAGGCAGATCTGCTGTAATTTGGTTGGGTTTTTTCCTCTTCTCTGTACTTTGGGGCATGCTTCACTTTTTCAAATTAGTGGGCACTTTTGCCCAATAAATTCTTCCCGATGGTGAAGGCACGCAGCAGAGCCTTGCAGGGTGTTAGTGTCGTGCTTCATCTGCCTTCCTGTCCCTGGGCACTGCAGTTACAGCTTTGGGTATCCTACTGTCAGGGGCACGGGCACTGGGAGGAGGGTGAAGTTACTCTTTGTGGGAACTTTCTGTATGAAAATGCCCATTGCCAGACTGCCAGCAATTGCATGATATTTCCAGTCCTTCCTTTCTGGAATCACTCTGGAGTGTGATTCATGTAAGGATTGGCGGGATGCTCGCAGTCTGTGGTGGGGATCAGGCTTCCTCAGCGACTGCCACAAAGTTTTTCTGCTTCCTAATCCGAGTGCAGCCTGTGTCCTCATGTTGCTCAGATCTGAGGGCTGCTGTGCTCCTCCTCCCTCCCTCTCTCCCCTTTGAATTTTGTTGTTCATTTAGCTCAGAATTGCAGCAGTTGGGGTATTAAAAAGAAAAAAATCTATCAATAATCTGCGTTTAGAAACAGGGCTCCAGGGTGTTTAATTAAACCCAGTGTGATGGGAGGCAGCCAAAAGGCATGTGTGGTGTGTGTGTGCACAGACAGCTGGCCGTGGGGGAGCGACAAGTGTGTACGTGTGGGTGAGAGAGGGAATAAAAGATCTGGTTAAATAGATCCTTTCTATCCGTGCTCCAAATATAATGGTCTTAAATGTGTAACCCACAAGAAAACAGCAATCTCCTCATGAAATATGTGGAGAGGCTTGTGCCAGGAAAAGGTCAGCAGCACAGCTTCACATGGCTAGCACAGCCGTGGGCTGGGGCAGCTGAGGGTTTTCATGGGGAAGAGATGTCCCAGCCAATCCTCTCCTGGCATGGAGGCTGGATTTTCCTGCTAACATCAAGCTGGAAGGCTGATGACTCTCACCTAGTTTGAAAGAGACAAAAGGCAGGCCCAGAAAGGGATGTGTGGGCTGTTGCTTTACAGCAGGGAGCAGGTGTGTTACTTTACCTAGGCATTGGATGCTGACAGAGAGGGTGTGAAAAGTGAAATGGAAACAATGCTCTGAGTTTCAACTCCTGTTTTGTCTCTGGCATCCATAGCTTCTATGCCTCTTTCCTTCATGAACTAATTACCACATAGATATCATAAGGAACTGATTTTATTTTCTTCCTCAGTTATTTTGGAAGAGAGGAACAGGAAACCTGGGTGTACTGGAGGAAATAAATCAGTGCTAGTAGACCTGCCTTTTCTTTTAAAATCATCTACGCGCTTTGTCCATTTTTTTCTGCTTGTGTTCTCTATTTGCCAAAAATATTTGGCTTCTGCTTCCCTTTCATTGCACTGCAGAATCCCTCCTCATCTCCCTGCCCCAGAAATGGGAGGTGCAGCACCCTAGTGTGCCTGGTAGCTTTTCCCAGTGAGCAGGCAGGAGCCCTCAAGCACAGTTGCCCTTTTCTGGGCAGCTGAGCATGTAAATGGGGCATGTGCCTAAGTAGCTGAGTGCCTGCCACAGTGGGTCCTTCAGCAAGTGGTTTTCCTGCTGCCAGTGGTACAGGGCACGGGTGCTACAGCTGTGTGCAAAGGCAGCATCATTCTCATGTGCCTGGTGCTCATTTAAAAACAAGAGGACACAAAAAAAGGCTTTCTGTTTTCCAGCTGAAGTAGCTTCAACAAGTCATGGGCACCATCCCTGTAAATGCCGCTGTTGTGTGTGGCCCCAGGATAACTGACTCTGTTGTGCTGGTCCCCAGGCGGACGTCAGGCCCACGGGGGCTCCTTGGAGCTGGGGGTTGGTGAAAGCCACAAGATGTGGTGGTGGGAAAGAATCACCACAAGGATGATCCGTCTCCCTTTGCAAATAACCTAGCAGCTGAGAGGTTTGCCAAGCATGAGGTGTAGCTGCTGCAGCTGCTGAGCTTTTCAGCCATATGAGAGCAATGAGCCATAGTGCTTGCAGTGCTACCTGAAATAAAAAGAATATTGCATCAAGGTGTTACCTAACAATGGTAGCTTTGCAGTCTGTGACGCCTGCAGTCCTGTGTCTTCCCTGAAATTCAGGATGGTGAAAAGAATTAAGGTGGAAGGGC
Source organism: Neopelma chrysocephalum (assembly GCF_003984885.1). Taxonomy (NCBI): domain Eukaryota; kingdom Metazoa; phylum Chordata; class Aves; order Passeriformes; family Pipridae; genus Neopelma; species Neopelma chrysocephalum. The sequence continues at coordinate 14,042,479 of NW_020897715.1, read as the reverse complement.
CCATCTAGTCCACCTGCAGGCAGAGCAGTGCAACATGTAACTTTACATTAAGGACTTTCCAGCTGCATTTTTGCTGTCAGGGTTGGTGACTGCACTACCTTCCTCTTACTTTCCAGTGATCTCTAGATTACCTCAATGCTTGTGGAGCCATTGTATATGTTGGGCCACCAGGGGAGAATGGCTGCTCTGTCGAGCTCCTGGTTCAAGCTGCTCCTCCATGATGGCATTTTTGTGTCAAAGCAGGCCATGCAGGTTCTCATTGGCTCTGATTAATGGTCCTGGCAGTGATGACAAGTGGCCCATATGAGTGTAAATCTAGTTTAAGAAGACTAAGAAGCCAAAATAAAAAAAAATAAGAAAAAGAAAGCCTTCTAACCTGATCATTATGCTCAGGCCAAAGGATCAGCAAAATGATCAAGCGAGGAAGAGAAACAATTTCTGGCTACTAGATTTTGCATCCCTATCCAGGCCAAGTGCTGAGGGTAACTATTAATGATTGTACCGCAGTGAACATCAATCTTGTAACAAGCTTGGAAAATACCTTCTGGTGAATTAACAAGGACTGCTGATATCTAAGTGCTTTTCAGCTGTGTGTTCCCAGGAATAAGTCTCAATTCTGGGGGGCCTGAGTCTCTCCTCAATCTGAATTTAATTCCCTCCCATCTGCTGTCTGCATTTCTCGACGATCCTCACCCAAGTAGGGCACAGCGTGCGTTTTGAGGGGAGCAGGGACGTGCTGGGCTCTCTGTAGGCTGAAATTTCCCAGGCAGACGATTTCTGCTGTGTGGGGGTATCCAGGGTCTGTTGTGGTCTCTGTGCCCCCGCATGAGCAACAGGGTGCTGCCTCAGCCAAAACATCCCGGGAGCCTCCTTGAAGGTGGCTCTACTGGTGGAACAAAACCATCTGAGCTGGTGCAGTCTGGAGCAGGGGACAAAGGCGGTCTCATTCCCACCATTGCTGGGAATAATGGGGATAATTATCTCATTATTCTTGCAGCCTCCACAGCTCCCAAAGAAAGAGTAACTGGTGTGCAACAATGGCTCTGCTGTAAATAACGCCCTCAGCACATTCCACAGAAGCAGAAGACAGAGGTATTAAGTGCTGTCTGCCCTCAGACCACGCTCAGATTCACCACTTGGACTTTGGTCCACTGAGCTTTAAGTTTTGTTTTTTGGGGTTTTTTTTGAATGGGGGGCAGGAAGCACTGTGTGGGCTTCCTAGTGTTTTATTTATTAAATCAAGGGCATGGAGGCATGTTCAGTTTGCAACTGTTGAAGCTGTGTAAGAAGCCTGTGTCAGCCTTGTCCTGGACGTGACTGGCAACATCATGGAATGGGCAGGAAGTGGGACTTGTGTCCTGTACGAAATTAGGGCGTGCCACTTGTTCCTCCTGGACCTATCAAAATAAATTTTCATCTCTAGGCCTCAAAAATGTCCCCAAGATCCTTGTTTGGCAGCAGGCAAGACTAGCTAGTAGGAAAGAGAGAGGTTTTATCAGGGTTTGTGCAGCCTGGAGAAAGCCAAGAGCAGAACCAGGCGCCATGACTATGATTTATTCACTTTGCCTTGTTTAAAAGGTGTCCCATAAAAAGAAAAATATGCTGCCATTAGAAGCAGAGAAGTTTCTTTTGTCAGACTTCTGCATGTTTCACTGATCCATTGCTGGTTTGTAGAGGTTACTGCAGTGCTGCTGATGCCTGTGCATCCATGAGTGTCTGAAATCTCCTGGAGTACGATTTTTTTTCCTCAGCTTGATATTCACATATGAAATATCAGGAAGCTGTCTCCCAGGTTTTCCTGGAGGGTTTATGAAGGGTTGGAAAGGTGTATCATGAAGTTTCGTCATCCTTCTCTGAAAATTGCATTGGCTTTCAGGAAAACAGTTTTTTCTCACACCATTTGTCAGGCAACTGGTTTAATTAAGTGTTAACATAAAGCAGAGGGTGAATTTTCAATGGTTCTTTCAGTTTCCTGGCTTAAGCTTCTGTTCTATTTCTTGAGATGTGACTATTTCATTTGCTCACTGGAGACGTCTTTGGCAAAAAATAGGAAGCTAATATCTCTAATGTATCTTAAAAAGAACTGAAAGAGCAGATGTAAAAAACCCATCCATACATAAATTTTCACCTAAGTCTTAGTCCATTGCAAACCCACGAAAACAAAAATTTGAACACCAAAACATCCTTCTCTAGCAGTCCTGCTAGGAACGAGGCTGGTGTTGGCTGGCACATGAGTTTTCTCTGTGCCACTGCTGTACCCCAGCTGGGCACAGGGCAGAGGCGGAGCAAGAGGGGTGCTTTTTGTCCCAGGTTCTGACTCTGACTTGCTGCAAAATTTGAGTGTCTCCTTTTCCAGCAGGAAAACTGGGAAGGGATACAGTTGCTCGTAGTGAGGGGAGGCAGTGTTCAAATTAATGAGGGTTGTGCTCGTGCCTCTGCAAAGCGCTGGAGGGTTGTACAATGTCTTTATTCCTGGTCTGGTCCCAGACCAAAAGCCCTGTGAGGCTGTGCAGAGGAAGGATCCCTCTTCCTTGCAGCCCATCCACAAATCTTCCTGCCAGCAGCCTCTGCTGCTCCGACACTGAGCCAGCATCTCAATGGCATGGTGTGGCTGACCGGCCCTGAGCGAGTGGTGGCTTACACGGAGGGTGGAGCTTTCTGAAATCCTGGACGTAACCTTGAAAAGTACAGGCTGCAGCCAAGCAATAAGATTTCTCTGTCTTTGCAACGCCATCTGTCTCCTTGAACTTTCTGTAATCCTTCAGATGCTGGATTAGAAATTATCACTATACAGTGCTGGGCTGAATCTGAAGCAGGTTTTCTCCTTTGAGTGACTCAGGAGAGGAAATCCTCACTGAAACAGGATGTCTTTCCCCTCCTTCTCAGGGCCCTACAGGATTGCCACCTGCTCAGCTTGGGGCATCCTGGAGTGGTAGAGCTGGATTTCTGCTTTGCATCTTTTCATCTTCTTCCCGTGCCATGTTGAGGTGTTCAGGGGATGGCACTCGCAATTTAGCAGGACCAGTGTTGGGAGAGGAGCACGACTGCTTGTTTCTCCTGTAGTCTTGTCTTTGCCAAACAACATATTCAATGCCAGTGTGTATGTGGGAGAAATTCTGGGTCCTGACTCGCTCTTTATCAGTCTGACTCCCTGGAGACAAAGGAGAAGTTGATCTTGCCTGTGCATTTTTGCAAGACCAAATGTTTTGAGGAGGGAGACAAAACACTTCCTTCCCATGCACTGTTTCTCACATCCATGTTATCACTGTTGCATGCCTACAGTTGTCAGATGTTTCCTTGCTACTTAAAACATTTCACCCCTTCTTCCGACACTGATGGCATAATTTCCACAGGGGACACAAAATGAGGTGGTAAGGCTCAGCGTGTAGTGATAGGTGCATGACATTCCCAGTGTCACCCATACACTGGAGCAGAATCAGTGCCTTTGTGCCACCAACACATGCAGGGCTCTGAGACACAAGAAGGCATCTTTCCTGCTCTTACCTCAGTGTTGGTAATGTTAGTTTTAGCAGGAGGAGTGCTGCGAGCTTTTCCTTGATGTTTCCCAGTTGTATCTGGAAGAGGATTTAGGGACCTGTGGCTTAAGCATCTGTCAGTGACACTGAGGTTATGACACTTGCCTGCCCACAGAAGTGCTGCCATGCCAAGGGGTGCAGCACGTGCCCGGGGTCCCTCAGTCTGAAGCAGTCAGTGTGCTGGCTGGGATGGTAGGGAAGGAGGCAGTGAGCCATCTCACTTGGAGGACCTGGGGAGATGCCTGGTTCCTCATGCCAGGGCATGATCCAGCAGTATTGTATAAGGGCTGGATGGTGCTGCTGTTTGTAGGCAGGTTGTTTTAGGACGTGTTTTATTAATGTTGAAATTTGAACCAGAAGAGGAACAGCTCAGTTGGTTATGCAGTACCAGAAGGAATAAGGAGCCATTAAAATGTATCTGGGTGAGCAAAGCTGGGTGCGTGGGTGCACACAGAGGCAGCAGGTCTCAGCAGTGAGAAAGGGGTCCTTCAGTAACAGCTATTTTTCTGACAGAAGCTGCACTTTTGTTTCCGTTCCATGAGGTGCAGTGGAGAAAGGATGACTGCCTGGAGGGTGCTCCTGGGAGCTGAAGCTGTGTGCAGTTCCCTCAGGGAAGCGGCAGTTTCCTTTGTGAACCAGCCCTCTCTGTGTGTGCATGTTAGTGGTGATGAGTTGCCACTCAGTGTCATCTGTCCCTGCCTCCCAAAAGAACCTGCACTACAGAAAAGGAACAGAGACGAGGAAAAGGAAAGATGAGGAGCGTGGGATTATAGCCTCACAGGGAGGTGATGTGGGCAATGCCTACACGATATATTGCAGTCAGAAGTAAGCTCACTTGACCTTCTGTCCAAGCTGGTGGATGCAAGCCAGCGCTGGTTCGAAAGCCGTGAGATTGCTTCAGTGCAGCACTTGGTATGAGCTAATGCACCTTGCATCTCAGCGCACTAACCACAGCTATGCAGCTTTATCCAGGCTTGCTTCTGCCTGCAAAACACCAGGTAAATGTACCCGTGGCTTTGCAGATGCCATTTTCTTCTAATAAACCCTGCATCTCCCAAAGTGCAACCCGCCTCCAACTGCATGTTTTAAGAGAAGGCTGCTCAGTCTGTCCCCTAAATAAGTAAAATGGCTCTAATGTGCACCAGCTGGTCCCATCTCCTTCAGATGTAATTGTTTAATGTACAGCAACTCGACGGTCATGTTGTGGTTCACACAAGGATTCCAAATATCACAATGCAATGTTGCAACATCACCATTAGTCTTGAATTATACCTTTAAAAATAACAGTTAGTTTAAAGCTCCCAGCTTCTGTTTCTCTATAAGGTTGAATATTCCCATGCTGTGGACACCTTTGGTGTCCTGGCAGATGGCCTTTAGAGTACCAATGTTTGGGAAGTCACTTGCTTCAGTGGTTGGAGGATTAAGTTGGGATGCGGTGGTTTTGCCCTGAGGAATGATTCTCAAAATTGCTGGTTTGGAGAGTCCCTTCTATACACTGTGGTTGTTTGCACACAAACCTATCATGTGTTCTGCTCCTGGGATTTGCTGTTTCTATGGAGGAGAACAGATAAAGACTCTTCTGCAATTTCAATGGAAACCAGGGAGCTTTTAGGCAGAGCAGCTACTGGCCTCCCTGTCTCTCTAGTGAAGAAATGGGACGACTGCTAACAGAAATTTGAGGTGTCACTGGCCCTTTTCATCCAAGGGATGAAAAGTACTTTACAGGCATTTAAGCTTTACAAAATCCCCCTGCAAGGTGTAGGAGGAATTCTTTAGAGATGGAGAAACTGAGACTAAATGCCTTGCTGCTTCTTGATCCATTCTTGAATTACTGAAAGAGTTGGGGGCAGAAGTTCGGACACCTATTCAGAGCACTGATCACAAGGTCCTCCCTCCCTGTTACCTTGGGAGGGACATAGCCCACACAGCAGTGCTCCTGGGAGAAGCATCTGCTTTGGTCAGGAGACTATTTTGCAAATGCGTCTCCTCTATTCTTGCAACGACATTGTGTCTGACCTGTATTATTTATGGCTGTCTTGTTTAACCACCCTATTGCAGGTATGCCAGCCTACAAGACTCATCTGCTTGCCATTCCCTATCCCTCCTTGCTTTCAATCTATGCCAGTATATTGCTTACTTGAATCACAAAAACTCTCACCTTGTGTGGGCTTTTTTTTATCTCCTGGTGGCTTCGTGCTCCCCTTTCCTTGTTGCCTTGCCAGCCATGGTGCAAACAAAACTTGTCTGTGGGGGAAGGGAGCAGGTTGGGAATGCTCGTCCTCTCAGGGATATGTCTGGTCCTGCATGTTGTGAATGAGAGATGCTACTCCATCCTCCCTTCCTCTTCCCTGCAGTGAGCTGACCATCTGCTTACCTTAATGGACTAGAGATTAGCCTGGGGGTTAAGTTATCAACGTAATTAACCTAGATTTCTCCTCTACGGCTGAGGCAATTTTTACTTATCTGCTGCTCAGGTGATGTTGCAAAATTCAGACGACTCTCGAGGAACAACAGAAACTGGAGCAAGTGGAGGGGAAGACTTTCAAAGTTTGAAACTACCTTGAAGCCCCCAAGGCACAGAGATGAGAGATGATGAAGTTTGTGCAGGGCCACGTATGTTCTCTGTATGAGAACAGTATTGCAGAGAAGTCTGATATATTATTGATACTACTTGTTCCTTATGTGGAGGGCTTTTCAGGTCTGCGTCTCAAACCAGGCAAGACTCATTAGCTCTGTTTTATGGAAATTTGTTACTGGAATGCATGTAAAAATTCAACAAATTGAAAAGATGACATCCCTGTGTTTCTGTCCAGATGACTATGGTAGTCTACCTGCAGACATTTCCCAGCCTGTGCTCTGGGTACCAGTGCTTCAGCGACAGGCTATTGCTCGTTACTGTGGTCATGTAGCACCAGATTCTCTTTTCATTCTGACTTAGTATGCTAAAGCTAATGTGGGCCCTGCAGCCATGTGTGGGTGGCTTTTATGCTGCCTTTTCTTTCACAGTAAAAGACTGTAGTTGCCACTTCAGAGCATCCCTAGCTGCCTTTCCTGCCCTAGATTCAGGCTGGGTTTGTGGATAGTGCTTAGATTGTACTTGTGCACAGGTAGTCTTCATCGGCAGGGCCAGTGATGGCAAGGCAGTCCCCTAAGTTTCAGAGGGCACGAAGTTCCTCCATACCCCCCCTGAGACCCTTCTGTCGGTGGTCACAGCATTCAGGCCACGTGCCTTTGCACTTGTATTCAGCTTGCCGTGGGTGGACATCCCTTGCAGAGTTTGTGAGCGTGGGACCACTGCCTGACCCATCCCTGCGGGCACTTCCCGTGCCAGAGGACATGCCACTCAAACGATCATTGTAATTACCGCCCCGAAAGCTTTTAATCCCTTGGTTAAATAAAACCAACAAATGATAACGAGAGTAGGAAACTGCAGCCGGCTGGAGGACAGCCGCGCCAGGAGCAATGAGATGTGCGAATGAACAAACACCCGCATCCTGCCAGAGATACCTAATCTTCCTAATGATGAAATTAGCATGCAGCTTTGGTCAGATCCCACCCACACCTCGGTGCTCGGCTCCAGACATCTCATTGTCACAGACCAGGCAAGTCAGAAGGAGTTCAAAGAATAACAACAATGATTAGGGTGCTGGAGGGGAGCCGAGGTATGAGGAAAGATTAAAGCAACTAAGTGTGTTTATCATGGGTAATTGGTAATTAAGAGGGGAAACCTAACAGTCTTCCTGTAATTTGAAGGGTGTGAACTTGAGGTAGAGGAGCTGCTCCGAAGGGTAGCAGGAGGTATACAAGTAGGAGTGATGTGATATATCTCAGGGAAAGAGATGTAGGTAGAATATCAAGAAAACTCTGAATAGACATTTTTTGGTCTGGCTTATGAATGATAATGATAAGAACATAATTTTTTGGGATGTATATATACAGACAGAAAAATGCTGGATGAGACCCCCCTACGAGTAAATTATTATGTACAGCCAGGGCTCGACTGTCTGAGACAATATATGTTTTGTCCCCTTTTCTGCATCTTTTTTTTTCTTTACATATATATATGTGAGGAAACAAACAGCACTAGCACTACTTGTGATTTTCAGTGGAGACGTGTTCCAAATGTTACGTTTTCCAGTAACACTTTACCCCACATTGTCACTGTTAAATCTGTCTGCTGTCAAACTGTAGTGGGGTGTCAGTACTCATGTCTCTTTGATAAGGTCTGGGAAGGATTTAGCGGTCATTAGCAGCACCAGAACACCCCCAGACTCTTCTGAGAGCATCTGTCCTCAGTGAAATGGGGGGAGCCCTCATGGTGCTGAGTTTCTTGGAGATAGAAAAGCCTCAGACTATGCCTGTGTTGGTGTGCACTGCCAAATCAGTGTGCCCATCATGCTGTTGGGCTCGCACTCTGCTTTTCTGTGAGGCTTAAAAATCGCAGACCTGTCCTTTTGGGTGTCAGAGCCCCAGTCACAGTGTAGGGAGTTCTCCTTTGTCTTGGGCAGGAAAGATCTGAGTTTCCTTAGGAGGGGTTTGCATACCCAGACTGTGCTCTTGGAGGTATTCAGAGGACCTGTAACTGAAGCACAGTGACAATCATCTAATGTATTAGTCCTTTGTTGTCCCGCGATTGTGTCCCTGCAGAAAAGGCAGGTTCCATCTTGTGATAGGTGGGTGAAACATCTGCTTGAGTGATTCTAGTGATGGCTGTCCTGCAGACTTCTTATTAGTTAATTATACCCCACCACCCCTCTCAATATTAAACCTACCTGTGCACTGGCTAGGATTGCTTCCCATATATAGTTGATCCATATGCTTACACATCCACCCCACCTATGCAGCTGTTTGCATGTTTTCCATAGAGTTCGCAGAGTTTTTGCTGGCAGGAAACACTGCTTATAATGGGTTCCAATTGCAAGCATCTCACCTCAATAATCTCCAAAACAACATGTTTACCAAGCTTTGCATCTGCCCATGGAGGCCTATCTGTAGTGTGCAAAAATTCTTCACCTTGTACCTCATCTGTTCTCCTGCTTCTTTCTGCCTATCTCTCCAAACCTGCAAGACATCCCCCTAAATGCATTTCTGTTTTGCACACCAGCTGCCCGAGGGCTGTGACACCAGGTACAAGCATGGCAAACACTGGGACATAGTGCCCATGCTCTGCCGTGGTTCTTACCTGGGGCGGCTGTTCCCCATCTTTATCATCTTAACACAGAGTGACTCGGCTCGAATGCCCCTGCAGTAACCTGCCTGGCCATAAATTAGAGACTTTTACAGCTGAAGGTTTGCCTCTAAAATTTTTTTTTAGCTTACTCAGTATAATTCTCTACTCTATGAGAGTATAATTCTCTACTCTATGCTTGCAGACACCGTTGCAAGTTTTATTTCCAAAGCAGAGTGAATTGTAATTAAGAGGCCCCAAAATGAACTCAGCCCATCAATAACAGAGCATAATAAAATGAGCTCCTAACAAGACTGATAGGAGAGCAATCAAGCTGTTTCAGCATTCACACAGACATTTTACCTTACAGAATAATAGCAACTTTCAACTGTTAAGTCCACCTTCTCTGTTAGGGTTTGCCAGCAGCTGTCACCTCAGAAACCACCAACAATGGGGTGCACCCTTGTCTTTCCATGGAGGTGACAGCACCAGCTAAGAGGCAGAAGCTTTCCTCCTGGAAGATTTCAAGACACTTCTAGAGAGGAAAATCCTGCCGCTGGCAGACACTGACCATAAAACCAAATAATGCAACTGATGGCAACTGCAGGCTTGATCCATTGCCTCCTCCCTTCAGACAGGTAATTCTGAATAGCTGCAGTCTGTGACAATATGCAGGAAATCAGGGTCTACAGACCCTGATTATGTTGGCTTTATGTTGTCACAGACATCAAAATTTTGAGATGCGGTGTCTTGACAAACTAGAGGCATCTTTCTTTCAAGCAGAGTTGTATCAGCTATTTCATAGCCAATGCATACTGGCTACATGTTATAATGTTTGCTGACTTGCAGCAGCCTGTTGGGCTGGGAGGCTCCTTCTCTCCATGTTATGGCCCACTTCTGGTGCAGTCTGGTCTTAGCTTACTTCAAGACGTGATTGAGCTGCTGGTCCTGGCTTCAGCAATGCTCAGTGAACTTCTCAATCAACTGGCCTGGATAAAGTTTGGCTGGGTTTTGTTACTGAGTCTTGCCCTCCTAGTCAGACAAGGTCTAGTGAAAAGCTGCTTGCTTGTCACCATGTCATGGTCATCCTGTGTCTATGAGAGAAGGCAGATGACTGCTTAAAGAGCAAAGAATCCTGGAACCCTGCAAAAGTCTAAACTTCTTGCCCAGGCAAAGGTTGAGACTGTTTCTTGGAGGCATCCCAAACCCATAAGATCTTGTGGGACAATGTGAGACAACAGCTTGTTGGCTGACAGATGGTACAGAACAAGAGTAGTCTTTCCTCTCTGTCCAATCCCTTGTCAGCTCAGGGAGCCATTTGCTGCCTTCTTTGGTGAGGCTGGTCAGCGTGGCAACACAGCAGAGAGAACATGTGTGCCAGCAGAGAGCAACCCTGGACTGACTCTGCACCAGGGAACAGACGTGTGCACAGAGACAATCCTGCTCTGCTTTTCACCTGCTGCCAGGAGATGAGGCAACTCCTTGACTGAGTCCTTGTAGGCAACTTTAGACTCAGGGAGCAGGTTAGTGGCTGGTGTCATGCCAGAGGGAGGTGGCAGTGCTGGCAGGGATGTGGGGCCAGGAGGCAGAGTTGTATTGCAGGATAGTGCACTTGTGCAAGTGGCTGTCAGTCTCCTGGCATCTCCAGAGTGCTTGACAGCTGGGCAAAAAATGCAGGCACACTTATGCAAAAGGAAGTGACAGTGGGGAAATGGAAACCTCTGGAAGCATACCAGGGAGTGAAGCCTCATCATAATATACCCCCAGGCCAGATCAGAATTACTTTAATGCAATGATACATTATTTTTTTTCCTCTGCTTTTCTCTCAAGAAGATGCTATTGCTGAGTATGTAAAATGTCATGTTGCACAGTTGAAGGAGATACTGGCCAAGTAAAATACGAGGCCTGCACAGAAGAGCTAGCTTCAATATCAGTTTTCAGGATAGCAGAGCCTTGGCTTTTTGGAATCAGCTTGGTTTAGAGTTTTCTTAATTTTGCAAAAGGGGCCCAGGTACTCTGGGGCTTTGGCTAGTCAACCACAAAGTCCAGGAAGAAGTTTTCCCTACCCCCTCCTCCCATGTAAACTTACATTTGATATTGGAGGAGTTTGTGTGTTGTACTTTCACCAGGATCAGACTGACTTTCCTATAACAAAGTAGGATGTTGCCCTCCTTTAATACAGCCTGGATGCCATGGAGATGTGGTAGACCATCTTTCTGTTCCTTTTTACCATACTGACAGAAAAACAGCATCTGGTGTTGATTTTCATTTTCCCCTGAGAGGGAAGAGAAGAGATGGGAGAAAAAAGCACACTGGACATATATAGGGCCACAACTGTCATTAGGAAACCTTTGAGGCCAGTGGCCATCCCTGGCTGGTGGGTCATATCATGACTGGGGACTGACATTTGCCCACAGTGGTGCTATGACAGCCAAACAGCTTTTTTTTCCCTCTGCATCATGATCTAAATTAATCTCATAGAGCAGAAGGTGGTTATGATCATTTATCATTTGATGAGCTTCAGCTTTGTGTCTGGCAGATACTAATGGAGAAAACGTTGTCATCCAAACCCAAGAAGCCTTCAGCTGGATTTAAATTACAGCACTGTTAAAGAGCTCCAGATTTGAGACAGAAAATAATAACAGGTGGGCAGATTATTAAAATACAAAGAAGACAATACCTGGAGGGTAAATATAATAAGCTTTGAGATGATGATGAAATCTGAGGAGCGTTTTGACAGCAGAGAAGGCTGGTATACATGTGCCTTCACAGTGAGGACCCCTAGTTACACAGCTGGAGAGCTGATATCTTTATTTTAGCAACTTGTTTTCCATCATAGACGAGTGCTACTTGTAGATGATATCTCACAGGCAGCACGGATGCATCTTATTTCGCCATGTTTTGCAGTAGGCTTCCTGCAGCATCCCAGAAACCAGAAATATCTTGCTGCAAAAGTAAGTGCTGTGACAAGAATTGCAGAGCTGAAACCAGTCCTGGGTTGCGCAGCTCACCACTGTGTGGCTATAAGCACAAGCAACACCAGTCTTGCCCACCCCTAATTCCAGAGGAGCAGTTTCGCTGCTTTGGATTTGGCTGGCTTTTCTCTCCTGCTCAGGTGTGCTTCCTTCTCCACCTCACACCTAGGGTTCCTATCAGACTCCCAGCCTCCTGCCCCATGTATCATGCAAGCTTTTCTCTCTGTCTGTCCTGCATGTGTTTCAGTTGTTTGTTCTACCATACATTTACTTCAGTAAGCTGTCTGGGGAAGACTTATTCACGCCAATAAAACTGATAAATTGCCAGAGAGAGCGAGATACAGTTTTAGTAACTGGCATAACAGTGAATTTGCTGACCTGGCACAGGGAGGGGAAAGGGAAAGGCTTGTGAATTAATTACAGCACTGAAGCAGTACTGAGGAGAGCCTGGCTTATGTTGGAAGTGGTTCAGTTACTTGGCTTGAGATAGATGTCCAACTGTTGTACACCTGAGGAGGTAACAAATGCATGAAGCTGAGAGTCAGGGCTGCACAGGGTGTGGGTCTGTTTTGTGTAAGCTGTTTTGAGACCATGCTGCAACCCTCTGCCTGCCCATCCGTGACTTCCCACCAGCTCCCCTGGACTGGAACTTTAAATTGCACCGCAGAACTGACTCTTCAGATAGCTGCACAGTTGCTGAGGCTGATGTGAAGGCAGTGGCAAGGTGTGGGGCAAAGTTGGCACATCAGCAAAGCATGATTTCAGTCTGCTTGGATTCCTGTTCCCAGCTTAAATCCTGGTTCTAGCTCTGCCGCTGACCTGAGTGAAGACAGGTCACCTCTCCATGCTGTGGCAGGGGGGACAAACTGCAGTTCTGGTCAGTATTGCTCGCTGCAGTCAATATCCCCTGACGCTTTCCAGTTGTCTGCACAAATCTGGTCCCTGCCTTGTTTTGGAAAGCTGAAGCTGTCTCTGGAGTGCCCCAGCTATGCTGTGGTCCCCTGTCCCACTTGCAGGGCTGGAGGAAGAGGAGGAGCACTCAAGCACTCATCTCTCAGTACTGCTGCTTTCTCTCCTGCCCTTCTCCCCAGGCACCACCTTGGGGAAAACTAATAGGTTAGTGTCTCTGGTGGAGCGTTGAATGAGGTGGCTCCAGTGCTTCCCAGTTTTCTGAGAAATTTTAGAGAAATATACAGAGGGTGAGCAAACTTGCTACCCATAGGAGGCTTGGAGGCTCTGAGGCTCAGCAGTGGGTGAGATAGGCAACACGTTGAACAAAATCTCCAGAGATTTCAAGTTTCATGAGTCTAGAAGGAAGAGTATCACTTTTGAAAGGTATTTTATCTCTAAAAGAAAAATAATTTATTACTATATTGGTGTGAATTACCCCTCATATTTACAAATTCTCGTTGCCAAAGGAAAAAGATTTCAATACATTTTGAATACAAGTTGTCTCCTTAGGTGCCATCTAATCTGTGATGTATGACTGATAACTTCTCCAAGCAAAGGTTATTCCAAGAAATAGACTTGACCTTTTAGGCATACAATTGAGATTTGCAGCAGTAGCGAGCACTGCACTTTCTAAATGAATGTGTTAGCAGGCACTGAAAGCAGAAGAGTGCATCTAATTAAAAATGTATGTCAAAGAAAATAGATGGAATAATAGAAGGTAAACAAATATTAGAGAAGATAAACATATTGTCACAACAGAAGTTAAAGCCAGCCAGCAGAGAGAGGGAAAAGTCCTATGTGGAACAAAAGCAGCCATTTTGAGAGCTATGCTTAGCATTAAATTGCAAAGAAATACAAAAATAAAATGCAATTATGACTATACAGCTGGAGGACAAAGCTATTATGATGATGGTGCAGAGCCATTGGTAACTGTATGATGAGAAAATGCAAAAAAATCTTTCTGCCATCTGGTCAAGACTAGTACTTACATAGTTCTCATTGTTAATGGTCCTCACATCAAGTATGTATTGTAAGGCTGTATCCTTAGCAATATTTTAAGGCTGGATCTATAGCAATAGGACATATGATCAGACATGCAATCAAATGAACACAAAACTCTAAATTTCTCATCAGCTTTTTAAGAGAGCATCCGGCCTGGTAGACAGCTTAAATACTTTTTTCGCTTATCTACATTTGTCAAAGTCTCTTCACCTTCCGATACATCTGAGCATAGTCTTCCCTGAGCTTGGCTTGCTGCTTTTGCTGTGCCTCCTCTGTAAAATGAATGTAGGTTATTGATCAAGTATTGGCTTACTATTACTTCATCCAGTCAGACCTCTGGAGGGGTAAAGGGAGGATTAAACTTGGGAGCATGTAATCACCTGAGATTAGAAATTAGCCCTGACACTGGCTTATCACTTTTAATATTATTAAAAAATAGGAGCACAAGATCTCTGATGCCTAGAAGTGATTGGGTCCTCAGCTTTATCCCTGGCCCGAAAGCCCAGGTCTCCGAAAGCATGGCTTTTCTGTGGGAGAGGTTGCTCTCCCAGTCTGGGCTTGGCACAGAGAACAACCTGCTGACAACTCACCTTGGGCAGTGTTGTTTTTTTTTTTTTCCCATGAAGGTGTCCTTGCTTTGCTATAGGCTTTTGACTGTTCAGGCTCAATGAGTACGAGAGCAGAGCCAGTGGGAGCCTGGTTCTGTCAAGGCTACTAAGGAAGGGTGGTTATAGGTTTCTTGTGTTTACAGGGATGATTGTTTTGGACATCTCTTTCGGTGCATCTCTGTTTGTGGAGGACTGAAGGGAGACATGACATCAGAGAAGAGGGGATTGAGTATGGGCTGGAGCAAAGCAGCTCTGTGAACTCGAAGATGGTGTAACCCTTGTTGCTGTTGTTAAGAGCTTTGAGGCAGAGCAGTGGTTGGTTTCAGTCACAGCATCTCTGTGTATCTCAGTGAGATGCCCATTCACAGACAAACTATTCCCTAGTATGGTCTGACCTCTGTGGACCCTGCTGAAGAAGGCTGAGGGTGTGCAGTGGAGGGATGGATGTTCTAGACAGTGTAAGCACTTTTGATTCAAAATGATGGTTGCCCAGTGAAAGCTAACACAAACTACCTGGCCTCAGACTACCTATGAAAAGTGCTCTCTGGCCACCGTTGGCTCAGCTGTTCCCAGGGGTGTTGCGAATGGAGGTGGATCGAAGCCATGCGTTTGATCCATGGGGACCTGCCCTCAGCCTCAGCAGGTGCCCCAGACCCCGTAGTATGGCAGGGGCACAGCTACTCCGAAAGGGTCACTACCTTCTCCTGGTATGGCAGCAGCTCTGCTGGCTGTGCACCGGGGTCACAGGAGGAAGATGAGCTAACAGTTTTCGTTGACAAGGCTGTCTTAATACCTGTGTAGATCTATAGGCAGAGTTGCCTGAGGAAAGATGAAAAATTAATGGGGACATTTTCACCCCGGCTGGCTCACATGCCATTTTAATCCTGCTGCCAACATGATGGGCGTTTCTGCCTGAGAAGAAGTGCTGAGTGAAATCCAAATCGTTTGACAAGGAGCAAAAACAACTACTGATGGGGCCTGGGGCAATAAATCAGTTTGTAAACATTCTGCAGTTTGAGAAAGGGCTATACACAGACCTTGTTTCTATGATGTCTTGGGTCAAGGTCTAAATATCTCTGAGGTGTGGACTGTCTTCAATGGAAGGAAGTGTCTGTTGCAAATGGGGAGAAATGGGGTGGTAGTGAGGAACAGGCATAACATATTGGGGAATTCTGTTTTGTTCCAAGTGATTAAGACTTGGTCTATGTGGAGAGTAGCTCCCGTGTAATGGAAGGTGTGATTTGTTAAGAGTGTGCAAATCTTTTGTCAGTTCCTTTGGTTGAGACTTCATCTCAAGGTTTAGTTGGTAGGTAGCATGCACAGTGACAGCTAATGTCAAGGGAAGTATCATAAATGTAAGGGCTGTTGTATTTCAGATAGAAATGCTGAAGAATGTGATAAGCTCAAAACCTGGGATGAAGTAGAGAATTAATTGCTTCTGGGGAGCAGGGACGGTGGGATGTATAGGTGCAAGAAAGTTGGAGCAAGAATTATTAATTTATTCAAGGTTTGTCCAGGCCATGCAATTCAGGTTCCAATACCATCTCCCAGGGATCTCTACGTGGGAGCTATGGGGTGAGCAATCAGTGAGTGCACCCCAGGGCTCAGGATGAGAAGGGATGCGTTGCTATTCGTGTAGTCCTCCAGCAGCCACTGTGTTATCACAACTCATTCTTTGTAAGCCAGGCAAAAGGACTCATCCTCTTTCCAGAGAGATCAAGCCTGAAATGTAAAAATAGTCCGATTTGGACAGGAGCTTAAACCTAAAGTGATTACATGACTTCTATTAAAGCAAAAAGCAAACAAACAAACCCTATTTTCCACTGGTGATTACATAACTCACAAATCAGATGAATGGACAGTCTTCAAAGCCATCGCTAGAGGAAAACACCTGTACAACTCAAACCCAGTGGCTATGTGCTGTGAGGACTGGTGCTCCAGTGGAGGCTAAGCCTCGGAAGCACCATTCTTGCCCTGCACATACCTTGCAGCTTGCTGCTCCTTCTTTGTAAGGGGATGTGTGCCTTTTCTCAGCTATGTTTTGTGGCCTCATAACCTGTCCTTCAGTGTGGCACTTCTTATAGCCCTGCTGCCTCTGTGCTGCAGGGTGTAGAGCAGCTCTGTCGGGCACTTGGGACTTGGAGGACCACTAGCCAGCTGGTTTTGCCAGTGTCTGTCAGTAGCATGGGCAAGAAGGAAGCTGTGCCTTGTTCTGGGAGAGGTATGAACAGCAAAAGAGATTACATTTACAGATCCTGTCTACACATAGTGCGCACTGTGCGCACCCTGTACACACACTGCAACGTACATACTTCTGAAGAGCCTCATACACAGTTGATCTGAATGGCAGACCAGGATTTCACTGCAAAAACGTCAGTGAAAACTTGTGTAAATCAGTACCTGCTGGGCCCCTGCTGTGGAGATTTCCCATAGTACAGGGAAGTTTACTTAAGTAAAGCTTACATTCCCCAAATGATGGTTTTCTTGGATCAGCAGCCGTTGAGAGATAGCTGCATGCTGTGGCTTGTGCTCTGGGTGATTTCTCAGGTGTCTTTGTCGTCATTGCAGGTCGTCAGTCAGTCTCTCAGCTGGAAGTTGCTGCTGAGCGTGCTACGAGTTTTTGTAAATGCTGAGGCTGAAGGATATGGTCTTTCATCTTTTTGATACATAGCTTGAGGGCTTTGAATTTTTCCTGTCCTGGAATCCTGATGGAAACCTTGCATAAGGCCATCATACAGTGGCAGATCTGAGTGCAAATCTCTGAATTCAAGATCCTCCAGGCCATAGGCTGAGTTTCCAGCAGGTCCCTGGCCCCTTCACATGGTAAGGTGGTGGAAGAGAAAGAGAATGATTTCCCATCAGCTTCCTTTGCCTGCTGCTCTGGAAGTGAAGTGTTAATGTGGGGAACAGCATTGTAAAATGTGGTCTTTAAGGGCAGGTCTGGGGAAGACAGACTTGTAGGGGATAATGGATATGTTGGGAGTGTATAGGTAAGGCAGGAAGTTGTCATGTCAGTAGAGTTAAGGGCAGAATCAGAAGGATCCCTTGCCCACACTGCTGAATATGTAGGGTTATCTGCAGGAGTGGAACCACCACGTGGGCTTTAACCTGTCCCTCTAGCAAGGACCAGGCTCACATACTAGGTCCAAAATGTGTGCGTGTGAGTTGGAGCAATAGCCACGGAAAAGCTTCACCTTGCAGTGAAAATACTTGTTTAGGGGGAAAGGAAGGAGCTCTGGTCTCTCCTAAGCAGCTGGGTTACTAAATCTGAGGCACCAAAATAGAAAGCTGAAGCAGTCCGACATGCAGCCTTCCATGTTGGTGATTGTAAGAGCCTTTTGCCCTGTGCTGCTGTCCTTTTATAGGGTTTCTTTCTTGCACTTCAGCTTCTTGGATTCGTATCCTCGGGCTGTTGTCTTTGCACAAAGGTTATCAGTATTCACTATTAAGAAAGGGGTATGATTGTCTCCTGTCCAGGGAGAGTTCAGAGTCAGAACTAGGTAGAAGCAGGGGCTTGTGCTCCTTTATGTAAGGGCATTGGGCATCCTGCTTTGAGCAAAATGGCCAGTGCCTCATACTTCGTAGGAAGGCCCCACTTCCAACTCACTTGCCTGCATGTCACAGTATAGACAGAGGAGGGAATAGCACACCTCAGAGACAGAGCTGGATGTTTGAGGATGTGATGGGAGGCTCCAAGTTTGCAGCAGATCTTCTGCAACAGTTGCAAAAGATGTTTGCAATGGTTGATGCCAGAAGGGAAAGACAACTTGTTAGTCCAGACAGGGGTGACCTAAACCCCAAAATGTAACTGCTGGTGGAGTTAACTCCTTAATCACTCCTTAATAACATCCAGCAAATATGTGAATACCCCAAATCTTAACAGCCTCTAACATATTCCAGAAGTGTGAATAGCCCTCTTGTCTCATGCTCTGCTGCTACAGCATCCTGACAGCTCCTCTGCTTCAGAGACTTCTTGTAAAGTCATTGATAGTTACGGTGTGTGTGGGAGGAATACAGGAAGGAGCTGAAGTAAAGCTCATTTTATATAAAAGCAGTTAACATAGATACCACATCCCTGAGTGTGCGATTCACACTGCATTCTATTTGCTTAAAACTTGCATTGAGGTGGCATGGCTGCTGCCCATGTCAGCATGCTCTCATGGCTCTCAGTTGCTGCAGAGTACACTGTGTCTGCCCCATCCAGTTTGGCACCTCTAAGCCATGAGACTGGTGAAGCTTTGAAGCTGCCTGGGGAGGGAAGCTGCCTGTGTAGAGCATCTGGTGAAATTTAGACATAATCCTGTTTCCTGTAAACCTATATATGAAAAGGACTGTGTTTCTCTAAAGTAAGGCAGTGCCAGCAAACCAAGGTGCTCAGTCTGGGCACTAAAATTTCTTGTTCTTGAGGTATCTAAAGAATCCTGCATTATTGATCATGATGTCCGCAGGTCTAGTTTCATTGGACAACTTGATTGCTCTAGCAATCTGTATTGATTGCACTTATTGCCACATTAGCAAAGGTTGGTTGTTTTAATCCTGAGTAGCTCTACCTAAGTCTATACCACCTTCTACCAAATGTTGCCTGTCTCATTTTCTGTGTCTGAGATGCATTGCACAAGTGACACCTTGATTGTGTTCTTCCAGGTTATTGGCAGGTTTCTCCTTCTCCTGCTCCCCCATATTTCTAGATTGCTCTGTTATATAAGTAAAGGTGCATTCCATTATGTTAGACCTACAACAGCCACTGGGTAGTGGAGCGGATCCATTTCTCTGCTGAGTCTGGTACATCATGCACAAATTATATCTAGAGTTACCTCCTTAGAGTCTTACAGCTGCTTTGTTTGTTTGTTTTTTTCCTGTTGATGGTCTCACTGGGTTTTTATGCGTCAGTGGTCTGTCCCAAGGTAATGCATAGCAGCTGCATCAAAAGGGCTGCAACCACAGGTGAGCTCTGTCTCTCGCAGAGCAGATGTAATACAGGATTCTGGTCTGAACTGTGATGGGGTGTCATACCACAATCAGAATTCCCCATGAAGGGTGAAGCATCAAAGCCCAGACCTGAGGCTGAACGCCCTAAGGTCCTTGACTGAGGACTCCAGACCACCAAATTGGGCCTCTCACCAGCCCTCCCCAGTGTGCTGAATCTGATAGGTCTCTGTAGTCCCACTGCCTTGCATACTGTTCTACCATCCTGCCTGTGCTGTGTGCCTTGCTCACCATGGTGCTGTGCTATGCTGCAAGAGCTGCACAGGTAGGGTAGACCTCTGACCTGTTCTCTTGTGCTCTGCTCTAGAAATGCCTCATCTGCTCAGGCAGAGGGAGGGTTTCTTTTTTTTTTTCCCTAGTACATCATTGGTCTCATAAAATACTAAGTGACTCAGTCCAGTGGTGCAGAAAAATGGACTCTGTGTTTTCTGCCTACTGGCTGTTGCTTGTTTTTAGTTTTCTCTGAGACTCATTCCTTCTCTGTGTCCACCCTTGTCTCCTAATTCCTCCCACTCCAAGCCATGCACAGAGACTCTTACACTTGTTCCTGCATCCTCCCACCTCTTCCCTCCATGCTCCTCCTGTTCTTTTGGTCATGTGTCTTCACCCAGTGTCTAGGACAGGATGCTTGAGGACAGTGGCTACTTTTTCAGCCATGCCTGTCCAAGAAGCCTGGCTATCTCCCAGACTTTGTCATGTTCATCCGCCAGCTCTGGACAGGCCTCGCCTCCTCACCCTCTGTGAGCTCTGAGCAGCTCTTACCTCCCAGCAGTGGCTCCTTGGGTGCCATGCACATACCCAGCCACTGAGTCTGTACAGACATGGCAGAGCTTGTACACTCAGTTTCACTTTACCTGTGATGTGGCACTAGTCTTAAACTTTGTGAGCTGTATTCCAGCAGTAATGCTGACTTTGCTGGCCTGGAGCCCCTATGGCAGATTCAGGCTGCCCACCCCACGAGCACACAACAGGCAACACATGTGAGCAGTGCCTGCCAATGCTGCTAAAGGGCTCCTGGCATGCTTGGCCTGCCTTGCATGTAGTAGTTGAGTCCATATTTGCTGTGTTTTTTGAAATCTTTTGGGAAGGGCAGAATGAAATCTGTTGGGTTTGGCAACAAGCTTTCTTGGCCCTTTCTTCTGCTCAGAGCAGGGGTGAAGTCCATGTATTTTTATCTCCACTTCAGTGCTGAATTCCATGTCTTTATTTGGCTCGCCGTCTCTGTCCCTCTGCCAGGATGCGTCTGGCTGTACCTGGTTATATCCAGCCCTTAGGCATCCATCTGGGGATTCTTGTGAGGGTGGTTGCCACTCCCTCCTTCTCCACCTGTTACAAAGATTTGGGGATAGGGTGGGGATAAGGACTTGGGCAGCAGTTGTGTCTGGTGGATGGATTTAATCTCTGGAGTCTTGAGCATCTCCTGTTTTCCTGGCCCGCCTGGTTTCCTGCTTCCAGCCCCTGCCCTGTTGGGGTAGGGTTACTGAAGACGCAGGAGGGTGGGAGCAATGGGGTGAGTGTGTCTATTCTGAGGAGCCGTGTTTGGTTACCACTACAAACTCTTGGCATGCCAGAGACACTTGGGTATTGCTGACAAGGAGCCATGTGGTACTGGGGCAGGGGGGCAGTAGCTGCAAGATGGGAGTAGGAGAGGATGGCCAAGGACCTGCAAGACTTAATGACTAATTTTTTTTTAACCCAGATAATTAGAGAGATAAAATGTGTCAGAGATCAGGAAATAGTGGCACTGAAAGAGCATAGAGAAGTTAATCTAGTAACCCTAAATTATTCCTCCTCTTGAACTCCCCACTACTATGCCTCCTTGGCAGTGGGGAAGAAGATACAGGTCTGGTTTTTGCATGAATAGCTCTGGTGAAGTGACTTGTCTGAGGTGGGGAACAGGTTGTGGTGCAGGGTTGACCAAAGCCTGGGTCACAGATTGCCTGGTAGATCTGTAGCTTATCTGCTAGATGGTAATGCATGTTGCAGAGAGTGCTTGTAGACACACAGTTTTTCTGAATATCTACAGATAGAGATCAGGCATCATTCACATGTAAGGTGCTGTTCTACATATTATTTAAGCCCCTGAGGTACAAAAGCTCAGTTTGGAAATAGATACAAAAGACTTCATGACCTTAGGAGCAGGGCATGAGGCAAGGATGTGATGAGTAAGTGTACTCAGCTTGGCTTGCTTTGATTTCTCTGTGCTTGCTGGTGACATATGGGTGAATGAGGACAGTGCTGCACATAAATGTGTAGCTACTGTCACTGTGCAGTGTGTGGGCATGCCTAGAAGGAGCTGGCTTACACTAATTTGCATCTGTACCTACCTGGTACCTGGTACTTGCCCCTTTTTTATAGACCTTTAAAGAAAATGGTATTTTCAACTGCTGACACAGAAAGAAAAGCTCATTTGGGAAATTTGGCTGCCTACAGGTTCTGTCCTACATCCTCACACTCCTGCAATGCTATCTTCTGCTGACATCCCCAGGATCAAGTACCACAGCATTTGCAGAGAGTCCACACAGCTTCAGGCACCTCATGCTCTGCCAAAGCTTTCCACACCACCAACCCCCGCCCCTGCCCAAACCGATAACACTGGACATCTTCCTACATCTCTTTTGACCTTTGTAAATATCCTTTACTTTCTCCTGTCCTTCCTATTTACTTGACCAGGTATTGGTCTGGCAAGTACTTGGCTTTGTGATCTATGTGTGGTGATTGACTGCCTGTTAGGAGAAACCAGGCATCTGTCTGTTGAATTGTTGCAAGAGTTTGTCACAACACAAATTTACCCATCTCCTCAATGTCACAAAACTTACAGGAACTTACATCTTGGAGATGTCTACTGCTTTGTTAAATTTTCTGACCAGCAGGTTTGAAAACTGTGTGGGTGACAAAATACTGATGTACACCCACACAAACTCACAGTGTGATCTCAAGAAGTGACATAAGTGTTGTATATATAGACAGTAATCATAGCTTTTTGGCTTAAAACCAAGTCCACATCTCTAATTTCATTACCAATCAAATTTTTGTCATTTTTCCTTCTGAATTATCTGTGCAAACTCCCTCAGTCTTTTCTGAGCTTCTCTGTGGCAGATATTTAGTGGGCAGTTATGCCTGGACCAGAGTCCATGTCTCAGTGCTGCTGTGATCCTCTGGCTTGAAGGCTCCAGGCATCATATCTTTTCACAGCTAGAGTCCTAATGGGCCAGCCCCCTACCCATTTTCCAGGCATATACCCTGTGTGTGGATGCTCAGAAGCTCATGGTAAAATATCTGTGCCTGTTTGTTGTTGTTCCCTGCTTGGCACTTCACGTGAAATTCCCATTTGAGAGGGGTGTAGTAGACCCTTATGGGAAAGCATAGCACTGTTTCATGAATAAAAGGGTATTTACAAAACAACAGGATTTGTTATGGCTGCATGCAGACTTTATACCAGACAGTGATGCCAGCATTCCTAAGAATCAGCGAGCAGAAAGACTATTCACAGGCATAGTCGGCTGATTAATTTATTTACTAACAATGATTTTTATGGACAAGCATTTTGAAAAATAGTATTTAGGAAATAAAATCAATAGTCCTTTTTAAGAATTGCAGAGCTATTAGGAAAGGGAAGGGAAGTAAAGTTGCTCCATACTTTTCATTATGTGATGCTTGATAAAGCACAGAGGAATCATATTCTTTCAGTCTGAGCATCTTTTGTATATATTGCCACAGTAACCAGAACCAGTGCCTGCTGTCTTGCAGCTATTACTTATTGTGCTGTTTCAACTGATAGATTCAGCTCTGACTGCATCTTTGCCTGCAATCTATCAAAGTTTCATATGATTTCCTCCAGATTTTCACCTGTAACTTTATACGTGTGCCCTCACCGTGAGCACTTTTTTTTTTCCTGCAGTGTGCTACTCTGCTGTCCTCTGTTCTCTCAAACTTCTGTTCTTGGTTTTAAAGCTTTCCTACTTTAGCCCCTCATTCATGCTTTTACCTTTTTGTGTTCTTTCCCCCAAGTACCTCACCAGCTCTCCATCCAAACATATTTTATTACACCCTCAGGCACCAGTTCTGCCTGCAGATATCTCCCTTTACAGCTTCTTCTGTTTGCAGTAGGTTTTCTTTTCAGTCTTGATAGAGCTGCTTCCTTGTCCTCCTTTTTCTTCCAGGTCTGCGCTCCAGTGTCTTACATTAACTTGTTTTGCCCTGTTTTAGCTTAAAACCTTCTTGGAATCATATTTTACTCTTTATGCTGCCGAAGACAATGGTTCCATGGGGTCCTTAAGTGCTACTGTAGTACCAATACATATGTAAAATTCATCATCTTGCTAGGGTACATTTCTGATGTCCTAACCTAGCAATTTTCTTGCTCTTAGTGCGTGGGTTTTTCAAATAATGTGATAGAGAAGTATACTGTAGTCACTTAGCAACCAGAACTGGCTTTTTGAAAGCAAAAACCTTTTGTTTTGTTTTGTAATTTTGCTTTCTGGAACCTTAACATTAACAATTGCATGCTCAGGAAATCAATGAAGTGTTTGCAGGATTGCAGAAGGAAGACACCCTGTTGGTTTCTGTGCTTGCTTGCACGCTTGTGTGTGTGCATGCTTACTTGCTTGCTCTCCTTGGTTATAGATGGGACGGTGTTTTTGCTTATCTCTTCTTTTGCACCTGATTTTTGGGAGCATTGTTGAACTGCACTTAATGGTCAGTAGGAACTTTGGTGTTCAAAAATCTGGAAAAATCCATTCCTCTTCTGCAGGCACAGGCTGCCTCCAATGCATCCCCAGCTGTGAAAAGTTCCAACTGCCCTTTATTCAACAGCCAGCGCTTCCAGCTTTGTCCCTGGCAAACTCTGCAATGCAGCTCCGAGTGATCAATGCAAAAGATTTTGGCAAAAGAAAACTAAAAGTGTGGGGACAGCACAAAGTAAATTGAATTGCAAAATAAAAGAGCACAGGCAATTCTCTTGATTGTATTATTCAGCTTCACATTTATTTAATTAAACCCAGGCATTTTCTAATTAAAACCCAGCCACTGCAGAATTTCCCGCTTGCCGCCTGCGGGGGGAGATGCGGCGGGCACGGCTCGGGGGAACCTGTCCCGGGGATTAGGGGTGGCCTCCTCCTTCGGCGACGATGCTGACGGACAGCCGGGGAGACACCCTGCCCGAGGGGGTGCCCGTGGTCCTGGCCCGGGAGTGGGGGACACACACGCATCCCGCTTCCAAGGCAGCGCACTGCCCTCTAATGTTGCTCCCAGGTAGTGGAGGAGGGAATCCCTCCGGAGGGTGCCAGCTGAAGGAAGCCCCGTGGGTGCTCTGTCTAGGCTTAGGGGAGAAAAGGGTTTTTTTCGGTCCCCCTGAGGAGGGCGAGAAGCAGGGCATGGTTTGGGGGGAAGCCACGAGCCCAGCACAGATGTCAGACCCGTAGTTTTGCTTCTCCATCCCTTGGCGTGTCTGGTGCTGCAGCCTTACAGGTGCTCCAGCCTTACGGAGGAGCTGCTGTGGTGCCTTCTGTACTCACTTGGCTTGGGCTTTTCTTTTTGGGAGTAAACTTCTCCAAAAATTCGCTGTAAATGAGCTTCAGGTCAGAAATGTTGCCCCAGGGCTTTATTTTTAGCTGTGACCTGTCTTAGGTGAGGCTGTGGCTTGAGCTGCTGCGGAGACAACTCTGCCCTTTGTCAGCGCTGCCCTTTTTCCTTTCCCTGTGCTTCAGAGAGGCATGTCCAAGCTGCGCATTGCAGTTATATCAGAGATGTCCAAAATTACCATATCTTGCAGATCTTGTAGGGGGAATTTCCATTCCTTGAGCTGGTATCTTAACAGAGGAGCAAGATTTGCTCCTTCTGCTTCCTGGAAGTGAATGCTTGGAGGTGTGTTAGCCTTTACTTTCTTTGTCAGGATGCCACTGGGAAGGGGCTCTGGTGGCCCTGACGGTGGGTTCACCTTTCTTAATCACAGTTCCCCATAAGGAAGTCAATGCAGCAGAAAGTGCTGGTGTTTTAGATGCTGGCCTGTGGAAACCAGGCTGCAGCACAGTAGAGGCTCAATGCAGCCATGGTGCTTGTAAGGAAGGGCTGGAGAAAGGCTGCAGAGGTGGGTGACTGCTGCGCCTCGTGCGTGGGGTGACCTCTTTGTGGCCCAGTAAGGAGACTGGTGTGGGGTGGAAAGCATCTGCCAATAATGGAGTTCACTGTTTTCCTGACCTGAGGGCAATTGGGTACGAAGCTTGGCTGGGAATGGCTCATCATAAGACTGTCATCAGTTGGTTTAAGTCGATACCAATTACAAGGTTATTAATTAAAAAAATGTGACTGCTGTGAATAATGATCGTAACCCTTTATTTTCCAGACAGTCACATTGCATATATCTAGTATGAATTGGAGCTCTCTACATGCACTGACTGGTAATTGGAGCACTGCTGTGCTCCATTAAACATGTCTTTTAATGTCATAATAACATCATTTTAAGTGTTAGCATTGATGCTTTTTTCTTCAGGATTGTCTTTCTCCAGCCTTCAGGAATCTTCTGTGGGTTGAGATTCTATTCATGCATCTCCTGCTATCTGAGAAAACAGAAAAGTTCTCTTAAACACAGCCCATCATGAAAGGGTAAATGTTCAATCAGGCATGGAAACCCGCCTGATGTCATCTCTTGTTCCCAAGAAAGTTTTCTGGCATTCCACTAAGTGTTCCCATGCTTTGATCTGTGGGAAAGAGATACTAGGGTAGTCACCATTCTTTGCTGGCACTGAGATAAGAGCTCTGCTGCTCATATTATTGCATGTAAGTTGTCTTCTGGGGTCAGCCACCTGACTGACTGGTGGCCATGTCCTGGAGGACAGAGCTCGGAGCTGGCTGGTTCACATGAGAACTGGAATGTTTGCTCAAGCAATTACTGTGTTAGACCTGCACCTCTGGTAGTTTTCAGAGTGGCCTGTTGGACCCCTTTGTGTGTTCACAGGGGGGCACAGCTTCCAGGGGAAGAGAGGAGTAGAGGGAGGCAGTAAGAGAGCTACCTGTACATTTTAGTTCACCTTGTGAAGCATGGCTTTAATCTGGCACTGCTTTATTTCTGTTCTGCACCTGAGGCACAAGAGCAAAGAGCTTCCTGGCTTTGGTTTATGGTTCACCATAATTCAGTCAAATTTAGAGAGAGTGCCAAAATGAGTGTACCCCTGCCTCCAAACCTCCCCTCTCCATATGGATCAAAAGCAAACTCTAAGCCTTACAGTGCCATTCAGCTGTGCCCAGAAAAAAGTGCAGTCCCCACCCTTGCTGACACAGAACTTAATGCATTTGGGGGCATGAATCCTTCTCGAGGACGCACGTAGCCCTGGCTCCATCACCGCTGGGCAGGACAGATGTGAATCCACGTGCATTGGTGACGCAGGCAAACTGGATTTGGCCAGCTGCCGGGGCTTTGAATGTTCATTTTGGGGGAGGGAGGGAGGGAAGGAGGACACAGGAAAACCTGCCCTCTGCCTGCTCCTGGTGCTGAGGTGCCTGGGGAGGGAGTGGAGGCTGTAGCAGAGGAGGAGCCAGGGCAGGGCTGCTGCTTTGCCAGGAGGTCATTTCCCCATTTGATGGCAGATAAATAATATTGCAGGACCAGTGCACAGAAACCTGGCTGGAGCTGTTTGTCCTTTTTCTGTATCCAATGGATTTGCATGTGCCTGTGTGTGTTGCTTTGTTTTTCCATCCTGTGTTTTTTAGTAATAATCCCCTCCAAGGTTACAGAGATATCATTTGTCAGGCAAGCCGACAGAGCTCTTTCTTACTATGGGATTACATAAGAGAACACAGGCTTTATTACCATTTTAGGATGTATTAGCATTGTGGATTATTTCCATAGAGACTGAGCACAGCGACAGCTTTCACTCTGGGTTCCCTCATGTTTCGTCCCCCAACATCTTAGTTTTTAAAAATTATATTCATTGGCAAACAAACAAGCAAGAAGCATCCTGTGAAGCCTGGTCCATGATCAATGTTGTATGTGGAGGGCTGACACAAGTGCCAAGAGTGCATTGCAAGACTGCAGTCAGAAGGAGGGATTTCAAAAAGATGATGCAGAGAAGTAAGAAAGCAGATGTGCCGCCTTCATTCCTCCTTGTCCATGTGCCTTCTTGGGAGGCTAGGGATGGCTGCTGCCCCTGTTTTGGTTGTTCATGACCTGTGGGATCATGGCAGGTCAAGCCAATGCATTGTGTCTCAGTTTAACAGTCTATAAAATGGGGAGGTTAATTATACTGGGGTATCCTGTTGGCCAGAGTAATGTACATGAGACTATGATTTATTCACAGCATCTTTTCTTTGACAAAGGCCAATCCCAGAACAGCTGTCTCATGCTGGCTGTGCATCTTTTGAGCTGCTGGGAGAGTAGGAAAAGTGTGTGGAGCATTGCTGTAAATAAATTAAACTGCACATTCCTTCCTTGGAAAAGCATCTTGCCATACATTTAAGTCCTGCATTTCTGATGTGTGCATCCCACCATGCTGTGGTGGGATCTCCTCCACAGATGGACTAGCAGGGGATGTTTCAGGTCTTTCCTCTTCCAACAAAACTTGTGGAGAGCAGAAATGTTCTGCCTCAGCAGGTCTAAGGGATCACTGAACTGAAATTTGGAAACTGATTTCCTCCTCTTGGCTGTGCCTCTGTTACAGCACAAAGTGTTGGCATTTCTCATGGCCTGGCAGACTTGGTAATGGGCAATTTTTGGCCTTCATGTGCGCTGGGAAGTGTCTGTTACATGAAGCGGTTCATTGTGAATCTTAAGCTGTGTCGTGCAAAGCTGATAGACACAACTGCCAAGGCAGATGCCAGTTCACTTGTCAGTGACTGGTCTTCGTGGCTGGAAAAGATTCCTTTGTTTTGCTTTTTCCTGGTCTTTTCAGGGATCATAAGTCATCTAATTAGTGTTTCTTCTTCTGATGCTGCTCATGTATTACCAGTAACATGAAAGTTGTACTAGATCCTGAGTAACTCTCAGCTTAGGGAACACCTGCAATGTTTGTACTGCAGTCATATGTCACAACTGTCCCCCAGGGCCAGTTTTACAAGACAGCAATCAGAGAGCTGTGTCCAAGAAAGAGCCTGCTGCTCTGTTTCTTGAATGCTTACTGCTGCTTGTGGTGTCAACATTGAAGGGATTCGCATGTCACGACATGAAGCCGTCACTCGTGGTGGCTGGAAACCTTACCCTAAGATCTGACTTGGCCTCAACTGAAAACAAGACAGCGAGGAAGAGATTTCTTAAGTTAAATTTGGTACAGTTAAAAAAAAAAATTCTAGATTGTTCTTATGAGCCTGCAGAAATCCCTGGGGAATCCGTGAAGCATTAGATCCTTGACAGACTGTTCTGTGGGGGTTAGGGCACAGACTTTTCTTCGTGGCAGCTACACCAGCATCCATACACTGCAACATAACATGCAATCTTCCAGGACCCTCAGGGAAGGGCACACATCTGAATGCTGGACCGTGTGTGGAAACGATTGGTATCTATTTATCACAGCTACTGTGAAAGCAGGGTAGATAAATAAAATGGACAAGGCCCTTCTTTCTACCACATCAGTTCCAGGAGTGCTTTCACCTCATACTTGCTCATTCATGTGGCACAAATCAATTTTCCTTGATGCTTAGCTGGACTACATCTGCAAAATTACAGGGAGATGAGCAGGCATCATTTTTGTCTCTTGTGGTCCCCAAATGCTCCTTGATTCTCTAGTGCCCGCAGCTGCTGAAGATGCAGGAAGACATTCATCTCAAACCTTGTGTTTTGCCTAGGGCATCTGCTAACTTTGGTGCAGGGGGAACCCTGCAAAAATGTCTATCAGTGATGAAGTGTGATCAGCTGGGGGAGTCCCATTAACCTCTGCCAGAGCCTATCCTGCCCAGGAGCCCTGTACACACAAGCTACTGCCTTGGGAGCCAAAGGTGTAACTTAATTATTGCTTCTCCTTGTTTCTGTTTGAGAAATCCCTCACCAAAGTAAAAGCGCATGAAGGCTTGGGGTGTATCAGATGGGCTGCACTGATGGCTGTTTCCTACGTAGAAATAGCACAGTAAAACTGATGTGTCCTAGCTGCAAGCAGCCTTGCATGGGCTTTGGACAATATTGTTCTTTTTTGTAAGGCATCCAACTGTATCTCCACAGGGCTGATGAAGCTCTAAAAAGACTATGGTAATAGCCAAATTTGTCTCCTTTTGCTCTCCCAGTTTATCTAGATTAAAAAAAAAAGAATTTTTTGAGAGGCACCTGGTCATGCAGCAGTCCTGTGGGTATTGTGTTGGTGTCACCCATGTGTGGCTCATGAGATATTCTGCAAATTCAGAGAAGCCTTGTCCGATATGCAACTCCTTATCTACTCTGTGTGGTCCTGCCTTCATCTCCACAGTAGGAGACCTCTTAGGGACTTTAGCAGCTACTGTGGAATTGTTTTGCATATCTCTTCCAAACAACTGTAGTTGTGATATCAAACTCCTCATGCCTGCATTGTACTGAGACCCCAATGTTCTTAAAAATTGCCTTTGTTCTTATTTAGTGTAGTATTTGAGCATTATATCTATGGTGCATTTATACTCACTGCACCCCTAAGAGCTGCTTTATTGTCCAAACTGTTTGTGCTTCAGTCTGTGAAATGAAGATAATTATTCACCTCAGGGCAAATTATATGGTATTTGGTTGTCTGAATTTCACTCTGCATGGGCTTGCCTCTGTCTTGAGAACTTCTGAACTGTGCCTGAGTTTGAGGCCTTGAGTAGGTGGTGTGACTGCTCTTCCAAGTGACTCCCAGGGTTACATATATTACTTGTAGCATAGAAAGTAGGAACCAGAAGATCAACCTTTAATCTCAAAAAACACTGTCATTTCAGAGTTATCCTCCATTGCCAGGTAGACTGACACCAGTATTTCCATTTGTGGAACCCAGTTAGTCTTGCACCAAGAAGAAAAACACCCTTTGACTTTTAAATTGAGCACATTTATTGGGGAGCAACACGGGAGCAGTCATTATTAATAATTATTTGCATAACAATAGGTTTTCTTCCATAGATCTCGCTAAGCTGGATAAACATGAATTAATTCAACCTGAAACTACCCACATGGGAGGACGAAAAGTATCATTATCCACATGAACAGTTTCTCTGCATGATTTTGCTAATTATAGTATAGCACTTAGGTGTTGTTATATGTGCTATATAAGAAGGTAAATAGCATTTTACAGAGAGGACCAAAGGGTGTTTCTCACCCAATCAGACTCTCTTTCCAGCACTTGCGCTATATCTTCAGTAATGGGCACAATTATTCCGGCAGAAGGTGAAGAAAATGGGTCATCAACGGCAGCATGGGCAGAGCTATAAATAGGTGAAATACCTTGTTTGCACCCCGCAGGAGTAGGCCTTTCAAAGAGGTGGATCTAGATAGTAACCCAAGTTGCACACCTTCCACCAGAACAGCTTTCACCCGTCTTTGTTGCTTGGATGAATCTCCTTCCTGATCCAAGCAAGTGTAATGCAACCTTCCCAAAAAGACTGAGCTGTTCCAGTAGCACTCCCTTAAGAAGTTACTGGGCTGGTCCAATGAGATGTGGGAGCACTTTCTACTTTATGATGCTTTGAGCATTAGGGAAGCAGCTACTGGCTCAAAGCCCTGGGGAAGGGCCACTGAAATACTTCCACCTACCTGGAAACCTGTGGGTATTCCTCCTTGCTGGCATCTGAGACTTCTAGCAGGGCCTTTGCTGTGTGTTCCCCCTGCTAAGCTTATGGAAAATAGCTGGCTCTAGGTTTTCCTGAGGACAGCCCAGCAACTGGGCATGGCGGTGTCTGAAATAAATATAGTTTTGGAGTAGAGTTCATTTCCCCTGAATTAATGCAGCCTGACACAGAGCGCGGGAGCATGTGCCATCTGGTCAGATCTGCCTTGATTTTCTGAACAAGGGGGAGGGTAACCGATACTTTTATGAACTGCAGTCGCTGCACAGGCGAAAACAGTAATCCCCTAGGTACTGAAAATGAGAGATGCTAATCTGAAATTAAAATGGGTAAACGCGCACAGGCCCAGTAAGGTCGTGAAGATCAAAACCTTGTTCTCTCAGGAAATGAGCATTTTTATCTTGAGAAGCCCTAGGCATAGCCATGTGGTCCATCAATTTAATAGGAAGTGGTGGGGTAGCATGTTGCTCTTTTCTTTCAAAGCCAAGCTTTTTCCCTGCACATATAAGCTATAATGTAATTTTCTTCCTTCATTCTATGATGTATGTATGTTCTCTGCAGAGATTTTGCTCCTCTATTACCTATCCATGACCCTTGCCCCACCTTGGGCCTGTTTTGCCATTGCTTGATGCTGCTGTATAAATTGGGTTGGACTACGTCCCTCTCATTCCTACTCAGCTGGAGAGCAGATATCTAATTCTACTCTTGCCTGTAGTCCTGCCAAGCATGTAATGAAATGGCCGTATTCCGTGGATTCTCCCTGGGAGGGAGTCAGAAACAGTTCAGTGGTATGTCCTGACGCAAGCTGTGATGGCCAGGAACCTGGAGGAGATCCTCATCTCTTTGCTTGCACTGCCTGTGAGAGCAGGGCTTGCATGTTCACGAGTGATGGGCGAGGATTCTGCACAAGCTGCCCAAGAGTTCAAGACAGCCACGTGTGCCCCACAGCGATGGCTAGGAAGTCACGGTTGGCCGTGACTTTGGTACAGGACCGGCTCTTAAGGCCAGCCGTGCTGGCCTTAATTTAGCAGATAATGGCTGAGTAACCCAGAGGCATGTGTAAGGCAGGAACAGAAAGTGTTTGCCTTGTTTTCCTAACAAAATTGCGCTCTGGCCGCGTGCCTTTCAGTTTTTCAGCCATCATCTGCAGTACAAAATAGCAGTGAGGGCTTTGAAGTTTCTCTGCAGGTCAGGTGAGGCAGGCCTGCAGTGCCACCAAGAGCAAAGGGGATAGCAGGGAGGTGGTAAAAAGCTGCTTTCATATGCAGCAAAACAGTGAGAGAATCTGTCATGGTGCAGGGTGAGATGCAGGTAATAAGTAATAACCTTCTCTTACCTCCCTGAAGTTTGTAGTGCCTGCTGCTCAGGGATAAAACCTGCCAATCTTTCATGTCTACTTGTGATGAAACAGAGTCATGGGCTGACAGAGAGAAACAAAGTCGGGGTGCCGGAAAAGCATTTGTGGTCATTGCATTTCTTCTGGGGGTGTTTGCACACATTCATGCCCAAAGCCTCTGTCATCCTGGAATTTGTTTCACCAAAACACAGCCCTGCACCTTGCACCTAAGGGGGTAATTTGCTGCAATTAGGTCTTCCCTTGCTGCTGTGGGTTCCCCCCTGCTGTGGGAGGGCAGTGGGCAAGAGCACAGAGCCAGCATGCACCACCTGGTGTTGGGGCCAGCAGCGATTTGCACAGAGGTGAGCGCTGCAGGAAGGACAAAAATCGGGAGGCATGTTTTCTGTGTGTTAGTTCAGGAGAATATTGCAGCTCTTTTATCCAGGAAAGATGCATGGGGAGAGGATGTTTTCCTGTGGTAGCTTGATTGTCCTTTTTTCCCAGTGAAAAGCAGAAGCAGCACCTTGATGCATTCTTCCTGTTCTCAGATGGAGTAAAACTTGCCTGGCTTTTCAGAGGGAGACACATTGCAATGTTTGGGTAAAAGATGCTACAAAACAGGGTGAAGTTTTATTCTGGCCCACAAAGCCCAGATAAATGGTCAAGATTTAGGTTTAATTCATGACAGAGAGATTCTGGCTCAGAAATTTCCATCAATTTCGGGAGTGATGTACTCTGATCATCTATGCAAGGGGCACATTTCTGTAAAGAATCTGTATTTGTTTTTCTCCCACCGTCTCCCCACTATTTTTTTCTCTTTTATCTCTAAAATCAGGGAACTTTAAATACCTCTTCTCTTTCACCTTTTTTTCTTTTGTTCCCAACCTTGGTTTTGTTTCTGGACTAGAATGCCTGATACAATCATGCAAAGGTCTTTTATTTATGTTTGGCTGGGAGCTGACCAGATGCCCCAGCCTGTGAAATAATCACCATCTGTTGATTGTAATTGCAAGGCAAAAGCCAAAAGCCTGGAGGGTTTTTTCAATGATGTATTCAAAGAACTACAGCTTGACTTTTCTGAATAAAAACAAAAGCTGCTGCTTTGGGTCAGACCTTTTTTTTCCTTTTTTTTAATACATCCCCACATGCTGAATGCCTATGAATAGCTCTGCTACTCATTCCCTCCTTATCAGAAGCGATTTGGCTTCGCACTTTCTGGATTTTTTCATTCCTGTCAGAGAAGGTGGCACCATCACTGGGCCCTGGTGCATTGCGTCCATCCTGCAGCTCGACACTTCAGTGGGGAACACGCTTGTCTGAGGTTCCCCACAAACTGAGTTTCTTCTCTTCTTCTTTTTGTCTCTCTGACATCTTGCCATTCTCACATCAGTCAAAGATGTCCCTGGGGAAGAAGGACAATGCCGAATACTGCAGGTGCAGTGAGAATCAATAATTCATTTAATCATAAATTAATAAATGATGATGCTGCTTGGGGAGAAGGGGAGGAAAAGAAAGAACATTAATAAAGTGGTTTCCAGATCAATTCCACAACTCTGAGAGACTGAAGGAAGGCTCCAGAGGGCCTGAACTTGATAATTGTCAAGATCTGTAGGAGTCCCTCACTACCATCATTGCTGCTGCTTGCGTTTAATTCAGTGATACGGCTGTTACCTGCCCCCTCTGCTCTGGAACTTGGAGGCTGCAGAACATTGGTATTTGCAGGATGCTGAGTAAAATGCCTCTGGGTGGGGCAAGTGAGCTGTATTGAAGTTTTTCTGCTTGCTGGATAAAAGCATTGCAGTTCAAGTGCTTCTGCCAGGCATTAAGAGAAAAGCAGGTCTCTAGTGTTAGCCCCTCAACAGCTGAGTTTGTTTCTCTGGGAACATGGGATACAACTGAATATTGTTGCCACTGGGTGACCTGGAAACACTTGGTGTTATGCTGACCCTACCCAAAATACATAGGGCGAATGCACATGTGCATCTCATCTGCTTGACACTACAGCATATGAAGGCAGGGCAAGCCAGGATTTAACCATTAGAAAATGAGGAATAAATTTAATAAGGATGTTGAGTGTATTAACCTCCAGAAAATGGCTCTCGGGCAGGCAATGCCTTTTTATTCTAGTAAGTGGACAGATTCCCATCCTGCAGTAGTGGGCGTAATGGGTAGCCAAATTTGTCACAAGCTGCCACCAAGCAGAATGTTTCTCTCCAGTGTGCTCTCCCCTTCCCTGTGCCTGCAGTAGTGCAGAGCTTTCACAGCAGCTTAGATGAAGGTCTTCGGAGCTGCTGAGTACTATTACTCTATTTTTCACCTTCATTGGCTCTTAAGTAACAGACATGGACATCTAGTGACATGGGGGTTGGATTTGTCTTTTTGAAAATATGTATGACCCAACTTTGTTTCTCCCTGGATTTAGTGTGCTGTGGGTGTACCCGCAGTTTGAGCTGGCTTAAATTTCTATGAGACATAAAAATGTTCATTTTTGAATGTGCTTGTAGTACCTGTTTTCTGTGCCCCTTCTTTCCTGTTAGTTGAGTTGCTTCTGATTTTCACTGATGCAGAAGCAGAACCAGGCCAACTTATTTCATAAAATCATATATGCTGAGTTAGAAGGGACTCAACTGGATCGTCAAGTCCAGCTCCTGACCCTGCACAGAACACCCCAAGAGTCACACCATGTGCTTGAGAGCATTGTCCAAATGCTTCTTGAACTCAGACAGGCTTGGTGCTGAGACCATTTCCTTGAGGAGCCTGTTCCAGTGCCCAACCACTCTCTGGGTGAAGAACTTTTTCCTGATATCCAACCTAAACCTCCCCCAACTCAGCTTCATACCACTTCCTCCAATTCTGTCACTAGTCACTAGAGTAAAGAGATTGGTACTCTC
Source organism: Neopelma chrysocephalum (assembly GCF_003984885.1). Classification (NCBI taxonomy): domain Eukaryota; kingdom Metazoa; phylum Chordata; class Aves; order Passeriformes; family Pipridae; genus Neopelma; species Neopelma chrysocephalum. The sequence goes on along the minus strand of NW_020897715.1, from coordinate 14,007,324 downwards.
CCCTCCATTTTGCCTCATTTCCTGGTATAAGGACTAATTTTTTTCTTTTCCTTTTGGTTTAATCTCATAACTCCTAGTTATTACCTGTTTTCAGTCTGCAGTGTTCACATGCATCAAGTGTATTTTACAGTTTACTTCCTTAGGTTTGTTCCTTAATAAACTGTACACATTTGACCCTTCTTGGTCTTCTTTATATATTCTTCCATGTCTGTTTATCAACCACTTCTGATTTTTTCTAGTTTGCTGCTCATCTATTGCTTATGAGGAAATACTGATGGAACTAATTAAATTGAATCATTGGACTGATTGCATTGAAATGGTGCAGAAACTCTTCCCTCTCTCCTTCCTTTTGTCATGATGAGATGCCCCTCTGTTTACCACCCAAAATTGCAAAAGCCTGTTTTGCTAATATAGCACATCAAGATTTTTTATTTGCTTCTTTTCTGCAACCTCAAGTCTCAAAGAACAAAACAGTTTCCATGCTATCTCCCTCTTGCTGAGTTTCCATCTTTTGGATTATTGCTCTCAAGGGACATTACCTGTTTTTTTCCCATGTTGTTGAGTTCAGCTTGTGTCTTTGATGAGTCTAGATTCAGTCATCCTCTCTCCCACTCCTGCTACTCTCTGCTTTAACTTTCAGACCATTGGCCTTGCACGCTTACTTTTAAGGAGCTCTGTGTTTGTCAAGGGCCTCTGTCTTTGTCTTCCATTATAGTTGCAATTTCTCTGCAGGGTGACAGCTGCAAATTTCATGGATAGTTAGTTTGTTTTCCTGTGACACCAGCTTATTAAGAGCAACATGGATGCAAACCCTTTGGCACGTCATTTGTCGTTTCCCAGTCCAGCAAAGCATATTTTCTTTTGGTACCTCTGGACAGTTTTTGATCCACGGGCTGTTGGTTGTAGTGAAACTGATGCAGTTGGGCAGTGTCAAATCCTTCAATTCCTAAAGCTCCAAATTCTCTTTACTACCTTTCCTCTGTGTGTTAATTGTGCATGTGTATTAAAAAGCAAAAGACTTTCACTTGTGTATTTCATGTGATTTTATTCTTTAGATTCTTAGTGACCCTTCATATTTGTTTCATTATTTCACTAGGCACAGATATCGACTTAAAATTAAATATTGCCAGCTCTATTCCTTATTGAAAATCTTTATTATGTTTGCTTTTTAGTTGGTTGTGTGGAGCCTCCCTAGCTCAGTGTAAATTGTCAGATTATTTGTCACTAGGATAACACGTTTGTCAATGCCTCGCCGTAACAAATTAGGCTCCTGATCCTGCATACATTTATGCAGGTGCTTATATGTATAGATTGCTTAACATTCAGCCCTGTATTAGTTCTGTTGAAGTGAAAAATACTTCTAAAAAATGTCTCTGTCTTTTCTGGATTAACTTGTAGGATGCTGCTTGCTTTATTTCATTTGTGGACACATAATTCTTCAAGTTCTTTTTGCTTTTCCTTTTTTAAACTTGCTTTTTTTTTCATTCTTTCTAGTCCAAACTTCCTCTCGTTATTCTTCTGGCTAGAGACAGATTTAAAAAAGCTGCTCAGCCATTTCTGAACTATTAATTTCATCCTCATCCTCATTTATTAATGAACCCACCTTCTTTCTGGTGCTGCTTCTCCCCCTGATGAATTTGTAAATCCCTTCTTATTCTCTTCAGTGCCTTAGGCAACATAAATTCATTTGCTTTTTTTCCCTTGCCCTTATTTTTTCCCTACATCCTTAACTGACTCTATACTCTTGTTTAGTCACAATCTCTACTTTCATTTGCAGCATAGGACTTTTCTTGTGGATTTTCTTAATGAAGAGGCATCAGTAGGAAAACACCATGCTGTACATTACTGCACACTATACTATAAACTGAAATGTTTCATTTAAAAATCCTGTGTTGTGGAGCTTTCTCGTAGTCAGTTTATGTTAGGAACAGTCACTGCATAGTAAAATCAGTGGTTTAGTTTTAGAATATCTTTTGCTTAATTTTTTAAAGCTCTCAGCACAGCTTGAGCAGGGCAAGACAGGCAGCTTAGGAAATGGGAATTCCTCTGCTTTTTGAGTGGTTTCATCCACAGTGCTGTGTTGACTGTTCATTTAAGGGCTGCTCTTCTTTCCTAGTAGGAGATACAAAAAAAGCTTCCTTTTTAAGGGGAGTTTTTCTAACTCAACCGGGGCGGTGGGGATCTGTGAGTGTTTCAGCCTCTTGTTGCTCAGGAGAAAGCAGATAGCCAAGAGGAAACCTAGGCTGAAACACTGAGTGACTGTAAAAGGGGAGAAGAGGCAGGAGGTCTTTCCATCCTTCCAAGCTCTGCTTTAACACAGGTTGGCAACAGTGCCATACTTTAAAACAGGCATGGTCTCTGATCTCCATCAGCACGTTAGGCAGGGAGAAATGTCCCATGACCACTGTGGCTGTTGCTACTAGAGATGGTAATCCTGTTCTTGGGGAGCAAGAAGAATGTCTGAAGAATGTCTGGTGGAGGAGTTGCTTCACAAGGTCTGGAAAAAAAATAAACCTGGAGGCTAAATTTAGAGACTCATTGGAGAAAACCCATTCAGCCAAGACTGATCATGTGGCCTGGAAAAATGCCTGTGACTCAGCTCATGTGAATGGGGCTGTGCTACTGACTTGCCTTCTAACCTTGGAGAAGCCTCTCCTGTGTTCAGTTTCCCCATCTATAAAACAGGGACAGTGACAGGGGGTTGTGGGGGTTTGCCCAACTCCTGACTGTGAAATGCTCCAAGAAACTGAGTTAAAATGTAAATGTTTCTTTCTTGTTGAGAGTCAGAGTGAAGGTTTTGGTGGTGTGGGGCAGGAAGAAGTGGGTTGTATTTAATGGTTCTCACCACCTATTTTGGGGGTGCTCTTACCCACCTTTCTCCCTCCCTTCCTCCCTATGTGGGTGCCAGGGAGCGCAGCTATGGATAAGCAAAACGTAATGAGATCATGAGTTCTCATATGACTCTGGGACCAGAAGCCATTGTCCCTTCATCTTCCCATATCACTCTTGGCATCTTTCACGCACTTCCTGAAGATGGACAAGTTGGTAGTCAAGTAGAGTCCTCAGGAGGTGAAAAAAAAATGCACAAAATAGGCTTAAAAATAGAGATTACCTTCATAGACCTATACTTTCTCCCTTTGTCTGTGCCCCATAGCGTTGGGCTAAATGAGGGCAGGGAGTCTTCTGGAGTTCTGGTCACTTATGTTGGTTGTTTGTTCAGAGGAAATGTCTTTTTGTTTACATGGGGGAGAGAGAAGCTTAGAGAAGAAACCTGGCACAGAGCAGTTGGGATTTGGTTAATCTGCTTAGAAATACATTAATCGGAGGATCAGATGCTGTCAACAATACTCTTTCCCCTCACTCTCTTCCCCCTTTTAGTACCTTCCTCATCACTGCTCCCACTACTCCGCACCCTCCTCCTGCTGTGTCTTCTCTCCCCTGCTGTGAAAGCCAGGGAGTAATGAAAGACAAGGAGATTAAAACAAAATTAACAAATAAAATATAAATCCTAGATCTAAATGAAAATTAAAAATGGATCTTCATCTGTTTATTTGTTTCTCTAAAAATAGCCTTCTAACCCAGCCAAAATAAATGTAGCCAGGATTTCCCTGGAAAGTTCTGGGGAAAATAGTCAGGTCCCAAAAGATGAGCAACCAGTGGAAATAGTATCTGTCTGCTTTCCCCTCTGACTCCATCCGTCTACCCCCACTTCCACTGGAGCCTGCAGGAGAAGCTATGGGGCCACACAGAGACATGACATTATCATGGCATTATGACAGTGACTGGAGAAAGGACTACTTCAAACTGCCAACCCTCATTGCCTTCAGCAGGAACAGCAGGTACTCAGCTTCTGGCTATCATCTCTTTTCTAAAGATGGGCATCCATAATTGTCAGCAGTCACAATTTAGTGGGTGCTGTGATTAGACATGGAGCCAGGCAGTTCAGTTTCTCTTTTGGGCAGTTGGGATAATAATACACACAAGGATATTACCTGTGTGGGGAGAGAAGCTCTGAAAGAAGGTGTCACTGTTAATGGAACATTCATCAACATCTTATTGCTTTCCTGCCTGGCCTCTGGTGAGTTGGAAAGGAGACTCAAAGGTGTTATCCCGTGGCTACATGGAGCCAAGGTTGACTCTGAGTTTGCTTCTCTCTGAGCTGTGTTGTTGTAGAATAACTGTTGTCAGAGGAGCTTTTGTTCTACATGCACTGTCTTCTAACATTTTTGTTTTATGAATTTTTCAAGAAAAGCACAAGAACAAAAAGCATTGCAGTGAACAAGCTATCAGTACCAACTGGGGGATAAAGAAAGACGTAGATAGCTACTGCTATCTACTCTTAATATTTGCATTGAACACACGGTCTTTTATATTCCTGGGTTTTGTTCTCAGATGTGGAGCACTCTGATTCATTCTCTGTTGGAAGGTATAATCATAGGCAATGCAGGATGTGTGGTGTGGCTTACCTAATTTCAGGGATCTCCTGGCCTTTGAGCCATTGTTTTAACAGCATTACAGTTGCATTAATTTTGGAGATTTTGCAATCTCATGTTAATCCAAATTCCATTGAAGTCAGTACACAGACACCCATTGTCTTAAGCTGGGGTTGGTTCAGGTCATTGCTCTTCAAATTGTGCTGAGGGAAAGGATGAGAATAAAGGGAAGGATGCAGTGGTATATCAGAGCTCAGCTTTTTGTGCTTTCATGAGTGAAGTAAGGGCTGTCTAAGAAGGAAACTGAGGTGGTAAATGTTTTCACAGGAGAATTAGGGGGTTTTTTGAGAGAGCAGGAGGCATGAGGAGAACACAAGGCTGCTGCCTAAGGGGGCAGCAGTACTTTCCCAAAAAGGGAACAGCAGAGTGCTTTGTCCATCATCCCTTCTACAGGAAGGCGTGTCCTTGTGCCAGTTTCCCTGCTTGTGCCACGTTCCCTCATGCTAGAACACTGCACTGAAAAAAAAGGAGAATCTCTGGTTCTCCTCAATCTGCTTTAGAGGAAGATCCAGAGGAAACAGTGCTGTTCCCCTGTGCATACACATGAGCAGATGCACACAGCTATCTGAGGACATGTGGAACCCCTTAAAGTTGGTGCACCCCATCTCTTCTTGGCCTGCCTCCTGTATTCCCCCAGCCACTGAGGTGCACTGTGACGCAGCTGCCTGCTAAGTGTGGCTGTCAGGGTGAGTGGTGGTGTCTGCTGGCCGTGCCCTGTGGGTGCTTCACAGGCCTCTTTTTCCTAAGGGATTATTTGTAGTGTTGATCTCATGATGGGTACTATAGTGTGAACAAACCATTTATGCTCTGGAGCAACAGCTTCAAAAGATGAGGGTTTGAGTGTAGGACTTACAACCAACAAGTGGTCATAAGACTTTCCTGAAGGTTGTGTCCAGACCTTGTGCCAGTAAGGCAGAAATGTTGAGTTAGCACACTCACAAATTCCTGTGTCTTGGCTTTCTCCCAGCAAGCGGGAGATAGGGAGCCAATAAATCTCTCAGAGACATGTCTTTGACAGCAGCCCCATACACACGAACTGCTCTATTGCTCCTGGTTGGGAGCTGAGGCTTTGATACCTGCTGGATGAGATTATAGCACTGAATCAGTGCATTTAGGGATTTGTCTGTCTGAGCAAAGGAGAGTGTGATAGCATTACTGGATCCATTCTGTTCAGCATGAGTTAGAGGTATGATGTGTTAGCACAGATCTTGCTGTGACCTGCTATCAGGAAAGTATACAATGTTCTTTCCAGCATGGCATTACTGCTGGTTTTACCCTGCTAGCTGGATTAAACCTAGTATAGACTCATGCTGTGTCTGGATTTTGCTAAGGACAGATACTTGTGGGTTTGGGGCTAGCCTATATCTCTAAAATGTTGTGTGGAGTTGGTCCATGTTTTCACTTGGCAGGTACTTTATTATCCATGATTTTTCTCTGTCTGAGATCAGCCACTGCTTTTTCCATCCTCTTAATAGCAGTGGCTTTGCTGGGTCTTGCCTTAGGCCCCATAACTGGGCTACTGGTTGGAATCTGGATTGCAGCAGATATTCAGATACAGAAGACCTTCAAGGAGGCATCTTTTCCCATGTACTTTCTCCCTGGAGTGTCATGAAGGAGGTATGAAAGAAGAGTTGCTCCCTACCAGCCTCTTCCCCTGCCCAGGGTGTTGCCATTGGCTTCCTTGCTCATAGCCAAGACCTGAAACGACACCAGTTCACAGTCTGATGTGCTCCCTCTCAGGCTAAATGTTGTATGTTGGTGTGGATGGTGGACAGTCTGTTGGTGGACTGAAAAGGGAGTTTGGAAACACTGGGGAGATTGTCCATTCCAGTGTGGCTACATACAACACATGCACTAAAGCTGAGCAAGCTATAGGTCCCTATGGGCAAATGGGCTTCCTACACGTCTTTTTTTCTTCTGTGACCTCCTTCACATCTCCTGGAGTCTGTCCCCACAACTGAAGCAGGTATTGCTGCAGAAGCTTGAGATCTTGCGACATCTTTCAGGCCAGTGACATGTGGACTGTGGTCTGGGAGACTGAGGTGAGCACTAAGTAAGCAAACTGTATTATTAAATAGGAACTTCAAGAAACTCAGTGATTTCATGCAGCTACTCTCCAAAAATCAGAGTGGATTGTGGGCCAAAAAGTTCAGGCACCACCAATCTGGTCTGTGTGCTGCTCAAGCCGAGTACCTGAGTTAAGTCTCAGGTACCTGGTAAGTATCTGGTTAAGTCTCAGTCAACTCTATGCCCTGCATTTAAAAGCTGCATGAGGTGGAGTTTTCACAGTCTCCATGGAGCAGTTTGTTTCAGAGCTTTGCTGTTGTCACAGCTAGATAGCTAGTCTGAGACCTCACTGCAAATTTTGTTGCTAATAAAGATGATTGGTGGGGAAAAGAGAACTATTTTTCTCATGCAAATTAAAAGCATACTACATTTATCTTTTAGCTTTTTTCTATCTATTTTTCTTCTGTTTCTTTTCTGTCCCTTTGATGTATCTCCCTATCTCTATCTCATTTCCTGCATCCCTTCTTCTACGATGATCACTTTCTCCATTCACAGGGAGCAGAAAGAAGCTCTGTTGTGCTTTCTGGGTTCCTACTTAATCCTGCCTGATCTCCCATGTTAGAAGGCTCCTTTCCCTCTGCTACTTTTGTGTGTGGTACAGATGAGTATGGCAGAACCCTGCAGAGGGTCCTGTGCTTTCGGGATGCCTCCCAGGCAGTGCCTGCGGCCCCATCTCCTCCCTCTCTTAACCCAAAAAGTTTGTGCTCAGATGCTCATGAGTTATCGCTCATTTCTTCTAGCATGGTGATGCCTGGAGCTTTCAAATATGTTCATTAATTAGGCCTCCTGGGGTGTATTCCCTGCTGCCCGCTATGTGTACGTATGTGGAGCTGGCAGAGGGGAGGAGAGGGCATGCCTGGCTCTGGAGCATACGCTGTGCATCCCGCCGGTTTGCAGGCTCGCTTTAGCAGTTGGTCATTCCTTAAAGCCTCATCCCCCTGCAGAACTGGAGAGAGCCTGAGATGCCTTAGAGGGGCAAAGAGACGCAATCGGGTTTGACAGGATTTGCACCACAAATTAAGTGCTGAGTGTTCACGTTTGACACTCCAGCTCCATGGAGCTTTTGGGTAGCCCTTCGCGGAGAAATCTGTCAGAATCCCAAAGATCCAGAAAGCAGGTGAAAAACCACTCTGTCACCTCCTGTTTTTCACTTCTCAGAGGATGCAAACCACCAAAATTGGTGCTGCATGGCCTTGTCAGCTCCAGCGAGCACCCTGACTCCATTGCACTGAGTAGGAAGGTACTCTCATGGCCGGGAGCTTGCACGCTGCCACCCGTCATCTCACACCTCCATGTTTGGTGTCTAATTTTAGATGTAATGGGGATGTGGAAAGAGCACCACCATTCCTCTTGATTGATTAAAAGAAAAAGTATGAACCAAACGCATTTAATTATGTAGAGCCAGGGATGTTCTTGCCAAAAGACTAACACAAGCTTGGTTTCATCTGATAAATTTCTACTTCCCGAAGGTAGATGTATTTTCTTCATCTGTCCTCTATGGTTGTGTATTCTTGCTACATGTGCTATCTGAAGCAATGCTGTCTTTCAGCCTAGCAGAAGTGCTTTAGTCCATTGTTGTATTGCTTCCTAGAGCCTGAAAAAGACTTTAACATTTTGTGACATGAGCACAGAAATACATATCTGTAGCTCCTACTATAATGAGAGCTCATCAAGCCAGTCTAAAAAGCTGTTCCTTTGGGGAAAGTCATCCCTGGATGGGCAGCAGCCTTGTGCCAGTCTCAGTACAGCACAGCCTCCCACAATACCACCTTGTCATTTGAGCTGAATTCCTTCCCTATGGACTGTGTTTACTGTGAACATACCTAGCATCCCGGGACCCCTGGTGGCCTAGTGGTTAGCATGCGGGGCTCTCACCGCTGCGACCCAGGTTCGATTCCCAGTCCCCCCAGGCAGATGGAGCCCGTTAGCTCTGTGAGGCCATCCATCTATGAGAAGGTCACTCTAAACAAACCTACGTCCTGAGGACCTCACTGCCATTGTCCAAGCTTGCTTGGCCCCGGCAGATGAACCTTAGGATTAAAGGGTGGGCTCAGTTCAGCGCAGGCTGTGTCTCACCTAAAAAACCCATTGCGCAGGCTGGAAAGGTAAAAAAGACCTTTCCCAAAATCTTCGTTCGCGAAGACTGGCCATTACAATTACCTAGCATCCCTGTGGCAGCATTAAAAGACAACTCCTGAGCTTCTGTGGTTCTAGGAATTACCCAGTGTAGTGCTAGTCTTTCTCCAACTCTTCGTTCCTCCTGCTCACAGACTACTCTTGTCCTCCTGTATTGTTCTTTAGCCATTCCACATCCTGTTTAGAGATAACCAAATTAGCTGTGGAGATACGGGGCTCTTGCAGAGGCATCCAGTGGGCAGCCTTTCCACATATCTCTGTGGGTGTGTGTTTTAAGCCATGCTGATTTAACTCCACAATCTCTCTCTGAGTAGCCATCAAGTGTACACTGTTGCATTTATTACTCTCTGCTTTTCAAGAAATGTTTTCCCCGGGGTCATATTCTAGTTTGCGAACTATTGCTTTGAGTATTTATTGCTTTCAAACGGCATCTAGGCCTCAGGGTATGGTTTCTATTCCTTCCATTTATCTCTCTGCTTGTTCATCTGCTTTCCTTTGATACCACATGCCCAAGCAGCACAAAGAACTTGTGGGGTGAGGGGACACTGCCCCAGTTCCCAGCCAGGCAAATGGAGGCAGGGAGCGAGGTGGCAGTCAGATGTGCTGCCTGGACTGCTGCTGAGGTGGATGGAGAGGTCAGAGGTTGTCCCTGCTTCCCTTTCCCTGCCAGAGGTTACCATCAGTTCACATCGTCAGCACGGCTGCCTGCCTTCTTGCTCTTGAGCCTGATTCTCTCAGTGTTACCTACGGTAGAAAAAAATTCACTCTTACCATTAATGAGGATCTTTTTGCTAGAGCTGTGTGGGAGAGCTATTACACTAGCAGTTATGCTGGCAGGTCTGAGGGGGGTACAGGGGTATGAAGAGTGGGAGGGATGCTCACCTTTACCTTGGGAGTAGCCAGATGCAGAAGCATGTATGGCCTCAGCATAAGCTACTACCCCTTTTCTCCCAGCAGATCCAAACTGCAGAGCCCAAGATTCGAACCCACATAGAGATTTTTTGGTGGCAGGCCAGACTTTGATGAAGTAAGTTTTAGCTTTCTGACTTTAGGTTGGTTTATATTAGCTGGTTTTTGTGGAGTCCCAGAAGCAGCCTGCAACACTTGAAAGATTGTACCAAGGGCTGGAAACCCCTCCTCCACCAGGCAAAATCACCTTTATGTTTATATGAGCGTGTGCAGCAGCTTCTCCCTCATGTTGTCATTTTTGAACTGGGGAGAGCTGGTGTGAGCACTTGCAGAAGGCAAGGAAACCAGGTTGGATGAATACTGTTGAAGCAAATTCAGGCTTATTATTCAAACAGATGTTCATGAATATATTTTGCCATACTTGCAGAGTCTTAATTGTAATCTGACTTGATGGGCACATGAGTTTAAAAGTAGAAGACTGAATTTATGGAAGGAGAGATGATTTGGGAGATGAACTATCAAGCTCAGCTCTGGGTTCATGTCTGGCTCTGCACAAGCATGGGCAAGTCACTAGGGTTTATTGCTCCCTGCCTCCCCTGGATCCCAGGGGTGCTCAGATCCTGCTGGCAGAACACATCTGCCTCCTGAGCAGGACTCTTTGTGTGCTGAATTCCATGTTCATTCATAATTGTTTTCTTTGCTTTCCATTCTTTAAAATATAGTGGACATTTGCCACCTTTTTATCCTTCTACCTGTCCCTCCCCTTCCGCAAGTGGAGGCCTCTCCTCCATTCCTCTTCTGTTTTCCCAGCTTCCATGGGAAGCTGTTAAAACCTTTCTTGGTGGTGCTTCTCCTGCAAAACCAGGTCTCTGTGAAGTTTTGATGACACAATGACTTCACTGCCTGGTGAACAAGAAGAGAATCTGGGAAAGAAGTCAAAGTGTGATTCTACTACAATGACTATTATTATTTCCATTAGCAGATATGGCAGGAAAAGTTATGATAAAGAAGGGAAAGATAAGTGCGATTTGTATGTGTTTAAACTCTTCTGTGCATTTTTTTCCTTTTATTTCTTTTTCTTTCTGAATACAAGTACTGATTTAAAGCTAGGGACAGATTGCTTCTTTTTTCACCCAGAGTCTGGTGATACCAGGGTTGCCCACTGTGTGAGGCAACACAGCATATTCATTCTCACACAGTACCTACCACACAGCACCTACCACACAGCAGGTAGCAGTCTTGACTGCAGATGAGATGTCCTCTCCTCTGTTGGCATCTAGAGGGTCAGAGAGGCATCAGCACCTCCCTGAGGGGGACACCCCCCTCCAAGAGCTGTGCTGGCTACCCAAGCATCTTCCTCGCCCAGTAGGTACGTGAGCAGTGCTCACCTCAGCTGGCACGGTAGTTCATCTGGCGTGGACCCAGCTGGCTGCAGGTGAAGGCAACCTCCTGAGGATGGTCTCAGGTGGAGGATTTGGAAGGAAATGAGCCTGAGAGTGCAAAAAAGGGGGTAGGAGAAAGGCTGCTTTGTGATGGTAACTGCTAGCGTAACTGTGCTGAGGCAGCTGTTAAAAACAGTGATGCTCAAAAAGAAAGTTTTACCCCTTATGGTAAACAATGTGGTACCACAGACTCTAGAGATGGAAACCTCCTGCTCAGCCTACTGAAGAGCTGTAAGATAGCAGCTGGTAAGAGAGCAAATGGCTCCAAAAATACTTATAAAAACACCTCTGCACATGCTGCATGGTCCCTTGGTTCCCCCTCCAGGCAAACAAAAAGGGAGCACAGAAAACTGAGTAAAATTGAGGGCTCAGCCTTGTGCTCTGTGTTCCTAAATGAGAACCTTTGTATCAGGGTGGCACAGGGTAGTTTGGGAACCGTCCTTCCTTCCATGATGCAAAATATTTTGGTGAATCCTCTGAAACAGTTGCTCTGCCACGGTGAGTTGTGGCAGCCCAGACCACGTCAAGCACAGATTGTTCTTTCCTCAGGGCTGTGCCTCTCATGACTGTTAAAACTGGGGGCATTTGCAGGCACAAACAAGCTTGACATGGGGGCTCACCTGCAGATTTGGTGTGAGTCCCTGCCAGCATTTCCAAGGCACTTGGGTGAAGGTTGAGGCCAGTGATATTTTTGATGCCTGTGAATAAGATTTGGTTTCAAAAAGGTACAACTGGGCAAGTTGAGCCAAGCTGTGACCTTGCCCCACTAGCTAAGCCCTGCTAAACAGGGAAGCGCTGTTTGCAAATCTCCCACTTGTTCCTGCTTGCTCGGGGTTTGCTTCCCAGGACCACAGAGAGAGTGGCAGTACTCTGAAATGGGACCCAGAGACTCCCAGCATGAGCCTTTCCCAGCTGTTGGGAACCACAACAAGGTTTCTCTGAGCTTTAAGAATACATGGGGAGAGCAGTGAGTACCTGCTCTTGGCTTCAAGAGAAAAGAAAGAGTTTGGGGAGACTTCTTTATGCAGAGTAGCACTGATCTGAGCTTTTAATAATGCAGTGGACTTGTAACTGTTCCAAACTGTGAGATTTTCAAATTAATTTTTAATCCATGGTTTAACATTAAAGATTAACATGTGTGTTTCAAATTTCAGAAAGGGAATTTACCCCCGAAAGGTTAAAACTTCCTTCAGTAGCTTCTTACGTTTTGTTCTATTTTACATTTTCTTTTTTTTAATCTTAATCTCCCCTGGCTGCATAAAACAAACAAACAAAACAATGACAACAACAAAAAACCACACACCCCCAAAAAACCCCAAACATTGTAAAGGGAAAACTCACCATACAGGCTGTGCTTAGGGAATTTTCAACTTGTTGTTAAACCAGTGTCCAAGTGGACTCTTTCATATTAATGCTGCTCTGTGTGCTCTTAGACTTGGCAGAAGAAACAACATCTGTGTGAAAAACTGAGCCAGCTGTGTAAAAAAAAAAAATGTTAGTTCAGAGCAGTTGTGTACTTTGCTACTTGGGCATAAGCAACTTCTTGCATCTGTTACAGAGTGAAAATTTGCAAAGTGTTTTCCTGAGACTTTAACTCTAAAAGACAAGGGAAGCTTGTAGGAGTTTTATGTTTGCAAAAGTTAGCAGCTCTTGGAAAAGGGAATTCAGGACATCATGGGAGGGGAAGAAGAGAGGGCAAGCATAAAATCAGACAGCACTGTGAGGCTTGGTCACCTGTCAACTCTCAGATCTTGGCATGAGAAAATAAGGTGCTAAGGAGAGAGGCACATTGTCGTGTACAGCAACAGCAGTAGCAGCATTTGCAAAGTCTCTTTTCTGCATTTCAAGTAGGTTATGATGGTAGTCTATGTTATTTGAAAAGCTACTTAAGAGGTTTGGAGCATTTGACATGTCCTTGAGGGAGCCTGCTTTGTGCCTCCCAGCCCGGAGAGCTTTGGGGCAGGGCCGCTAGCAGAAAATGTTTGCTCTTGGAATCATGTTGGCCTCCAGTAGAGCTGAACATAGTGAAACTTCTTGGTTATTTTTTTTCTCCTCGATAAGATGTGTGTGTGTTAATTTGAAATCAATACTAAGACTTGGTACAGTGGTGGAGAGAGTGATTAATAGGCAGAGCATGGGCCATGAATCAGGTGCTGAAGTCCTGTTCCTGTCTCGCCATTGACCTGCTGCTTGGTGTTTAGGTGAGTTATACCCTCTCTTCATCTTGGTTTTCCTCACTGCAAAATGGAGACTGCATTGCCCCAGAGCCTTACCTCCTGTCATGTTTTAGAGCTACCAGTGCAACTTTCTGCACTTGAGTTTTTTCAGCATGACCCAGCTAGGGTGCCTGAGGGCTGGCACTGGCTGGAGGTGAAAATGCACAGCATTTGTGAACAGTCAGGCTCAGTGATCTTAGCTTGGATGCTTAGAGCTGCAGATGCTTCAAGCCTGGGTACTCCATGAGCAGGGAGGGCCTCCCAGCTTTGGGACTTGTTTCCCTTTGCGCCCTGTGCTGGTACTTACCCACGTGCCGAAAGGACACACCGCAGATGGACAGCAGATTTGTATTAATCTGACTGTGTACATTTCATCTATTTGTCCTGCTTCCACCATACAATGTGAGAATGGATAGCCCAAGTGGCTGGACAGTCAGCAGCACTTGCACCAAAGCTTTGGGTTTTGGTGTAGGGAGGTGGGAAGATGGCACTTCCAGGGGACAGGGAGCATGGACTGACTCATTCTGAGAAAGGACTGCAAAGTGCTTAAACAGATGTGTTCCTGTGGCTTATGTGTGGAAGTCTCTGTGCTTGACACTGGCCATTTGAGCAACATGAGGACCAAACTTCACATGGAAACATCTATACCTCCAGAACTCTGGGTGTTTCTGTGAGAAGATTGTGAGGGAGTTGTTTGTACCTAAAGCTGGTAACAAACTGGATGTCTATTCCAGGCAACTTCTAATGTACCCTCTCTGTTTCATTTCACATCACAATGAGAGTCCAGATCTTTTAATAGAAGGACCAAAAATCAGGGGATATCTCCACTGGGAAAAGATACTATTCATATGATGTTGAAAGACCTTAGCATATTAAGTATGCACGTATGTATACACTGTACTGTTACTGCATAAAATTATGCAAAGTCAGAATTTATGTATTATCTAAATATATGGCAAAAGTTTAAATGGATTGAAATAAAGTGGTTTTACCTTATTGAACTCAAGTGTGCCAATATTACCATAATTAAATGGGGAAGTCAAAGTAATTCATTTTGTCTTCACTCACTGAAAATGTCATCAAAGTTGATATTCTTACAACCTATTTTGATTTTAATGAAAACTCTTCTTTTCCCAGTGGAAAATTGTCCTTTTACAACCTCTTTCAGACAGCTCAACTCATAATCTGAAACATTCAATTACTGACCTGACATTTGCCAGAGCAAAAGACAAATTTGGGTTTTCGTTTCTTTCCAATTTAAATGAAAAAGAGCCTGCCTTTTTTTTTCCTTTCTGTTTGCTTGTTTTTAATATTTTTAATAATTTTAAATTCAAAGTAGTTTGGGATTAATGAAGTTTAAGATATGGAAGTCTAATGTCTTTGAATATGCCCGTGAAAACTAGTTTCAATCTGACTGCTTTTGGACACTTCGACTGCTTTTGTCAGTCTTGTCTGGAGCATCACATGTAAGACAGGGAAGTTCCGTTGTGATTTTGCACACTGTCACTTAAAGGCTCTCTCTCCTACCAGTGGGCCACAGGAGTTTTTTTATTAAAATGGATGCAAACGTGATTAGACCTTTAAGCCCCAATTTGGCAAGATACTTACACATGTGCTTAGTTTTTAAACATTAAATATATTTCCACTAACTTAACTGCCTTTAGTGGAATTTCTAGGACATATCAAATCCTCTTGGGCATTAGTGTCTGGCTGAGCAGCCCCAGCTCCATGCAGGCAGTCTGCTGGCCGTGCAGGTGGCAGCCTTGGTGAAGCAGGATGCACAGTCAACTAACAGAGCAGGAAAATTTTTAGGGAACTCAAAGGCATGGTGAACAACAAAGATCATTGGCCAAGTATCTTTGCACTTGCAAAGCTTGTGAACTCCACAGGATGAGAGCATTTCATGCACAAGACACAAAACAGATAGCCAACATGTTGGCATTGCCTCAGCCAAAACTTGGGGATTGCTCGATCAGATCCTTTAAGAATCTGACACTCATTCTGGTGACAGTCCTTCCTTACTTCAAGGAGAATAGCATCAGTCTATAAATGAAAACTTTTCTTCTCAGAAAGGGCTGCTTTCTGTCTCCTTGGGGATTGCTTTTATTTTCAGTTATTTAATTTTATTTTGTCGTGTCTTAGGCAGCTCTTTGTTAAGGAACCAGCCCATCACAATACCCCTTAGGCCATCATCATAAGCAATCATGGGGTGATGATGATTCTGGAATATCCTGGTAACAGGGCAAGACAGGTAAGGTGGGTACCACAGGAATTATTTGGGGGAGCTCCCCTGCATTTATCTTGGAGAAGTGAGGCCATTTCTTGGGAATTATTTCATATCCCCAAGCCCCACTGTCCATGGTGCCCTAAACTTCCTTAACCCCAATCCCAGCTCCCATACTGCTACTGCAGGTTCACAGTCCTCACCCTGAGCCTTTCCTTCCCAGCTCCTCTCCAACCTGATCTAGGCCTGGCCCAGCCTTCACTGTCCCCCTTGCAGGGCAGCTTGCCTACAAAGGAAGCCCCACCTTCTTGGAGTCCCCATCCAAGCCCTGCTGTGGCCTCAGTGGCTTTGTGTCATACAGCACCTCTGCGTGTGTGGGTGCACTCCTGTTTGTTGTGGAGCCCATCAACATCTGGGTGGGTGGATGCATTGTCTTCCTATTGTCTTGCTGCCTTTGCTATTTCTGGAAGATGCAGCAGCACCAGCAAGCCCTGGGTTTCATGTGGCCACCTAAGGTTCCTAGAGGACTCCCAGATGATGTCAGTGGTGCCGTCAGGGAGGGAGACACAACACAGCATGTCCCTTGATCTTAACCCAGCCTGTGCCTAATAGGGAAAGCTCTGTCTCTTTTTTGTCAATCACTCTCTGCTCTTCCTCCTTTTGGAGGAGGATGAACATAGCTCTTGGTGCTTTGGGTAAAAGTGGTTGGCTAAACCATAGGTTGAGACTATTTGCACTGGAATTTGACCTAATGATGGTTGTCTCAGGCAGCTGCACTCCATACTCTTGCTTTTCCCCACCACACAAAAGTTGTATATTCCAGCCTGCGCACCCATTCATCCTGCCTTCCCCTGTGCCAGCTCCCCTTATTGGACTTTAATCTCATTCCTTATGGGCTCTGTCCTTCCCATTCAATATACCATTGAACATATTTAAACCTTGAGTTGTTTTCCCTTATTAAGCAGTTTATCACTGTTGCAACTTTTTTTTTTTTTTTTTAGCCAGCAGAGAAGGAAGAAATTTATTCTTTTGACCATAAATCATTTACAAAGCTGCTGGGCTGTTAATGTATTTTTTATGTCTCGGCAAATAGAAAATAGAAGTGAGTGTCTTAGTAGAGCTTTGCCGACCTGTTTTAATTTCAGCTTCCTAACCCTGACTCTCTGTTCCCCAGTCTTGGGAGCAGATACACTTCTCTTGCAGAGGCACCAGTGGATACCTTCTCCTGAAGGAGACAACTTTGCTGTATCAGCAATGTCACGTGCTGTTGCCAGCACTTGGCACTGATCCGCAGCGTGACACATCTCTGCTGACTGGGCTGTGCTGGGAGAATGCTAGCAAAGAAATGGGATCAGGGAGGGGGGAACTTGAGCCTATTTTTGCTTTTAGATCCTGGGAAGAGCTCTAATTAGACTCACACTCTGGGGTAAGCAAATTACATGCAGCTCTCAATTTATCCCATGCATCCTCATCCTGTACTTTTCATGTTTGGGCTCATCTGGCTTCAGGTGTAGCTACAGATACCCATGGGGATGCTTGAGGATGCTTTCAGAGACAATGATTGGCCATGGTGATGCTTTCCAAATGTTAAGAGCTGGCTCTTGTGAGGTTTTGCAACCTGCTTCAGGAAAATGAAGCCAATATATGCCTTTGCCACTCTCAGTCAATTCTGTGCCTTTTTCCTCTTTTAGGAAATGTAGGTAAAAATCTTTGTGTAAAAGGTGCATTTTCCTTTCTGGTGTGCTGTGACAAGCAGTAAGATAATTAAGAGGAGGGATGTGGGAGGTTTAAGTTGGCATTTGAGCTAGATGAATGGGAAAGTCTGCAGCTCTGAGCTGTTGCTGCAGGCTTTTTGCAAACTCAAGCTGAGCTTCTCACCTTAAATGTGCTTATATGAACATTTGATAAGCTTTCATCTCCAAGTCACTTCAGCTAAAGTAACTGGCTGTGGTCCTTCAAAATGCTTCCATCCCTCGACATTCATTACTGTTGGATAATGCCTCTACTACAGCAGTGAGCAGAACAGGACAGTGTGTCTGCAATGCAGCTTTCCCCTTTCACAGCAAAGCAAGTTAACCTGTCCCCACACCTTCCTCAGCAGGTTATGCTGCTTCATGCCTGGCTGTGAGAGGGAGGCACAGCTTCCTTTCTGCTTTTACTGGCTTTGGGGCAAAATAACCTTGTGCTGGGCAACAAGGCAAATAGCAGAGGATGACAACATTTTAGGTTACTTCAAAAGGATTCCTCAGAGCTCATCTATGACAGGACTAGGAGTTAAGGAGAAGAAACTGTGTTTACCAGTCTCAGCTTTGTAGAAGACAAAGAATAGGAAGATACCTTTCTGTGCCCAGCTAAACTTTTGCTTTCCCCCTTGTCTGTGCCTGCAATTTGGAAAATGGTGCTTCAGGCATCTCTGGAGGACCTGAGCAGGGAAGGAAATGACTGGCACCCTGTTGCAAGGACACACCACTCTGTTTGTATCTTGCATATGCTGTCTCTTTGTGGCCTTAAGCCACCTTCTGTAGACAGATTGCATGCTCCTCATTTACCCACTTTAGTCCTGGAGGTATGAGTCACTGATGACTCCAATTCTGGGCACAGCCAGAAATGGACAAAATCGACATCAAATGGTCCCACAGAATGGGCTGAATTAGGCTTACGTACCCCTCCACTCTCAATTCAGGGAAACTATGAGCGAGCACTTGAGTTTCTGTTCCCCCTTGGGTCCCCTCTGGCCTTACTCATCTACTAAAGCAAAAAATTCCCCAACCTCAGTAGTGCAGCTACTCCTTGAGTCCTCTGAGAATGCTGTAAATTCAAGGACTGCCAGCTCAGATCGCAGCAGTTTCTGTTTCCAGCCAGTGCTGCATGCATCGGAAGGAAGTGTTAAACTTTCCATAATGTACTTAATTGTGCAACACTAAACCATGGAAAGGGGATTAATGCATGCCCAGAGCACAGCAATTGATTAGTTTTATCCTAGCTAATGTCATTGTAGATGCTATTTTTGTTCCTATCATTGTCCCTTTGTATTTTTATAATCTTGCTATAATACAATGCAGTTGTTTTTCTACCTCTAACTTGCATGCATACTGCATTCAGGGCAGCAAAGCTGCAAGGCATCCATCCCAGCTAGCAGGAGCTGTGAAGAAGGCAGCTCCCCTGGCAGCTTCAGCAAGGTTTCATAGAAACACATAGGAGAAGCCTGTACTGGGAGCACAGCAGGAGCCTAGAATTGGAAAGGACCATTTGGGTCATTGGCCCCCTGACACTGCATCTGTAAACCAGATTTGGGTTCTTGTTCCCACTCAGCACATATTAGCAAGCTGCTCAAACATTATGTTCTTCTCACACTTCAGAAAACTCTTTTGCAGTTCAAGACTGTGACTAATTAAACAAAAGCATTAAGATCTGTTGGAAAAGCACTGTTCAGATGCTCAGAGAGCTTAAAATCATATGATCTCTGCTACCTGGAGAGCACAGCCCCTCTTGATTCCCCTAGCAGATTTGAGTGTTCAGCAGTTCAGCAAATAAACTCTTGAGGTCTAAACCTGAGCACATGAAGATCTCACACTAATAGGGACCCGCTGAGGATACCTGAGGCTGACTGGCTTGGTCAGCAGGACCCAGGGAGTCTGTGCCAGAAATAGGAAAGGAATCGAATTCCTCAGTGTGTCATGAGAGCCCCTTTTCTACCCCTGCAAGAGCTAGTCCAGCTCCTCTGACAAGGACATGGAAGGGAACTGGCACCATTCTTGAAGTATGTACAGCTAAAAGCTTTCCTGCCTTTTTTTGGTCTTAAAGTCCAATTTTCATTCTGCCTATGGCTGCAGGTTGGGGAGGTCAACACGGGGAGATATGCTTTCTGTCACCTCAATCAGCCAGTTGTTTGAAATCATCCTGCCCACCGGCCTGCAGAGAAAGACCTATTTCTAAAAGGGAAGATGGCGGGGGTGGTAGTGACCGCTGCTCACCAGGTCAACAGCTGAGGTCACAGTGGGGTGGTCAACAGGATGTTTCCCTGCTAGTTTTCTGTCTATTTCAGAGGAGGTTATAAATGTCAAGGAAGAAGGGTCAGTGTTACCAGTTTCATGGATAGCCAGTGTCCCTGATCACTCAGTCTAGTTCTTGGCAAGAAATGCTGCAGGGCTCAAGTTCAAGATCTGTGCTCCCTTGGAGTGTTTGGTGATGCCGGTTCTACAAGCAGGGTGGAGTCTGCTGCAAGCTGCCTCCAGATACTAGACTGGATAAACACTGCATTTGGTTAGATAGATTCTGAACTAGCAACTGTAGCACATCTGGAAGGAAGTAGGATGCGCAGTCCCTGGTGAGAATGGGCAAGACCAGTATTCAAGCATCTTGATGAGCAGCCAGTTTGAATGCTGTCATATCAGTCTGGATAACTTCAGTGTCATTCGTGCTTGCAACTGCAAGCCAGGCTCCTTCCAGTTGCTGCACAAGCAGGTCCTGTGACAGAAGTATTGCTGGTGTCTGTCACTGTCTTCTCCAGCTGTGAGTCTCTCCTTTCTGGACTGTAGATTTTGCTGCTGCTCAGTGTGTTGAGTCTGCAATGTACCTCAGCTCATTTGGGGTGGGAGATGTTCCTCTTCTTTGGCACAGGAGGTACCTTTTCTCCCAGACTCAAAGATGTGAGGCAGGCCAAAGGCACAGCTCCTTGTTTTCTTTTCATCTCAGGAATGAGACCGCTCTGCAGTTTCTCCCTCCATAGCCTGCAGTTGCCAGATGGAACATTGTGTTTCTACCCTTTTCTTGGAACTTTTGTGTGACCTCATCTTTGCCTATCTAATGAGGGACCTAAAATGTCATATTGCCAAAGGTATCTTCCCCAGCATGTGGCAACAGGATTGCTTATTGCTTGGGGCGGGGGGGGGGAAGCCATTCCAGCCATTCCCTGGGTTTCAGATGCAAACTGATACAGCTTGAGGCTTTATTCTCATTTTCCCCCCAGCCACACACATTTCTGCATGTTTTCCCTTGAGGTCTGGAGATGCAGAATGGACACAGCTGAAGGTTTTTTCCATCCCTTTCACACCTTCTTCCCTCCTTCCTACCTTGCCCATTTGCTTCCCTGGCTTGCCAGCACTGCAGAGTGAACCTGTACCTCTGCCTTTGAGTATCAGGAGTTTGCTGCTATCAGGCGCCAAAAGCTGCTGACTTACCAATAATTCTAGGGGGTACTTGCGAAGTAGAGAGTGTCCGTCAGAAGGTGAGGCAAGGCAGGAACTCGACTTCCATGATATGAGTGATCCTCCAGAAAACCTTCTGTTTTTCTGAGGTCCTGGGAGATGAACACTCTGAAGATAAATAGAGTGGGGGAAGACCCTCCCTATTGCACTATACTGCAACCCAGCCAGTGGTGAGCACGTTTGCCTCTGAAAACCAGGTGCTGGGTGTGATCCAACAATAGATGAGGACTTGCCCTTAGCACAGCTTCAACAGAGTGAAGTAGCCACAGTGATTCCTGAAGGCACAGTCTCAGCCTTGTGGGCCTTGTGGTCTGTGACCATCTGCCATCATGGTGATATGGACTGGTTATTGTGCGTTGGCTGTTAATGTTACAATCTGGCCTAGTGGTGTGATCACGGTGGAAGTCCTTATTTCACTCATGGAGCTGTCAGCCAAGGTAATTTGCTGGTCTTGCTGGTGATCTCTGGCAGAGAGATGTGGCAGTGAGCGGGAACTGGGAACATTTTCAGCCAAATTAGAAGGAGTTAAGTGCTAAGATATGCCCATGTCTTTCAGCTTCACTGTATCTGGTATATTCTTAAGGTTCTGAGGCTTGCAACCCTTGCAAGGCAGCTAGCAAACGTGGCAGCATCTGACTCCTTATACCCAGCAAGGAGGCAAATGGTCATTGTGGGACTGTGTCCTCCGTGCTTGTGTCATGTTGTATGAAGTATCTACATGGACTCCTTCATGAATGCAGGGGAGGAAGCTGAGAGTGCCACTTGAAAAAAACAGAAGTGAGCCATCAAAAATGAAATCACAATGATCTGTTGCCAGAATACTTGATCCTGGAAATATGAAGAAATTCTGAAAGTGCCTCTGCAGCCAAAACATTGTTCTGCTGACTGGTTCCCTGAGAGGGGACAGAAAAATGGAGCATCTGTTGTAATTAGTGATGGGAGCTTGCTGCCTCAGGATCAAAGGAGAACATCGTTTGCTGAATCAAGCTAAGATCAAAGTGTCCTACGTACAGGAAGGGCCCATTCCTCTTTCTGCTGACAGTGGTGTATCCTGCTCTTCCTCCAGGCATGCTGCTTATAGGGATGCTTAATTACTAAGAAAGAGACTGCATATACGAGAGAGTGTAATGGCCATTGTAATCCAATTCTGAGAGACGGTTTGGTGGTGATCGATTCCTTGTCTCTCAAAAGTCATTAAACTTCTGAATGCTTAGAAAATGTCTGGATTGTGTAACTATGCAAAAGAAGAGCCTTTACAACATCCTTTGCTTGATTTTTCTGACCTCTTATGTGTAATTTGATTCAGTAGACTGGGCTGTATGTGTGTGCATATATCTATATTTGCATTTATATCTACTCAAGGGAATTCAACTTCTCATTCCTTAGGCTGAATTGAAAAATCCTTATCCCAATAGATATGCTAAATTTGAAATATCTTCCTCCCTCTCTCCCCTGCCTCCCTCCTCTTGCATTAATGCAAGGCCACATTTTTGCAACTCCTAATTTTGAAATGTTTAAACGTGTATAATCTGGCTGAGTTTTTCTACTACATATCTCCCCAGGCATACAGGTTTATAAGTGTATGCGACTTCGTGTGCATCCATTTGTGTTTTGGGCCATGAGTATTGGTGTAGAAGGATGCAGTCACACAGATACTTGCATAGATGGACAAGTGCGCGTGTAAATGTGTTACATTTTCTAGTAGTCTTGAGATGCTGTAGCTTTCAAAGAGGATTTGATCTTTGCTCTTTCAGCTGTCTCCCTGGGAGAGGAGTTGTGTTGCAGTACTGCCCCCCCAGCGCTGTGTTAACACACCAGCCACCTCCCTGTTTATGCTGGCAGAAGAGGACTTTGCCTACATTTGGTCTCCTGACTCTCCTGTCGCCTTGTCTAAGCTTACTTGTCAGAAGTGGTTGTGTGTGTTTTCCCCAGCCGTAGCCCTGCAGATGCCATTTAGCTTAACAAAAAGAATCCTTGTCTTTGAGTGCCGCCTTCCTTGCATACATCCCAGGCCAAAGAGCAACTCTGGGATGTGTGAGGCAAAGGTAAGTCTGAGGAGCTGGCTTGCCCGGTGCTTTAACATGACAGAGACAGGACAGTATGGAGTGTGTGTGAGTGTCCATCTTGCAAGCCAGGTTCAAAGCAGCTCCCCTTGGCAAAAGAAATTAATGGAGACCTCAGCTCTTCCTTGGTGCTCCCTTGCTCCATGCCATTAAAATTAAAAGGGATGCTGTGGTGCCTTAAGAGGGGGAGGAGATTACAGGGTGTTGCAGGATGAGAGTGGGGTACTGGGAGCAAAAGGAACATGTGTTTTCTTTCCTTTTCTTTTTTTTTAAATTGTTCATAAGTAGATTGGGAAATGCTTAAATGTATTGGAAATTATTTTTGCAGTGATTAAATTATGTATGTTCTATTTTAGTGTTTTTATTATTCTGCGGCATGTTTACAATCAACTAATAATAAATATTAGGAGTAGCAAGAGGATGATTAGGCATGAAGATCTCATCATCTTGATGATTGAGTGATTGATGTAACTAACCCTGCAAAGCCAACTATAAAGTGTAACTTTTCCAGTAAATTTATTCCTAGAGAATACTCACATTCAAGTATTACTTTCTCTGAATGACAAGAATTTGAATGTGTGGGGTTTTCTAAGAGGGTAAAAAGGAAGGGATAAGGGATGGGACTGAAGAACACATATTGCTGTTCCAAATAAGATGAGAAATTTGTTTTCCTCTCGTGGAGAGCTTCTCATTAAATCTATGCCAAACATGGCAGAAGAGCTTTCTGCACCATGTTGATGAGAGAGGTTAATCCAATAAACGTTCAAAACATTGTGAATCCCTGCACACCGTTTAGCACATAGGTGACGCCAGACTGGATGAGTAGTCATGGCAATACCTCCTTCAAATTTAGGCCTGCAGAAAACAATTCCTTATCAGGGTCATATTCAGTAAGAGGCATCTCCAAAGTTGACATGGATCAATTCTGGGCTTTGGGCTACTGCCACTGCCTGGCCAGCCATAAGAAAGTGAGGAGTCCAAATCCATTCCCAGAATGTTGCCCACAGACACAACTGGAAGGCAGGTGCCTTGTAATAAGGGTGATGGTTATTGCTGGCTCTTCAAATTATTTACTTCTGCTTGTTGCTGAGAGCCTTGCATAGGAGATTGATGGATTAAGGTTTCACCAGCTGTTCCTCATCCAGCCACCTAATTCTCTGTGATGTTATCAGTGGCAATGAAATGTTTCCCTATGAATTTCCAAACTTTTCCATATTTTTAAATATGTCCCAAAACTGTGAGGAAAGTTGGAGTTAGTTTTTTTGTTGTTGTTTTGTTTTGTGGGTTTTTTTATTATTATTATTTTATTTTTATTTTTGTTTTTCCCCAAAGTAAGAAATTTTCACTTGAATTTCACTTGGAGAAATTGAAGCAGAATTTTGTCTAGCTCTATTCTGAAGCATTTTTGAGCCTCCCTGAACTACCTGGGGCTTTGGAGATGAAGGAAGGAATAGAAGTTCAGAGGAGGTGCTTGAGTATTCACAATGTCCTGGGGTATTGCAACTCCAGAACAGTCAGTGCAAACCCTGGAACACATCGTAGGCTGTTCAAGTGCTAGAAAATTTGTATTTGTAGCATCTGAAGGTCAGCACTTCCAGCCTCTGAGCACACCATCTCTTTAAGGTAGTGTGGGAAGGATCGCAGCAGACAAGCATGTGGGAGACCACTCAGCTTTTTCTCAGACATTAGCCTGTTCAATTTCTTTGTAGTTCAGATAGAAAACTATTCTTATGAAACATTGCACCTTCAGCAAAACAGCGTGTCTTGGTAGAAAATAGAAACTTTGCTGGCAGCCCTTCCCTGAGTCAGCAAGAGAATAGGGTGGCCCACAGACTGCACCTGAGTGTTAACAGTATTCTGATATTGGAGCTTGAAAACTCCTTGCCTTCTCCTCCAGGAGCCTCTCACACGGTTTGAACAAGAAGATTGTGAGCTGTCATATAGAGACATAGTTTTTGTAGTCGGTATTTTGATTTTGTGGGGAAAAATGTTTTAAAGAATTTTAGTGCTACTCAAAATAGTGATGGAATCTCCTTGGTTCATTCAATAAGATTTTGGTGTTAAGAACGGAGAGATTTCCCTGTGTGACTTGCAATCTTAAAACTGCAGCCTTGAGCTGCTGTACTGGGTAGCTGGGGCTATCAGGCTTTGAGCTCTATCTAGATTGTGTGGAAAGCAAAGAAGTGAATGGTGGAAATGCTGGAAAATTAGTGAGACTTAATGAGATCCTCCACTATCAGTAGTCATTTTTCACCAGCTAAATAGAAATGACTGGACTGGAAAATATTTTGGCTTTTAACCCTTTAAATTAAAAATATCACTAAAATACTTCTGGTCATGCTGGACTTTATGAGGCATAGAAGTCAGGGGAGAACTGTGTTTCTCTCTTCTTACCCCTTGGTGAAGACTGCAGTTTCCTTTTCTGTTTCACTGATGTTGGGTATTGATGGGTTTGAAAACATATTTCATTATCTCTCAGACACAGCTTGGCTGCTCTTCTACCTCTTTCTCTGCCACCAAAGCCAACCCAGTTGTTTTCATAGGCTCTAAAACCAGAGCGCTCTCACTCTAAAGGACCACCTATCTGCATTTGTCTGTGAAAATGGTCTGCATGAGAGCAGCCTGATCTGAGGAAGGAATATAATTATTTTTAGCCTTAAGTAGCCGGTAAGGTACAATTGTGTAAGAACAGGATGCTGATGTCATGACCTGTAAGTGTATGGGGCCACCTGCAGTGCTTTGAACTGTGTGTCCTTCTCTTTCCAGGTCTGGTGTGTCCTCTGGAGGTTTCTGTCAGTTCAGGGAGTATCCAGGTTGCCCGAGGCCAGACAGCAGTATTGCCCTGCACCTTCACCACTAACGCTGCTCTCACTAACCTTAATGTCATCTGGATGGTCATTCCTCTTTCTAACGCCAACCAACCTCAACAGGTAGGTCCTTTCTTACTGGAGCATGTATTTCTTTGAGGCTTTCCTGTTCCCCACCCTTTTCGGGATGTATACCCTTTACAATGCTGAGTCTCTGGTTGTCCCAGAATTTCATTATCCCTTCATTGCTGAACATGCCCTCTGGATCTTACAATAATCAGATTTCTTCAATGCTTAGTTAGCAGATGCACATTGTATTCTTGGCTGCCTAGGCTGGATGTGCAACTGGGGCAGGTGTATGTGATACTGTATTGCTGCCCTGGACCTCTAGTGGTTTGTGTGTTCAAAAGAGCACAGGGGATGTAATCCAGGTTTCTGGAGGGCCTGGGAGTAGCTGTAGCCTTAAACCTGTGAAATCTGTGTAAAATGTCCCGTAACACATAGCTCTCATAGACTTATCACCCCTTTAACTTCCCTTCTTATTTTCTCACTGTCTGTTGCTTATGCAAGTCCATTCTTATGAACATTAGCAAATGAGAGTGTATCATGGTGGGCACAAGAATCATAACCTGAGATCTGCTGGCCTGTTTTTTGCCCACATACTCTGACAACAGAAGAATGCCATTGCTCTGAAATACATCTGTCTTGGCTCACACTGCCCTCATCGCATTTTGTATTCAGTGTGAGAACCCGCACTGGAGAGTACTTGCTCCTCAGGGATTTGGTCTGAGTACAGTCTGACTGGTAGAGGCTGTGCAGGTTCAAAGGTTGCAACGCCTGTCATTCAGTTCATCCCAAAGGTCTTCAGTAAGCAGTGTCAAATCATGGCAGGATCTTACTGACTGAGACTCAAAATGATACTGTCCACTGTGCAGATACTTTTCAGCAAAGTACTCACTGACTTGCAGAGAGTCTCTGTTTCTGTACATCAATCCTGACCAGATGGGTAGTGACTATTATATGAAGTAGGCTGGTATTACCTATCCAGCTATGTCAGAAGATTTGGGTATCTTTCTTGTCTGTTACCTTTGTGAACATTTTTATTGACATAAAATGTGCTACAGAGTCTGTTCCTCTTTTGGAGAAAACACTTCTGCTAGGATATATATTGAGGTCTGTTTATTCAGAGATCCTTTAGTAACTTGTCCTTTTGGCTTTGGAAGCCCATGTTTTGCTTGCTGTTCTTCCTCCTTGCTCAGCTCCTGCAGAGTGTTGTTTGAGCCTTCCTTTCTTTTCTAGGTTATTCTCTACCAAGGGGGTCAGATCTTTGGTGGTGCACCTCAGTTCTATGGGAGAGTGGGGTTTGCTGTGACAATGCCAACCACCAGTGCCTCCATCTTCATCAACAACACTCAGCTATCGGATACTGGCACATACCAGTGTTTGGTCAACAATCTTCCCGACCGAGGCGTCAGGAATATTGGAGTCATTGGACTTACTGTCTTGGGTGTGTTTATTGGTATTATGGGGGAGAGGGGAGGAACAGGGACAAGGGGATCCTCTGTGCGTGGCAGTGCATCGTAACAGAGCAATATGGTAGTATATGCATTGGAGCCCATAGACACCCTGTGGTGAGGGATGGGCTGCCTTGTGGCTACTGTGTGAGTTTGTAGGGCACATAGACTCCACATGCAGGTAGCATATAATGAAGTTTAAAATAAGATGGAGAGAGTTTTTGTGGTGGGATTGTGATACAGAGTTGCAAAGAAGCATGAAAAAAGTACAAGGGCATCCTGGACAGCTGAAGGGACTGTAAGAGTTTTGTGCATAGCAACAAGAAAAGATGATTACTTTAGATCTTTGCTTCCTTTTCATGAAAGCAGTTGGTTCTGGATGCTCCCTTTGATTTTAAATACTCCAGAGTGAGTGCCATTTTAGGGATATGAAGGCAAAACTCACCCACAGTAAATTTTGTCTGCAGCTCTGTTAGCTCTCACCATCCTTGTTATCTCAAAGACAGAAATGTTCACCTTTTTCTCAAGGGAAAGATCTAAGGGAGCTGGGTCCTGTGAAAATCTGTAACCTTGATGGGCTGGTGGGTCAGGAATCTTTGTGTGAATTGTCACCCCCCAAACCTTAATGGGTTCTTGTTTGCTGCCTCAGTCTTGTCCCCTTGTCAGTTTGTGCTGATGTCCTTGCTTTCCCCAGCAGCACATGTCCAGAGTGAGCCTGCACTCCACTGTTTGGTTGTATTTCCTGATATGCTATCACCTTCCCCTCTTCTCTCGCAGTTCCTCCTTCTGCCCCGCTTTGCAGAATCCAGGGGTCCCTGGACGTGGGCAGCGATATCACACTGACCTGCAGCTCAGAAGAAGGCATTCCCCGGCCAACATACCTCTGGGAGAAACTGGACAATGTTCCCAAGTTGCCCCCAACTGCCACACAAGGTGCTCATTCTGTTGATTATCCTCTTATTTCCCAGGTGACAGCCTGGGCTTTCCTTTGTCTTTGCTGCCAGAGGTGGCATGGCTCATTGAGCATCTGCCATCATTTGCATGGTCATTTTATTGGAACGAAGATTCCTAAAGCCCATGGTGGACTAGGTACCCTCCAGAGGTCACTTAAATGATCATGGGGGTTTTCTGTACAGAAACATGTTCCCACCAAAAAACAAGGATTGAGTTGGATGGGAGAGGGAGAAAGTGGTTGCTAGATGTTGGCATGTGGCTGGAAATTTCAGCTGCCAACTCACCTGCATTGTAAACCAAATGAAAGGCTCATAGAATGGAAACTGGAAGAAGAGAGGCAGAATCATCCCAGGAAAATATTGACAGCTTCTTACACTGAGGCCACCATTCTCCAATAAATTACTGCCAGAGCTGCTTTTCAGATGTGTGTAAAAGCAAGGCTCTGATCAAACTGGTATTTCCCAGCCTCAAGTCCCACCCATAAAATTTCTGCCTAGGTGTCCTGATCAAGTGATAGCTGTACTTTTGCCCTTTATCTTGCTGTATTTTAAGAATATGCAAGCTTTCAGTTTTACGTAATTCAGGAATGAGAAAAATTAGCAGAGCAGGGGGTGGGGAGCCCAGGGATGGGAGAGCAGGAGTTCTACAGAGCAAGATTGAATTTAGCAAGTAGATATGGATATATACATATATATATATGTATATATGTTTTTTTTCACATCTCTTTCTTTCCTGTTATCACACAATACTGAGAATGCCAAGCTTTCATTTGCAGAAATTCATCTATCAGAAGAAAAAGAAACATCTAGTGTAAGCTCCTTAAGACCTAATCTTGTCTCTGTGTGTATCTCTGCACGCACAATGCTTCCATCTCAAAGTTATTTCCTAATTTATTTCTCTCTTAAGAGTCTCACACCAAAATTCTCTATTTGCTGGCTTTGCCTTTTCATGGTTTTCCTCAAGGGGGGGAGGGATTTAAATCCTTCTTTTCTCTCTGACTAGACCAAGTCCAGGGCACTGTCACTCTCCGAAATATCAGCACTGTGTCCTCAGGTCTTTACCAATGTGTGGCTTCAAATGCCATTGGAACCAGCACTTGCCTTCTGGACCTGCAAGTCATTGCACGTAAGTATTTTGCCAGGGGAGGCTTGGCCACCAGCTTATGTCCTGTGACAGTAAAGTGTGTAACCATGTTTGCTGTGAGCCACCATGTGCCTCTCTATCAGAAGATAATTTTGCCCTGGAATGGGAACATTGCCTTTCCCCCCTCCCAAGCCACAGTAGCTTCAAATACTCATGGATGGCCACAGCCAATCCCTGATTTCTTCTCCATGCTCTGTTCAATCATTTTCACAGCCCACCCACGGAGTATTGGCCTGATTGCAGGAGCAGTGGCCACGGGCGCCGTTGTGCTCGTTGTTTGCATCGTGTTGGTGGCCGTGGCACTGTTCTACTGGAAAAATAAACACAAAGAAGAAGAAGAGGAGGAAATTCCAAATGAGATAAGGTAAGGGTGAGGGAAAGCTAGTGGCATGGGACCTCTGATCACGCAGCAAAAGCTGTTGCTGGCGGGAAGGGAATTGGAAATCTCACTCTTGCTAATCCTGGGCATGTTCCCCTGGGTCAGGGGAAGATGTCCATATATGTCCAGAAAGTGGAGAGAGAAAATGAAGAATGTAACAACACATCTTTTTTCAGTATTGCCTTTAATGAGAGCTTTGGCTTCATAGAACCACATGGGTTGGAAGGAACCTTAAAAATCATCTAATTCAACCCCTCTGCCAGCAACAGGGAGAGGACTCGATGTTGTTAGCTCCGTAGGAGAATGACATGGTTGGAATCCTCACCCACAACACCAGACAGTGATAGCTGAAAAGCTCTGGAGATACAGCTGCGATACTCTCTGGTGTTACAGTCACACGGTTTCCCTCTGGTAGCATCCTGCAGCTCCCTTGAGGATCAGCTTCATTGATTGTACAGTCATACTGACTGCCTGCGAAGTACCAGTGGCTGTGACAACCACTGGTTTTGTCCCTCTAGACACATGACCGTGGGTCCTTTGCCTCAGTGATAGTCACATGGAGCAATTAATGTGCACAGAGGTGGGTCCTGCACAGAGGGGGGAGCAAAGAGGTCAAGGAGCAACACTGATTCACATCGGTGCTTTCCTTCACCCCAGAATTGTGGTGGTGGGGGCGGTGTTGGGCTAGTGAGGCAGCATCCTCTACGTGCTCTCACACCTTCTCCTTCCCAGGGAGGATGACCTGCCACCCAAATGCTCCTCTGCCGCAAAGACGTTCCATGCTGATGCGTCCTCATCAGAGAACGACACCCTCACCTCCTCCAACACCTACAACAGCCGCTACTGGAATGACCCCAAAGCCAACCACGCCACAGACTCCTTCACTCGCTTCAGCAACAGCAACGATGCTCACCAGCCCCCCTTCTCCCGCTCAGGGAGCACGAGTGCCCGCCCTGTCTATGCCAATGGCGGCCACCCATCCCCGGCTCCCCCTAAGACACTGGTGGTGACGGCCAGCACAGCGCCGTCCCCTCAGGAGGTGATCCGGAGCAATGGTTCAGTCAGCAGGAAGCCACGGCTGCCACACACCCGTTCCTATGCAGTCAGTCAGGCCACGCTGGAGCGTATCGGGGCTGTTCCCGTCATGGTGCCCGCCCAGAGCCGGGCTGGCTCCCTTGTGTAGGACTGTGTCAGCTGCTGAGAGCTGAGCAAGGAGCCTCTCATACCTGGTGGGGCGAAGAGACCCTACACCTTCTTGAAAGGCAGTGAGGCAGAAGGGGGGCACACATTTAACCTCTCCACCCTGTCCTCCCCGCTTGAGGCCACTGCCAGCTGGTGGGACAGCCCTGTCCAGGCCGCTTTCCCCACAGCTGTTGGAGCTCCTCCTGCTGATGGACACCACAGATGTGCCAAGGCCAGAGGAGCAGAGAGGGCGGGACATGCTCCCCGGCTGCTGGGCCCCAGCTGGGATACGTACCTGGACCTGACCTTGGAAGGAACTTTTGTTTTTATTTCCTGTTGGTTTTGTTGGGGACTGATTCCATCCATTTGGGTCTTTCAGGGCGGTTCGGGGAGATATATATATATATTAATTTTTTTCTGTTGTTATTGCTATTTTTTTTCTAAGAGGACGACAGCCTGCGTTCGGGCAGGGAAGGCTGAGCAGCCCCAGCTCCCGCTCCATAGCCCTGGCTCTGCCTGTCAGATTAGGGAGAATAGTGCACTGGGGCCTGATTTGAGGGGGCATGGGAGACAGGCTGGAGGAGCGAGATGAAGGCACAGCCAGCAGCCTGGTCAAGGGGATGGTTGGGTTAGGGTGTGGACTGGGGAGAATTTGTCTTTATTTTTTGCAGTTCTTCTCCCACCTCAATATACATGCAGACAAACACACACACATGCACACACACACACATACACACACACAGATACATGCAGGTCCTTCTCAGGCTGGGTGTTTTTCCTGCATTAGGTTGGGATGCCACCAGAGCCCTATTTATAGCTGTGGAGGATGAAGCCATGTGAGCATCTTTCCTTGAGACACTCCACGTGTCGCTGCTGCTGCTGCTATAGGGCTTGCATCTCTTTTTTTTTTTTTTCTTGGGGTGTTGCTGGGGTTATTCAGGAGGCAGAGAGAAGCCAGGTGGTGTGGTAGAGCACCAAGCAGGTTCATGAGGCATCCAATCCCCTGGGCTACTCTGGTTTAGGACAAGTGACTTCAAACCCCAGCTTTGATGTTTGCCTGGTGGGTTTTGCTCATCAGGGTACCCAGGGTTGGCCAGCATGGAGGGCACATGGCAGGCTTGGGGCCTTCAGAGGCATCAGAGATTTCATTTCTGCTCTCCCATGTGCACATACAGGCTGGCAGGATTCGTATGCAAATACCTTTCTTTAGAAAGCAGAGGCTTAATGGAGGCCCACATGCTATATCTCTGCCTCCCCTTCTTCCCTCAATGTCCCGGGACATGGTACTGGTGGCATCTGCCAGTGGCTCTGCCATCTCCTTGCGGTCAGGCAGGTGGTTGTAGCTGGCATCTCTACTTTTTTCTATTGCAACTAAATAGCCTTAATCAAAGCCAAGAGTTGAAACCTCTGAAGGAATCTGACGCCATTTGGAGGGCTGGACTCAGGGCTGGGTTTTTGCCTCCTAGAGAGCACTGGCTCGAAGAGGCCATGTCTGGATGGATGTCTTGGCCCTCCCACATAACACCAACCTTTGCACAGGAAAAAGCAATGATCACCTCCAAAAGCACCAGAGCCCTCACAGGTCTGCTCTTGGAAAAGCAATGTGGGGAATCACAGGTGACTTTCAATAGTTCTCACATTGGAAAAAGGGTCTGTTTAAGCCAACAGATTCTTCCTCATCCCCACTTTCCTTGTCCTGGCACGGCTTTACTTTCCCTAGCAGTGCACAAACCTTGGGCAGGGCCTTCTACCTGAGCAGTACCTTTCAAATGAAAGCACAGACTCTGAGGAAGAGGAGGAAGAGGTGAGGGCTGGGTTCCCATATGGACACACTGGCTTTTTGGGAGGCTGGAAGCTCCCAAGCAGCACTAGGTTTGAAACTTGGCTGAGATTTTGTGCCTTCTTTGCTTAAAAAAAAAAAAAAAAAAAAAAAAAAAAAAAGAGAGAAATCCAACTTCCCTTCCTTCCCCCTCTACACAACTCCATCCAGAATGGGTGGAATGGGTGCAAACCCCTGCAGTGGTGCAGGCAGGTAGTAGTTGCTCTATGTGTGCACACACATTTCACTGGAGCAGTTCTCTTTCCTGCCTATCTGCTCACTTTGCTGCTGGGTGGTAAGATTGACGGGGGAAGAAGAGTGGCTTTAGAAACCCTAACGTGGGAGGGGAGAAAAAACAACAAAGAAAAGCTCAGACACATTCTCTCTGCTTTTGTAACAACCCCTGTGTGACATTTACAGGAACACTGCCCTCAGCAGGCGCCCTCCTCTACTGGGAAAGCTCTTCTGGTTCCTACCCTCCATGAGACTGTTTGCTCCTCTTTCTTTGTTCTTTCTAATTGTATAAAATTCAATAAAACTTTATTCATATAAAAAAAGGACTTCTGACTGCCTGCTGCTGCTTTTTTCCTCCCCCTGTCTAATTTTGTAACTACAACGAATTTGGCTATTAATACTCATCCTTGGTTTGACTGGCAGTAAGCAGTGACCGTGCAACTAAGAGCTGCATGCTATTGGGCCAGCCAGTTTGGTAGTGAGCCCAGGTACTACAGACTTGTTTTACTCATTCATAATAGTCTGACACATTGCCCTTGAAGGTACAATTTCCCAGGCATGGAAGGTCACTACTTCTCTAGACAAAGGTAAGTTTTATTTTCTGTCATTTGGCAGAGGAGACCCTTCGTTGCTTTGAGTGATGTTAGAAAATTTTTTTTAAAATGGCTAACTTTTGCTCGTATATTGATTTTCCAATCTAAAAAATGGCATGTCCATACCAGATTCAAAATCTAAGGCAATTACTGACTTTCTTGGGCTTTTGGATAAGTTTGATGGGGGGAACCGTCAGGAATTTAACAGAAGTGCTGATCCCCATAGACAGAGCACGGGAGATTTCAGTGTCTGAGCATTCACACTTTCAGGGCATAAGTCTGTATCAACAGCTGCTACCAGAAGGTTATTATTAGTTAGGGCAACCTAATGTTTTGCCAAAGATTTAACATTTTCTCTTTTCATTTTCCCTACTTCTTCTCTAAAATCCCCCAGGTAATCAGAGAGTGATTATTAAAACAAGAAACCTACAGATCCAACAGCAATGGTAATTCAGCCCTGCTGCACATGCATTGTGTTCTCATTTTTCAACATCTACTTTAAAATACTCTTGTAAATGTGTTTTCAGCTATGGACCTTACTGTAAATAAGAAGACTGCATTGCCATTTTCAGAAAGTTGTCATAGGAATCTTAGTGTTACCATTGTTCATCTTTTGACTGTGCAATCTTGATGTGACATTAATAGCATCTTTATATTTTATTCCCATGATAGCACTGTCAGTATTCTGCTATACCATCCATTCCTTGCCACTGGTTTGTCCCTTACATCATTCTTCTGCATGTCTCTGTTGATCTATAGCAGAATTTCCTAAGATGCAGGATAGTTTACTAGGTTTGTGCAGCACCCAGTATGCTAGAGTTTTAATCTGTAAGTTGTACCTAGTGAGGCATTGCTGCAATACAAATATCTAGCAAAAAAATATCAGTTAGATAACTTAGTAGTGCTCCAGAGTTTTAATTTATCATTAAAAATCAAACAAAGGTTCAAGCTATTACAGCTGTAAGTGGAAGTCACTCAAGCACTGAAAAGCTTGAGCTTGCTGACAATCTTCAACCCCATCTGTGTAGTAGAAATTGTCCACATCAGTGGGTGCCATGGATGTTACTTTAAATGTTGGTACTTGTCAGTTATACCAACTTCCACCAAAGAATATGAGAGGGGAACTTGTTTTAACACAAGGGTTAACTGTACGTTTGAGTGCTGAGACAGAAATAACTATGAGAGGATGCTTCCCACTTTAGAAGTGGACATCTTTTTAGAGGTTATTGTAGAGGAGAGATCAATTTAAAATATTTGGGAAATGTAGTCTGTAAACTGCCAGAAGTTTTTTTTTAACTTACACAGCTTTTGGACTTGTATCTGCTGATTCATCTGAACTAAAAAAAACCCAAAATTAGTCAGATGCATGCACTTCAACACAGTCTTGCTGGAGCACAGATGAGTTTCCAGCGGAAGCCAGTCTAACAGATGGTGTCCTGTCCAAGACTGCCTGGTTTCCCCATGAGGACAGGGAATGCTCAGGAGATCAATCCTCCTTACATCGTGGTTTAGGCACTCATGAAGAGTACCTCAAAACAGGGTACCTCAGATGACACCAAGGTCCAAGGTAACTGGGTGATCAATTTGGAACTGGGCAGAGGAAATCAAATAAATGGTTTTTATACTGGAAGAATGTTCAGGATAATCAGGGTTTTGTCAAGTACATTGGTAAGTTTTTGCAGGTTACTGGATTTTTCTTAGAAGCAACATTTTGCATCCCAGTCTCATCTACTTAAGGCATGCAAGTGCCTTTCTGTGTCTTCACTCCAACCAGGATCTTCCCAGCCATGGCACCACTGGTTTCTGAGCAAGTGGATGAGCCTGTGTGTGTGTCTGCCAACACCAAGTGAACCCAAAATGGTTTAGCAGATTTTCTTATGAGGGTCTTGAACATTTCCACGACAGGAAAAACTGAGGAAGCACATGCCTTTCACAAGTTCACTTCTGAGCAAACCCAGCAGGCCCTCACATTAACTCATAACTAACATATGGCCTCTGTTAAAGGGAGGCCTGGAGCAGAGCTGTTGTCAGGTATCTTGATCTTCTCCCTGTGCTTTTTCCAAGTGCCGCTGGCCATGCTGCCTACAGCTTGTTCTCCTGATGCCAGCAGAGCTGGGGTTCCCTCACTGTGGCCTTGTTACAGTTCTGCTCTTACCACAAGAAAGGCAAGATGTGCTGAAGAGGATCAGGAATATGGGTGTTGACATAAAGAATGCAATGCCACTGAACTCACTGAGCTCTCTTGGCTGGTGAGCAGGTGAACATCAGGGGCAAAGCAAGCCTCGAAAGCAAGGAAAGTGAAAGGCTGTGGCTCTTTTTTTCCACACTGCATTCTTCCATGTCTGCCTCGGTGCAATGCAAGTGCCTGGAGGGTGTTACCGAGAATCACCAGGTCTGAGCTCCTAAGCAAGGGAGTGCACATGAAAGGCATTTCCTGAGGTTTAGTACTAGCTCAGAGCTCTTGTCAGCTGGTGGGCAGTGCAGAGAAAGGTTTCCTTGGGTCACCTATGCAGCCATGGAGGGGAGTGGGAGATAATAGGTGGCAAGAATTTCGGGCATGGATTGGTGAATGCAGTTTTTTTAGGAGGAGAAACTTGGTAGCCTTGGGACTTCCCGACTCTGGGGCTCTGGCATATTTTCTTTGATGTGTTTCCATAGACAAGGACAGATAAAAAAGCACTTTTCCTTTCCCTGCGGTAGAGAGCATTGCTGATGTGCAGGAATGGGGCCGTGTGCATGGCTAAGGATCAGACTCTTCACTAAGCCTTCTAATGCCATTTTCTGCTTGTTGTTTGTTCCGGATTTCCTCCTTCCTCCCACTTCCTCTGTAACATGTTTGAATGAGAAAGTGGGTTGGCAGGAAATTTAATCTATCCATGTAAAAAACAAGAAAAAAAAAACCCAACAAACCCAACCCCTAAAAAGAAATAGCAGCAAAGAAGAGAGATTAAGATGCAGCTTGCATGGCTGGCTGGCAAGTGATTCTTTAGGACTGGATGCA
This sequence comes from Neopelma chrysocephalum, assembly GCF_003984885.1. NCBI lineage: Eukaryota > Metazoa > Chordata > Aves > Passeriformes > Pipridae > Neopelma > Neopelma chrysocephalum. Next base: position 13,970,941 of record NW_020897715.1, on the reverse strand, counting down.
ATCTGGGTCAGGTCCTGGATTTGGCCTTATTAAATCATACTTGGGAAGGGATGATGACTTTAGTGATACACTTAATTGTAATGATGCACTTAATGATTACTTAATTGATACACTTTAATGGGAAAACTGATGTGGTGCATGCACAAAGAGAAACATTGACCTAATACAGTAAAGCCCAGAGGCTCTGTAGTTTACCTTGCTTGTATCTAAACCTAGTGTGTTTGGTACAATGGCTGATCTGCACAGTCTGCCTTCCTGGATACTACCAATATCTGCAGAGTTTCTCTCAGGTAGCTATTTTTCTTGAAAGATTTCCAGATCCTTTGGCAAGCAATCACCAGGTTGTTGTCCGTGTGGACACCTGAGATGGGGAAAAGGTGTGTGATTTGGGTTGCAGCAGCAGTTTCTTTAAGTTGTGGCAGTTTCTAAGGTTGCACAGTAGCCTAGAGACTCTTCTTTAGTGCTCAGCATCACTGGTGCAGCCTTTCCATTTGGGATTCTCTCCTCTCTTCTTGGACTGAGCCTTGTGGAAAAGGCATGTATGCCCCTGTGACCCACATGAAGGACCAAAGGCGGCAGTGGATAGAATTAGCAGAAAAGCCAGTGTGACTTTAGACTCTGAAAGTTAAGATGTCTCATTAGGGATAGAAACTATTACAGAAATGTGCCATGGACGTCACCAGTGCTTCTTTCTTTTGGCTGTGGTTTGCTGTAGGGACAAATATGTACAAAATCAAAGACTACCTTTTTGTGACACAAACAACAGGAATGGGTGAACAGGGTGATGAAGCACACAGATCTCCCACCAGTGCTTTCCTGGGTGCCCTTGCTCAAGGCTGCAGAATGCAGTCTGTTCCTGCTATCTGTGAACATAATCTCCATGTCCATAGTTTTGTTTCCTCATCTTCCTTGTGTGTGAATGTGTGCTCCACGTGCCCATCCATGCTCAGGGACACTGAAACAGGTTGAAAGCAGGGTTGTAAATCACGTGAAAGCCCCATGTCTTTGCTCAGTGAAGTCACATAGAGCACACATTCTGTTTGTTTTCCAGGCTAACCTGTTGCATATCTCCAAATTACGGTGGGTTTCACCGCATTTCCTATCCTTCCACCAGTTCCACATTGGCTAGAGAAAACTGGTTACTTCTGGGAAAGTAAGCAGGGAGGTTTGGGGCTATTGTCCGAAGAGCGGCGGCACATTAGTCATTTAACTCACTCTCCTGCCAGATTTGGGTCACAAAGATCGCCCTTTTTGGTGGCTCTATGATGACATCCTCTGGAGGGATGAAGAACTACATCGACTCCCGTTCACTTGTTCAGTTAGTCTGCACCAGGCTGCACCTCCTTACTGGCTCGTAGGTTGTTTTTTTTCCCTTGTGGTCCTGCAAGAACAAAGTTCTCTGCCTCTTGAGTATAAACACCTCTTCCTTTTTATCTCCTATGATTGTTACTTAGGATCTGCCCTCAGTACTGTGGTATCTGCTGTAATGTGGTGAAGAGGCTTGAGTACTTTTTCTGTGTCCCAGAAGCAAATGGTTTTCACCACAGCCTGCCTTTAGCTTCCCTGCTCCTCCTCTTGTTATGATGGTCTGTGGTTCAAAGGCAGGGGGAATGGAGAGTGGGCTGGGACATGGGCAATGCTAGGGAACAGATAGAAATTGTGTAAAGAGCTGCTGCCTCCTTATTTAGCTGTATCCATCAGTTCAACTTCTTATGGGCTCACAACTGACTTAAATTTGTTCTATTGCCCTGTGAGGCTGACAGGAGCTGCCTGGATGAGTTTTCTAGCTCCTCCACGTCAGGGCAGGGCTTCATAGCTTAGAAGAGCACCCAGTGGAAGAGCCACTGCAAACTAACTATGTGCCTGCCAGCCAGCTCTGAGGATTCAAGGCTGCACTGACCTTGTGAAACCAGCAACCATGTCCACGCTCATTAATGGGCCCAGATTAGTTGCAACATCAAGGTCATGCGGAATTTGGGGTCAGATACGAGAGCAAAGTACTTGCTCATGCAAGTCTGGCGAGGCTTTGGTTCAAAAAGCAAGGTGATTAAATGCAAACCTCCCAAGTTTGATTTTCTTTTCAGCTACATGTTGATGGGAAATAGGAAACATGACCCTAATAGATTTTGGATGTGACTAAGATTCCAAAGCTTTTCACTTTTCAAAGAACCATCTCCAGGCCCAGGAAGTGGACTCCTGGGATATCACAAATCAGAGCTTGGTTCCAGATTTGTGTTTACTAAAGATGGTGTATGAAATGGTCCAAATCACAGTTCAAAGTTCAGCTACTCAACAAATACTGTTTACTTTTGAATTGCAGCTCATAATCAGGATTTCCATGTCATGCCCTCATTTCTGTTCTTGTCAGTCAAATCAAGAACATACAGCCCATGGGGCTTTTCTAGTAGCCTTTCAGCTGAGTTTTGATATAAATCTTGTGGCTCCATCTCTCCCCAGCACACACCAGATACACAGTATGTCTAACCTTTCTTTCAAGTGACATGAAGTTCCTTGTCCTCTGGCTGGAAAGGAGCTGCAGTGCCTGACGGCTGTGTCATATTTCTGAGCAGGGAGTTTGAGGTCTGCATTAAAATTGATCAAATCAGTCTCTGCGAGTTTTAAATTACTTTTGTTGGCCACAAAGGATTCTTGGACTGTAGATTTATGTTTTCTTTTCTTTTCCAAAGGATTTTGGAAATTATCAGTGACTGTCTGTCTTGTACATGTAATGGTCAAGCACCTTTGCATCATATTTCAGTTCTCATAAATGGAAATCTCAGCATTAGATTTGTGTTATTCAGAGCAAATCCATTGCTTGTTAGAGTGAAGCACAGAGGAAAGGGAATAGTCCTCACACAAATGCAACTGCTGCACAAGGTAGTAGTGTGAGAGAATAGTTGCTAAGTTGTTTAGAACATGGTCATTATGATTCTTCCCAATGCATTAATTTCTTTCATGTCCTTTTCATTATTCCTTTAAAACTTATGGTAGTATTTCTGCTGCTAAGCTGTACTTAATAAGCAGGAAGAGTATTTCTTTTCCCACTAACAGATTACCTTTAAAACTTGCTACTGTCAATACTATTGAAGTCAATGCTATTCCATTGGGAATGGTTCCACTCCTGCATTTCCTCCCCCAGTCTTTATCAGCAATAAGATCAGGGACAAAATGAAATTGTGGTGTGACTTAGAGAAGTAAAAAGAAATCTCTGTTACCTTGCCTCCACCTGAGAGTGGCACACAATGAAATGGAGCTGTTAAACTGATTAAGTTGGGGCAAAGCCTGACGTGGGCTTTGGGGCTGAAAGCAGCGCAGTTTGATTTAGGGGAAATGAATGAAGGCAGTATTAAGTTAACTTGCAGCAAGGGTATTCACCCACAGTAGCACCCCAGTGTATGGAACACTGGTTTGCAGGCCAGCTGGTATTGAAGCCATAAAACATCTTCATGTAATGAAGCCAAGTTATATTCAACAACCAGTCACATCTCAGCCACTAGGGAGTTAAATTCAAACTCCTTTTTGAGCTTAAATATAAATGTTCTTTAAATAATTCTTTACTTTGTAGGTATGTGATTTATATCCTTTAAGGGAAGGAAATTACTCAAGAGGATAGAAAAAATAGCACATTAAATGAAGACAAATACACCGGGTGCTCGTGATGCAGGAAACGTGCTGCTGGGGTCCTAGTCAGACCTGGGTTTCACTCTCATCTTGTCATTGACTTGCTGCATTACCTGAGGTAAGTAGACACCCATCCTGGGGGGCCACAGCTGGATGCTTAGAGTGCATGTCAGAGGCAGACCTAATGGTTAATCTGAACATAGGAGCCTGAGAGTGAAAATATTAGCTTTAGTTTCACTGAGACTTTTGCTCCCCACCTGGAAAATTGATATAATCATAAAGAGCAGGCTTGAGGATGACTTAAAAAAAACCCATCTAATCTACACACCCATACACATGCGTATGTGCACACAACCCCCACAGGGGCTGACCTAAGAGGTCCAACTATATTTAATCCCTTGCTGAAAGATGGTTACCTTGCTCTTAAAGATCTCTGCTCAGAGAGTCCACAGTCTCACTAGGCACAGGTACAAAAGGGAATGCTTCCAGCATTGGTTTTGACTGACTGCTTTGTAAGAGTTTTATATTTTAAGGATAAACTATGTATTTCTCCATATGCACATTGCCAGCCCTGAGTGTTAACTTTGCCAGATGCTGCAGAGACCGTATATAGGAATATACAGAATCCTGTACTTCTCATTAACTTGTATCCAGAGACTATGATTTTCCTTAGCTCTAGCCTATATTTTCAAGGAACTGAACTAATTTGTTCACCTCCTCTCTGTTGGCATTGCAGCTCTTTAAAGTAGGTGACCAGCCACATTCAAAGTTGCTCTTACGGGATGCAAGAAGGGATTTAATTCAGTTACAGTAACCCTTGCAAACCTGGTGGCTTCATCCAGGCGATAGGAAAGGGGGGCTGGTTTTACCAAGCAAACTCAGTCCCAGAGGAGTGCTTCCCTAAGCACAGGAGAGTGTATTACCTCCACAGGCAGAGTTGTGGTTAGCGTACACCTGGCTAGCAGTCTTATCGCTCCCAGGTATGGCTCCCAGCTGACCCCATAGCCCTCCACAAGCCTGAATGGAAAGATAAACCTTTTTTGCTAATTGGAGAAAAAGGAAAGCTTTGGGTTTCATGTTTCTGGTGCTCCCTATAGAAAACAGAAGCTTTGGTTGCCATGACCTTGAAATACCCATCATCCAATCAATGGGTTTGGAGAGCAGCAGGTGGGTTTTAAGACTTGCCCACTGACTGAAGGAGCATTGCTGCTCTATGGAATGGCACAAAAAACAGTCTTCTCTGTAAACTGCTGTGAAGACTTTGTCAATGCTGCACTGGTGGCACAGCTTGCTTTCGTTATACCAGGTAGAAGCATCAGCTCTGTTGCCCGGGCTGTTCTTCACAGGGTGGCTGCAGCTTCCCAGCATGTTGGTTACTTGCAGTTGTGGAGTGTGTTCAGAGGTGAGTTGGTGAAAACAGCTGTTGGGAGCCCTCACAGTGAATATAGTTCCTTTGCACAGTGACAGCCACAGCACAGACAAGGGCAGCTGCATCTTCCTCTGTGCTGTCCCTCCTCATATGCTTCATTCCCAAGACAGCTGTCTTTTCAAGCCAAGTTCCAAAGGCACAGTGTCTTACTCCCTTAGCCTCCTGCTCTCAGGCCTCTCTGCTTTTGTCCATCTCTTCCCCCCTTCCATCTATTTATCCTCTCTATTTCCTCCTGGTGTTTGCCTTAGAGAGGAAGTTTTCTCTTGTCCCCCACCTCTGCTTTGCCTCTCCTACTGCTGATATTTATGTTCCCTCTCTGTGGAGTCTATTTCTTCTCTTCCAAACCCTTCCCCTTTTTTTAACCTCTCCCCTACCATCTTTAGCCCTTTTCTTACCATTTTTAGCCCTGTCCCTTCTAGTCCATGTGGCCGAAGCCTCTTGTCCAGTTTCCTTTTCTTCACTCTGGCTTTCAACTTTGTGGGCTTTACCTCACCCATCCTTCCTCTGTTCATCCATCTTCTGTCTCCTACCCATTACTACCATCTCTCTCCATGTTCCCAGTTTCATGTTGAGGTCCAGTTAACCCCAGTGTGAGTCTCTGGAGGGAACTCAGGGGGCTGGCTGTCAGATTGTAAGGATGCTGAGTCCAGTGATCTCACCAGGACCCAATTACCTTGTTCTACCATCTCTTGAGAGGACAACTTAGTCTTGTCCACACCTCTGTAATTCAATGGCAATGGCAGCACACCTCGTAGTGAAAATGGTGCCCACGTAATGGGCTTATCTCTTGGGGTTTGACCTGCCTCCAAGGTGCAGAGCTTCTGTATGAATCAGAGAATCATTTAATGGTTTGGGTTAGAAGGGATCTTGAAGATCATCTAGTTCCAACTCCCCTGCCACAGGCAAGGACTCCTTCCACTAGACCAGGTTGCTCAAAGCCCCATCCAGCTTAGCCTCGAACACTGTTAGGGATGGGTTATCCACAACTTCTCTGGGCGATCTGTTTTAGTGTCTCACCACCCTCATAGCGAAGAATTTCTTCCTAATATATAATTTGATTCTACCGTCTTTCAGTTTAAAGCCATTCCCCCTTGATTTATCACGCCCTTGTAAAAAGACCTTCTCCATCTTTCCTGTAGACGCCTTTAAGTACTGGAAGGCTGCTGTAAGATCTCCCTGGAGCTTTCTCTTCTCCAGGCTGAACAACCCTAATTCTTTCAGCCTGACTTCATAGGAGAGGTGTTCCAGCCCTCTGATCATCTTTGTGGCCCTCCCCTGGACTTGCTCCAACAGGTCCAAATCCTCCCTATGTTGGGAGTCCCAAAGCTGGATGCAGTAGTCCAGGTGTGATCTCACAAGAGCAGAGGCAGAACCACATCCCTTGACTAAATGCTGAGTACAAGCCCCAAATGATGAGCAGTACATCCAAACTTTCCCCCCCTCTAAAGGGATGCACACGAGATATAAATGGCCTTCATGTCAGCTGTAGTTCATCAAGGATAGTAAATAAAAGGAGTAATGAAACAGCCTGACCTCCCCTGCCAGCAGGCTTATCAAGTAAACCAGGCAGGATGTGGAGACTAGTTGTCCTTGTGAGCTTGTACAGTGTCTTTTTGCTACACAAAGAGTGTGAGCTTAGTGGGCTGGAGCCAGTGTTTGAAAGAAGCTAGCCATGATACTAGGTAGACAGACTGTACTATGTGAATACCTTGTGGACAGAGAGCTTTGGTCTCTGAGGCTGCCAAGGTAGAAGCTCCAACCATCAACACATATCCTTACTGCAAGGTATCAAAACCAGATCTTGATGTTCAGCTGCCAGATGAAGTTTGGGAGTTAAGAAAAAAAAATAAAATTTTTGGACAGAAAATAAATCTCAGTGACAGGGAATAAATGGAGAGCATCGAGTTGTCATTTTTAATAGACCATGACTGCACTGAAAACGATTGAAAATGACGATTTCTCTCGGGGTCACCTCTGCTGCCCGCGGTTCCCTGGCCTGGTCGCTGTGTCTCTCGGTCCCCGGAGCTGGGGGCAGAGGAGCCGCTCTCAGCTCGGTCTGAGCCGCCGGAGCCGGGATAAAGCGCCGCTTGCGGGGAGGGACCGTCGGGGGGCAGCAGCACCCAGCGCTTCGCAGCCCCGCTCCAGAAACCTTCCGGCGTCCTCCTGACTGACAGAGCGCTGCACCTGATCTCCGGGGCCCCGGCTGCGTTCCAAACTCCGGTCGCATCGGGCTGCGTGGCGGTGACACTTTAACATGCAGCATATGCATCTCATTTCCCTATTCACTGGGCTATTTGTAAACCTAATTTAAGCGAAATCTCTCCCCTACTCTTATCGTTTCACATAGCTCTGAAGGAAAGGGTTGGAGGGGAAAAATAAAATCAAATAAGAGAGGTGCCAGCAATGCACTTTTTTACCTTCACCTTCTAATATAATAGCTTTGTAATCATTCATTTGCTGCACCCTTGGGTGCAACCTTCCTGTCTTCCAAGGCCAATGTCAGAGAGGAAAAATGCCCTAGGTTTCCTGGGGAGGGGTGAAGGAGTCTGAGTAGCAGGTGCACTTCCAGCTGGGATCCACCACCCTCCTGCTTTTGTAGAGAGGAGGGCTTGCCTAGATGAAGGGCTGTGCTGAGCTGCTCCAAGGCTGGGGTGGCAGCAGGCAGTACACAGAGAGGGAAGCAGTGGGATTTTGAAGGAATGCACAATTTCTTCCAAGTTATTAAAAAATGTCATGTGTTTTGTTTGCAGATTAGTTTGCTTTGTTTGTTTTTGACAAGACTCACAGCTATGACCTGGGCAGGTATCATGGTGTCCCAGCAAGTACACCCCATGAATTTGATGAAATTTTACAGTTATAAAGGTAAAATATTTACCTCCATAAATTCCTACCAAAGTAGTTTTAACCAGCTACAGGCTTTTCCCTCTCATTCTTCCCTGCTGAGATGCAGCTTTGCTGTTCACTGTTTAACAGCTGCTGCTGCAATACAAAGCGGCATCTAATTTTCATCCTAGGTGAAGTACTGCTTATTTTTTTTGTTTGTTTGTTTCTTATCATGATAAAAGTGGTAGGAACTTTTAAAGATAGAAAAAGGCCATGGCAGTTGTTCCAAGGAATTTAGAGTCTGCTCTTCTGAAGGATGCAACTAGACTGACAGTAAGAAGAGTGAGAGGGCACATTTCACGTGTGCCTTTGTAGTTTCCTGTTCAGTAACATCTGTGTGTTTAGAAGAGCAGAGGAATGCTTGCAGGTGTCTGAGAGGAGGTGTCTGAGGGAAGACCTTGGAAAGTCAAATCTCGTCAAGGGAGAGACTTGTAGAATGGCAAGAACAGCTTCACAGACGGGATCAGGGATGCATCTTTGGTCACAGGACCCCTTTGGAAGAGGTGAGAGACTGTCTACTCAAAAGGCTTCAGCAAAGGTGCTACTAGAAAGCTGAGCAAAGACACAAGTACAGGGAAGTGGGTGGAAGATGAGTTGTTGAGGGCAAAATGCTTCAAATGGACTGCAAAGGGGAAAGAGAACTGGTGAAGGAAGGTGTGGAGGCATTTTGAGCAAAAGGTGTCGGAGAGGATAATGGCAGCAGCGTCTTGGATAGACTGAGGCTCAATGTGTTTCGTGGTCAAAGCTCAAGGTAATACAGGTCTAGATACGGGATTTTTTTGTGTGTGTGCTTTCTGAGGGGTCTGCATTGGGGCTTTTCTTGCACAATGAATGCAAATGTCTTTCAAATGAAGCTTGAAAATGTTTATACTTTATTCAGCCTGCAGTAGACCTTTGAAACTGTTTGGCAAAAAAAGGAAAGATGGTAAAAAGATCATATGATATTTTCATGCAATATTTTCACAGCAAAGGTATGCTTTTCATGGGAAAGAACAAAAACATCTTCCATCATAAAATGAAAAGCTTTCAGGTTTGGCATTTGTTTACTGGGTTTGGCTATTTTTTCTCTCCTTCTCCACATCACCTTATTTTATTTCTTCTGGCTTTGAGGTTCTCAAAGTTAACATTTTCTCCAACTGCAGACATTTGCTATTCTCCCCTAACTGTCGATCTATTTATCTGAAATCTCAGCTGAAAAGGCCTCTGGATTTTCTTCTCTATTATGAAAATAGCCACATAGAGAAATTCAAACCTCAGAAATAAGAGAAGTCTCACAATGTTTTATCAGCCTGCGAAATCTCTTCCGAAGGGCACACCAGTGGTACTGAGAGACACACATAATCCCTGTCATTAACTGTCTGAGATTTTTAGGGTGTTGCTGCCCTGGCATGCTGATGATGAAGAAGCAGGACCAGCAGGTGCAGCTGGGTGGCTGTTTAGAGCCCCTGTGTGAGTAGGAGCTGAATTTGTCAGAACTGGCATCGGCACTCTGCAGCACGGTGATTTGATGAGAAGAACATCTGCTGGAGACAGATAACAGGACAGGAGAAGCCTGAAGACTTCTTCAATGGTAGCTCAAACTTCAAGCTACTGTTTGTAACACATTACTTTCTTCTCCAGAGAGGTGAAGGATGCTTACAAACACCCTGGAAACATGCTGTATGGACTAACCCACTGGAAAGCAGATTGGCAGGAGGAAACTAGGTCTGGATGTAACTCAGAACTCACCCATGTTACTTCATTATGAGAAAGCTAAGGAGAAAGCATCCATCTTTCTTGAGGAGAACATACATCCTTGTGCTACATAAAGTGATGCTGCACTGTAGATGTGGCCGTTGTCCTAATTATGTCTGGTGGTCACCCTTCAGGAAAGAGTGAGGACACCAGCTCTGACACTTCACAACTGCGCAGTGAAGTATTCCCATCCTGCCTTTATGCAGAACAATTTCAACTGGACATCGCTCTGCTCCTTTCCAGGTCCATTGCGCTGATGTGGACAGCTTAACCCTCCCTGATATATGGACTAGGCTGATTCCTCCCAGGGCTAAGTGAACAGAGGGAGAAATTCACTGTGAATACTGGTTCATATTTGAAAGTGAATTTTCATTCAGAACAGAGATGCATCCACATGACTGCTACAGCTAAACTAACCAAGCATTGAATTGAGGCTATTCATAACAAACTGTCCATGAATGGCCTGCAGGGTAAAAACTATCTGCAGGAGAAATTCATGGGCAATTTTGACTAATGAATGAATTTGGGAATTTGACTTGCAGTTTTCAGACAGTTCACAAATAGATAAAAGAAAAATATGAAATTTATTGAACAAATGATTTATAGTGAAATATTTGTTCAGCTCTAATCTTTGTAACATGTATAGTTTATGGTGTTAGAAAGCACTTTAAGATTAGCTGTGGGAGCTATATGTCAGTGAATAGTCTGTGAAACAAAAACCTTTCAGAATGAATATATGGAAAAGTGTTAATGTCACCTGCTGCAGAGGGAGCCTGGTAAAGGGCTTGTGCTTGGGAAAAGACTGTTGGATTCCAGCAGTATCCCTGGTCTCCTCAGAGCAGAAGTTAAGGCTTGAAATCAGCCATTCTTGCTGATTGCTGTACTGAGAACAAAAGGGGTGGAGGGCTTATGCATGGCAGTCATATAAGAAAGTCATTTTGCTTCTGCAAGAATATTCACTGAGAGACTGAGCTGTGATCGATTTTTTTCACCAAGGCTTTAAGAAACATAACTCAAACCTTGTTATATAAGAAAGGTATTTATATATTCAAGATACTAAATGTTCATCTTCCTAGAAATTCCTTGCAGCCAGGTACAGCATGACTTTATGCCTTTATTCCACTGCATTTTACATGGTGCCAAAACTAACAAGTCCTACTGGGAAAACACTGACTACACCTTGAATGAATATGCTTTCAGGTTCATGTGGAGGTATTCCTAACTGTCCTCTCCTTGGTGGTCCTCCAGATGCTGCTTTGCCCCGTTTTGAGGCCAGCTTGATCCTACTGTGCATGGCCCCTCCTACTGCAGGGCCCTTTTGGCTGACTCCTATCCACATATCCAAATGCTTGCTAGCAGCCTTGAGTGTCTGATTTCCCTGGTGAATAGTATGGATTGGGACCAGCTCTGTGCTTCTGCATGACACAGGCAACAGAAACTGCTCCATACCACTCCTTTGCAGCAGCAGGAACTGGCTTCACTTTGGCAAAGCTGGAGGTGGAGCTGACTTCTGAATCTTGTCTGACGATGAGTCCAAGGTAACTCAGAAAATGTTGATGAAGGATAAAAATGAAAATGTTTCCATTTTGTATTGGAAAACTGGACAGCACTTCTGCAAGCACTTTCAAGTGGTGCAGTGAACAGCTTTTTGCTAAGCCCATCCTGCTTTTGCTCTTTTCCCCCAAATCCACCGAAAGCTTCTAAACTGAGTCCAGTTTGAAGGAGATACATGTTGCACACAGACATCATGTGAAGAAATGTTATAGGGGCAACAATGTGATTCCATTGGAGATTAATAACATATATGGTGTGGCATTTCATTACAAGTGTCTGCAGGGAATAAACCGCATGGTAGGGATGCTAATTTGTGCTGCTCCTCTGTTTCTCACAATATTATCAAAGGTGGATCTCAACCTTCCTTCCCTTACAATCACTGGCCCTAGTTGCTCCATGTCCCAGTTCTGTTACTGCTCCCTGCTCCCTCTTCCACCCCTTCATCTACCTTCCATGGCTCAGTTGCCCTATTTCCTCCCTGGTCTGCTCCAGATACTGGGTTCATCCAGGGATTAACTAATCCAGCATGTTCCATTGCAGACTTGTTTATGGTAGCAGTAGAAATAGAAACAAAGACAGTAAGAGCAAATGTACATTGGCTCATACTTTTGTTCTTCTTTGCTTTTAGTAATGTTGACAGTTCAGGAAATAAATGGCCCTGATTTGACTGTGAAGACATTTCCAAATGCATGAAGGTTTTAAAGCATTACAAGACGTTTGACTCTGGTACAATTACTGTTGAAGTCTATTAATTTCATGGCATGATTCAGATGTCAAAAAAGAGAACTTACAGCAATGATAACACTCTATTTTGGTATAAACAATGCATAGCAAAGCAACTTTCCTGGAAGTGCCCATCTTGCAAACACTTTCTTTCACTTCTGACTCATCTAGAGAAATAGAGTCTGAAGTAAACTACGCTGAAGTCACAACAGAGGATTCTTAAGCTAAGAATGATCTTAATAACACTGTTCTATCTTTTTACGACTCACTTTCATTATTGAAAATCAATGTTTTTAAGTGAATGTATTCTTTTACCCTTAAATCTTACCTGGTGATAAAGTAAATTTCTCAATAACAGGATACACATTCAGACAATACAGCAGTCTTTTTGGGCTGCTTTGCCTTTATTTAAGCTTGGGCTGACAAACCCTTGTTTCGTCCACTGCCCTGTGTGTGGCACTGTGAAGTCATGAGTAAGTCCACCTTTACTAAAAGGAGCAGGGCCTTGGCAGGCCCTCACAGTAGAGGCTAGTGCATTGTGAAGAGACAAGAATTACATTGAACCTCTTTGGGAAGGGACAAAAGAGTAATAGAAGACAAATACAGAGAAAATAATCCAGTGAAAACATGGTGTTGACTTAGGATCTGTAGAAAAAAATCCAAAGGTCCATTCTCGGAAATATGTGGGCACGTCTTTTTTAATTTTTGTTTTTTTTCCCCAGCACTACCCCTTAAATAAAGCAGGAGCCTGGAAAGAGAGTCCACAGGGCAGTAGTGAAAGTAATCATACTTGTTCTGAAAAGTATGATGTCTGAAAAAATGTTGAGTGAATTTGGGTAAATTAGCCGACAGAAAAGAAGGCCAGAGAGGGAAGGGGGTTAACAGTCTATAAAAGGCTGCTGAAAGGAAAAAGGCAGTAAACAGTTCTTCTCATTCATGGTAGATAGGATAAGAAATAATGGGCTTATATTGCAGCAAGGAAGACTCAGGCTAGAAATAAACTGGCCATGATAGTGAAAAACTGAAATGTGTTGCATGGTGAGAATGGGAAGATTCCACCATGGGAAAACTTTTAAAGAGCTTTAGGTGGCTATTTGCCATACATGATTTAGTTCTAGTTCTCATCTTACCTCATGGTAAGGGATAAACTAGATGGTTTCCTGAAGTTCCTCCATACCTTTTTCCTCTATGGTTCCAGATTTGCCTGGGGTTCAATCAGCTCCATATGTGGGTTGGAGCACTGGTATCAAATGCAAGAAGAAAGATCCACTCACACAGAGTGTGATAAGAAGATTGACTTGGTGCTCCCTGGGGCTGTGCGAAGTGATATTCTCAAATGCCTATTGAAAATACACTCCAGTGCATTCTCTTCCAGTTGTAGTAGGATCTAGGTGTTAGGAGGAGGGCTGGAATCATAGACAGTTGAAGAGGTGTCCTCTGTGACAAGAGATTTCCTATCACATTTATTTTTCAGGAATAGGTGGAGATGGTTAAAGATAGTTGGTCAAACTAAGGTGTTAAAATCATGCTTGGGCTTCAAACTGTTTTTCAGATTTGTTCCTTAAACCTTCTTTGTCCTGATCTCTGTTACTGTTTTAGCAATTCCTGGAAGTCCTCTTTCCCATGCTGGTTTATGCTGTTCCCGATCTTTCTTCTTTTAACCCCAGGGGAATTAACACCGGTCCATCTGAATGCTACACAGTTCCTCCTCCTCTTTCACCCTCCCTCTGTCCTTTCAGCCTGCCCCACAGAGACCCCACTATTCTTAATGCTGTCAAATCCTGACAAAACCAAACAGAATGAATACTCTTTGGTTGCTATGCATTCATGCCCCAGTCGTTGCCTTTCCCCTCAGAGGAGGAGGACTGGGCATCTCTGACTGTTTCTTTGACCATATGGTGACACCATCTCTGTCTTTGTCAATTCATAACATTCAGAAAACATTCACTTTCTGCTCCTTCCCAACCCCCAAGGTCTCTCCTGTGCTGTCCCAGATGTTATGCAAAATACAGCAGGCATTTATCACACCAGGCATGTTTAGATGATTTATAAGGCAGTACCACCTGCCCTTCAGTCTCCCAGAAACATGTACTGCTGACATTCTACAAGGAAATGCTTGTTCCTCCAGTCTAAAGGCCTGGTGACAGGTTCTGCAAACCAGGTGGGCTGGCTTTCCTGCACTTGAAGAAAGAATTGTAAAAGAGGGAAGGAAGGAAGAAAGCAAGTAGTTTGCAGAAGCTTGTTACAGCAGACCAGCCCCTGTTCCCAATGTTCCTGAAATCATAAGCCTTGATTTCCAGATGTTCTCACACTAAGGCACAATCACTCATGCTTTCCTGGCTGCCGCTGTACCAGGTGAAGGGCTCACTGACTTCAGATCTCTGGCATGGCCCTCCTGCCTGGGGTAAATTTCTTTTGATACCTACATCCTGAGGTGTGTTTGTTGTCAGCAAATTGTTTTAGCCATCTGAACAAAGTTTGCAATGACCTGTTATTAAAGCTAAACCAGGTCCTTCTTGAAATGGGGAAGGGATTGCTTTCAGGAGCATCTCGATCAGCAGATCTGACCAAGCAGTAATGTCTTCTTGGCTGCAGCTGGAAGAGGACATGGCATCCAGCCCTGATATTTGTGACTGTGTCACCAAACATGGGCAAAAAGAGCTATGAGTCTTTATACTACTGTAAATAAGTCCAATAATGTTTTTGCCTGATGTGTGAGGGACAGAAAATAAGGATAGAGAATCATTAGCCTGTCTCTACACAGTCTGGAAGCATCTTCTGTGTAAAGCTATCAATAGCCTAGGTGAGATATGTTGCAGTTCTTCCCATGGGGAGCTCTGAAGGAAAATTTCCACTGGCCTCCTGAAGAGACAGGGCTGGTCATCCAGGCCCTGTAGAGGCCATCTTACTGCTTTAGTCTCAATTATTTTAGCTGAGAAGCAATGCTCTACCAAGAAAATATGATCCCAGTTAGTGTCTAGCCAAAGTAAATAAATGGTAAGTCCTGCTTCTCACTCATACTGATGCGGTATTGAAAGCCTAAGGGAAACCTAAATCCAAATCCTCTCACTTCATGGTTTCTCATACTTGCATGCCATCACAGCCTTATTTTTTGTCTTCTAATGACAGCACCCATCTGCGTGGCCTCTCTTTTATCAGACAATATTTCGAAAATAGTGCTGGAAACATTAATGATGTCAGAGGAGATGAAAACTGGAAGTTTGTCAGTTCAATCTCTGCTCCAGCTCCATATTTTTTCTGTATCTGATGTGAAACTCAGTATTTATTGGGCCGAGGACTACAGAGCAGAGCAAAGCAGAATCTTGTACTGTTATTCCCTAAAAATGCTTGAAGATTACTGAGAGTAAATGTGGAGCCCCACACATAGAGTGAAGTCAGCCTCGACAAGCAGTGCACATGCACTTTGGGTCAGGAAACTGTACATAAAGCAAGTGAGAAACTCCCCATAAAGCAAATGAAAAACATACATGGCCTTAGGGTAGATTTCCTTTGCGTATGAGAACAAGCCTAAAAGGAGAGGAAAGTAGGTGTAGAAAACAGACAGCTCTTTCCCTAAACCATTGTGTCCCTTTGCCTTGGTGCAAAACAGAGGAAAATGAAGGTTAGATATGGGTGGGAGAGTAACTTCTCCAATAGGAGACAGTGAGCACTTCCAAGGAGACAGCCCTTGCCAGTGTTTGCTGAAAGTACTCTGGGTTTGGGCCACTGTAGTGGGCTAAAACCTGTGCACACCAGCTCTGGGTGGTGAAGCCTCCTCTATATACCCCAACGCCCTCTTCTCACAGCTGCCATATTTTTTCCTGCTTTCAGTTAGCATTATTCTGAGCTCTGCCATCATGACATTTAACAGCAAAGACCCATCTGCAACATTTCCTTAACACAAGAAATGCTAGATTTCAGCCCCTCGGTTTTCTGACAAGAATAACAATGCCTCTTCCTCTAGAGCAGAGGGCTGGAGGCACTGTATATTATTACTGGAGCTTTGTGTTTTTGCAGGCGGCTGTTTGGTTAGATTCTCCAGTGATACAGATTTGCCAGGAATCCCTTAGCTGTCTTCAGAATTTATAAAACAAAACCCCACCTGACCCCTAGTGACAGGCTACT
This sequence comes from Neopelma chrysocephalum, assembly GCF_003984885.1. NCBI lineage: Eukaryota > Metazoa > Chordata > Aves > Passeriformes > Pipridae > Neopelma > Neopelma chrysocephalum. Next base: position 13,954,872 of record NW_020897715.1, on the reverse strand, counting down.
GAGACAGGAAGCCTCTGTTGGTCCACAGAAACCAGGAAAATAGGGCTGGGAAAACCTCCAGAGTCCACTGCTGTGCCAGAGAATGATTGTCTCCCAGACAACTCTGCACGAGCGAAGCAACAGGCTTTCCTCAGGGAGACAGGTCAGCATCTCCATTATCGAGTGTGCCCATCAGAGGCTAAATCTCCACCCTTTTAATTTCACCCTATTCTTCATAGCTGTAAGACCTTTATTCCTCCCAGGACAATTATTCTTACATCAAATACTTGTAGCAGGTTAAGTATGCTCCTCTGGGTATAGCTAGGCAGCTATACATATTTAGTTCTCTTTCCCTCCCCAGGAATCAATTTCTCCAGCCCTTTAATCATGTTTACTGCTCTTCTCTGAATCTGTACAGGTGCTGGTATTTTGCATTGGTTCCCATTCATCTCTGGGCTTTTGATGAGCTGTAAGGCTTCATCTTTGCCCTTTTTTCTTCCAAAAGAGAGGCAATCTAGTGAAGCAGGTAACACTGAGCTAATGGCATTCTGTGACTATGATTCTCTGCTGGGTGGTCTTGGAGATTAATTGCTCGTTGCAGCCTTTCTCATTGGGTGAACTGAGAGAACAACAGTTCCCTCTCCTGTGAAGTGCTTGGAGATCTATGTGTGCAAACATGATAGAAACACTAAACTGTGCAGCCGTTATTGCTGCCTAGAGGAGTGGCTGGCATTGGGAAAGGAGGTCAGGTTCTCAGGCAGACCCTTTCCCAATCACCCTCACACACCCATTCACCAGCAGAGATGCACTTGTGTTCACCGGCATTTGCCTCTGCTGTGTGGCTCATGTCTCTCTGAGCTGTGTAAGTCTCAAAGGAAAGAGGACAGCTTAAGCTCAGGCTGGGGGCAATTATGTTGCTTAACAATTTCACCTCCCTCGGGTTCTTCCTTGTCAATGAGGGACCAGGACATTAACTTTCAATAAATCAAGTAATTATTTTGTGTTTTAATCTCTCTATAGTGTTTCACTGTTGACTTTTCTAACAGAATAAGACACTTCTTGGCAGCTTTTTCTCCTTACTCACCCTAGTAGTTGACTCCTACAGGAGCAGTTTGGTTTCTCCCAGGACACTGGATGCCAGCAAAGAACTCTGCTCAACTTTCTTCCCTGCCATCTGCCATCCTGGCATTTCTTGGCTTCAGAACAGCAGATCAGATTTCACCTTAATCAAGCTGCAAAGCACTAAGGTAAAAGCCTTGTTCTCCAGGCGCTGTTACTTGGACTGAAGTGGGATACCACCGTGGGCACAAGGTAGCAGATTCCTGCCAATGAGCTGATTCCTGGTGCCAGTGCATAGGGCATGGATACGTCCTGGATGGGACCTGAAGAAAAAGACAAAGAAGCTGAGAGCTGGGTGACTCTGCTTTGCCAGATATGTTGAGCAAACACTGCTGGCTGCCCAGCTGTAGGGAACTGACTCCAAGCCTACTTACTACAGGCATCCTATCAAGGCTGATATGTCTGCTTGGCTGGAGAGGCATCATCAGCCAGAGGCAAAGACAGGGCAAATATGTGCCAACGGATGTGAGGCTGGAAAATGTGTCAGGCTGAATCCTACAAGCATCTTTCTGTGTCAAAGGAGACAAATTGTAAGGAAGGGGTTTGGCTCCTTTTAGAGTCAGGAGAGGGAGCTTTCTTCAGTGAGCTGTTCAGAGGCATGTTATGGTCCACATTGTCTGATGCCCAGAATAGGACTAAGATGAAACATCTAGGATGTAGTCACTTTCCCATGTAGTTAGCAGCTGCTGTCCAGCTCTTGCAGCTGCTAAGACCCACACATTACTCAAATTTTATTTATTCTGAAGCTACCCAGATGCCAGTAAGTACCCTGGGATGCATGCAAATACCCACAGTCTAGTGGCTCAGGCAATGAGCAAAGTACCACCTGCTGCCTGAACAGCAGTGTCACCTGAATAGGAGGGGCATCCTCACTTCTTCCCCTCTATAGGTGCTCACAGAGCATGGCCTATATCTGATGTCTGCTATTCTCCACAGCAGGCTGGAAGTAGGTTGGTGAGAGATGAGGTGGCTGCATAGTGCACCTGCATGAGACAGGCAAGCAGTGGGGAACAGGAGGGTGAGCAGAAAACATGGGTGATTAAGAGCCAGGTGTGAGAGAAGGCTTAGTTAAGGGTAACATCAAGAAAATAAGTCAGGGAAGAAGGAAAATTTGAAATAGAGCTAAGAACTAGGAAGGTCACTGGGGAGCAGTTTGGCCATGACACTCAGCATGTACTGCTACAGCTTTTAGCCAAACAGAAAAAAGAAGAACAAATGCCTTAAGATCTAGTCCCAGCCCCAGCCGTGCACTCTCCCTTGGGCCTTCATGTACGTTTTGGCTGGAATTGCGATTAAGTAGCATTTCAGACTGGATTACTTTTCCCCACATAGAGATGAAGGAGGTGGGTGCAAGGAGGAAGCAGAGCCAGTAAAAAATGAAATAAAAAAAAGAGGCATCTTGAGTGAGCAGAGAAGAGGCTCAGTGTTTCTTCAGCTACTTCCCAGCCCTGGACAACCTCTGAGAGAGTTTCAGGTGATGAAGAACACACCCCATTATATGTGTTTATGGCTGCACTTGGCACAAAACTGAGTTGAGGAAGCAGCAGGGGAAAAGAGAGATCAGGAACAAGGTGGCAATGAGAACAACAGCTTGCACTGAGAAAGGTGACCACAAAAAAAGAGGCTGCACAAACGCAGGCAAGCTTCAGTTTTAAGTCAAAACTGATGTGCAGTATTATTAACAAATATGTTTTACACAAGAGCTGTTAGTACATGATTTTCACTGTGATGTCGCTGTCAGGATACTGTGCTGTAGCAAATGTGGTGGTTACACAGGATTCAGTGTCTGGGAAGTATGATCACCTTGATTTTGAGAGATTCAAACTCTGCTGAGAGAAGCTACAGTTTGGAAGGCAGAGAAGGGGCAAGGGGCAAGTAGAGTAAAAGGTAGAGATAGTGTTTCTACAGGGCGAGGAGGGGTGACCTCAATGACATGTACACCAGGGACTGCTCTCAATGTTTGCACCTCTGTGTCTTTATACCCTCTTGAACTCCTGAAAAAGGGATATGACACATGTGTCCCTTTCCCCCATTATGTGCTGTCCCCCTTCCCACTGCATGAGCTCACACTCCTCTCTTTGGTGTCCTCATGGCTCCTCGACTAAGCAGACAGGTGATGTTTAGGTTTACAGTGATATGGTATGTCCAGACTACTGGAGATGCTTAAATGACACAGAGATATGTGAAAGAAGAAGCTGTAGACCATATACCCTTGTTCTGCCTTGTAGTATACAGATTATGGGCTGTGTCTTCAGGATCATTTTATTTCAGGGATGGTCTTCTGTCCTTCAAGGTTACTATGTACAATGTTCGTTTTTTCTCTTTGCTCAGTGCGATGGCTATTTTAGAACCCATTTTAGATGCCACATTCTCCATTTATGCTGCCAAGGGCAAATCTAGGCACTTGTATGAACATTTTGGATTGTAACTTGGCAAGGGAATGAAAGGTGAGGTGTTGCAATGTCCCTTGATTGGGACTAGTTGCACGTGACAGAGGTGGTAGTGAGAGTATAGGCAAGTGTCTTTGGCAGACCTGGCTGGAACAGCATAAAAGGCTACAACTCTTTAGGCATGCTTAGATGAGTGTTTTTAGGTCTCAACTGTTACGGTAGTCCTCTCCTATGAAGGGCTGTAACAAACAGCAGGAACTGCTATCTTCTTAAATTATATTGGCTCAACCTGTAAAAAGCTGCTAGTGTGGCAGTAAAAGAGAAAGTGTCTGCAGATGTACCATAAATCTGAATTTGTGATCACTTGGCTTCCGTGTTAGGGCAATGTTCAGAATCTCTGTTTTGGGCACTGTATGGGGGAACAGGCTGCCCACACAGTCAGTTTGCAGTTGACCACTCAAAACAAATCGTGAGAGAGGTAGGAATGGTGCTATCATTCTGACTAACAGAAGGCGGCACAATTTTCAGTTGTCACAGACTCTTAAAATCCCCAATGAGGGAAAGGTATCACAGCTACATGGCTGTTGAATGTCAGCATTCTGGGAGCTGCCAGTTGGTGTGGCAATGGTGATGCTGCTCAATGCAGGTCCTCACTCTGCTCCTTCACAAGAAGGATATTTGCCCTTCCTTAAATGTTTCCTCAAGACAAGAGTAACAAAGACTGAAAGGTGTGAGCAGCTAGTACTTGAGCAGAGAGGCTACTCTGAAGTAAAAAGCTGCTCAGAAAACCACCAGGAATAGAAAATATGAAGAAACCCATCATGCTTTAGTGCCTTGTATCATAGGTGAGAATGCGCTAGACTATGGGAGATACTGTTCCCTCAAGGATACTGGCCTACAGGGAAACTGAAGTGCGTCACCTTTTCAAACTGCTCCTAGGAGGCAACGGATCCCTGTTTTGGAAAGGTACTTGGCTTACTGGCTATCTGCTGTAAACTTATGTAGGGAGCTGTGCTTTCAGTACCTCTCACTTGAAATGTATCCAAAATTACTGACTTGAAATATAAGGCCATAATATGTTCATGGGTGGAATCTAGGCACAAAAGAGAGGCAAGGAGCACAGTGTGTTAGCATGGATTACAGCCCAAAAAATACCAGTCACACAATCTATCGAATCTCAGATGAGAGAAGGGAGACAGGTGTTTGACAACAGGTTTTAGCTGAAGTCATGAGGTGATCCTTACAAAGGGTGCTTTTTAAAAAGGGGGCTCCTAATTGTAGCAGTGAATCTACCTTGTATGGGAAGCTGTGGTTTGAGTGTATTTCAAAATGGCTTTTTGTGGTCCCTGTGCTGGCTCGTGCTTTCTTCTTCCCAAAATCCCCCATGGCCAGTTCTTATCTCTGTCTCAGGAATGTCCTGAGAAGATATCAAGAAGTCTTCTCATTGAACCTTTAACCCCTTCCTGCGATTGGGTGTCCTGTAAGCCCCCTGACCCCGTAATTGGTCTCTCCGTGAATCCTCCAAGACCTATATATGTAACTGCCTCATCAATAAACTCTCTCTTGCCTCCTCTCCAAGTCCCGTGTGCTGTCTCTCCGGCTGCCATGGGATCACGTGGGTGGGGGGAGGGGTGAGCACCTAACCCCTCCATGCGTCCAGGACCCTGAAGAAACCCCTGGAGCTGGAGTAACCCCTTCCCTATCCACCTCAAGCCTTCAGAAATGGAACCCCACAATGGGAGAAATGCACCCAGACCTAATATTTTCTTCTGTTCATCACAAGCCATGTCCCTTTGCTAGGGAGTGCAGAAACTTTGTAGCTAGAGAGATGAGCGACTCAGGGAAAAATCATCACTTGTTTTCCTATTTAACCAAAGATGCTTTCATGTAGTGATAACCAAAGCAGGAATCAGCATCTCTTGGCAAACAAAGTGACATTAAAAGCATTTGCTGGAAATGCTTTCCTCTTTCTTCCTGAAAAATGTTCAAAGAGTAACAGAGGACTCAGTTCTGCAGCAGGGGCCCAGCTACTGTAATTTGAAGTTTGGGAAGGGAAGGACCATAAGGGTGGTGAAGAACCTTTAGTGAGATCTAGGAGTTTCTTCCCCTGGGAAGCTTCTTATATTAAACCCACTAATCAGTTGATGCCATCTGGCATAATCCAAAGACAGAAAATACGCTCTTTCAAAGCATATTTAGAAGCTATTGGGATACGTCATCTGTGTTGGGGAAATGATTCACCAGCATGGGAGAAGAAAACCACTGGGGAAATCATCCCTAGCATACAGATGAATCCAGGAATAGAGCCCAGCAATGTTGCTTTGAACACATCATTTCTGTGTCCCATGGGATAAAGGCAGCAGCTAGGATTGACACAAGCTATGCCTGTTCTTCAGTGAAAGCAAGTTGTGCAAGGAAGCACAAGTGCTTTGCACCTTGCTTGGCTTTGGACTCTGTGGCTCCTTCACAGCCAGTGGAGGGACTGCTTTGAAGGCTGTACCTGGCAGCAAGGCATGTTGAGTACATTGGGGCTCCTGTGCTCCTACATGTGATGGGAATCATGGCTGCACGATACCTGAGGCTACACTCGCAGCTTGCAGCATGGAAACTAGGCAAGGCTAATCTCAAGGCTGTCCTTTAAGGCTGAAAGTGCAGACAGTGCCACATTGCACACTGCTGGACAGAACTCTAAGGCTTAAGTTTCTACTGGAAAGAAGCAAAGAGTTTACAGGAGCTAGTCTGAGATGAACTGAACTCCTACAGTAACTAAGGCTTGTCTGTCATCTCACTGACCTCTTCCCAAAGTGCAGGTGTTCCTCATCACAATAAGAAGTGAATTAGACCTTTAAATATACAAGGCGCAAACCCTGTTGAAACAGAAGGTGTAGAGAAGAAAAGAATAAACCAGAAGGAAATCCCAGTAGTTCACATACACCTTGAAAAGCTGTCAACTCTGATAGTAATTAGGGCAACCAAAAAAAAGAGTATAAGAGTCAAGGCAATGAACTCTGCCCACTGTCTAACAGTCACCCAAACTTGCTTACATCCTTTGAGCCTTACAACAATTTATAAAACTGGAAAAACTTGCTTGGCCTGTGGATATCTTACAGATCCTCAGCACAGTGAGGAAAAGTCTTGTCTTCTGCCACAGAGGCTTACATGCAGATGAAACTCTCTGCTAATCAATTGTGTATCAAAACCCTGAGTGTACCCGTGTGGCTTAACAACCTTGACCAGCCTTACCTGGACCCTGCACTCATGTACCCTCCACCATTGGTCAGGAACTGCTTTTAGGCTCCAACTCAGACTCCCAGTCCTGGCTTGAGCTATGTTGCAGGTAGTCTTATCTTCAGCTGCCTCCACTGACTGGGCTTTCTGCACAAGCCCAAGACCTGGATCATTTCATTGCTATTCATCACTGCACTGTCAGCAGAACTTGACCTGGCCCCGTTTGGATACCATGGGGCTGTGCCTCTGATTTGAGACAACATTCTGGATATCCTCGGCTTTTGAGTGATCTTCCCTTGTGGAATAGTTGTGGTTTTGTTGCCTCCTAATATCAGGTGAGTGACCTCAGCATGAAGGAAAAGGGTGAAAAAAGTAGAGTGTTTTGTTGACTTCCTCAGCAGCTGCTGACTTCTCCCCCTCCCTCCCCAAAAAAAAAGTTATCTATGCATTATTACTTCTGTTATGGAAATGAAGAGATTCGGAGTAAGTGATTGCTAAAATGAAATGAGAGAGATTTCCAGTTTTTCCCATGTGGAAAAGAAATGTCAGGCTTTCCTCTTTATTCACTTGCTTCTACTGTTTTTGGTGCCAGTAGCTTAAACAAGTCTGCCTTACAAATCAGGAGCCAGCATACGACCTCTCAAAGAAAGAAGCTGAAATGAAGCATATATGTGAGCATTAAAATGTGCAGGAAATCTACATTGCCTAATCTACATTCGTTCCTAAGAATGAGAAGTAGGTCCATTTTTACAGTGCTACTATCCTGTGGAACTCACTGCCACGTGAGAACTTTGGGGTTGGAAGCTCAGCAGAATTCAGGAGGGGAAGGGGTGTTAAAATAGCCAGTGAGAGCATACATATTTACATTAGACAGGTTAAAAATGCAGAACGGATGCAAACCTTCATGCTTGAGGGTATCTGCTTGCTAATAACTGATGGCTTCAAGGAAGAAATTTCCCCTCTTGGTGGGTTGTTAATTGCAGGAGGGCACATGCACTTCTGCAGCTTCCCATGCAGATCACTGTGGGAATTGGGGCCCTGCACTCCATGGCCTCACATGATCCAGTCTAGCACTTGTTTTCCTTGTTTCCTCATTTTGTGAAACACCAGAAAGTAATGGTGGGCATGCATTGAGAACATAGTAAGGGAGGTGGCAGCAGTTTAGTAGGAGGTGAAATTATTTGTACAGTGATGTGTTGACAGATGTGTGAATTGTACACAAACACAATATATGAAGTTGTGCAGCAAAGAAACAAGTGATGTGTGCTTCTAAACAGGATCTTCCTTGTTGTGGAGTTCTCACTCCTGCTGCTTCTTTCCCACCTTCAATCTTAACAATGAAATTTGGCAGTCTGTAGCTGTCTCCAGGTTATGGCGTAAGTTGTAAACCTGCTCTTCTGCTGGCTTTTCAGGGTTGCTCTGAGTGCAGGATGGTGCTGTAGAAGACAATGGGGGGCCTATGAAGCTAGACAGTGCTCAGAGCTGTGTGAGGAAGGTGCTGTATGAGACTAAAGATAATAAATGGAAGTGAGAACTCAAGGAACAACCCAGTCATTGTCAGAGCCAGGATAAGAAACTGAGTTCTCGATCTCCTTGCAAGTGCTCCAGCCATTTGTCAAGGCTGCTGGACTTGTATGAGACCTTTGTACTAGAGACTAGAGGAGCGTAAATGAAAGGAGCAGAAGGATTACCTCTGTGGAGACAAAGAAACAAGCTTGCTCGCATCTTTCCTTTCTAGGTTAAAACAATGTTAGGGGCTTTCTAGATTTTTCCTTTAGACAGTAGCAAGTCCTAAAAGGAATATTACTATAACTCTTCTACTCTTGTCTTCTGCTGCAGTAGCAGACTGTCCCTATAATGCCCCATCTTGTCTCTTTTTGTATCGTACTCACATTTCCCAGCCATGTCTCAAATGGGATGCAAGGAAGAATAGTAGAATTTGCCCTGAAAGTGTCACCCCTAATTAATATCCTTCAAGGCAGCTCCCTAATTGGTATGCAGATCTTGTTTCAGTGCAGCTTGTTAATGGGCTCACTCCTCAGAGAATGGTAATTAGGTATGACACTGATATACTATGGTACTATAGGAACCTGCCACAAGGCCAAATTCACTGGACAGGTAAGTGGCAGCCACCATACCAGGAGAACAGGTCCTCCTTGGGCAATTCCATTTCTGGCTGGGAACAGAGCGAAACAAGAGGGAGCAATCTGATATGGTAGAAGGAAGAAGCCCAAGGTGTGACCAAAGATCTGGTTGGCAAACAGGGTGAACAAAAGAGCCTCACTAGCTTGTGTTCTATATTCTCCACACCCATGTCTGCTCATGCTCATCATTCATGTGCTAAAGCCACTTCTTTCTCACAATACTGTTCTGAAGTTGCTCTGCCCAGATCTGAAAGAACATATCAGTTCTGTCCTTTAGTACTTCTATATTCTCCTGTTTCTTGTCTTTCCATGACCAAAGAGTGTGCAAGTTTAAATAAACTTGGTGTTTTGTGACAGTAAGGGACAGAATCATTCTGCAGAAGCAAAATCTGATTTTTATGGAAACCTTCCTCCCAAAACCTTTATTGTCTCTCACTGACCTCTTCTGTTGGACCATAATTTGACATGTTGGAAATACTAGGAGGAGCAAAAATCAAGCAAAATTCCTCCAAGGCCTCCCACAGTACTAGGAGGGAGAAACTGAAAAAAGTTACACTTTATCCAAGAAGTCAGACCAAAGTGCTGGTTTGCAACATTCTGGCCATCAAGTGTGTGAAATCTAAGAGTCTCTTTGAATCGATGGTTCGGCATTGACTTGAAGTAATCTGTTCATTTGAGCACCTCTTCAGCTTCCTGGAGTTGCTTGTCTATGCAAGCTTCCATATTGGGCTTCTGTGTTGGTGGCACTAAGCAGGCTGCCAGACTCGTCTCTTGCAGCAGTCTACCATGACTGTGACCTCAGCTGTACAGCATTATACCCTCCGTGATTAATATGCGAGAATTACCACTGGGAGTGTATAAGCACCCCTACCTTCTTGATGTATTCTTATAAACCTCTTTTCTCTGCCACACAGACACAGAAAGACTTCAACATGCAGAAGGCTCCCCTCTGTCTTAGAGCCAGGGCTTAGGGCTACCATCTTGGGCCCGGGGAAAACCTTAGTGCAAGCTGTCAGTCAGTTCCCACAGACAAGTCTTTCAGTTTGTTGGATGCAATTTTTCTGTGATGCTGTATACTTGTGCGTGAAGTGATGGTGATTTACCATGGCAGCTGACTGACAAAAAGGCTCTTATCAAAGGAACATGAGGCAGGGAGTGAGCCAATGTGTCACATGAAGGCCACTGACCTCCATCTGATAAAGACCAGGATTTTTTTTCCCTGATACTATTTTCTACATAGCCTTGAACTGAACATGTTTATTTCCCCACATTAGTCAAACATCTAAGTAGTAAATGGGAGGAACTTCTGGAAGCTGAAAGTCTTCTTGGTAGAAATAAACCATTATTACAAGCCTAAAGCTTAAAATTTTTTAGCAGATCTTTAGAAAAAGTCAATGAAAGGTCTGAGACCAAGAAAGTTAGGAATTTTAAAAAAGCTGTATCAACAGGTGAGCTTTACAAAGTATATATTCTCTGTAAAGCTGAGATAAATTAAGGCTAAGCAATGTGGAGTTGAGTAGGTAAACCTTCTGCGCCACTGGGCATAATCAGGATTTTTTAGTAATGGAAGTTGCTTCTTTAATTAAGCGTACCTGTAAAAGATGTTTGGTTTACTTATATATGGATTCCTTTTGTCTCCTGAATGATACATAGTAGAACTCTAATTTTTTTTTATTTCTCTTTGACTTTTACTTCAAAAAATATCAAAACTATTGAGGCTGAGTTTTCCTAGACTTGCTGAAGGAAGCTGTTGAACTAACTAAAAGATCCCTTTCCACATTGAAGTCTTAGCAAAGGTTTCCTACCCCTCTTGCCAAACAAGGCATTAGAGTATGGTAAGTTTCTGAAGTGCTGGGATGTTCAACTCTGCTACAGCAAATGAGATAGATTTGTGTTCAGGTCCTAAACAACTGGCTTAATTTTAGCATCCCAAGCTGATTACCATCCTTGATACTCAGTGAAGGATTGAGCACAGCCAAAGCCATAGCTCTGTATTGTCTGAATCCTATTCTTGTCAATATGCCTTGGAGCGAATGAGTGCAAGAGTCCAACCCTCACAGATATCTCTGAAACAAGTAACAATAAAATATATATTTTGTCTAAGTGGCCAGAATTTGCCTTTCTCTGAGGAATGGATAGTCACCATAGCACTTTTCAAGCTGGGTGCTTTGTAGCCATGAGGAATCCTGAACTTGCTTAACTTGGATGGGACAGGATCAGATATCTCTGTGTCCCCCCCTCATGTCCTCTAAGTATGTCCTTGAACTGTGTCAGCTCTGAAACCTTTTCCCATGTCTCTTGTACAGATCATTGGAGAAATCTGAAATGCTAAACTGCCCTTTTGTCCCCTTAACACATTGTCCCAAGACCATTTGGTGGAAGAGACATTTCAGTTGCCCTCGGATATTTCATAACTTTAAATATTTTATAACAAATTAAATGTTAATTGTGTGCTGTCCAGGGGAGAAAATCATTGTAGTATTCAATTAACATTTAATATATTAGCCATCAAATATTTAAATAGCCTCTATCCAGTGGATGTATTTCTTCTACATTATCTGTGTGGATCCCTGATTTAGCTTTCTGCAGAACTTCACCGGGATGCTACAGCAGAATAACTTTAAAAGAATAGAAAAAAATCACACATTTGCCCATGTTTTCTTGCTTTTGAAGTTTTCCAGAACAACATAGAAGCCCTGGAGACTAATGCAAGGAAGCAGGCTGGTAGCCCCTGCAGTATTGCTTTGCTGTTCTGCTATCTCACTCTGACTACAAGTCATGACATCTTTGAGAAGGTGCCTAGAGATCTCTTAATTATACAGCTGCCTCCTTAAGTAACTTCAGTGCCTCTTCATTGTGCTGTGCATCAAAATCAGCTCCTGTTCTCAGGGCCCTACATCTCATGGTTCCTGCTTATGTTTCCAATTTGGTTTGCCTTTACATTTTCTCCCCTTGATCTGTCCTCAGTGATCACATCTTTCAACTTCTTCTCTCATTGATGGGTTTGTCTTCTTTCCTGTCACCCTCATGTTCCTTCAGTACCTTTCTGTAAGGTCTGTTCATCAAGCTGCTATTTTATGCTAAAACTAGAAGGCTGCCTCCCCATCCTCTAAAAAGAAATGGAAAAGTTTACTTGTTACAATAACAAAATAGATATGTCTAGGGGGAAGAGATAAAATCATTGCTTGTAAAGCTTTCACATAACAGAGGTTGCATGTTAACTAACGGCAGGGTGAGGCCGGTTCTGGGAAGCAATATGTAAGCAAGATGTGATGCCCAACTTCACAAGGTTAATACACAAATAATGCTGTGGGGCAGGCATTGGCTGGGGGAACTGTCTCTTGCGCTGGCCTGTTTTGGTAAACAACTTTGGGGGTCTGGTGTTAATGGGTTGACTATGAGAATTTGGGATATTGTTCAGGCACATCAGAGTAGGAAACAAGTAAAAGATTTGCCCAGCGCCTTTTATTTTGAGAGGTGTTTCATCTCAGTGCATGGAAAGCCATGTTTGAAAAAGTTGGCCTTGGTACTCTGGCAGTACAGCAGTCCCCTTGTGGTGTTCCTGATTGTAGGGAGCAGGGTTACATGAGAACTGCTGTAGAATCCTTCAAACTGAAAATCCTGTCTGGACCACGACTACAAGCCAATTGTGTGGTCCTCACCCAGATCCCAAATATAGTTCCTACATTCTTTGAAGAAAACTGTATCCTATCTTGTTTTCAGTCTCTCACTCTGTTTGGCGCTTGCATATGTTTCTTGGCTGGCTTGGGAGAGCTGAAGGTGGTATATTGTGCCTTGCTGCAGAGCCCTCAGCAAAACAGATTAAGGAGATGTATATTGTGTGCTTATTCCAGGTCTTGTTTCAGTTTTGTGGTCCACAAATCAAAAGCTGAAAATGGCAGAGTCAACTACAAGAAAGATTCAGAGTTGGGAATATTCTCATCTGCAGAGAAGGCATTGACATTTCTATCTATTTAGCTTATTAAAGTGAAGGGTCTTGATCGTGGAATAAAGCCAACAGGGAAAGAATTCATCTGATCTAAGACAGCTCTTTAGTACTCAGATATGTGAAGAGATCTGAGAACTGGAGATGGAAGCTAGACAAATCAGGAGTGCAAATAAGGCACAGAAGACTAATGAACAGTTGGAAGAGATCTGCCAAAAGCAGGGGAATTCACCAGCACTCAAGTCTTCAGTCCAACCCTATCAGCCTTTGACATGGGCTGCATGGTGTGAGGAGAAATTATAAGTGTTGTGCGGGAACTACTGGTGGAGGCCATGACCTGTGCTCTGAAATAGGTCAGAGTAACCCTGGTTGATTCTATTGTCTGTATTTCGATAACAAATGATGATAGTCATAGTTCTGTGGCCTGCCTCTTCTGTTCCTGGCATGGTATGGTATCTTCAGGGCACAGAGATTTCTGAGGCCGTGAACCTTGGCATTTTGAGATGCTACAGTACTCTGTATATTTGCCACCAGCATTTGCCAGCTTGCTTGCTGGTCAGGTGTGACAAGTTCCAGCAGCCAAATGGTTCCTAATGTAGGCCATATCCAGGTGTTCCTGTCTTTAGCCAGCTGTGCTTGAGCTCTGTGTCATCCAGCACTAGAGACCTGTGCCCAAATGGTGGCAGCCACGCAATGGGGCAGAGATTTTTCTGTGTTTATCTTGGCCTTGTCGTGACTGTGAGGTTGACCCTCCTGACTTCTTACTACTGTGGCTGCCTTCCCTTCCAGGGAAAAGCAGGGTGCTGAGGAGGCAGGGAAAAACAATGTGGGCTCTGGTCTCATTCCAAGAGCCCACAGTATAAAACACTCTTGTGTAAACACAGCTAATCTGAGGTTAACTCCCTTTGCCTCTCCTTCTCTTACCTCTACAATAAATTGCCCACATATCTTCCTGATGGCCTCTTTAAAGCAGAACAGATCAATTATATGGAAATATATATGTAGTACTCTGAAATAACAAGCCCTTGCAAACTCCACACTGAGTCTGCAATGCAGTTTGCAGAACATGGAGATAATTGGTGTGAAACCACTATTTACAAACAGTTTATCTCCTTGCCTGTAGGTTCCTGGGAGGGAAGGAATAGGGATATCTGAAAGGAGGGAGTTGCTCTTTGTAAAAAGTGCTGTTTCTATGAGAAATAGAATAGCGGTGACTATTTCTCTGGCCTTCATTCAGTCAGGGATGCTTCTGCTCTGGACTCGAGTCTTAAGTCTTTTACCCACTTGTGCGGTACTGTATATATTATTCCATTTCCTAGTGATCTAGTATTTAAGTATCTGTTTGTCTGAAGAAGCCTTAAGGTGGCTTTTAGGAGTTCAAGAACTTCTTAAAGGTGTGAATAAATATAACTTCAGTATTTCATGTCTCCCTCCTCTGATGGAACTTGCTTGGCATTGTCTTTGTCTCATCCCTTCTAGGGTGAAGTGAGAGAAGATGTAGTAGGGAGGCTGGAAGATTATGGTGTGTGCTCAGTACTCTTTCCCACTGGAAATGGTGGAGTAAGATGTGAGATTTAGTTGGTAATCACAGAACTGAAGAGCCTGAAGAATTATTGGGAAGCTTTGTTTGGAGAAGGTGCATGTGGGGAGGGATACTTACACAGAGTGCTGTCTGCCAGCTAGATCTCATCATTAAAGCCAGAGAAAACATTTGACATTGTTTTGGAGCAGAGATCCAGGGGGCAGGAACAACTTCCCTAAGGAGCAGCCATGAGAACTGCTGTAACAAACAATAAGTGTATATTACTTCTGTATGTATCGGTGTGTTGGAAACAATGCAGGACACTTCCTGGTAAAATCTTTGATACTTTTAAGAGTCTTTGCCAGAATTTGGCCTCATTGAGGATAATTGTGATTGGTCCCTGGATTTCCTTTCAGTTGTTCCTTCTCAGATTGTGGAAATCAGGCTGGGAGAGCCTCTAGTCTGTTCTCAGTAGGGAAACTTCAAGTTCCTTTTAGAGTGCTTTCTTGCCTTGTGGTTAAAGAGCCAAGAACTCTTTTAACGTTTTTGGCCTTGGAAGAAGACTCTTGCTTTTCTGAGATTTGAGGGAAATGAGAAGGGTAGACTATATGCCCTATATAGAAAAAGGATATATATAGTATATATATATATATATATACATATAGGATATATATAGGATATATATACTATATAGAAAAAGTTTATCCACTGCTCCAAAGTGAGCTATAGCTAGAAGAAAAGCTAAATAGCACATTCTTGTCTCTTGTGTGGATATTAGCAAGACAGGAACTGAAACCAGGGTGCAGGGCAGGACAGTAAAGCTGCTATCCCAATTGTTGGCAGCTTTGAGGGCCGCATTTTCTCCCCCAGTCTCACCTGTGATTCTCTGAGACTGTTCTTGTATTTGCCTTTTTTCCTTTTACGTTTTCAGGCCGGCTGTCTGCTTGATCACCTCTTTGCTGTCTCTTGGTTTTGTGGTGGTGGTTCCAAACATTTATTTCAGTGCCTTCACTCCTGAGGAAGGGATCTAGAGTACTTTTCTCATTGATGCCACCATTCCCTTTGCTGGAGTGACGTTCATCAAAGACAGGCACTGTTTTGACTCCTGCAGTGGTCTTTGTCCTGGATCCTGTCCTGCTCCCTAAATGCATCCTTTCAGCTTCATGCCACCTCTTTCCCTCAAAATTCCCACAAAATTAGCACAACCTTTCCATCTGATGATGTCTGGAAAACCCACTCTTTTTTTTTTTAACCAGGACTGTAGAAGGGGCCTGTGTATTTTTATCCCTCAACCTAGTTTCACAGCTGCACCCGCATTCTAAGCGTAACCATATGCTCTGAGCTGTGAGGATACTTCGTCCCATCTTTGCTTTCTCTTTTAGACTGCCTGGTCCACAGGAGGAGAACTGTACCTTTCCACTCTACCGCATCTGGCAAACTGAAGGCACCTGGCATACCGTCAGTATTTAACAGAAATTAAATAGTAATAATACAAAGATACCTAGAGAGATTAGAGACTTGGTATGAAAACAAAAGAAGATTCAACTTGGTAAAAATGAAAGTTAATGCATCTGGCAGTGATGGGAATGTGGAGTAACTGAGCCCTCTATAAATATTTGAAGTGTGTAAACACCAAGTGGAGAAGGAATTAGTTAATGTGTGTTGGGCAGAGCTAGCAGTGATGGGAAGAAGTGCAAATGAGAAAATCCTTATGGTGAGGCTCATTGAGCTATTAAATAGTTTCCAAAAGGAAAGGCTAGACATTACTTTGCCTGAGATGCAATAAAAATAGTATAACACACTGACTGAAATTCTGGGACCACTGAGGTCAGTGAGGAAATTTGCTCTGACACCACCAAAGCCAAGACTCCCTCCCCAGATAACCAAGAAACTGAATTGGCAGAAAAATTGACCTGTGATTGAGTGTTTGTTGTTTTCAGAGCTGTTTTGATGGTTTCCCACCAATGCAATATACAAAGGTGGCTTATGAGAAAAGATAAACATAAAATACCAAGTATGGCGTTGTATATAAATAAGACCAGTGTTTTACAGTTCAGGGCATTATTATTCAACATAATCACAGCATGCAAACATCTGCAGAGTATGCAAATAATATATGAAGGTATTTAGTATGAGCACCATATAGATTCTTGGAGAGTTGATAGGCAACAGTGGTTTTCAATCTCTTTTAGTTTGCAAATCCCTACAAAATTTCCTGAGACTGAAGACCCCTCTATGGTGAATTAACATAACAATCTCTCTTGTTTGTTTTTATGGAAGCTGTAAATATATCTCATGGATCTCTAAGGGACCAGAATCAGAAGATTTTGTGGCAGGAAGATATCTGGATTGTATTCAGATGTGATAGATAGTTTGTAAGGCAATTATACTTAGCCATATTTTGATGTAATTACTATTTTGTGGGTTCTCAAGTGTAACTTTTCCATTGTTGGAAAGCCTTGGTTAGTATAAAGAGCTCAATGCATATTGAGTACAACCTGCATGTGCTTGCATTACTTTACATACTGTAGACCAAGTGTCAGCCTAGACTTTACATTCAACAGAAGAGTTAGATCAAAGCAGCAGTCAGCCTGGGTTGAAGGTTAGTGATCTCAGCTGCTGATTACCAGAAAATATCCCCCTTTGTTGGCATAGCTACACTTCTTGACAAAACTCGAGGGTGGTTATTCACGTGTCTGTGTCAGGATATCAGAGATGACAATTGTGGCAATGGATGAGTTGTTGGTAACTTTTTACTCCCTGGCTGTAGCCCACATAAGATATGTGGGCACAGTACCAGCTGAACACAGTTTTGTTGGGTTTTTTGTTTGTTTCCTTGCTTTTGTTTTTTGTTTTCTTTGCCTTTTAATTAAGCGTTTGACATGTAGTGGTCTGGAATGAGTTCTTCATTCCCATGTGAAAGTGGAAATAGCAGGTAGGAAGTAGCAACTGAAAGTTCCTGACCTGGAGAGATCAGAGCAGTGTGGTCTGCAGCTTTTGAGGGACATCATGACAGATGGCAACAGAAATGGAAATTTTGTCCTGAAGGCAGTTTTGACATTTCAAAATTTTATGTTGTCAAACTGGGATGAAAGCCCCAGTAGGGTTACTGGCTTAATTTGTGAAACACACATTCCGTATTTTTAGTTTAATTGCAACATAAATATTTTAAAGATATCTGAAATACTTTGTGAAATATGTATTTATACTCAAAGGTATTTTCATAACACTGACTCTTTTTATACTGTCAGTATGTTTATGCAGACACTGCACAGCTCAGTTCTGTCAGATCACCCTTTCTGATAGAAGACTATACTGTTTTTAAGATTTCAGCTAAGGAATATAAAGCTCCTGATCCCCTGAGAAGAATAATACTAAACATGGTTACAAAAGGAGAGGACTTAGCATTCCAACGTCATACTTACCAGCTCAAAATGAGGGTATTTTAATTTTTCTCTTTAATATGACACCTATTCTTACTTTTTCATGTCATTCTGCTGTCTCAAAGTGTCACCACCTCTAATTTAAGGGGCAGAGTCCTAATAAATGCTAAAAGCTGCATATTGAAATTTAAAAAAATGACACAGGAAATGAGAGGCAACTTTTTACAGTGGCAATGCATCGGCCATAGAAGTTTACCGAGGAGATTGTTTAATTCATCTTCCTCTGAAGTCCTTCTGTTAAGGTCAGGTATCTTTCCAAGAGATATTTTCTAGTGTGTCCTCATGTATTGAACTTGATGGTATTTGCTTGCATGTGATGGTAGAGGAAAGTGAAGTCCCCTCACCACCGATATTACCGTCTGAAATTCAAATGTCTGTGTAATGTAGGAAGCTCATACTAATGCTTAGTGGCCCAGAGTCCAATTCTGACAGCAAAATGGTGATAACCATGTTATAACTGCTCTAAAGCATCATCATGGAGTAGAGGTGAGGTTACCGGGAGAGCTTTTATGGTAAAAATGTCTTACTGCTGTGGAATTAATCTTAAGCTTGAAGTTATAATATGGCTGTTTCCTGTGCAGAGCATAAAATAAGGTAGGGGATGGCAGGGGTTTTCCTGGGCTGGCTGCCCAAATTTCTTTACAGCTAAAGATGTGCATGGAGGTCTTCTCTTGGGGTGGGAATGATCACAGCTTGGCTGTTTGAACTCTTTGATTTCTTAATCATTACAGCTTAAGAACACATAAGTCTTTCAATTTACCAAGGTAACAGAATATATTCTCTTTCTTCTGGAGAAGGTCAGATAGCTACTTGGCCTTCTCTCCTTGGGGTGACCTCCAAGATTAAACTGTATTACGTATTTCCACTGTTATATCTTTTCAACAATTCAAAATTACGTTACTCTCACAAATTAACTGAGTCCCTGCCCCTGTCCTTGCCCCTGGCTCCTGATGGATTTTATCATTTAATGAAGCCTGATTCATTTTTTTCTCCCAAGTTTTATCGTTTATTATTAATTTTAAACTTTTTCTGGGTTCAGAGAGATTGTGAGGTTGCACAGTAAGGCCATGCTGTAGTTATAAACCTGATAAAATTTACAAACAGAAGAAAATGTGCATATCCCTGTGGTACTAAGTCATTACATTAGGGAATCAGGAAACACAAATGGCACTACTAAATCATTGTATTGTGGATTATGAAGACACAATGTTAGCTATTAAGCTGGGAATGGAAAGACAGTTCCCTTTCTACTAATCATTACTGTTACTTGCATTGTAGTTGAGCCCAAAACATGAGCTGGGCTCAGAGCCCCATTAGGTGAGGTGTTGGGTAAATTTTGCAGAGAGAGATGGAAAAGACTGCTGATGTGTTTTACTCCGTGGAAGTGCTGATGAATTGCAATCATGGAGACTAATTAAAGCATCTGGATGGATAGATAAAATGGACATAAACCAGATTTAATTGATGGGAGAGCAGGAGAGGGTTTGACAGTTAATTAATGTTTTTAATCAGCTGTGGATTTACAGGAGGAGAGGGAAAGGAGGAGGCTGATGGGGTCTTAGCCCTTGCTGATAGCAATACCTTGTGTATGGGACTGCCTGGTCTCACATAGAGCTAGAGTGTTCAGACACCCATCTTTTCCTCTCCACTCTCATCATGGATGCATTTGGCCTCAATGCTTTTTATGTACAAATTTTTACCACCTCTTCATTTGTTGATCCCTTATACTTTTGGAAGATGTCCAGTCACCTTTAGGTGACTTTAGGAAATTCCCATGTGCAGATCCTTGCAATGCACATCAGATACAGAAATAGACCAAGGCCCTTGGGGTTTGCAGACCACAGTCTGAAAACCACTCATCTGGAAAATGGGAAGTATTATACACACACTGGATATAGCTCTTAATGTTTTTCTGTCATTCATATATTTTACATCCTAAAGATGTATCCCTAGACTGAGGTCTGTTAAGGTGAAGGATATAGTGAGTAAGAATATATGTGGTCTTCAGGCTTTCAGTGAAAAAATTATTAATACTCGACACCAGTGTGAATGGGGACATCTGTATTTTTAATGGGCTTCTCACAAATTACAATCTTCCCAGTCTCCAAAAGGAGGGAAAGGGAAACCATTGCAGCAGGTATTAATGCAAGAGTGTTTAATCTTATCCTTCCAGAACTCATAAGTTGAAACGGGTCTTACATATGCTAACATATTGCTGCCAATGCCAATCTGGGTTTTTTGGAGATTTTTATGCATGCTTGAGAGCTTTTATGATTGTTTGTCAGATCTAGAAGAATGCTAATTTTCAGTGATAAAAGCCCCATATTGATGCCAAAGGATAATATATAATGAATATCAACTGCAATGTGGCAATTACATGCATGGCCCCAAAGTGCCTTCATGAGGTTCTACAGTACTACCATGCTATAGGGACCAGCAGAGGGATAAAAATGGGAAGTGGCTTGCACAAAGCCACTCCTAAATGCAGACTGAGAGGAGGGCCAAGATCCAAACAATGGCAACTAGAATGCACTATGCATTGTAGAAAATCCTTGCAGTTCACACCCAATATAGCCTGATCTTTCAGGGCTCCTCTGTGATGTGCAAAAGAGCAGTACAGAGATGCTTGACTGGGTACTGATCAAGTTATCCCTGGGCTGGAAAACAATGCATCTCATTGACACAGGCTTTATTTTTCTGTAGTCTTGTTGTAACAACTGCACAACACTGTACCAAGCTGAAGTATTAGATCAGCTGTAGATAGCTTGGGGAAGCCTAAGATGTCTGTGCAGAGAATAAGGGTAAGAGGTACCATTAGATGTTTAGAGCCTGTCGTATGACAATCAGCCTTTATCACTAAGGGCGAGCTGTATGTGGGTGGCACTTTACCCAGCAATTGTGCTTTCAATTTCTGCAGCTTTGTATAAAGACTTAATCTTGTGCCTGCTCTCACTGCAGAAGTTGCTTTGATTGTGTGTTTGGGACTGAACCAATGACTCCAGCATCTTGCTCTGTAATTGGGCAGTGCTGTAGGTGATATAAATGATGCTGTATGTTACCTGGCAGCAACTTAGTGTAACTTACAAGAGCGTACAGTCAGGAAATAAATGATGCAGGAGCAAAGGCAGCTCAGTGAAAGGTGTAAGACAAAGTGAGAGTGGGAGGTTCTTTATCTTAATTCTACTTGGTAGTTGCTTTTCTATCTACCCAGTTCTATTGCCCTGTAAATTACAACTACTTATCAACCAGAGGTAAAATGCAATATCATTTCAGTCACTTTGAGTTTGACCCAAAGTGTTTATATCCATGAAAAAAAATGAATGATTGCCACTTATTTATTTTTACAAAAATGATAGGCTATTGTGCAGGAGAAATCAGCCTCAGCTGACATTCACAGATGTTCTTTTATGTGGGAGGAAGCAAAGTGAAAACAGTATGCCACTCATGTTTCTGCTGGACGGTATTTTGGAATCTACAGTTAATCTGCTCAAGGGGGAAAAAACATGGGGAGAATGCACTGCTTAGCAATAAAATACATCAATACACCCAACATCACCACATCAATATACAGTGATTAAATTTATAGCTCTAGCTTCACAGTTGTTCTGCCTGAAAACCCCCAGGGTGGCCTCAAAGTCCTCTGCTTCTAATCCAAACTGGTGATGCCGTGGTGCTTCGGTCATTCAAAAAAACCCTCATTTTGCTTTGTATAATGAAGATTTCTTACATACCCAGCTAAAATACAGAAACATTGGGATTCTCCCCAGGAAATGCTCCCTAACTTAGGGAGGGTCTCCCATCATTTAATGATCATCTAAGCAAAAAAGGATTGAATTGGTTACAGCGAGTAGCCTCAAAGTTGGAGAGAGGCAGGAAGCAGCTATTCTCTGCCTGTTGAGAATTCTTCACTTCATCTGTTGGGGCCATAATACCTGCTTCAGAGGCTACAACCAGTGCCAACACTTTCAGCCAAGGCTCCTGCTTTTTTACATATTTCAGCTTCTGGCTGCAAGAGGTACATGATAGCTACATTTAGGACAGCTGGTAAAATCCTTAAAAGGAAGAAATGTTTGCCTGATTTTGTGGGAACTAAATTAAAAAATAATGGTGGGCAGTGAATCAACAAATGGACTAAGTCTTTTCCAGGGCTACCAAAGTCTGGGGAAGTATCACATGCCTCAGTGCTCCAAATTTTTTTTCTAGGGGAACTTTCTCTCCCTTGACTCTAGGTGGAGCCTGGGTCTGACAGCTGTGTATCCTAGGCAGCCTAAGATTCACGTCAGCCTTTTGAATTTAGATGCCATAATCAGTGAAGTCACTATAGCCTCTGGTATGTAGCTGGGCACTCAAATTAGGTTACTATAAAAACAAAAAAAGAGGCTAGCCTGAGATTTCACAAGGAAAAACATGTGGCAATGTGGCAGTTCAAAAGCATTTTGGCTTTATCTGAAATTTCAAGGAAAAGTAAGGATGTGAGTGAATTATCTACATGGACTCTGACTGGGATGATATATCTACCCTAAGGAGGGAGAGCTCTAGAACTTTGTCTTTCACCCATTAGGTCCATGCTAGAACAACAGTTTAGAGGGAATGTACTTGTTGCCTTATCCATGTCATGGCTCTCTTTGTGATCTCAAGATCGGGGCTGCTTCAAGTGTTCTTGAAGGGTCAAAACAGAAACTGTCCAGGGGTTCTTTAGCTTAAAAGAAAAATTAAGTTTTCAAAACAATATACTGAAAAAGGAGGTTTGTGCCAGTCATATAAGAAAAAGAACAATTGTTATATCTTCAGATCAAAGATGAGTTTGCCATAAATAGATTACAGCTGATTCTATCTATATTGACTTTTATAAAGTACCCACCACTGTAGAATCTAAGCAAGGAAAGATCTGATCTATAGATATACATTCATGCATTGTTTAAAAAATTAAATACAAGCCAAAATAGATGTTCTGTGAGGCAGAGACAAATTTTCTGCTTGAAAACAGCAATAAGCTTCTTATTGTTTACTAAATATTTGTACTGGATTTTCAGCATACAGAGAGATCATAAGCAAGAGATACAAGCACAAAGCAAACAAGGAAGTGAGAGGGTACAACAGAAAGCTAAGCAAATCATTGCATTACAGGATTTTCCAAAGCACAAATGATTTTCATGTAAAAAGCAAGTCCTATGCTGTATGAGATAAAGAAATGTTTAGCATAAATGTGCATCACTGATACTGATAGCAGAAATGGATATTAGAATAAGCTGGCCAAATTTTCCTGCCTTTTTATACTCCTGGAATTTTTCCAACTTGTTAGTTTGTGGTTCCATAATTCTAAAGAAGCTTTTGTTGGGTGATGACTTATTAACCTTCTGGATGATGCTGAGCCAGGGTATAGGTCTGAGGAGGAGGGGACTCAAGTCACCCTTCCCCCCTCACCCTTTGCAGGTTTTTAGCTGTGCCGTTTTAAGTGCACTCCACAGTTTTGATTGCTTGTCTTACTGTGCTTGATAGCCATTGCCCAGGCTGTGCATCAACAGGTCTGTGGATTATGAGGCTTTAGGAAAATGGACTTGAAAACAGTGTCTTCATCAGAGTACTGGGCATATATATATATATATATATATATATATATATATATGTATATATACATATGTGAATACCTGTGCCCAGCACACATGACTTTAATACTCTCAGCTGTCCTTTCTGCTCTTTCGTTGGAGATGACTGGAGAGTTGGCAGAATGAGACATATGCCTGTGCTCCAGTGGTTGCAGCTCTCATCTGATATATTAGCACAAACCCACCCTTCATTGGCAGTTTATGCTAATATACCAGCCTTAGCTAGAGCATTCAAGGTGCAGACACATGTTTCTTCTGCTTCACCTGCTGTTGGGGAAGTAACTTCTGGCAGAGGAACAGGGTGGACAGCTGGGGAGAGGTAACATCTTAAATCACATCCGCTAGTCTCTTTGGAGCTCATCTGTCAAACACATTTACACACTCAGAATGGGTGTAAATTGACTCTATCTTGCCTGGGACCATCAGTCATACTAAGGAGGACAGCTTGGGATAAGGGCATGAAGCTTCATCATAGAGTATGTCTGCTTCCATGTTGTATGTCTGAGTTATCCCTTACTGTCTTTCCTGTTCTTGAGAGAGACTGAAGTACCTAGGCTTGGAGACTTGCTGCATCCCTGCTAACTAGTGAGCACAGGCTGGGAATGTAGAGGCAAGCACTGGCCCACAGCAGTCCCTGCTGCTTAACTCTTAGCGTATTCCCCACAACCATTTTAGGGTATGTCAAGCAGCATTTCCACTGGCAAAGCCTGGACACAATCCAGGAGATGGCAAAATCAAAAAAAGTAATATGCTTCTTGAGGACTTGTTTCAGCCTGGAGGCTGAGCAAAGGGGCAATAGTGGGAGCTGCCTCTGGAGAGTGGATATCACTATCCCATCACCTCTCATACTAGAAGTATGGGAACAGGGAGTCTGGGGTTCAGGTGGATGTGGCTGGTAAGATCGCTTCTCTTGCCTTCAGTTTTCGCAAGGTTTTCCTGATGGCATCTCTCACCAACTTATGCTGTAGTTTCCTAGATAAATTCATGCTCAATTCTATCTCTGCAATTTCCATATCATGTTTATTCAGAATAAGTTGTTTTTGCTTCTCTCAGCCCTGCGGGGTTAACCTGTCTTATGAAATTCAAATGTCTTCCCCTTGCTTTCTGTCTTGTAACACTTCTTTCTTTTCCTTCCACCTCTTTGTTGGCTTCGTGGACTGTGCTAAGCTTGCAGGAGTTACCAGAGGGCTGAGAGGCAGATGTCTGCCCTAGACAGCTCCAGAGACAACTCCAACCTCTTCAATATGGGCTGCATTCTGGTGTATTGTGCAGCACTTTTGGCCATGAACATTACACAGCTGAACACTTATTATTGAGGAACCTTTTTTCAGATTCCACTCTGAGGAATAATACACCAGCGGGCCAAAGATTTAGTACAGAAAGCATTAAGGAGATAGGAATTTCTCCATCAGCTCAGCAGTTTTCAGTTGTACTAAAGGAAGATTCCTATTTAAGGGAATATTTTATCTCTCTGTTAATGCCTAATGTGTTGAACTGTTATACAGGGTTTTGCTATCACAAAATAAGATAATGACAATTTCTGTGTAGCCAATGATTCTTTGTACTACTTATAGCTTCTTTCATTCAAGGATCTCAAAGCTTTTTATGCCTTAGCTCTTTAAAGGACCCTATTTGCTTAGACATTCAAATCCCACTGAACTGAGTGTTTAACTTATAGAAGATATTGTAAAATATTAAATATTTGAAAAAATCTAGTCAATGTTTATTAACAAATAAATTTAAAATTGCATTATTCCCCCTCATACCTGTATGGTTGACTAATAACACATGGAGAATTTGGGTTCCAGAATGTATTAGTCCAGAATTGCAAAGGGAAAGGTGCTGGATTTGGGTTATTTCTATGTTACTTTATAATGCATTGCATGTTGGAAGAGCATAAAGTGTCCTGCAGAGGTAGCAAGGTGGTAGGTCTGCTGTCACAAGCTACCATGCATCATGGCAGAGGGATGACCAAGGGGAAGAACAGTGGCCTTGAACGCCAGATGTGCAGCACTTGACTCAATTGTTGTGTTTGCTCCAGGCTTGGCTTCAAAGGGAATGTTTTGTTTTTTTCTTTTCTGTTAAACAACCTCTTCTCCCCTCTCCCTTGGAATTTCTTCCTTCTAGAACATTAGGACCTTGACTTTTATTGGGCTGAAGGCAGGAAAAACAGTTTTCTTCACAGTAGTAGACATGCCATCTCTAGCTCAGCTCCTTTTGCAGACTCTGTGTGATTTAAGCACGTAACATGCAAGTGTTTTAAAAACAAGTACAACTAGTGATAGGAAAATGAAAAGACAAGACTGAGTGTCTTAGCAAAATCACTTCAGTTCCTTGTCTTTTTTCCACTGTGGAGAGGCCCTGGCACAAGGCAAACACAGCTAAACATCACTGCAAGAGGTTTTAGTCTGTTGTGTGACTATAACGAACTGGAATATTCCAAATGTAAGAAGGGGCTTTACTGCTTTATTTGCAGTCATACATAGCACACAAATCCTCATTTACACAAAGAACATGCTGAAGGCAATCTTTCCCTCTGCAGCATAGGACTGTGACCTTGCCAGGTGCTGAGGTCACACAGCTGCTTTAGAAGGTATTTAGCAGCCTACAAGGTTAAGTTTGGCAATTCCACCTTGTGGCCTGCTGTCTGAGTGCTCCTGAATGCTGCACTTGCCCACCTCCACAGATAAACCTCATCTTCCCTGATTGCAAGATTTAAGTTTTTACCTGAAAAAGACCAAAGGTTAATGTGGTAACAAAGCAGAATGGTTGTTATTTGGAGTAGATAGCAAATAGTTCTGTGCCCTCTGGTGCATTGCTTTAAAACTCTTCAGTGAAGGGGAAACAGTGAAATGGTATTCTGTAGGAAAGCTGTTCGAGTTTGAGTGGTTCATCTGAATGGGAATTTTTACGTTTCCAGTGGTTTTCTATATCCTGGCTTCTTAAAGAAGCAAGAGACAGGCAATCATCCTCTCTGCCTGCACATCAACCTGTCAGTCCTGATCTCCTCTGGTATCAGCTGACTAATTTCAGCCAAATTTCCTAACAGGATTGAAAAACCATGAACTTCCTATAAAGTACCAAGGAAGTTGTTGGCTAAGCTAGGGAAACAGACTTAAATGAGTGCCCTCACTGGGAAACAAGACGATGGTGAGATCTGAAGTGTAACTTGCCCAGTGTGTCCTGTCAGATGGCTGATGAGTATGTACATAGCTTAGAGCAAAGACAGCATGTGCTGCCTCTTGTCCAAGCTTTGGTTAGGTGACCATGGGGATGCTGCATAGATGTACGTGCAGGGAGAGGGGGCTGCTGCCATTTAGGACCAAATGATATTGCAGAGACTAAATGGACTTAGATATCAGAACATTTTAATCACAGATATATGCATTTTTATGAATTACACAACTTTTCAGTGGGAGAGATGACACAGCCCAAGAGAAAAGTGGGATGGGTCAGCACAGCAGCTCCAATTGTTTCATGCATAGTCCCAGCACTGGGTGGTGGGGCCCCTTGGGCTCTGTCCACAAGTGACTCCAGATATAAGTTTCGGTAGAGATTAACCAATGCTTGATTAATCCATATAAATTCCCTAAGTGCACTACAACTGTCTATTGCCACCTGCTGGTGCTATCAATCTGCTCATTTGGTCAATCAGGTCTTGATATGTTCTTGCTTAAGTTCTTATATTGAAGTTATTCCCTTATCCCATGAGGTTAACTAAAGTTTGTATGCTAACATCATGTCAACTAGGCCTAACTTGTGCAAACTGCTACAAGGGAACACAGGGAGACAGTACAAGTGAAGTACGTCCATAGGAGATAGAAGAGAATAGCTGGAGAAGAACCCTATGACTTCAGCTTATGTGGGATGTAGAACTGGAAACATAAATGAGAATTACTCTTGCTGTCACCTGCAAACAACTTGTTAACTCCAATGTTCTTGAGAGGCAATATGCACTCAAACCACTGATATGTGCCCGCAACCTTAAATTCACCTTAGCAAAGTTTTTCTGTGTGCATTGGTTATTTATTACTGCTAGAGCATTGTGGATGCCCAAGGGATTTCAGTAGCATGGGGATATGATTACACTCAATAATAAAATAATGTGCTGTAATAAATCTGTCATTTAGGGTAGAAAGTATTGACTGTTAATAAAATTACCTGTAGTATGGACTAAATTATTTTAGTACTATTAAAAATTCCAATTGCCAGTTTCATGGAGATGTAATTCCTTTTACTGTGGGTGCAGGAGCTAATGTGCGGATGGAAGAGGTGGAGAAAGGTGGGTGACTGCAAGGCAGGGCCTGAAACTATCACAAGGGAATCACAAGAAATGGCAGTGGCTGAGCAGCAGAAGGTTATATTCATGGTCGGGAAAATAATAACTAATTTTTGGAGGACAGCAGCCTAAACTGGGAAAAGTGCCAGGCACGAAGCATCCCTGGATCAGGAGCACTCTTATAATGTGGTTGGAGAAGAAGCCTGGGGGGTGTCTCTGGAGGGTTTGGTGTAAGCATTTATCCTTTTGGGCCATCTCCAGTCTCCTCTGAGTTCCTTTACTGACTCTAAAGGGAACAGGTGAATGGAGAATTTAAAGTCTTGGCTGCTCTAACCTATTATAGTCAAGCCTTGTGGGGAGAGGTCATGCAGGAGAGTAAAGCAAATGAGCAAACCAGAGGCGTGGTGTGGGGCCAGGTGGGAAAAGAATTTGGTGAGGAGAGTGGCCAAGAGAAGAGAACATGAAGGTACTTATGGTTGGACTCAATTATCTTAAAGGTCTTTTCCAACCTAAATTATTCTTTTATTACACTTGTAGGGCTGCATGCTGCTTTCTGTTTCTGAGGGGTGATGTTGCCAGAAAAAGGGAGGGGATGTGAAAGTCCTATTGTCATCCCTACTGAGAACACTGGGGTGGCTGACAGAAGAGGAGATATTGGAAAGCCACCTAGGAAGAGAACTGAGTGGGAGTGATTTCTCAGCAGGGAAGACTGAACTGTATGGTTCATAGGGACAGGACTAAGCTGCAGTCAGGCATAAAGCACAGTAATTGCTACTGAAGAAGCACCCAAAGTTGAGCAGGAGGTATGGTCCTACTATGTCTCTAGGTTTGACCAGGACTAAGAAAAAGGTAATTCAACCAAAAAAGAAAGTGAAGCTACAGGGTGTGAAAGAAAATGGACAAAACTCTTTCGTCATTGTCTCAACACAAGAAATATGGGAAATGACTAAGCAGGAAGATCTCATGCATGAAAACAATGATGATTTAGTTGGCATTACAGAAACTGGGTAGGATAACGCATGTGACTAGAATACCAATAAAGGAAGATATGATCAACAGCAGAGGAAAGAAAAAACTAGGGCAGAAGAAAATGAGGTTGTATAATGATGGATCAAAAAGGTAATTCAACTTTTTTTCTAAGCCAATTTTTTTCTCTTGTGTAGAACTTCTGACCTGACATTCCCATGTGAATCAGGCCCACTATATTTTAAGATAAAAAGCTGAGCCATAAAAAGATGTCTTTAAGGTTTTTAATAAATGAGATACTCATTAGAAACATGTTTCGTTTTTAAGTGATCCTGTAAGCATGATTTCATAGTTACAGCATGATTAACAGAGGGTTAGTATATTCCAGCAGGTACAGGGCAAAAAAATTGTGTTGTCGTCTGAAACAGTGAGCTGGGGCTCCCTTTAAGCTCTTGAAACAAGCAGAACAGGGTAAACAACATAGCTTATCCCTTTCTGTGAAGACTGACCGGGGAGTGGGTAGGAATTGAGATACTTCTACCTGTTCTACGCTCTGACTGTGTGAGCCTGGTCAAGTCACCGCTGCTTTTTTCATGATTGGGTAGTTCAAATACTGGTGACAAGCTTCACTGTGGGCTTTGAGGATTCATTAACAAATGTTTTGAAAATTATTTGACATTCCACAATTATCATGGTTAGATAGACATTTTAAATTTTAACCTGATCTCTTCTAATAGGGTGTGTGATGGGGTCAATTCCCATATCCAGAGAGCTTGGACACTCAATTATTGTGGGATTAAAGATCCAAGCATTGCTACAGATTTTAATTCAGAATGGTCTCTCTACTAAGCAGAAACAAAACAGTGAGTCAAAATGTTAGAAGATTTTGTGAACATATCACAAGACAGTCTTATCTTCTTTTCCTGTTGTTGTTGTCTTTTTGGAAAAAGGAAAGAAAAAAATTTGGAGGAATAAAACAAATGAGGTGTTCCTCCATCTAACTGACTTCTCCTTGGGCATCACGACAGTGAGACTGGCTCACCTAGAGCAAGGCACATAGGACCTTCTATTTTCATTAGCACCCTGAGAGCCAAAAATAGCTATGGAGGCAGAAGCTGGACTTTTCTTACTTCTGTGTGAAATCATCAAAATGAAAGGCACTGAGCTGCCCTGGCAGGTCCCAACATATATTTCCACACTTGATGGTCAAAGTAAATCTCTTTGGACATACCCCCACAATACGTTTGGTTTGGATTTATTGAGAAAGTACAGTGTTATTTTTGAGATAATAACATTACATACTCTGGTTTACCCCAACTGGAGTATGCTGGAGTTAAATGAGGCAAAGAAACAGGCCACTGTGGCATGAATATAACAATTGCAGTTGTAAAAAACCAATGAACTTTCAGTACTGAAGTGTGGCAAAAAATAAATAAGGAGATATTTTATATAGTGGTCACACACTGTAAAAAAATAAAATGTTCAAAAGTAAGAAAAGCCAGATCAAACTATTAGAAAATAATGGAAAAGCTTTCAGGTATTTTAGAATCAAAGCATGAGTTGGTTTTATTATTATTACTGCAACACCTATTGGGGAAAAATCTCCACTGTTGGCAAAGAAATATCTTGTCAGACATGCTTATACATTGAATGTCCAGCAAATTTCCTTTTGCAAGAGATTAAAAGAAAATAATACTGTAAGCAATGGGCTTCTGAGCTGGATGTAAGAAAGGCTGGGCAAGGGCAGTGTCTGTGGTGGACTGAAAGTAAGGGTTGAAATTTACTTAATCAGGTGAGCACTGTCCATATAACCCAAGTCCACTTTGCAGGAGTGTGAGAGCTTCTGGAGGTATTGCCATATCCAAATTAATATCCCAATCTACTTAATGTAGCCTGGACCTGGAATATGGATCTAGAAACATTTCTGCTGTCTGGACTTTCGGTTCAGTTCATTATAGAGGGAGGCCAACCCTATAATTTCAAACAGTTTTTTGCATGTAATGACTTCAATCTGCCCTTGCAGGTGATAAATGGTTCTCATTGCCTTGGTAGTTCTATTGCTTGGGAATCAGGCCCATGGTATTGGTTCTGACATATCTCTAATAAGGATGCTAGAACTTTCTGCAAACCAATTATGGAGCTGATAGAAAGGAATGCAAAGCTGTCCTCTAGTATGAGCTGGAGATGGGGCATAGGGAGGATGGGAAAGTATTAAAAACACAGTCTCGTAAGCCCAAAGGCTAACAATATCAAGACAACTTAAAATACAAGGTAGATTAAAAAAAAATCCATTTGGCTGAAGGGAGGGCGTGTAAAGGAATTGTATAGAAAATGAACAAGCAGGGAGATGGAATTGAACAGATAGCCACCAGTGCACACCTCAAACCAGGGAGAGGAGGAAAGAGAAGCCAAATCAAATCACATTTGCTTGGGGCGGGAAAGAAACAAGAAAAGGCCTTATCAAAACATCCGGAGAGAGCGAGGCATCTGAGAGTTTTCAAATGAGAAAGTGAGGTGGGGGGGAGGACAGAAGAGTGGCGGAGATTTTCAAACACTTTTTGCTCAATTTTCTTTGCTTCACATCGCATAATTAATCCTCCTGAAGGGCTATTTTTCAATATCATTGACTGCTTAAGACACATGTACCCCATCAACCCCCTCTCTCCCTACCACCAGTGGAAAGCATCTTGTGGATTAGCACCTCCTGAGAGGGTGCCCTGTTTGACCCACAGAGTATTTGCTGGGTTTCAGGAGCAGCAGTCAAAGAGAAATGCCAGAAGGATGGAGCTGACAGCTGCAAGTAGCCCTTGTACCAGTTCTCTGTAGTTTATTCCATTCCTCTGGGATGAATGACCTTAAAGGATCAGCAGGACTTCTGGGCAGAATCCTTATTTCTTCTGTAAGCAGGGAGATGGAGTGGGTGACAGGCACGCTATCTCTTGATTAGGAATACAGAGGAAACTCTCATTTGGAGCATTTTCCTCTATCCTCAATATATGTAAATACATACTATATAGCAATATATATCCCCTCAATGTATATATTACTTTTTTCACAGAATATCAGCAAGTGAGCTTTTACCATTGCTGGATAAGGGCCTTAAGACTATCTTTCTAATTTTCAGTGCCTGACCTCAGTGACAAAATTCAGGTGAGCCTGGTGGCATTACCTTACTGAATCAGAGCCTTAGATGATGAAAGTGAGTGCAGGAGACCTGTTGCGCTTTGATTTCAGAGAGGCACTGAGATAATGTTGCATAATAGAAAGAAATGAAATGAATTCCTAGCTGATAAAACATGCCATCCGAGGGCTTGACAGATGAGAAACAGAATGAAACCAATGGGTTAAAGTAGAATAAGAAAGGCTTTTACAAACAGATCAGAGGAAAAAGTAGCAGTAGGGAGAAAGTAGGTCTATTAGTAAATGAGGATGGGAAAGAAATTAATGATGGCTTAAAAATGGCTGAGACTGTGAATTTGGTTTTCCTTCCCCCCAAAGCATCATGAACAAGACTAAAAAATAAAAAGGACAGTTTGAAAATGTAAAGGACAAACTGTAAAATAGCTGTTAAAGAGTAGGTATGGGACTCTTGTAACAAGATATGTTGTAGGTCAGCTCTTATGGGTGAGATATTATACCAGAATGCTTTGGCTCTACAGGACCCATCCAGTCCCAGTCAGACCCAGCTGCGATCATCGTGCAGTCTCTATAGAAGGCTCAGAACAGAGCTGGCAGATGCCAACAGGAGATGATCCATTTTTGCAGGAATCCCAGATCCTAAAAGATTTGAAAGGAGCAGGAAAGCAGGCATGAGCCATAATACAATAGTTTTGGTTAAAATAGAAAAAAGATGAGTGTGCTGTGACAGAGGGTGGAGTTTATTGGCAGATCCTCTCAGGACTGGAGGAACTGACCCAGCTGCCTTACGCACAGGCAAACAGCTGCACAGTGTGTTTGCTAGGACACTTAGTTGTTAACTTTGCTGCAATACTGGTAATTATTTTTGAAAAAGCAAGGAGGTTTGAGGAGATAATGAAAGCTTTAAGAAAAGTGAGTGACCTTCAGAAAATAAGTCATCCTGTAAGTAACCATCTTTTCAGTCTAATTTCTATTTTCAGCAAAATAATAGATATTTGGAAAATCACCAAAAAGTTCATAGATAATGAAACCATAAGCAATAGCAAGTATACAGAGAAACTCTGTGGCCAAATGCTTTTTGTATTGGAAGAATGTACATTTGGAAGACAAAAGGCAGTTATAACGCATGTGGATTGTTGCAAAATATTGGATAGCTTTAAATTCTGTATGAACTTATGTGAATTTTTAGAGGAAAATTGGAGAGTGAAAACTGTCCTTGGGAGTTTGAAAACAAGGGTTTTTTTAAACTGACAGCTCATGCAGCTCCAAGGGAGGTATCTTTTTCCAGGCCTGGCAATATCTTTGGGGAATTCTCCTATCTCTGCCCAAGATACAAATGCAAACTTAGAGCTTTACTGTTTGGAAGATTGCCAGTGTTACCTGGCAATTTTCCTCCTCTCTTCCACTCCTGCAAAAGTAACACTGGAAGATCACTGAAGAGATCCCAAAATCTGTCTCGCTTAATATGACAATTTTGCTCTTGCTGTGCTCCCCTAGAGCAGGCTCACCTAACAAGCACTGTGATCTGAAGGTTGCTCCTGTGTGGGGATTTTGAATGTGCATGTGGGACTTTGGAAACAGTTTTGGCCTTCTTTCATAATCTTGACCTGCAAGCCACAGAAGTTCCATGCAAAGCATGGTTGGCTGTGGCCACAATCCTTGGCTGGTTTGCAGACAGTGCCTCTGGCACTCAGATTGGGATGATAGCCCTAATGAACATGGTGAACCAAGAAGAGTTATTCCCTTTCTTCCTGCCTGGACAGGAATGTTTTTCAGTTGAACTTGTCTTTATAAATAATGCACTATTACACACAACTTCTATCTGTCATTTTAATTTATTTCCTTTCACCTCTCCTCCCCCTACACATGTTCCTTTCCCTGTGGACATTTCTGTTCACTTTCTCTCTTTCCCCTCCAGAGTCTCCTGTGTAAAAATGAAAAGGAGGAAAAAAACTTCAGCTGAAACCTGCTATTTTGTTTATCTCCAAGCTGTCTGCCTGCTGTCCACATACATTGTTATTTTGTCCCAAAGGGGTAAATTAAATCTTTGTGGTGAAAGCCCAAAACTTTTGGAGCTGGACAGTGCCACAAGTCCCTTGTCACAAAGGTGGACCTTGACAAAATCCCTGTCTCCTGGAGTAGTCTCGCAGAGGCCCAGGCTCACATAAACACCCTGATGGGCAACTGCAAAAGACTGCTGAAGGAAAGGCTTGCTGAGATATGTTTCTCTTCCTCAAGGCTCAAGCTACAAGAAAAAAAAAGGACAGGAGAGGGTTTGCCCTTCCCTTGGATTCTGGTGCTTATTCCTGACTTTCTCTGTGGCCCACTGGAATATTAAACAAAAGGCCAGATAACTTTCTAATGAATAAAACCTCATTAATAACATATCTGGAGCTTCACAGAAACTCAGTTTAGGAAGAATAATCTTACCTGCACAGGCAAAAAATGCTGCTCTGCCATTCAGGCAATGTGGGGAATGTGTCTAGTTCTTCCACGAGCATCCCAAAAGACCTTAAGCATCTGATTAAGGATCCCAGAACCTCAGCTGCTCATTTATAGAAATAAATCAATAATACCAAATAATTGTATCTCTGTTTTTGATGGCCTGGGCCGGTTTCTCAGTGTGCACTTATCCCATGCCTGGTACAATGGACCTGTGAGCACTGGCGAATAATTACAGAGAAATATTCTAGTAAAAGTAGTTTGGGATGGTGTGAAAGAATTTATGGTGGTTACAGAGCACTAGATAGATAAAACTTGCTCTATAGAAGTATAAATACCTTTCAGACAAGACAGCTCAGTTCTGCCAGGGTGGAGGGAATGAATGCTAATATTTGCAGCTTGCATGGGCAGTCACCTCTTTTCCCTCTCCCTTAAAGAGCCAAGTTACTACTGTCAGTGCTGCCAGAAATCTGGTCACTTCCATCTTATTTGCTCCCCAAAGTGAGAAGGTATTTTTAACTACCTCAAGATTTATTGGGTTAGCCCAAAGATGTAGGCAGGGCTACATCCATGACTTAGGCTGAGGTGTCACTAAAAACTTACACCTGTGGCAAAACCAGTTTGGAAAAGTTTTTCATGAGGAAATTCTCATCCATTCAGGCACCACTGTCTCACTGGAACAGATATGTTCTGCAGTGGGGTATGAGCTTTGCTTAACCTTGGAGCAGAAAAAAGGTACAGATACGCTGCCTTTTCAGCCTGGCTCAAGGAATTATATGTTCGTCTGCTGAGTTGGGTGATTCTGGTTTTCCAGGCCCAGTTGAACTGAGACTCTCATGTTTTTGTAGATAGATTTTTCTCTCAGATTTCACCTTTGAGAGTTCACCAGCCCTTCAAACTTCTCAGCTGTTCAAGAACTGTTCTCTGCAAGCTACCCATCTTCTCTTAGCTTCCTGGGCAGATAGATAGTCCCAGAAGCCAAATACTTGGGAGAGAAGGTGAGATGTCCTAAAATATTTCTGTTTCCTTCAAAATATTGATCTTCTGGTTTTATTATTTCATCTTAAGGAAGGGAAAAAAGTAAAGCTTACACTTCTTTTGGGGAGTGAATAGGGAGGAGAACTGTTTTTTCTATCTCTAACCATGCCCTCTATTTGCCTATCTATTTCTCAACTTCTTTTTGTTGGGCACACATGTAAAACAATTCCAGGCTAAAACACCTCATTGTCTGCACCAGTGGGTGCAGCAGACAATCTGCTTCATCCTAATGACAACATCTATGCCATGAGAAAGTGGTCCAATCAAAGACCACTTCCAACTACAGAAGGCCAGTCATGTTTTTGGAAGGGGACTATTGGTCCTTGGCATTGCTTGAAGAGAGCATTGGAAAACAATCCCCTTATTGGCTGCTGCCTCATTGAAACCCCAGTGCAAAATATCCTTTATATCCCCAGCATTGTTGGGGTTGGGGGTGTGT
The DNA here is from genome assembly GCF_003984885.1 of Neopelma chrysocephalum. Taxonomy (NCBI): domain Eukaryota; kingdom Metazoa; phylum Chordata; class Aves; order Passeriformes; family Pipridae; genus Neopelma; species Neopelma chrysocephalum. The sequence goes on along the minus strand of NW_020897715.1, from coordinate 13,919,193 downwards.
ATGACATCCAACCCAAGGAAGAGTTGCTTAGCAACTGTGTCCTGCCCTCAGGCTGCCTGCAGCTGCCTGTGATGTTCTGCTTTGATGATGGAAATTCTTCCATCTTGTGTTCTGGGGGCTCTCTGTGTGTATCCCGCTGGGTGTATGTTGTGTGCATAGATTTTTCTATTGAGCTTGTCTGATCTTACCAGCTTAGGTGCCAAACTCACCTGCTCCTGCAGTTTGAATTCATCTTTGCTAATTAAAAGCAAGGGTTGTTTTTCTAACACCTGGTTTACACAAGAAGCTTGTACCAATTGAGTGCAAGTGATTTACAGGCTGGTTGGATAAACTAGTTCTTTTCCCACTTTTGTGGAAACTGCTTTTTCATGTGCCCTTGGGATGACCTTCCCATTAGAGGGCTAAATGAGTTAGTCTACACATGATGAGAAGGGATTTGCACAAGTCAACTTAGAGATAGCTATAGCAATTTTTAAAAAATAATTTAAATGAGTCTTGCTAACAGGCACTCAATGTGAAGTGATCAAGTTATTGCTGAGAGACATTTGTTTCAGCGAACACATTTTACTTGGTGGCTGAGCTGAGGGCACAGAGCAATGAATGGTTCTGCCAACAGCTGAGTCAGTGGAAGAAGATAAGGTAGTTGCTGATAGCTGCCCCATGGCGCTGGTGATGCCATCCTTCAAAGAATTGCCAGCTGAACTGCTTGTTTCATTTCTCCTCTCTGTTTCAGTCTAAATGTGTGACCTTGTCTTAAAGAATAAAAGTAGCAAGTCTCTAAGCTGGTGGAGTGGACTAGACAGTAACCTCTGGTGGAGAGCAGTTCACAGCAGGCTCCTCTTGACTTGCTTGATATAGCAGAAGGTCCTGCATGCAGTCTTAATCTTGTATTTGGGCAGCTGCCATGTTAATGTTTGGTTATTCACCGAGCTCCAGTAACTTAAATGCTTTGGAGGATGGTACCATATTCCTCTGGCCTAAATAACATTGGAGTTGTTCAGAATGAAATGACTCTGTAAAAGTGCTGAGATGGCCAAGTCTGTGAACAAACTTAGTTAAAAAAAACACATCTCCCTTGTGAGCTACCTCTGCTGATGGCTCTTTTGAGAGGTAGCAAGCAAAGGTGCTGAATATCAGAGTAGAAAATGGAAATAGACAGCTCTAGCTGTGTTTAGGTGAGGACTTGTTTGCTTCCTGTGGTGCCTTCTCAACATCACTGTCAGAGTCTCCACAGGAAGAATTTTTCCCCTGTTTCTACTGTCTCTGGGGAACTGTTTGATAGACACAATGGATTTGCTTGCAAGCACTTTAAATAATTTCCAGGGCTTTAAGTCCCGGAGGGGGTCCAATTCCCATCTGAAGCTGCTCAGTGGTTCAGGTCAGACCCCCGGAGACAGCCCATCTGATGAACAGGTTCATCCTACAGGGCAGGGGATGTCTCAAGTACCTTAAAGGAGAGTGTTGTTATTTGTAAACACATGTTAAGATATTTTGCCTGTGTTGTGTTATTACCATAATTATTACTTTTACTACTACTCTGTGGGTTTTGCCAAACAGTTCTCATTTATACATGTTGCGGCCATTTCTGCTTCAAGAAATCATGAGATAAGATAAAAACAGAGATAGATAGTGGAGAGTGAAATGACTTGTTCTGGTGCACCCAGCAGGCCCTGTGGTAGTACCCATATCTGCTCTCATCCAGAATCATCAAACCCACTCCCTGGGTCTGTGCCCCTCTTCTAATGAGACTTTCTCCTAAAGAGATACAAATTGCCGAGCTCACAGCACTTTTGAACCATGGCTCTTTTCCTTACAGTAAGGTAAAGTATGATTGTGTGTTTTCTTGTTTTATGTACAGTGTCTGATTTACCTCCAGAACCCGTCTTGTTCCCTTTGCCTTCAGTGGGAAAGGTAATGGTATGAATAACAAAAGCAGTGTGCAAAGAGCTTGCACTGCAAGAAACCCAAGAAATTGATGTGGTAGGAAAGAAGAGTTAGGAAGCAGCTGGGTGAGAGGGGCATTGTGGAAAGCATTCTGTTGCTTCTTTTGTTCCCTTCCAGCAATACTAAAAATCCATATTTCCCTCACAGAGGAAGTGCCATCACAGAGAGAGGCCAAGTCCAGTTCTGCCCACACCATGAAGGAACTCTGTGTGGTACACCTTATTGCTGTATTTAAGTCATATATCAGCAAAACCTAGGTCTTCCTCAAAACATCACTACTTCTAGGTCACACAAAGAGACAGGGGTCTTCAGTCTTGACAATGCAAATTAGTGAAAGGACGAAATAGAATGGGTGAAGCATGAAAGATGCAGAAAAAGAATGGCAGAATGGGACTGGAGTTGAAAGAGAAGAAAGGATGCTTTGTAAAGTAAGAAAGATAGCTTATAGGAAGATGCAAATTCTTTTGTTAGATCAAATGATAGAGATGGGAAAAAACCAATGTAGATTTTTCGGTACAACAGCCAAAAACGTGATGGCTGGAGACCAGAGAAAGTGGCTACCTTGACCTGCTGACCAGCTATCTGCTCTCATCTTGACTCTCCAAACTTCAGGGTCTTTTCAGGCTTCTCTAATGTTGATTCCAGTTGGTGACTGTTAAGGGTTTAGAATACGGCATATTCCCATTTGCCATAGGGAAATGTCTATCAGATGCTGTTGAGAGTTCCTGGCTGTCAGAAACTGCTCTGTGAAAAGCCTAGAACATACCCAGCTGTAGGGCAGGAGTGGGGTAGGTCATCCACAGTAGGGACCTAAGCCATTCTGATTCACTGGTTTGTGTATAGTGAAATCTCTCATGGGGTAGGGTCATGGAACACTAGCAAACCTACTCCCTACCCACACACTTTTCCTCAGCTTTAAATACTTCCAGGTGCTAGGCCAACGATACAGATGATGCTATTAAGTTTGTCCAGACTGTGTTATCACATTGGGAATTGGAAAGCAAAGGGACTTGAAAGCTATGCAGCAGACATGGAAAAAAATTTGGCATAAGCATGAATAAGCATCTCTAGCAGGGAACTCGTTTTTATTCCTTACAGCAGGCTCCATGTTCACCACAGCTACTGAGCTGTCTGAATGAGTATGTAAAGCAGTATTATAAATCTGTGGTGCTACATGTGCGTTTTTATTCCTATTACACTGTATACATATTTTATTATGTTTATCATTAATATTCAGCATGGGGTATTAGCAGAAGTCAGAAGCAGTCAGTTCTGCTATGGTTCCTCCAACAAGCTCTCAAAAGGGCTTTCCAAAAACTGAGACTTCTTCATTTCTGCCTTGCCTCATATGAGCTCCCTCTAATGCTCATGAGAATCTGCTGCATTTCCTCATCCCTCCCCATACCATTAGCTTTAGATACAGTCAGAAGTAAATGCACAGCCTTCTGGCATAAATGCAGATTTTGCCTAGCTGGATGAAGTGACTAGGATTATAATTAGTGTCAGTTTGGGTCTTTTGGTTGCAAAACTGGAAACTTATCCCCTCAGCCTTTTTCTTTTAATAATAATTAATTATTAATCACCCCAACAGAAGAAAAAGGAAAGAAGAATTACTGGTGATGTGTGGAATAGACATGATGGGAAGAGGTAGAAAATTGTCTGATAGGAAGCTGAGACTCTGGAGTCTTATTTGAGGAAATTTTTGACTCATTAATTATTGCATTTTAAATAGACTCTGAAGCCCACTGGAGAAAGTATTTCTCCCCCTCCTTTGCCTGCCACGTGCAACCACATGCTGGAAATCTCTATTTGCTCACCTTTCTGACCTCAGCACTGCTCCAAGGCAGCTGGAAGCTACAAAGGCATTCTGGTTAATGAGACAAGCAAAAAGATCTCTCTGTGTCCCTCACTGCTTCAGAGAAGTCTACATCGTCCTGCAGGTCACCACAACAGAATTCCTCTGTGGCTGAGATAGCAAAGCTCCCTGGGGCTTTGATTCTTCCTTGCCAAAGTAAAGGATAGGCCCAAACGCAGACTCTAGGGAGAGACATTCTAAATGGGAGCCAATTGAAAAAAAAGAGTTAAAAACCAATGAATTCCACACACACAAACCCCCCGCCCCCATCCAACGAACACTAACAAAGAAACCCACAGTGAGTTTAAGGGGCACACAAAGTTACACAAAGTGTCAGAGTCTTTCTTTAAGTTCAGACTTGACTGAGACAGCTGTGCTTGGTGTTGATACAAGATAGGTCTGGCTCAGTGGAAATCCGTCTCTTGTAATGATCATACTGGTATTTCAGCAGCAAGCTGTCCATTTCCTTTTTTTTTTCTTTCTTGTAAGAGGAAACCCTCCTTTTTTCTTCCTTATTTTCTGTGACCTCCCCAAGCTTCTCAGTGCTATTGATCAAAGCAGTCTTCCTTGGGCCTTATCTCTCTTTCACCTCCTGGTGTGAATTGTGCCTCATCAGCTCATGCTCTTTCACTGTTGAGTGAAAGTTTGAGCCATGCTGTTTGAGCCCTCTTTCCTCTTCTCTCTGCCTTTCAAATAAGTTCTGTCATTAGCACTGCTCCCATTTCTTCTGCCAGTCCTAGCAGTAAGGCTGGTGGCATCACTCCTGTGTGGGCCACACTCAACTCTCGCATCTCCTTCAGCTTACCAGCTCATCTCTCTTGTTTGTCTGCCTGAACTCTACCACATCTCACGTCCACTGTAACTTCCTACCTCTGAAGGCTTCCTACAGGGAACTGTCTGTGCCTGGGTGAAATTCTCTGCTTCCTCGTTGTATGGAGGCAGCATGGACTGTTTTGCAGGGTAGTCATCACAGAACCCAAAGCATTGAAATTATGCTCTTAGTTACGCTTCTTGGGCAAATGACTTGTTTCTCTATGTCTCTGTTTTTCAAGGTGTAAAATAAAGATGATGCTGATCTGCCTTTCTTTTCCCCCCAGTGTTTTGAGATCTGTGAGGGAAAACCGGCAGATGAGGGGCAATTGTCATTGTGCTTCTTCTAGAATCAACTTTTACTGAGATCTCACATTTATATTAAATCACAATTTCCTTATTGATGTCTTTGTCAGGCTCATGCTCCAGCATCCCAGACACACACACACAAGCTGCTTTTGCCACATCCACTCCTTTGTTAAAATCCATTATCATTGACTTGTCACACTGACCTATTCAGAATTATCCCTTATGTGATTCTTCCCAAAGCCATGCTGGGCACAGCACCTGCAGTCATGAAGGGAGGCTGATTAGTACTGTGGAGAGGTAATTCCCCAGTAAGGTGCCCAGATCAGAATTGCTTTTCTGATTTTCCTGAGCCCTCTGCAAGGACCTGTGACGTGTGTGATTACATTGGTTTCAGTCAATGACCCCTGCGATTGCTGCTCCTTCCCCCTTGCTGCCACACTTGACCCCAGGAACCTTTTTCTGAGTGTCCCTTCCCTCTCCATTCGTTACTGCCACTGCTCCCCTGCTCTGTCAACTGATCCTTCTGTTTCACCTCTGGGCCATTCCCACCTTGCTTCCCCCACCTGTCCAGCTGCAATCAGAAGCCCCATTAATATACTGTACATGCAACACCACAGCTGGCTGTGTAAACCTTTATCTCTTCTTTTAATCTCCTCTGTAGTGAGATGTAGGGCTCTCTCTGTGAAGGATGCTACACAGAAATGACTTGTTCTGTGTAGTTTTCCGTTATGCAAACTTACTGTGCCAAGAAGAGCCTTTTGACTGCTTTAATATCGTTTTCCCTTCACCACTTGATGGTGCTCTTGGACACAGCAATTCTTCATTGCGCTGCAAGAAGGGCCAGTGCAGCCAGTTTCTTCAAAATTGACCACTAGCTCTGAGGAGCTTGATAATTCCGGGACTCAATTCAAATCCATAGCTAAGTTCAAACCCATCTCAAAACAAGGTGCTGCTTGCCTTTTTTTTTTAATTACAGGCAGCAGCATCCTAAATTTTTACCTATTAGGGTAAAAGCCTGCTTGCTTCTTTTCCTATTCCCTGTTCTCTTGACTGGTTTATTTTCTCCCTATTTGGTCCAACTCTTTTTTTCCATTTCCTACTTTTGTTTTTCCCTCACCTTTTATTTTCCGTTTTCCTTCATGTTGCTTTCACCTATCCTTTTCTCCCAGTGCCTATCCCACATCTCCTAAATGTATCTCCCTGCTTTTATTAGCTTTTATCTGTTTGTCCTTCCTCCCCTTTCCTCCTGTGGTGCTCTCTCTAGAGTTCACAATCTTAGGTGTAGAGTCAAGTCCCAGTAAGTCATAAGAGACTTTCAATATAATTTTCTTCCTCTTTCTTCTGAAATTCTCAGAACTTGCCTCTCTCTGCTTCTGCTGCACCCTGTCACCTTGCATTAAAGAAACCTAAACAACTCCAAACTCATCCTCTTTTCTACATCCTTCTTCCTCCCATGACTGACTTACTAGTTGTGTTGTTAGGTGGAAAAGCATGCCCTGCAAGTTAGCAGAGAAACCTCAGTACAGAGCACCTCAGAAAAATTCCCTGGGTATCTGAGCCACAGAGAGAAACATTTGAACTGCTGTGAAGAAATTCTCCTAAGAAGGCTTGCAGCAATCTAAGTGCAGAATTCATGTTGTTGGGTATAGGCTCTGAGAAGCAGAGTACTGGGTGGCTTCGCTCACTGCTTTAGGGCTTGAGAATCCCCAACGACATTGTAGCTTGACTTAAATTTCATTTTTTCATGCTAGAGTAATGGTTAAACTCTCTCATGAAATGATAGCAGGCTTCTATCCAAGCCAGAGGTCATACAAGCACTTTAGCCACTCAGGAAAGACAATTTCAATGGGCTCTGAAAAAAATATAGAGGGTGTGTATGCATGTGAAAGAGAGAGATAATGAAACTTCAGTGCAAGTATGGAGAAAGAACGGAGTTGAAGCACAGCCTGTTCAAGCAGCTGGTAGCCTGACCCTAAGGAAAAGCCTAGAGTTTGATGCTGTAAGCAAAGGAACTCTCTGGCTTGTTTGATTTCTCCTGCATGAAGAAAATATGAGTCCATGCGTTCCTTGCAAATAAATAAGATGTCATAAAAGAAAGATTTCTTTCTAGCTCCAGGTTCACCTGCAACAACCCACAAACCCCTGAATTTTGGTTAGTGGAATGGAGGGCAGGAGGTAAAATGACGTTGTGTATTTTTTAACAAAGCATCAGAGCTCTAGAAAATGTGTTTTATCTGTGAATCTCAAAGCAACATATAAAGCAAGATTGTTTTCTTCTCCCATTTTTATGGAGACGAATATTTAGGTCATCCACTGAGGTGAAAATTTTGACAAGGGATCTCTCATAACTCAGAAATCAAATTCTTAACTCCCCATCCCTGCCTACAGCTATGTACATGTTGTCTAATGCACTGTCAGCAGTCTAAAAGCACAGAGAAGGAAGGGTTATCTCTGGTCAAAGGTGAGGACTTAGCTTTCACTCTCAGCAATTTACTGATACCACTGTGCAATCTTGAACAAGCTGTTTGGGTTTTGTTGTCATGCACAGTGATGTAAATAGGAAGTTCTATTTTAAGGTGTGAGCCCCTGGTCAGGTTCCAAGTCCACTTCTAAAAGAACCCCAAAACTTTGCCTAGAATTGCCAAAGTTCTCCTGTAAGACAGGGCCTGTGCTGTAAAGTATCATAAAGGCAATGGAGCTGGTGGACCAGACTTGCCATGTATGTGATGCAATATTACAGTTCTCTAATCTGGTCCTTTGTTGCCAAAGCTAGTTTATTTTCTGTAGAAGTTTCTAATGCACAATGTTCCCATAACTCTGAAATGCAAGAGACAACCTTCTGTCTGAGGTATGACTGAATCCATGGGAGTGAGATCAGAATCAGTCTCTCAGCACTTACAAAATTATTATAATAATATTGACTTAGGGGGGCATTGTGACAATTAGTGAAGGACTGTAATATATTTTGAAACCTGCAGATGACAGTGGGAGAACATAATAATCATTTTCTTCCTTTAGTTCTTCTGTATATGGATCTCAAAGTACCCCATTAGCATTATTAAACTCCAGAGTTCTGTGTGAGGGCGTTAAGTAATTTAATGAATCCATGGTCATAGGAATAATTTTTAGTTGTCTCAATACTGTACATCATGTTGACTTCCATCTTCATTGCTGAACCAGTGATATAACTCAGGTCCTCTTGTGCCAAAAGAACAGGCACTTGCCACTTAAAAACCCCATAGCATCTCCATTAATTATGATCAGCATGGGGACTATACATTCCATTTAGCAAATACTGAACCTAACCAACAGGCAGGATGTAACAGTTTGCAATTGAAGCTAGAGTGTCTTAGCAGCCTCCAGTGTCCACTGACATCATCTCCCTTGCAGCTCTGTGAGGGAACTGGACTTGCATTACCTTTGGAGGCAGCCCTGTGTGGGAGAGAGAACAGACTTCTTGTTCCCTGGAATAGGGTCAAGGCCTCTTTGAGTTTGGCTGCTCTTAAGGAAGAAAAGCAAAGATACCTCTGTATCTTTCAAACACGACCTTTTGGGTTGTGTCTGCTATTAGTGAGTTCGAAAACATTTATTCTATTACCTCAGGAGTCCTGAACTCCTTTCTGGGGGCACCTGCTTCTCCCCTATAACAAAATAAAGCAAATCCTGGTTTTGGTCCTCTGAATCACATCTATGTTAGAAACTCTATTAGGACTGTGTGACTATCTCCCTAATGTTCTACTTGACAACTCAGTTCAGTCAGAGACTCTCCCTACCCCAAACCTTCTGCTTTCCCTCAGCTTAGATCCAGTTTCTCCAGAGCTCTTCTGCTAGAGCTGCCCAGCCTCTACATGGGGATTGTCTTCAAAAGGACACCGTCAAATCGTATCAACCCCCATATTGTGAGCACAGTGTAGGCTCTGCTGTATGCTCTTGTCGGCCTAAATATAGTTATAACCCTTGAAAGCTATGAGGAGAAGAAAGGAATAAAGGTAAATTGAGGGGACATTCCTTCCACTCCCTTTTTCCCATGAACACACACATCTATGTATTCAAGTGCAATCAGAAAAAACTCTCTGAACTGCTGGGATTTAAACTAGCAACCATCATTTCTGTACAAGTGGGGCACCAAGCATGAGGAAATATGTTTTATCATGCCCAAAGTACTGCTGACTCTTGCCAGGGCTACCTCAGAAAGCAAGGAAAATATGTGGACTTCAATATACTGATCTTACTACAGTTTGCAATGCTGGTATTTAAATAACCATGTAAGGGTGCTGAGCAGAAGACTTTGCTTCAGTAACAGTGGTAATTCTCTCAGGGCCTCTCCTTACTGTTTTCTGGAGAGTCACATAAACATAATAAACCTTTATTTCTGTATCGTTATGCACGTCTATATATATGTGGAAAAATAACACATACAGCTTAAAAAAACAGGTGTGACTCTGGGATGAGAAAGAAGTTCTGTATAGGTGCACAGTGAATGCCAAGAGCTTCCAGTACAACTACAGTTTCTAGTCTTTTGGGCCTTGGAAATGTTGTTGGAAATATTGGAAACAGCAGTTGCACATCAGTGCTAGAGTAATAGGGGAGGAAGGAGGAGGTTTTGCTTTCGTTTTGCTTTCATTTTTCTTTATACCTTTGCAAATTATGACTAGTAGCCTAGGAATAGGGCTGTTTGAGCTATGAGGTCTTGACTGGGCCAGTGAGATTTATCTATACATGCTCAGAACTGCTCTGAACGAGCAGGCAGGGTTGCTGCTTGTTTTGCTGTGATCATTACCTTGCTCAGCACACCTCTCAGATCCCCTAGGGCTCCTGATAACTCAGGACTAGGGGGAACTGCAACTGAAGAGGCAAGCAGAAGTAGGGCAGGAAAAAATTAGTAGGGACACCTAAACCATCCAGAGAGCTTGTCTCTAATCCAAATTCTTCCACTAGTGTGGTGCAAAGGCCCAAGCAAATACCTTCCTTTTGCTATGCCTCAGTTTCCCTGTTAATTAAATTGAGATAATAATACACCTCTCTCAGGAGCAATGTGGTGAGAGATCAGTCAATATCTTTAAAGTGCAGTGAGATCTGCAGATAAAAGGTGCTGTGGAAGAGCATTGTTAAAAGTCCACAGCAAAACCCCACAAAACCTCCTGAACTGAGCCCTCTTGTCAACCTGGATATTTTCATTGCGCCTTTGAAGATGAAACTCTGCCGCTTACACTACTTCGCTTCAATTCAGTAGGTTTTAAGAGGCCACAGGGGGACCTGTTAGAGTTAAAATGGATTGAAATTGTCTTTGAGCCTCTAGAATAATGAGTATTTCCTTTTCTTTACATTTTTGGATCCAGATGAGATGCTGCTCAGTTGCTGTCATTCTGCCAATGTACGCCTTTCCATTGCATTGAAACCTGCACTCCTAGGGTCAGGCATTTGCAAGCAGATAAATGTTTTTTTGGAAGTACATTAAGCAAAAGAAACTTAGGTAGGAAATTTTAATTACTTTTAAACTCTAAGCTACATCTTGTTCTCCTCATTATGCAACATTTTGATTCTCCATTACACAGATGCTGGCTATTCCTATTATTTGAATTAAGGTGATGGTCTTCCTAGTGTCTGGGCACATTTCATGATTATTTTTATTTTATATCTCAGCAGTGCCAAAAGGAGAGGAGAGAACATTAAGATGCTCGACTAAGGTGCGATTCCCAGGCCTGGCAAGGACTTTCTGTGTGAACTTTGGCATGCTGCTATGCTGCCTATCTTTCTGCTTCATTTTCTCATCTCCGAAATGACACTTCCCTGTGTTACAGGGTCAGTGCATTCATTGGTGCAGGTTGTGTCTTACAAATATGATACAAAGGGAAAGGCTCTGATTCCTGCCCAGTTGGGTTAGATGCTGTACAGGTATCAGTAAGGCCGTGTCCCTGCCTTTCAGGGCTGGCAGATGAATGTGATGGTAACCTACAAAGATGTGTGAAAAAGAGGGTACATCCTTTGTACCACGGGAAGTGAGACTAAGTCAAAAACACAGGGAAGAATTAGATAGGAAGGAGAACGAAGCACTCAAAAGAGCCTGCTCAGAGGTACTATGTGGCTTCTCTGTCCAAAGGGCTTCAAGGAAAATTTCTATCTGAACTGCCACAGTTGCAAGGGATTCTACTCCTGGATGGGAGGAGAGACTCGATATCTTCCTGCTTGCCTTTCAGCTGCTTTTGATGCCTGGTTACCTTGGGGGGTTCCTCTAGAAGTGAAGCCAATAAATAAATGATATTTCAATCTCTCTTTTGATTTGCGGAATACTAAAATATTTTAAGGGGAGGTGTGAGATACTTTAGGAATTACATGTTTGGCAGGCTTCCCTGCAGCATAAGTAAACCTTCTGAATAAAGGTGACTTTTGCTGGGCCCTTGGAAATAACCTGTGATCTCTCCTCCCTCTGCTGTACTGGTACCTGATCTAAGCTGACCCTGCTTTGAGCAGTGTGTTAGACCAAATGACCTGCAATGATCTCATCCATCCTAAGTTATCCTATGAGCCTATGATTCACTTTGTTACTGGGAATTCTGAGGGATGATGCAGACTCAGTCCTGCTTCTTATATTTATACAGAGAACCAAATTGAGGAGGCTATATCTGTGCTACAAAAATCTTAGAAAGTCTCATGGGAAGGGTCCTCTGGATATCATGTCATCCAGCTTCCCTGGGACCACCACCAGCATGAGATCAGATCAGCCACAGCTTGAAAACCTCCAAGAAGAGAGATCCCACTATCTGATCTGCTATGCAACTTGGTAGCTGAAAGAAGGCTTGCCAAAAATAAGTAGGCATCCTCTCTTTCTGACATTTAATATGAACAAAGTCCACCACTGGGACCCTTCTCTTAGCCAAAAGCTCTCCTCCCTGCAACTTACCTGTGACCTCCCAGTTCCAATCTAAGATTAGCCTTGATAATCCATGCTGAAGGGAATTATTACCTGCTGGTGATATCAAGAGAAGCCCATTTAAGACAGGCTCTTGTTCCCCTTGGGCTTGGAAAAGCTTGGCCAAAATGAGAAAACTCGTGTGCTGCAGTCTTTTGTGATGGTCTTGATTTTTTCCTACTCGTCCCAATGTCCACTTTCTGTGTGAACAAGCTGGTGCTTGTTGCCTCTGGAGATGCAGACACTGATACTTTCTGCCAGCCAAATCTTCCCACTGCAGTCTCATGAAACATGCCCTCATTGGCAGCAGGTTACAGGCTTCCACCTGTGAGCCAGGGGCTTGTGGCAGATGGGTCTGAACTGCAAAGTTTGGTTTTGGATTCAGTTCTGGAACTGAACACTTTGAGCTGGAGTCAAAAGCAGGGCTCTTTTATTTTTCTTTTTTTTTTCTCTTCTGCTACACTTTCAAATGAACTTGGACTAATTCACAGCAGAGCTCCCTGTTTGCTGGATCTTTGGCTGAAATTTTGCAGGAAGCGACACAAATCTGGAGAAAAATCATTTCCAAACCAAAGTGCAGTGTAACTAAGTAGCTCCCAGGTGAAGCTGCTGAGCACCTAAAGGAGATTCAGTTCAGACATACATGAACGGGTAAAATACTAAGCTTGCCTTTCTCATGCAGGTATCTTGAGTCTGTGCCCAAATGTACAAGGGACTGGAAAATCTCACTGTATTGAAAACTCAAGACTTTTGTATGCATCTTTACACTGTGAAATATGCCATGGTTTGTTCAGCTCCTCTCCAGTCTTTCCAGTATCTAAGCACATATGCCTTTTCCCCTGCGCCCCACCCCCACACCCCACTGCCTCCCCTCCTTTTTGCAAGGCACAGGAGAAAACAACACAGGCAAATTTTGCAAAATCTATTTCAAGTCAGTAATTTGCTAAGTGCTCAGAACTTGTCGCTTTTTTTTCTATGTTAAGTAATTTATAAATAAAAATAAATTCACACTCACTCTAATATTTGCTTGTTCTTGAATTCTATTGGCGAGATGTGTGAAAATTGCCTGATGGTTGCGATCACCAGCAAAAGCAAAGTTACAGGGAGTAATTACGGATGGTATTATAGAACAGAAGGATAATTTGATCTAAAAATTCGATCTAATGCTCTCGCGCAGGGACATATTTCTCTAGGAGAGGAGTTTGTAAAACAAAAGAGAAAAAAATAGCATGGATGTGAGCTGTGGAAAAGCAATTATTCTCTCATAATATGGGAACACAGTGTGCTTGGCTCAGGAGAGGTATGAAATGCAGGAGAAAGAAGGGGCTGCAAGGAGGAGCCTTTATGCATCCCCGCAGGGTTACTCAGGAAGGTTATTCAAAATGTACAGGGAAGGCACAAGCTCCTAAGCCCAGTGGGGCAAAACAGATGTGAGAGCAAGGATATACAGCATTGTGGGGGAGGAAGGCATGTTGACATTTTAACAGTGAACATGAAGGACGTTCAGGATGCATGAGGCCTACTTGAGATCTCTGCCTTTCCTATAACGAAGATCAGAGGGGGTAAAAAATTGCCAGGGATGTGAGGCAGGGGCCAAGAATATGTGGGTTTCTGCAACCCTCAAAGCTCCCTGAAAGCCTTTAAGGGAAATGCAAAGCATATACTGTTAATGATTTTTATTACCAGTAAATATGTACCACTCCCCTGCCTGACCTCCATCACTGAGGTCCCAGAGGGCAGCAGCTGTCCTGATGCACATCCATGTTTTAAACACCCAGAGAAGTGCAAGTTCCCCACAGGCACTCACCAGGTTAATGGCAATACACAGCTCTGCTCGCAGCTAACAAGATTTATACACAGGCTAATGACTGCATGTTTTCATTTTAATCAACGCACGAATCGCCCTTTTATTATTATGGTTGGGTTTTTTAAACTCCAATTTAATTTATAATTTAATTATGTTCCAGATTGTAATTGTTGATATAATCCACAACTCTGATTCTGTGTTCGTTTTTTGCTTCACCCTAACCTTTCAGTGAGGGGCCTGAGAAGTGCAGTGAGAGAGTCAATGCACAGGGCTAGGATCAACTCTTGATCTGAGCACAAGGAAAGTCATTTGATGGCCTCAGGCTCCTCTGCCTGTGGAGCCCTCTGTCATTTTCACATGCTCCTTTCTCCACATCCCGCACTAGAAATCACATGCCAGAAGGGGAGAAGATCACAGAATCAATATAAGTTGAAAAAGACTTTAAAGATCGTGAGCTTCCAAAAGTCCAATTTGGTAGCTGACCGTGCTAATCATCTTCTCCTTCCCACCTTAATTTTGTTCCCCTTATTAAATGTCCCCATTCCGACAGCAGAGCTTTGGCGGGAGATTGTGAGAGCTCTCCTGACCCTGTTCACTGCAAAAGAAGTTAGCTAAGCTTTAATTACTTTTCAGTACATAGGACAATAATTCAGGGATGAGTGGACTCATAAGAGTTACCCATGCTCTGAAATTCAGATTGCTGTGGATTCAGAGGCCTGTGGATGTCTATGACTTCCTGAAGTCCATGGAAGTTGGACTTCGGTTGTAACTAACATGATCTCAAAGGCAATGTTCCTTTTCACGTACATACGGGCAGTGATATTTCTGAATATGCCGTTTTTGTCAAGGCACCTTAGTTTTAGCCATGAGTAGCTGAAGTGTCGGAATATCATTTTCCTATATGAGGCATTGAGTGATACTTGAACATCACATTAGTGAAAATGTGTTAAGTAATGAGCCTTTGAGGATATTTTTTACCGGTGAAGGCATATCTGAGGCCAGCTCTCAGTGTGGCAGTGATTTAGTGTTCCTAGCAAGAAATGCAGAGCTGGTGCAGGGAGCCCTGGGCGGGGAGAGCAGGGAGGCTGCAAGACAGGGGCAATGGCAGGGCTAGTTCTGGGCAAACCAGCTCTCAGCTGATGAAATATGGACATCTTGAATGTTCAGGTTTCCCACATGGCAGGACATATTAGTCTTGAACCATGAGTAAATTTTATCCAGATGTTGTCAAGGGCCTCAGTGGCATTCTTGGGAGCACCCCAAATTTCTTACTGGACTCAGATCCATCCTTTCTCATCGGTGGGGACAACAGGCAGTGGCTCCCTGGCAGAGCTGAGATTGGCACATACATCACTGCTGAGTATACATTAATATAATTGTCTAGCACATCGTGGGAGAAAACAGTTGAGGAGCATTTATAGCATATTTCTATTCTTTAGGTAAAACTGGCAAATATGAATGCTGTTTAACTTTCTTAGTCTGTAAATTCACACAAAGAAAAATATAAAGCAGAATCAAAGAGAATGACAGATTCCCTGGGAAGCCTCCTAGCCAGGAGATCACTTCCCTTGCTTCCTGCAAACGATTGCTTTATGGGGTACATTGAAGTCTGATCAAGAGCTCTTGACTGATATAAACTGATGTTGGATACAAATGCTGTATTAATGTCTAACAAGAGAAGTGAACAGAAACTGCCCTCAGTATAGCCCCTGGCTGTATATGTGTGATGTTGGCTGCTCTATCCTTCTGGGGTACCAGCACAGATACAAAGCCCTGTCTTCACTGAGTTGGCTGGTCAGCTGCATGAAGGGATCTGAAATGTACTCTACATCCTAATGCAAGATTAGAAGGGATACTTCTGGCAGTGCACATTTCCTGGTGGCATATCCCCATTCCTAAAAACAGCACAGCTTAAAATTCCTCTCTTGTCAAGGTCCCACAGCTTGTTTCAAGACCCAGACCACAAGGACCAATGGGCCTGGAAAAATCTACGACAGGAAAATGTGAAGAATTATTCCACTAGAGTTGTCCCAGCCTGGATCTGCCTGGACTTTCCTGGGCCACTGTGGGAGAAGTTAGTGCTGGATTTTCACCTCACTAGTTACTTCCCTACACTCCTTTATGAATACTCCTAGTGCACATTAATGCACAATAGTTTATGTCACTTTCAAACCTGACTCACCTAAAGGCACTCGTTTCTGGCAAGGTATCCATTAGGGAATGAATGAAGGGTAGTTAGTGTGCCATAAAAAATCACACCTCTGCTTATTGCACACTAACTTCACTTTATACGTGGAATATTCCAGAATGAAGAGTGTTTTCACTTTAATCAATGCACAAACTGCCATTTTATTATTATGGTTTATTTTTTTCTGATGTAATTTATGATTGAATTATGCTCCAGACTGGAGCATAAAAAATACTTTTATTCCAGTATAACTACTCCCCTTTGGAAGCAGAGTCATTATAATGGAATAAAGTCCATTTTATTCCAGAACAATGTAGTGCTCTCTACCGCCAGCAAAGGCCTGAATGTTGTAATTTATAAAGAGGGAAAAGTAAGGGTAAGAACAGGGGGAAAATTAAAGGAAGGATAGTTAACTGATAAAGGTCTTGAGAATATCATACACGTGAGGACTGAATATAGCCCATAGTGAGGAACACTAAACATCCACAAACTAAATAAAAATAATAAAAATGCCTCCTGCCTTCCCCTCATATATCTTATGAGGTGGTAGAAGGGGTTGTGGAGAAAGGATTGATGTCTTTTGCTGGGAAGTGAATTATTCAAACTCCTGGCTGCAGGGAGCTCCTATAGTTATGAATCCCGTTTGTCTTTGTGGTATTGCCAAGGCAAAGGTTGTCTCTGGTTCTCCACAGGAAAAGGGCACCCTTGGTACTGTGTTCCCCCTTGATGCTGAAGGCCAGCTCTCTGTGTGCCAGCTCCTTGTCCCCCAGGTCTCAATACCACCCTGGCCGGCTGCAGCAGAGGCTTCCTGAGGCCAAGAGTGAGCTGTGCTACTGCTCAGGGCTGGGCAGCACAGGCATATGGGCTGTGTATCCTTGGAGTGCAAACATTCTTCTGCGCTTCTCTCTATAGGATCTGCTTTGGCCAAGGTGTTTAGTACTTGTAATGGCAACTCAAAATCCCTCCTCCAGGACTACCAAGACGCAATCAGGTCCAAGTAGCCTGACAAAGTCACTAAGAAACTCCAAATTCCAGGTTTAACAACACCTAAACACATGCTTTTTACCCCTTAAAACAGTGAAGCATTATTTTAACCAGAGGGCAGTTTTACTTGCTAAATTCAGCTACAAAAGGAAATGCAATCACTCTCAGTGTGCTTCTTTGTAAGTAATAGGCCAAACTGTCACATGTCACACCACTGCTGTGCTTTTGCACTTCTTGGATAAAGACTTGGTGAGCTTTTAGGATGCAGCCTCAGGAAAGTGGTGTTCTTTGTCCTCTCCTGTCAATAATTCCCTATGTGGTAATCAATTTGATCCTGTTGAGGGTCAGGACCTACCTATCTTTCCGAAATTTTACGTTACAATGAATAGGAGTGTAAAAAAGCTTTTCCCCCTTTTTCTGTGAGGATTGGTATCCTTATCGCATACCCCTCACCCATAGTCCCTCCAGGATCAGAGTACACGAGACCACACTGACCCCCAGACACACAGCTCTGTTGTGCTGCTGGACTTGCCCGGAGTGAGGACAGAGAGCTACTGGCTGGGGAAATACGGGGGAAACACAGCCTGCCTTCCTGCTGTCCCATTTTGAAACAGACCTAGCCCTGGAGTGGGCTGGGACAGGGGAGCAGGTGGAGAGTCTGGGTTGTGCATGAGATTAATATCATAATGCTGTATCAAGAGAGTACTTGACATTTTTGGTAAACACTGGTGTATGTTTCAAGTGGATGTGCTGGTGGAGTGGGAGCATAATTCCTGCCACTGCATATACAGCTTGAAGAACAGCCCAGTCAGGCTGCAGTGCCAAGACCTCCCATCTCACTGCACCAGGGCCAGCTGCCCTGAAGATGACCACGCGGCTCTCTCGCTGACCCCACAGACCTTCCAGAGGTGTGGAAAAGTCTGTCAGGATCATGCATATCCTTTCCTGGTGGTACCATTACTGCTGACATCAAAACAGCAAGATTGTCTGATGACAACCTGACTCATTTCAGCTCAGCTTTTATTTCCAGGCGTGGGCATCCTCCTCAGGCAACATATGTGGAGAGTGATAAGGGCCTTTAGAGGAGCTCCAGAGAGATATGGACTGGTGTTCACTCCACAGTGGTTGTAAAACTAAAGGTGGGCACCAGAGTGACAAAGAGAATTTATATGATATGTCAGCTAGATACAATATACTTCAAAATATATTGTCTGTTTCTTGAGCAGGGGTTAGTGTGTCTCATAAAACTTTTGGCTACACATAAGGAAAATAAGTATTAAAAGATTTAGGTATAAATTCTGTCAAGATCAAATAAATCCATCTGCTTCTGACAGGTAGACTCTGCTGTGTTTGGGGAAGAGAAATCTGTGGGATGAAGCCTTAACAGACCTTTCTCTGCACTGCAAGTATATTAACAGTGGTGACTCCTGCTCCTCATTCTGGGGAAGGCTGACCTCCTGTTCACCAGCTCTGCTCCACTTCAGAGTTGGCAGCATCTGGCAGAGACCTTCAGGAGCTGCTTGGAGATCCTTCATACAACCTTGCAGGTGGGGCAGACACTGTAACTCTTGGATGAAGTCTCCTTCCCGAGAACCTGTGGCAGTTTTGGAAAGCCAGCTAAGCTCCTGCCTGGCTTCAGGCACTGCTTTAGCTACTTGAGTCCAAGTGGGAAAGACCCTGCCAGTTTTGAATGCTTTAGAGCACTCCTCTTTGGCTATTGTAGCTCATATTTTCTTTACAAATCTATTAGCTTTACCAGGCCCATTAAATGGCTATTAGGCTGCCCATTAGCAGATGCTGTTGATGGCTTCCCACAGAGGTCTCAGCATGGGCTCTTTGTAAAAGGCAAGGAGAGAGAGGTGGGGTCAGGGAGTGGGACCTGAACTGCAGTGTGAAAGAAAAGGGGGAAGGAAAAAAGCCACTGCCACTACCAACTCCCTTCACACAAGAGGGAGAGGGCAAGGTAATTGGAAATAGGGCTGAACTAAACTGGTAAATCCTAGGTTGGGGCTTGTTGCTCACACACCATTGGAAGGATCAGAGTCCCTCATGCAATGACTGCCATCAGGTTCTCTGCCTTGCTTTGACACCAACACCACTTCAGAAATGCAACTGAAAAAGAGGCAAACCAGAATAACTGATTGTGGAGTTTTAGATCCTGGAAGCATCTAAAATCTGGTACTCCAGATCACAGGCTCTGTCCACCTGCCAGGCAACTGGCTTGGCAGCTGCAGGGCCATGCTGGGCTTTTGCAGCACTGGGACTAGTCCAAGCACACATGTCCAAGGCTGGCAACAGTACAGCTTTCATCATGAGCACAAATCATGCAATTATCCCAGCCTCTGTCTGCTATGCCCTGCCACCTCTTTGCATTTCACATCACCTGAAATGAGCAGGGGCAGGCACCCTGGGAAGCAGAGGAAGTTCTCCTTCCCTACAGCCCAATAGCAAAGGAAGGCCCTCCATTGCTTACAGGTGGAGATGCCAGCTTGGATGGGCTTACGAGGGGACAGCAGCAGTGTCTATAAGAGGGAACTAACAATTACACTTCAAAAAGCAGTGAAAATTGGGCAAAAGGTGGCCACGTTGTAAAAGTGAGAGTCTTGCACAGATATGCATGTGTGACTGGGAAAGTACCAAGTGGATTTATATCATAAAGCTCTGCCAAAACCCCTGATCCTACCCTGCAGCATTCTCTCCAATTCCAGTTCTTCTTATCTTTCCCTAATATGCATATGTGCACACACACACAGAGTTTTGCCAAAGCACCCTCTGTCCTGACCCTCTTCTCTGGCAGCTATAGTGGTTCTGGGTATCCCCAGTGTCTGAGCATTCTGGCAATCATGCTGAATTGTGTTTAGTGGAGCCAGGTTATTGTGATGCTGAAAAATGAGGACAAGATTGAGGCCATCAAGCTCATTTTTATTGTTCGTTGGAACTCCAGATGTGAAAGCTAATGGATTTGGATTGGTTGCTAGCAGCAAAGCCTCATCAAAGATCTTTTTTTCCTAAGGGTGTTCAGTGCAATTCACTGATTGATTGGAGGCTTCAGACAGTTTGAATGTGGATCTGTGTTTGGGCTGGATCAGGCGCTCAAGAGGAAATCTAGCCTGCAGCCTTCAGGCTTGTACAGGAATACTGCAGCCTCTGCTCTAGCAGGCTGGAAAGCTCTCAGTGAAGAGGGATAGTTTTACAGAGGCATGCTTTGTTACCTTGTTGGGCTTAGGCAATGGAGGCAGAAAGAGGAAGACAGACAAATCACAGGAATATTCCAAAGGGCTTCCCCACCGCAAGTTGTTCTTACAGAACAAAGGCACAAAACTGGTGTTATGCAGAGGGACAGCATAGTTTTTGAGGAGAGGAATACAGAAAGATACAGAAGATTCCCCTCCTCGGAAGGTGGAGGTGTCTCTGAGGAGGAGATGCTGAGGTGTCTGAGAGATGCTGAGGGCTATGCAGAGCCAAATGCACCCGGGATTGGTATCAAGATGGATTTTCTCTATGAGAAGACAAGGGTTTGTGGGAGTCACAAAGGACCTAACTGTGACTCAGGCAAACATGCTATCAGAGTTTCTGATTATAGTTGTATAACTTTTCCTAAAAATCCTTCACTCTCCGTTAGGAAGCCAGATGAGTTACAGATCTGCCTGTGCCTGTCAGGTGCCTGCTGCTGCCATGCCAGCTTGTCTTCTGTTGGCATTCATTTGGGTAGTTTGCTTCTTTGTCTGCAGCACAAGTAGTTAATCACATGGAGAACCTAATTAGGTGGTAACGAACCCAGGTGTCTTACTTCTCTCAGTGTAATAGGACATCTGCCACTGCTCTAAGAGCACTTTACAATGACTGACTAACAATGGCTGTAATGTATGGTCTTGAAGAGACAACAGCTTCCTTTAGTGCCTCGATAGGATTTGAGTTGTTGGGAAAGCCTGAATTCCCAGTTGCCTTGCCCAATGCCAAAAACCATGGGTGCCTGACTGCCAGTCAAGGGGACCCCAATCATGCATGGTGTGGGTGAGAGAGACACAAGGAGACTGGGAAGCACAGGGTCTCCTACGGGTCAGGACTGGTGAGCACAGGCTGAGTGCAAACTTACCTTGTCAAAATGCTTCAGACAAATTTGTTTTAACAGAGTGAACTTACAACAGCTCAACAGTTGACTGACGTGGCTGCAAAGCCTTTGATCCAGTCCTAATAGCCCCAGGATCAGATTTACTGCATAGTCCAACCATGCCCTATGATTCCCATGGCCACAAAATAGTCTGTTTTTTCTGCCTAGCACCGAGCTGGCCTGGTGTGGCTGCCATCAAATTCCACCCTGCTAGATGCATAGGATTCTTGAATGCCAGCTGGTCCCATGTTGGGACCAAATCTTGCTATATGTACTGTGTTCTCAGTAAGATTGAGCAAGTCGTTCACAGCTAATAATCTGGCAGACGCATTCCACTTTTCCCTCTGTATGAGGAAGGAAATTATAATTTTCTCAAAGCAGTGCCTTCAGCCTTTATCTGCAAATGTATTAGTTCTCCAGCCGGCTTTTTAAATCAAGCCGTGTCAATGTGTTGTGGCTCAGTGACAGTCACGTTAGGTTGCCTCTGCTCTCACTTTCTGTCTCCCTTCCCTCTCAAATATAGGAGTGCAAGTCTGGCTTCCATGGCAAGTGCTCAGAGGAAGAAAATCAACAATCTTTCCATACATTAAGGTAGACTTTGTATTAAGGGCAGTTCTGGGAGCTGAACCTTTCCTTGTGTAGTCACAAGATGCCCTATGTCCTACCCAATCAAATAGTCAAAGCTAGTGGGTGAGGTGTTGTGGTTTAATCCCAGCTGGCAACTAAGCCACATGCAGTTGCTTGTTCATTCTCCCCTGGTGGGATGGGGAAGAGAACTGAAAAGGTAAAAGTGAGAAAAATTGTGGGTTGAGATAAAGACAATTTAATAGGTAAAGCAAAAGCTCAATGCACAAGCAAAGCTAAACAAGGAATTCATTCACCACTTCCCATGGGCAAGCAGGCGTTCAGTCATCCCCAGGAAGGCAGGGCTGCATCATGTGTAATGTTTACTTGGAAAGACAAACACCATCACTCTGAAACCATCATTCCTCCTTCTTTCCCCAGCTTTATATGCCAAGCATGATGTCAGATGGTATGCAATATCCCTGTGGTCAGTTGGGGTCAGATGTCCCAGCTGTGTCCCCTCCCAACTTCTTGTGCACCCGCAGGTGTGAGAAGCAGAAAAGTTGCAGATGCTGTATGTGACCTGATCAGAAGTAATAAAAACATCTCTGTATTATTAACAGAGTTTTCAGCACAGATCCAAAACACAGCCCCATATTAGCTACTATGAAGAAAATTAACTCTATCCGAGCCAAAACCAGAACAGAAGGAGACATCAATTCTAATTGCATTACACCATGACAAGGTGTGGGATGTTTCTTCCTGACCCAAGCTGCTGATCGGCAAAAGCCCTGAAGCATGAGGATTAATAAGACTACCAACATTTATCTTAACTAGCATAATTGAGAAAGCTGTTTCTATTCGTACTACTGTCTACTTCCATCTTTTTTTGGAACGTGCTGAACCATATCACTCTAACCGAACAGGATACAAATCCATTTAGCAAATCCATAGCTCCTTCCCTAACCACTTGCAAATTCTTTCTTCTTATCTTGCTGACAAAAGTGCTGTGAAAGGAGAAGTATAATGGTGTATACTCTGTGTGTGTACCTCCCCCAGGCAAGGAAGGAATTTTGCAACATGCTTCAATGAGATGTCTGAAATCCCTCTTGTTTAAATTGTCCCAAATTTGTTGGTGCTTAATCAAAGTTAAGCCACATTCTAGGCTTTTCTCCCTCCTTTTCAGCAACTAAGGGAATTTCATGCTCATGAAGCTCAGTGACTAATAGCAGTTAATAGTGTAGCAGCAGATGGCATACGAGCTCTGTTAGCTTCTGCGCTGGCTGTGGCAGTGCCCCCCACAAAGCAGTCCTGCTGTTTCCATCCAGTGCTCTGCATCTAGTTCTTCCAGTGCCCACTTCTCTCTACAGCCCCCCAGTATTTCCCAGCCCAGGGCTCTTCATGCCAAAGCTGCCACTGCACCCAGGGGTCCCCCAGGCTCTCCAGTCCGGGGCTCCCCCCACATGCTTTGCCCATGTCCCCCCTCCTGCCCTGCAGTACCCCTTGCTAATCTTCCTTTGTTTTCCTTAGCTCACTTACTACTTGCCAGGACACCTCTGTTGTGTACATTGTGATTATATGAAGATACCAGCAAAGGCCCCTCATCAGCTATTCTGGCTTTGTGACTACAGAAACAGTAAATGATAAGGTCTCTCCTATTTCATAAACATAAATGTCACGGGTCTTACTCTGCAGTGCTTCTGAACTCCGCTCTTACTTTGAAACCAATGGGAGCTCTGTGCACAAAGCAACTCCAGAATAATCACAGTCTGTCAGCCCTATAATGTCACAAAATATTCCATGTGTGCAAATATTTGGATTATTATTTATTGGGTGTCCACAAAGTGCAAATATCAACCTGCCCCAGAGATACATTATAACTTTCCAGGGTGGGAGGATGGGGGAGAGCACTGCATGCTCATAAGATAGCCACACGCCAGTGCTGAACGCTTGTGATAATAACTGATGCTTTTCAAGTCTTTCCATCAAAGGATTTGTAAAACGTTCATGAATTAAGGCTGACATTTTCATTTAGAGGTGGCAGATGGGTGGAGGCAGTGCATCTCTAATTTGGGCCACTCTAGATCTGACTTCCAGAACAGTTTCTCTCTGTAGTTTCCATTTGAAATTGGAGGCCTTGGGCAAAATTAAGAAGATAATTCACAGAGCCACTTCCTCAGGGCCTGCAGGGACTCATTCTTTAACGAGTTTGCTGCTCCTCCCATCTTCTTTGTTTACCAGTTTCATTTAACCACACCTTTCGGGAAGGTTACAAAAAGCCACTGAGGTTTTGACTGTGCTTGATAGAGTTGGATGCTGAAGCTAACTGAAGCTCTTGGTTCTACTTCCTACAACTAAGCACTGCTGTCTTTATCTCAGAGTTTGGAAACTCAAGACATCACTAGGGAAGGTGATTTACAAGTAAGTGACAGATGCAGTTGGGTAACCCAATTGTCTTGGCTGACAGACTTGGACTCTCATTCCAGAACCTTATTTCATGGCAGGTGATGCTTGTTGATCTGTGAGACTAGTATTTCACTTCTTATTCTTGATGTGAGGCAATGAGATGTGAATATGAAAGCAAATATCGGCTATGCTGAGAAAAACTTGACCTTTCTATTCTTATCAGTTGCAAGTTGATTCTGAGATTGCTGTCTTTCTCTCTTTTTATTTAAACTTCTGGCACTTTCGGTATCCAGAAGGAAATATTTTATTATAAAGATTAGTGTCTTGGGTGCCTTGTGGCACCCTCTGACCAGCAACAAAGCACACTACAAATTAAAAATTGAGAGGACCCCCCCAGGGAGCAAGAAATGGAACCAGTGGGAAATTTTTTTTTTAATTTCTTCACAGTCTGTATACATTTTCAATGTCTGGACTGTTTGCAATTCCTATAGCTCTGTGTCTTCAGGCCCTGCTGTCTGTCATGTGTAATGCACATCGTACACTGTTGGTGAGCAAACAGCCTCAGTTAATATAGGAAGCTCCCACAGACTTTTTTTGCTAAATCCATAGCATAAAGACTCAGAACTGGTCAGCTGAAAGTCCAGGTGTTTCATAGGCGAGAGGAAGATCTCTAATGTACCTGCCGTGGAGGGTTAGAGATATAACAGCTCCCAGCTGTTACTCAGAGTTTATGCAGCAGAGCTCATGTGCACGCCTTATCTGTTTTAGCGCAAAGTCAGGCAGCTTAAACAAAGCCTTTGCTGTGCAGGATTTGGTGGGGGGGTAACACCAAAGAGCAGTTTCCATGTCCCAGCTGGGGACTGTATCCTCTACTAAAAAGAAATAACAGAGATAAACCTGGTAACTTGAACCACTCTACTACATTTCTTAGTGGATATTTGTACCTTCAGTATCACCTTATGTCCTTTTCACATATGGCCAAAACTAAACCCATCACTGTCAACTTCATGGTTCAGGGTAACCGTAGAGTGGAATTCATGGAGGGATAAACTGAAGCCTTGCCATAGCCCTATGCATTTCCTTCAGCTTCATGGTTCAGAGAGTAAAGATGTGGAAAATAATTCAATGTGGTTCAGAGTTTGCCCAGCCAAACAGAGAGAAGACCCAATCAGATCTTCTGCAATCCCAATTGCACTGGGAGATACCAGACAAAGAGATTTCCATAACTGGCTCTACTACTTCTCTTGCACTACGAGTCACTGTAAATTTTCCCCTATCCTGTCTTGTCTCATGGACATGGCAAAAAGGTTTTCACTGGACATAAAATGTGCAGCATGACAAGTTTTGGATTTTGGTGGGGAATGAAAGGTAATGCTATTATGTAAGCAGTCATAATAATAATAATTAGCATTATTATTCTGAGTGAAGAATAATTTTTTCTCAGCAGGGGGCAAGTCAGCCAGGCTAAATTCAATTTCTCCTGAGGGATTCCAGGAAATTGCTTCAAATTCCTTCACTCTTGCTTCCATTTTTATATTGTACACTGCTCAGGAAGTACGTGATTGTAGCTATGCCTGTATTTTTAGCCCTTAGACTCAGAGGATGGCACACCATATTTAGGTATAGGATAAAGTAATCTTTCCCTTCACATGTTATTTTGCTGCCTGCTCTCCCTCTGGGTGTGCTTTCTAGCTTCTCCATCCCTTTCTTTGCAGCTCCTATGCACACAGCCCTGTTGTGGCTAGTTCATGGCCTCCCTTTTTCATTCCAGGCTTTCACGGTGGGGTTTTTTTTTATAGCTTGAAGCACTGTAGCGCTGCCAGTCCATTGATTATTAAAATGCCTCCATGGCTCTGCCTGTAAGCTCTGTTGGAATTGTTTTGCTCATTGCAAATCTGCTCCCTGCTGTCATAGGCACCCAGCTACCTTTTCTTCACGGCTACAGTCAGGATGCATCAGAAATCTGGAGCAAATCTCCATTGCACATTGGCTGCAGCCAGCCTCAAACCTGAGAATGAAGAGGACACAAGGGGAAATGAGAGATATGGCCTAGGCAAGCATTTATGTGTATGTACACAGTGCTCTTGGGAAGCTGGTACCAACTGTACAAACTTTAAAGCTGTTACCTACCTGGGAACATCACTGGGTATGTTATTGTGCCTTAATCCAGATATTTGACAAAGCCATAAAATAAAGTAATGCTATTATTTTTGAGCCACAACTAATCTATCAATAAAACAGAGATTGGTGAGGAAACTTCTTTTCAAGGAATGACAGTGATCATTCATTTAGGCACGACTAAGGATCTGAAATGGAGAAACTTGAAACATGACATCTTAAAATAAAATATCTTAAAATAGGAAAAAAACTCCATATAAATAAGCCTATAACTAGTACTAGGATTTTCCAGGAAGCATATGAAACACAGAAAAGTATAGAGAAATTATTTATTTGAGATGTGTT
The DNA here is from genome assembly GCF_003984885.1 of Neopelma chrysocephalum. NCBI lineage: Eukaryota > Metazoa > Chordata > Aves > Passeriformes > Pipridae > Neopelma > Neopelma chrysocephalum. The sequence goes on along the minus strand of NW_020897715.1, from coordinate 13,892,842 downwards.
TCTAGTCTCCAGAGACCAACAATTTATGGACTACCCGTGTCAGACATTGTTCAGCCCCCTGAACAGATACTCTGTATTGTTTAGCTCCACTTGAAGAGTTTGTCTAATTGCTTTTATGGTGGCTTTTCTGCCCAACATAGAACAAGATCCTCCCTCTGCAACATCACATTTCTCAATTTATTTGCTGTGGCTAGTTGACAGATTCTGGGTGTCTCAGCAGCCTTAGGAAATAGACTAAAACAGAAAGTATTGTTTTCCTTTGGTGAAATGTAAACCTGATTAACATTCTGAAAAGCCAAGTTGGGGATTTTTTTTTTATTATTCCCAGCCTCTGTTACATGTGCCAGCTACCTCTGGGGATGTTGCTGGACAAGGTTCTATTCTTTCACTGGGCTATTGACTACATGCCAAATAAGATTTCTCTCCAATCGAACACTTCTGAAGATTTAGGCACTGTCTCTATCACAATTGGTGGTGTCTAGTAAAACAACTCAGTTCATTTGCTACACCTTGCCTGGGTCACTGGGGAAGTTAACTGCGTGGGACTATTAACGCCCCATAAAGATTCTTTCTTAGCTTTAAAGCACACTGCTCTGAAACGTCAGCAGCGCAGTGGTGATGGGCTGTCTAAAGGCTGCTGTTGTGAGCATAGTGTGCTGCTGACCCTTTGCAAAACAAAACAAAGAGACGGCCTGAAAATGAAAGCTGCAGGGCAGTGCTGAAAATCTCTTGTGCAAGCATGAAGACCACAGTTCCCATGGCCGAGGCAAACCGCAGAACACTAGCTACACCTGCACTTACATGCTAAAGTCATCACCTCCTAAATTTTATGTCCTAATCTATCAAGTTTTATGACAGCAAAGATGATTATTTGCATAATAATGTGGCCTATAGAAATGAAGTAATTCTCTGGCTACAGTAGGATGATACTCTTTCATCTTATTCTTCAATAAATATTGGGATTTGGTTCTCCAGCACAGAGTGAAGGTTTGTGGGTTTGTGCTGCAAATAACATAACTCGATTGAGCACAGTTGAGCTTTGCTGAATTAAGCAATGCGGGCATCAGTTCCAAGACCATAAGAACTGAAAGTTGGAGAGTCACTGTGTCTCCACAGAGATCTGACAAATGCATGGTTAGCTCTGCACATTACCAAACTGCCCTTATACCAACAGCCATGGTACAGCATGACCTTCAGATTGGATGGGATATTAGGAAAAAATTTTTCACAGAAAAGATGGTCAATCATTGGAACAGGCTGCCCAGGGAAGTGGTGGAGACACTGTCCTCAGAGGTATTTAAAAGACATGTAGATGTGACATTTAGGGACATGGTTTTTGTGGTGGACTTGGCGGTGCTGGGTTAGTGGTGGGACCTGATGATTTCAGGGGTCTTTTGCAACCTGAATTGTTCTGTAATAATACTGATCATTGAACCAATTATGTTTTGGTCTAGCACGGAAAGTTTGTAGAGATGAGAACTGCTATCTTTAGTCTAATAGAGTCAGTCATGAAGATGGGAGCCATGTTCTTTTGATTCTTTCCAAACTCATAAGTTGAAATGTTATATTTCTGAGCGTGACAGGAAGCCTTTATTCATGTGGTTTGTAAGTCACTCTGTACTGGACACTTTTGCTGGGTTCTAGGAGATGCTGCTTCTGTGGATACTAATGTTGGTTGGAGAGGGATCCTTTTTCATTACTATACTGACTAAAAGACTGTTGAGCCTTTGCTTAACCTGTGTTACCTGCTGAGTTACAGAATAGCAGCAGAATAATGGACTCCAAATATGGAATGACAGAGAAAGGAGAGCACAGGAGTTGTAAGTACTCACTTTTTTCCTCCTTAGTCTAATATCAACAATGCATGAATGTGTGTTCCTGTCTCAAATTTTTGCTGTAAGTTGCTCTTACATGACAAATTAATGACTGAGTCCTGTCTATACTACAGTATGTGTACCAATGAACACTGGGGGAAATAGCCTCCAAAATGCTGAAAGATGTTGCAAAACCAAAGGCAACCATCTTCTCCTTGTCCTGTTTATAAGGAAAAAAATTAGCAGATTTTAATTGTGAGAGAGATTCACTGGGCTAGATTCTCCAGTGTTAAGGGCAGAGACTGCCTAGAGCAGATCATGTAGGAAGGGAGCAGTCTCCATCACTGGTGTTTTCTTAAGTGCATGACCAGACAAGCATGGTGAGAATGGTTATGACATCAGAAAGGACTCTGGTCATGTAATGTCCCCTTCAGTCTTGTTATCTGTAGCACTATGTAGTACTTCATCATGTTTCCCTCTTTATTCCTATTTTTTTTTCCTTCCTTCTATTGCTTCCTTGCTGTTCAGTCTGAGTCTGGCTAGCTCTGAAAATGGAGTTATTTCCTGGGCTGAAGCCATGTAAGCAGCAAACTGTCCTTGTAATAGGAGAGAGCCAGTGGGAAGGAGCAAGAGTGAGGAAGCCAGATGTTGTCTCAAACCAGTGACATGAGCCAATATCCACTGGCTGAGAGTGTGAGCTGTCCATGTGTCCTGCCTGCAGCATCAGGCAGAAGCTTCTGTTATCTTTCACCCCCTTGGGTGCTCTTGCCACAGTTGTCACAAATCCAGTGCAAATCTTAACATATACCACCACAGAGTGTCTGTTCCAGACTGAACTGCCTGTCCTGTGTCTCCCCCAGGGGCTGTTCTGGGAGTGTATGCTCATCTCCACTCTACACCAGCTGTGGGTTTGTCCCTCAAGGACAGATACCAATAAACATGGAAGTCTGGTTCGTTTTCTGCTGCGGGAGATGAAAATGGACTCAGCACATGGAAACCATCTGGGATGAGAGCAAAATTGGCCCAAACAGCTCGGGCTTAAAAGAGCCAGCAGCATGGAGAGAGCATGGTGGGTGGGAACAGGAGAGGGAAGAAGAACTGGAGAGGAGAGATAGTTGTGTATATAGAAGAGTGAGGAATGAAAATCATTTCCATGTCCTTTTTCTGAGTGACTTTGACAAAGGGATGCCATGGCCTTCACTGACCTCAGCTCTTATTGTCCTGGTCTTGATGTGACCTTCTTGCTTCCCTGGTTTAAAACCTTTTATTCTATCAGTGCACCATTTCTTCTCCCCACCCCCATCTCATTTTTCCTTTTACAGCCTGTTAATGAGCAAAGTGCTTATGCAAATGAGAGGCAGAAACAATTGCTTTGAATAAGGAAGGAAATTGTCAGGATAGAGACAGAATCCGACTTCTCTCCAATGAGTGCCTCTCTACTTTGGCTCTTAGGTCGACCCTATTTGCTTTTCACTACACCTGAAACCACAATGTTGTTTTTTAACTTATGTGCCATAATATTAACACTGATACTTGTCTTTTTGGTAATACTATTTCTTATGTCTATAGAATTCTACAAGCATTAGCACCAATTTTCATTTTCTTGCTATACAAAGATAAGCCAAAGGGGAGAAGGGTTTCATCTCTCCCTAGCTTGCTATCTCTATGCAAATTTTGTGTCCATTTCTAATTGTTCATTTAGAAAAGTGATTTTATGTTGTTTTATCATCCACCCTTAGTGTGGATGTGGCCACACTAACGGAAAAGTGCTGGAAAGCTTAGTCAAACTGGACTGTTACTTGTATGCAAATAGAAATGAGCATGCCTTAAGGGACTGTTCTGATTTTTTTTCCAGCGTTAAAGCAATGTATATGCTAGTGCGAGCAAATATTTAGAAATGTCAGAGGTGTTCCAGCTGGTGTTGCCCTATTTCAGTAGAGAAAAACCTCAAGGATATTTACTGTAAGCATGGCAGGATAGGGATGTGAATTCTTTTAGAAAGCTTTTCTTTTCATCAAGATGTTAACTAGCTCCTGAAATTAAATGCGATTTTGTCAATACTTGTTTAGCAAAAAGGGCAGGTAGAAATAGCAAGATGTTTGTATGAAGCTGAGAAGAACTAGCAGAACAGAGGCTAGTGTTTTGGTAAATCAAGGCCCATTTGTTTTCATTTGACTCCAGGAGTTAGCCATATAAGTTACAGCATTGGTACAGGGACATTTCTTTCAACAGTGTTTCTCAAGCACCTCCTGGCTGTGTAGAGGACAGAAACTGAAGCTGAAGGGTAAGAATAGACTTCAAGTCAAGAGAAAAGTCCATGTTGTGTAGTCTGGAGACCAAACTTATGGTATTTCACCACTTCTTCAACACTTTCCCTTCTAGTATCTCAACAGCAAAATCTGGGATAACCCAGTGCATCTTTTGAATGAGGGCTTGTGAAAAGAATTTAATGGCTGTCATGTAGCTCCTGTCCTCCCTGTCCTATAGCGATCAACATAGATGTATACCTATATAGATGGGTATAAAAGGGCGGAAGTAATGACCAGAGGTTCATTCAGAGGCTCACACTTGCCCAAAAATTCTATCTTTATTCCCATCATTTGAATTTTGTTTTGTTTTCTCATATAAAAATGAAATTCATCCACTTCTTCATCTTTCCAGAACAGATGAGACCTGCTTTAAATGTCTAATGTAAACCCTAGCTCTGTGAAACTAAACTTCTACCTGTCTGGGTTTTTGCACAAAACTGTTTAGAGCTTAATAATATCTTTGAGACTTGTGTTCCCTTGCCAAACTGAATTGAAACTGGCCAATTGACTCAACAGCTTTTAGAAGAGACTTACATACAGACAGTATGATCACACAGTCCAAAGAAAATCAGGATTAAATTAAGCAGAAGTAGGTGCTGTTTGCAGGTGAGCAGGATCATTTTTCATCAGTCACCTCTTCTGACCGGGAATTCCTTAGGATCTTTGGGATGGCAGCGTGGGAACAATATACACAAGAGTGTGGAGTGTACACTGCAGGTTTACATTGCAGTCCTCGTTCCCCAGGAGAGCATGTCCTCATACATGAAGTGGATGTTCACCAGTGGGTGATGCACAACTGGATCTTGCCTGGAATTTAGGGTTTGTTTAATTAATTAATGTATGGGAGCAGTAGTTTTAGGGATAAGCTATTTCATCCTGTTGCTCCCTATCAGGCTACATTCACTTGGTCTTTGGAGCCTGTTCACCTGTGTTGTCCAGCTGATTATACATCTCTCCTCTGGTGGCTAGGATTTTAAACACTTTCCTTTGGCTAACTTAATGAGGTTACTGGAAAGGGTTGGTAAAGCTTCTGATAAGCCTCTTAATTTTTATTTTTGTTTTCCAAGCTTTATGTGAATCAGCCCTTTTGAATTCAGCCACTAGCACCTGGAAAGAGGCCACCAGCACTTGGAGGCTGACAACATTATTAATGCAAGTCATTATTTGTGTGAAAACGCTCCTGGCTCATATGAAGCATGTGGATTCCCACTGTTTCAAAGGAGATGGAAATACCTGCTGTATGCAGATAACCCAGCCCCCTCTGCCTTTTTGTAACCAAAAATGCCCACCACTCAAACCTGATCCTCTCCAGCAGCTCTCTTGATGAGCAATGTGTATCTGCTTAAGGGCCCCTTTGTGGAACTCCTGAGGTTTTACAGCAGTGTAGTATAATTTAGAGAGGAATGGGAAATTATTCATCTGGGTTGAATCATAATAAGAATTTCTCAGATTTGAGAGGATGCAGACACAAACAATAAACCAAAAAAAAAACAAAAACCCCGATTTATCTTGAAACTATCTTTTGGTCTGTTTTTGGTTATTTGGTGTTTTTTTAAATTATTCTCCTTTTTAACTGTGCACAGATGTCTATATCTGTATAGACCCATTTAAAAAAAAAACACAAGAAAACAAGGTTTTGAAGATAAATACAAACAGGAAGGTAAGGGCTGAATACAGTCCAGGTTTGTCAAAGTGGAACTATACTTTCCTTGAGGAAGAGAACCAACTTTTTAGAGAGAAAAAAACTATGTCAAATCTAATTTATTTTGGACTTTAGGAAGGTGATACCACATGGGAAATTAATGCTGAAGTCTGGAGAAGACAGGGATTAGGAATAAAATTGCAAAGAAGGAGTGTGCTGATGAAATTAGATGATAAAACAAAACTTGCAGCCTTGCAAGACAAAAGTGAGATTGTGAAGGAAGCATTGGGTGACCCTGGATATAATAGAAACAGGATGAAATTAGATACTGCAGAGTGAAAGGTTACATTCTTGGGATTAACATGAGAATTTCTTCTGTGTGCCAGAATAAATAAATTAATAAATTAGAAATAACCATAGGGAGAAAGGACCAAGGTGTTAGTCATCCTGTGATCAGCTAGTATAACTGTGAGCCACCCCTGGGATGCAGGTAAGAAACAAGTAAATGCAATCTTAGGATGCAAAGGCTTTCTGAGGCAGACAAGGAACTTTTAGTATCATTGTATGAGGCTTAGCTGAGGTGTTATCTGGAACATCATCTTCAGCACCAGTCAGTCACGTGTCTAGCTGAGCTACAGCAGAAACAGAAGAAGAAGGCTGCTGAAGAAGGTTGTGAGGCTGTCCAGAAGGATGAAGAACCTGTCATATGTGAGGAGACTACAAAGTGTTCCACCTGTCTAACAAAACAAAGGATGAGAAGGGATATGATTTTTCTCTATAAACAAGTTAAGGGAATAAACGTCAAGGAGGAAGAAGAGCTGTTTAAGCTAAAAGACGATGTTGGCGCAAGAGCAAATGGGTATATACCGGCCGTGAATAAAAAGAGGTAGAAAATTACAGGAGAGTGACTAATCACCAGAGGATCAGGGCTCTAGAGCAGCCTAGACAACTGGCATAGATGAGATGTACAATTACAAAGATGGAGGGAGGCATGAGTAGTGCTATACCTCCCATTAGGGGTGGATGAGCACTCACATAGTTTGAGACTGTGCTTGAAACTTTTTGTGATTGAGAGTATGAGACTTCTCCTTTCTCTCTGCCCCTACTCTACCTAAACTATGATTAACTTCTCTTGCTACTGTGGAGGCAAATGCTCTCTGTTTTGTGTGTCATTTGACCTGTTGAGAAAAGTATTTATCTACCATGATGCTTGCAATAGGAGAGAATTTGTTTCTGTACCTCTGAAGTATGATGTTCCAAAGTCTTTTCCATTTCTAGGATGGAAACAAATCATCAGTTTTTCTCTCCTAGTTCTACATTGCGACTTCTTTACAACAAATGTGAAGTTGCATGATAAAAGCAGCTATGTTTTGGAGGGATGTATCTACTTCTATGGTTCCTCCTTTACCCCCTGTTTAACCTCTTAGCTGGATTTAATCTCTTTTTTTGACAATGGGGAGAACAACTCTGCCACTTAATAGATTTCTTGAGAGAGTTGCAGCTTCTTCATGGGCAAAGGAGGATTAGAGTTGGTAAGAAAAAGGGTGGGTGAATTGTTCCTTCTCATTTCCCGCTGACTCATTGGTCTCTGCATTGTGCTTACAACATGGCTGAATCACCAGGGGAATCTAGGCAAGACTCCTCTAATGCCATTTAGGCTAATTTAAATTAGGAAGAGAAGGAAAAAGATAAAAGGAAGACAAAGAGGAATTTAACTGTCATGGCAGATTCCAGGTACATTTCTTGTGGTAAATAATCCCAGGTAAGGTGAGTCAGGTGGATCAGAAAGGCGTACTGCATACATCTTCATTTCAGTTTGAGAGACAGAGATCAAGATACTGCATGCTCATAAGCAGAGTATTGCTGAACTCTTAAGAATTGCTTTGACTAGTTCAGGCTCTATCTATCACATTTGACATTCACTAACACATAGGATTTTCTCAGCTTTCATGTCTCTAAGTCACCAATCCTACTTAAATGTTGAACAGTGCCTTCACCCTGTGCT